>NC_138187.1:132122451-132813134 GCF_964194105.1 Spermophilus citellus
AGGAGAAATGCTGCACTCAAACACCAGTTCATTGCCCTTGCTGGTGACCCTCGGGCCTCTTCAGTGACAGAGACAGAAGCTCTTCTGGGAGAAATACTCAGGTGAGCTGATTTCCACTCCGTCTGGAGGTTTGTTTGCGTTAGGACGTATTTTGGCTCAGAAACTTCTGGGGGTAAGCGCCAGGCAAGGAGTACAGAGCCTGAGCTGAATCCCAGGCCCGCTGTATGTCGGAGCAGCCCACTCATGCCCTCCACCCCCTGAGTGTCCATGTTCTAGGCTGCAAAGGGAAAAGGACAGTACCCACTGTCTCTCCCAGTTCTCTCAGAGACTCAGTGTCATCTTCTTTACAGAGGAGGTGATGAAAGTGCCTCTTCCATGGGGTAGGGCAAGAGTTCAGCCAGATAAGACAGGAGAAGGGCCTTAGACAGCCGGCAGCTGCTGTTTTCAGGCTAATTTGAGATACTAGATGTGAAAGTGCTTTGAGAAATACAAAGCACTTCATGTTCAAATAAAAGGTGTTATTTCCATTCATCTCTCTTCCTGCCTCACACCTCCCCTCCCCACACCAGGCAGCCGCCATATTGAACTACCAACATTACAATCTCCCCCCAGGGCTCCCTAAGTACCCCGTCCCAACTCCCGGGGTCATGCTGGCTCATGCTCTCCCTTCTGGGCTCACAGCTCCTCCTGGCCCACAAAGCCCAGCCCAGCTTCCCTCCTGTAAGCCTCCCCAGGCCCCTCAGGGCTCTGCCAGAGCCTGTGTTGATCCCTGGTGGCATGTATGCCAACCTCTGTGTTTCCAATTTGTGTTTTGTTTCTTCTAGTCTGTTCTTCTGATCCCTGCCCCTACTGTGAGCTCCTTGGGCACAGACAGTGTCTAATTTTGTCCTTGCTTGCCCAGACTCCAGTGAATATATTACTGTCGGCCGTATTAATGTAGGTGAACTCCAGTGAGTAAATAAGGTAATGTATACGAAATCCCTTTTTACAGTTTTAGGAATGATGGTTATTAATAGTTCATTCTGCAGATTTTCATTAATCACCTACTAATCTTTGCAAGGTTCCACGACATGCCTTGGGCGGTGTATAATGGAGTCTTTTGGCCTCAGGACTTTACAGGGGAAAGAGAAAGAAGCCGTGGTGTAACTTTATTACCTACAAGTGACAATAACACAAGTATATTAACATAAATGTAGCTATAAAAGAGGCTGGCTGTGCGCTGAGGAAGTGCAGGCTTCAGGGGGCTCCTAACAGAGGGGGAGGCCTGAGCTCTACCTCGTCAGCAGCTTTGGTGAGCCTGTGCCAGGGTCCAGTCCACCAGGATCCAGTCCACCCCGGCCCTGCCCCTTAGGTCCATGCTCTTCCTTCAGTTATGGGACAAGCAGGGAAAGCTCATACCTTGCCCTGTCACAGATGCGCCCTTCAGCCCCCTGAGGCCACCCAGGGTTACTATCACAGTTAGCCCACCTGGCCCAGGCCTCGTGGCCAGCAGAGGTTGAGGGGAGCATCTGGAGACATAAAACCCTGTGTTGAATCCCAGTTCTGCCACTTACCTACAGTGTGACTTGACACTTTATCCAACTCCATTTCCTTGAATGTAGAATGAGGACAATAATAAATGGAGAGATGGGAACATTTACATGAATGACACGAAGAAGCTTGGAACAAAATTTTTCTAAATTCTCAATAATCACCCCATGAGGCACAGAGGCAAGTGTAATTATTCCAGATGAGGAAACCAGGCCCAGAGAAAGGGAGAGATTTGGCCAAGGTCACACAGCAAATGAGAGGCAGAGCTCAGACTAACTCTACTCCTTTCTCTATCAAAGTTCTCTCTCATCTAATAGGCGTGGTTCCCAGAGGCTGAAGGCCCCCAGTGATCAGAAGTTACACTAATAGCCACCTCCCTAATTAAGTATTGGTTAGGTCTGGGGAAGATACATTTGAAAGATAATCAGAAATACCTAGAACCCACAGTGAATAATCTAGCCCCTGGCTCTGAGACCTTAAGCATGACCTATTCCCTCTCCAGTTCTCCCTGCCCTCCTCTGTGGAATCAAGGTCCCTTCTACACTGACTCTCAGGAGCCCCCAGGCATACAGGAGAAGTGGTAAGGTCAAATGTAAATCTAGCCTGAGACCTTTCCCCTCCCCCACCTCCTGCAACCACTAAGACCTGTGTGTCCACCCCTGGCTGTCCTCCTGCAGCTGGCTGGGTGTGGAGGGACGGAGAGCACTTTCAGTAGCCCAAGCATCTCTAGCAAGTGTATGGCCCCCCAGGGCCCCCGGCTCTGCTGCCACACCATCTCCAGGCCCCTTCCTCCCTGCACCCCATACCCCGGTGGCAGGAGTGTAGAGTTCAAGTTAAACAAACAGCTGGAAACTCCTTGCAGCTGGACACTTTGCTGAGGGGACTGGGAAGCCCCTGCCTGGGCCCCTGCTTCCTGGGCTTCTCTGGTTCCATTAGCACTGACCAGTCACAAGGCTGGTGAATGAGGGTGCAGAAGCCCAGGAAGGTTGCATGGCTGGCTCAGGTCACCCCCAGGAGGAGGAGGAAGAGGAAGCCTTTGAGTGTCTGACAGTAGCAGGTCCAAGTCACCAGGCTAGTCTTGTCCCCCACCCTCCAATAGCCAACTCCCAGAAAGGTAGGGGACATGGTGGGGTAAGAGGGAGTTTTTCATCTATTTCAGCTCACTGTGTGGATTCAGGGAAAACTCAATATCAAAACTGTCAGAGATGAGCTGGGCGTGGTGGCACACACCTGTAGTCCCAATGGCTTGGGAGGCTGAGGCAGGAGGATTGTGAGTTCAAAGCCAGCCTCAGCAAAAGCAAGGTACTAAGCAACTCAGTGAGACCCTGTCTCTAAATAAAATACAAAATAGGGCTGGGGGTGTGGCTCAGTGGTCAAGTGCCCCCAAGTTTAAACCCTGTTACCCTCCCGCCCCAAAGAAAATAAAATAAACCCTCAGAGATGAAAGAGGGCGTGGCAAAGTCCTCAACTTCTTCCAGGTGGCAGGGGAGCCATCTCAGTGCCCAGCACAGAATCAGCCTCCTATTGAATCTTGAATTAAGAGTGGGGTGCACATGGGGACAGGTGTCATGCTACACACTTAATCTGTACAGGAGATTGCTCCTCTGGGAGCAGCTGGGACAGATCAAAGCTGTCTCCATGGAGCAAGTGCTGGCTCTCCAGGAGAGCAGCAGCTGAAAGACTGGAGATCCACCGGAAATAGATTAGGAGAGAGAGCAGAGCTGGGAGTTGGGGAGGGAGAGGAACACAGGCCAAGGGGAGCAAGATGCTGGCCACGCTCCTTTCCTTGGTGACTCTCTCACTCCCAGGCTGTCAAATGATGTGTTCTGCTCAGAAGACCCTGCCTCTGCGAACCTGACCCAACCGAAAGGCTCTCCAGTGACCTCCCTCCACCTCTGTTCTCAGGACCTTATAACCCTCCCTGATCACATTCCTTCTCTTCTGGCTCCAACTGCAGCCTCTTTACCTGGAGAGTTTCTCTTGCATTAAAAAAAAAAAAAAAAAAAAGTCTAACTTAATGTTAGAGTCTGTAAACAAGTCAGGATGGCGCCTGGCATTTTGCCAGAGAAATGTTAGGGTCTGTAAACAAGTCAAGATGGCGCCTGGCAAAATGCCAGAGGGAGTGGTTTGTGAAGTAATGCCAGCGATCCATTAAGTGTGGAGATTCCTTATTGGTTGACTGCTGTATCTAGTTTATGTTAATTAAGATAAGCTGTGTGGAATGTATATATACCCCTCCTGTCCTACAATAAACGGCTCCCACTCCTGCTGTATCAATCTACACAAGTTGCTCGTCACCCCCCGGTTATTTTGCTGCAGCCGGACTGCGGCAACTTAAGAGAATGCACACGTAGAAGTATGTAGACTTTGGAGGCAAATTGCCCTGATTCAAATCCCTGTGCCACCACTAGATAGATGTGCAACCCTGGACAAGTCACTTAACATCTCTGTGCTCCACCTGTTACACTGGGCCAGAGCAGTACCTCAGTCACGGGGTATGGTTAATCAGCTCACACCTATAAACACAGAGTGAGAAGGTGCACCTCGAAAGCACAGGTCTGCATCACTATCCTGACCACAGCCTGCTGGGCCAACTGGCAAAGACTGCTTTCCAGAACACTGCTACGCCCTCCCCTGTCAGCCAGATGGACCACACCAGTGCTGCTCCCTGGGAGCACCCCCATGCACTTCCTCCCAAGGCCACATCTGAGAATGGGGGGACTAGACAGTCACTTCACCAAGGAGGGATGAAGCAGGGCAGGAGTGAGGAGAATTGACAGAAGGGGGTCTAGCAGTGGGGCACCCTTGGAAGTTCTAGTCCCAGGAAAAGGGATGTCTGCTGTCCCCAGAAGGCAGGGCTGAGCTCTAAGTGCTAATGCAGGAGGGAACTCTAGACCTTGAATGTGGATTTGCTCCTTTAAAACTTGAAACTTTCTCCTAAAAAGTTTTTCAGTTAAATACACATTGGCTACCAGAAGATTAATTTCTTTTGGAAGCTCCCAGGTGGTCTACTGAAAAAACTCACATTCCTCCAATTATCATAATTTTTCTCTCTTCTTCAAGAACTCATAACCTTGGCCTTATTTTGAGATAGAGTGTTCCCTCTCCTCAACATCCTATACCTCAACCCAAGAGAAAGCACTTTTATCTGCTCTGTAGGAGAAGGGAGGGAGGCAGGGAGGGATGGGGCAGGGATAACCCCTTAAGTCCTGCTGAATGGAGAAATGAACAGCTTAAAGTACTATTAAGGTGATGCTCTTCCCGACAAATTGACACAATTTCTCACCTATTTGGTACTCAGTAAATATTTGTTGATTGAATGACTGTTAACAGCATCTGATTTTGTCTTTCCTGCTCTTATCAATCATAGTTCATGTACCTAAATCAGCCTCAAATCTAGTTCCTATGCAGTCTTTGTTTTGAACTTCAAGCCCAGAAAAGAAAATAGTGGTTGAAAACTAGTAAAAAGCTAGGTGTAATTGTTATGGGCCAGACTATATGGGCAATGACCAAACAGACTCCATTTTACCCTGAGACTCCGTATCATGTAAGAAATGCTTCTCCCGTGGGAAAGCCCCACCTCTGTACTCATTAATAGTTACCTAGCATAACATACTTGGCAACACAAAACAGCAATTCTTATACAATGGAAAATTGTTCTCTTTGTTTTCCATATTTCTTGGGGAATGTGCCTTCTCAGAGATTAATTGTCTAAACGTTAGTGACCATTCTCTAACTTGTACTCAACTAGGCTCATTTTGACCCACTTCCCTTCTGCTTGCTTGCTGCTAAGCCAACCTTCAAAGTCCTATGGGAAATACCAATGTACCCATTGCATTGTCTTGTTAACTGCTCAATTCAGCTTCTGTACCTGCTTGCTTGCATTGGCTAAACACCCAAATGTCCCTTTTGTGGTTTTTTGGCTTAAATATGAGGCCAACTGAAGGTGGGTGCGCCACACTCTGACCATCTTGCTTTTAGAGAGTAGAGTGTCCGCCGCTGGCCGGCAATAAAGGCTTAACTGGAAAGGCAATGTGTGGTCTGAGAGTTATTTGAGGGTCTCGGTATCAGTAAAACATAATCCCAGCACACCTGTAATCTCAGGGACTCAGGAGGTTGAAGCAGGAGGATCTCAAGCTCCAGGCCAGCATGGGCAACTTAGGGGGGGGCCCTTAGTAACTTAGCAAGACCCTGAATCAAAATAAAAAATAAAAAGGGCTGGGGATGTAGCTCAGTGGCAAACAGCACCACTGGGTTCACTACCCAGTATCAAGAAAAACATAAGGCGGGGGACAGGGTCTACCTGACTTGGTGTAGGGAGTTGAGGGTAGCTTCCCTGCCCCCCAACTTTGTTCTCCGGTCTCAGGTAAACCAGGGTTAGGCTGCCCCCTCTGTGTGGAACTGTGTTGGGACCCAGTAGAAACCCCAGTGAGGAGACATAGTGTGAGAACTGACTGTTCTTCCATTGAGCCCAAAATTGCGCCGGAAGAAGGGGCAATCCCTGCGTGACAGAGTCAGCCCTCAGCGAGGCCTTGATTTACTCACTGAAGACACTTAGGCCTCTCCATGGTGCTATGACTCACTACCCGTCGCTGGTTGGGATTCTTCAGGGAAATCACACTTCTAAGTGCAGAGGTGTCCACCGTGGGAGCTGGGAGAGAATGGAGCCAGGACAGGAGGAGGGAATGAGACTTGTGCATTAGTCACAAAGCCATCAGTGAACGACAAGGGCCTGGAGCCACTGGCTCACTGGCCCACAACTCCCACTCTCCCTGCTTGGCAGAGGTGCTGCCTGGCCTGGCTCGCTGACCTTGACCCTGTCCCCGGGGCTCTCCCAGCATCTACCTGCTCTGCTCTGACACAGCTGTGCCAGGCCTGGAAGCCATTACTAGGTGAGGCCTAGCCCCATTCCTGCCTCTGTTACCCATAGACTGCTCTTCACATGCCCCGTCTCTCCCCCAGGAGGAGACAGAGCATAAATTCCCCATGTTTTTCCACTGACTTTTCTGACCTTCCTCAGCTTCTTCTCACCACCCCTGTCCCCACTGAGCTGGAGGCCCCTGCCTAATGGAGCACCCCTCTCGCCTCCTTGGTCCTCTCCGGACTGTGTCCCAATGTTAGATCCAAACCTGCTCCCAGGATCAGCCCAGTTTGTCCCTGATATTATTTTCATGGCAAGTGTGTGGACTTCTGGGTCGATGCCCGTTAACGGGAGCAACGCCTCTGCTCAAGTTTAACCCCTGGCAGCGGATTTCAGCAATGGGGAAGACAGTCTTACCTAGAAGGCTGCTTCGTGGCTTCTGTCAAGAGAGTGCAACCTTTGGATTCAGACCCTGGATTTAAATCCTGGCACAACTTACTAGCTGTATAACCTTAAGCAAGTCATTGAACTTCTCCTGGTTCCTCTCAACGACAGGGATGAACACATCCCCCTCAAAGATACAACCCAGGAGAGGCTTGAATGAGAATATTCTAAGATCCTGGTGCAAAGCTGAAACCATCTGGTAAGGCTGGTACTTCCGGCATGGGAGGGGCAGGGGGTGAAGTGGGTGGATCAAACTGTCCTTTGCAGCTGATTACACAGAGGAGGTTATTTTAAAGACATTTGACCCCAAAATCTGCAACACTGATATACTGCACCCCTCCAGTTTCCGCCCTTACAGTCATTCTGCTGAGTAAGCAAGGCTCTCCTCTAAACCATGATAACCCCTGTGAAGAGATGCTGAGCAAGGTGGCACATGCCTGTAATCCCAGCGATTTAGGAGGCTGAAGCAGGAGGTTCTCAAGTTTGAGGCTAGCCTCAGAAATTTAGCAAGACCCTATGCAACTTAGTGACACCCTGTCTCAAAATAAAAAATAAAAAAGGGCTGGGGATGTGGCTCAGTGGTTAAGTGAACCTTGGGTTCAATCCCAGGTACGAAAGAAGGAAGGAAGGAAGAAAGGAATGGCACTGTAATATGAAATGTTTAATCAAAAGTTTTGTTTTTTGTTTTTGTGGTACCCAGGCTTGACATCAGTGGGTCTCTACAACTTGAGTTACACCCCCAGGCTCTCTAACCCCTTTTTAAATTTTGAAACAAGATTTCCTAAATTGCCCAGCATGGCCTTGAACTTGTCAATCCTCCTGCCTCAGCCTCCCAAATTGCTGGAATTATAGGTTTATGCCTGCATGCCCTATTAATTCAAAGATTTTTTTGTTTGTTTGTGGGAATATAGGGTGCCCTGAAGCATAGAAACCAGTAGACATATGGATTATACCAACTACAGAAGGTAAATTAGGTGGCAGACCTCCACCAAGCATTTTTCTTAACCACCACTTCATTTTACCCCCACAACAACCTTCGAAGGTAGTTATTATCATTAAAGCACAATTTTTAAAAAGTAAAATGAAGGCCCTTGTACTACAAAAATAACACATGCCAGTGGCTTTATTTAACTCATCAATTAATGAGGAACTGCTCAAAGAAGAATCCAAAGAGCAGATATACACATAGCCATTGGGAAGGCTGAAATTAATTTGCTTAATAGATGGAAAACTGGTCAATATCTGCAGGGCAATCATCAATTCCATCTCCAAGATACAATTTGCATTTCTATGGACAAAATCATTTGCATTATTTTTCTACAATTTATAGAGTCATAAGATAGTCCAAGGATAATGAAAGGCAAAGATAACCCAAACGGCAGCTAGACAAGACACTCTGACCATTTCAAAATCTTCCCCAACATTGTGTCATCCTCCCTTCATGACAACACAGAAAGGGCAGAACTAGGCACGGAAAGTGGAAAGGGAAGGTCACCTAGTCCAGCGGTTCTTAAGTTCCTGTCCCAACGGAGAGCCAGGAAAGACCATACCAAAGATGTCCCATCCGAGAGGGAATTAGAAACATGAGAATGAGGTAAGTTTTTCTGTAAAGCTAAATGATTTCCTCCAGTGAACTATACTGGAGATTATATCCTTCCTATATTTGTGACTTTAAAATATCCTTTCCTGGGGCTGGGGTTGTGGATCAGTGGTAGAGTGCTCACCTGGCATGCAGGAGGCACTAGGTTCGATCCTCAGCACCACATAAATGTAAAACAAAGATATTGTGTCCACCTAAAACTTAAGAATAAATATTTAAAAAGAAAAAAACTCTCCTTTCCTGCCAGGCTCAGTGGCAGAGGCTGAGGTAGGAGGATCGCAAGTTCATAGTCAAAGCAACTTAGGCAGACCCTGTCTCAAAATAAATAAATGAAAAGAGCAGGGGATGTGGCTCAGTGGTTAAGCAAGCTGGATTCAGTCCTTGGTACCAAATAAATAAATATCCATTTCTCTGTGAAAGGACAGTAATACATGACAAGAGAAATTGCTATTCTTTTTCAAATGTTCTAGTTCGATGAGAGAAAAGACTGGCAATCCTATTTAAGTCCCCATGTTAAAAGAGTATATATGGCTTTCTTCTTGTTCTGCTATTTTTGATTTTGTTCATCTGTGAGGGCCAAATGTCTGGAAAACACTGATCTAGTTCAAATTCTGAAATTTTGTGTTATAAATTGATTAAAGGATGGTTCCTATCAAGGTCCCCTAGCCCTCCCCAGTGCCCCTGGCCCTCCGGGAGGATGAGAGCTGACTTGCACAGGCTCAGATGCGGAGGCTGAATAGACAAGAGAGAAGAAAATAACATGGACTCCTCCTGAGGTTGCCAGGGGGAGGCTGAGATGGAGTGAAGCCAGAAAATCGCCTTCTCTGGAGCCGGCCACGATTCTGCTGCATGGCTTGTGCTACAGTCTGAGTGTGTGTGTGCTCACAAATCCATTTGTTGAACTTAACCCCCAAGGTGACAGTATGCAGAGGTGGGGCCTTAAGAGGTGATCAGGTCATGAGGATGGAGTAGGGTTAGAGGCTTCAAAAAGATTGAGGGAGTCTGTCTCTTCTGTCTCACAAGGACACATAGGAAGGCACCATCTATGAGGAATGGAGCCTCCCCAGACATTGAATCTCCCAGCACCTTGATCTTGGACTTCCCAGCCTCTGAAACTGTGAGTAATACATTTGTGTTGCTTACAAATTACTCACGCCTAAAGTATTTTGTTATAGTAGCCCCAACAGCTCATCAAGAGCCTTCTCCTACACAATCCTCCCTGTCTGTTACAGAAGCTTGAGGCTCAATAAAACCTGTCTACACTGGCACTCAGGCCAGGAAAATGGGCACACAGGGGCCTTCTCCCTCCCTGAGACCCAACCCCTGGCAGAGGGATGTAAGCAAAGCCAGAAACGAGAGGGTTTATAGGCTTCAGAAAAGACTGACTAGTACTTGGTGAAGTGGAGCAGAGATTTCTTAGCTGACATGCTGAGATCGTCACATTCGCAGCCTGGCGTTTCAACGTCTCCAGATCAGGAATTTGGTGGGCAAAGCCCTGCCTTCCTCGCCACAGCACTGCTGCTAAACCCATCAAAGGTTTTAAAGGCACAGCGTTGTTGGACCAGAGAGTGAGATGCCCTCACAGGCTCCTCTGGGAAAGAACAGGGAGAATGCACACACTGAAGGGTCAGGTTTTGTTCTAAACAAGTTGGGCATCCCTTCGTGGCCCCAAAGGGGAAGGTGGGTTTACCCAGTGAAGAGTCCACGGACCCCAGCACCTTAAGTACTGCTATCCTGCAGTACCTGCTGGCCAAACAGGAGAGAAGGCGAGCAGCAGGAAGGAGCAGCTCCTGGAGGTTTTAAGGAAGAGTGCATTTAAACTTAACTCATGATGTGGTGGAACAGCTGGGTTGGAAAATTGGTTGTTTAGCTCTGCATTTTGTGGCAGGGACTCATTGGCTGAGAGAGAATAAAAGCTGCTTGATTTTGTAAACTGCCAGTATTATGAACAGAGGCAAAGGACTCTCGGGAGTAGGTACTTGAGCAACTTCTTTACCCTGGTCCTGTCAGCACTAGTCATTCTCAGGGCTCTGAGTTTTCATGTTTCCTGACCCTGCCTTCAAGGAATCAGCGCCAGAATTCTGAAATCTCAGATCCAGAAAGGATTGAAATGGTGCAGAAACCCTCACTTGGGTGGAGCCCAGTACCCAGGGAGTGTTCCCCAGTCCTGCCCAGCCTGCCTGGTGTTTGCCAATTTACACCAGTGGTATATTTTCCCCATATGCATTGAAACCTGCGTCTTAGGGGCTGGGGGTATAGCTCAGTGGTAGAGTGCATGCTTCATATGACAAAGCCCTGGATTTGGTCCCAGCACCCATCCCCCTGCAAACACACACACACACACACACACACACACACACACACACACACACTCCCTTCAATCTCCAGCACAGTGGTCATGTACTATAGCATGTTGGATGTGACTGGCCCCCACAAATGACCTGATCCACAGGCCACAGACTGCACAAATTTCACCCACAAACATTTTTTTCTTGGTCTGCCCTGTGTTATAAAGCATTTTTTTAACGTTTAATATTTATAACAGAGATTTCCTAGAAAATTCTGCCCTTGCAGATTCTCTTGATATTTTTTTTAAAGAGAGAGTGAGAGGAGAGAGAGAGAGAGAGAGAGAGAGAGAGAGAGAGAGAGAGAGAGAGAGAGAGAACTTCTCAATATTTATTTATTTATTTTTTAGTTCTCGGCAGACACAACATCTCTGTTTGTATGTGGTGCTGAGGATCGAACCCAGGCCGCATGCATGCCAGGCGAGCGCGCTACCGCTTGAGCCACATCCCCAGCCCTCTCTTGATATCTAAGCAGCAGCTGGCAACAATAACCTCACATTATCACCCCAAAACACCTAGCTGAAGTAGGACAGTGCTGCTCCTGGGTGTGGGCATGGCTCCTCAGCTTATCCCAGCCCAGTTGATGTCTACCCCTATTAGATCTCATAGATAAGGAATTTTTTGAGGCCAGACTTTGTCCAGGCCTTAGGTTTACAGTGGCCATGTACCGGGATCCTCCCTTACCCAGTGTTCATTCCCTTCCTTTATGATTTAGCCCAGAACCATGCTTGCCCCCAAGGATTCCCTCCCTTCGGCTGGTCCTGCTTGTCCTGCTCGGTCCTGTGGTCTTCATTAACATAAAACAACCAAGCCAGCAAAGCACCTTGTACTCACTGCTCCCTTCCCTCCACCCATGCACCCAAATCAGTGGTCTCCTAGTAGCCACATCACCTCTTATGGAACTTTAGGGCTTTTGGAAATTTTAGATGTTATCATCATGACTAGGGCAATTAGTACTTGGGATGCAGAGATATAAAACATCTTGTTGTGCAAGGAACAATCCGATTACAAACAAACTTGTCTTATTCAAAAATCCTATTAACCCTCACAGAAAAACTGATTTAAATAGAATGCTGGTTAATTTTGCCTATATTATTTAACTGCTCTATGCTTATGCAAAATAACAGTTTGTGATGGGCACCTGTCAATCATTAGACTCTCACAATGGGTTCAGGAAACAGCTTCTGAGCCTCCACAGAGGCTCAGAAATAGATCCCTCCCCTGCTGCCTGCTTGGAGGAAGGTCAGCCACAGAACTGGAGAAGGAGGGGAGACTGTATGTCAAAGGGAGAAACAGCAGTGCAGTTCATTTGAATAAGCCAGGAAGAAAGGAACTGCTATAGGTTATTACTGAGAATAATTTGTAACTAGGTTACAGTCTTGAGGAGATGAAGAAAAATGGTAAAAATGGACAAAATAACATGGAAATATAACACTTTGGGGAGCTGGTGTTTAATTAAAGTACCATGCACCTTTTTACTAAAGTTTGTACTGATGAATTTTAGATGAATCTTACAAATGATCCTCAAAACACCAGGAGTAAGAATATTTAAATAGAGACTTGCACCTAGCGGGTTATCCTCAGGCAGATTCCACTATGTGGTTTTAAGAGTAGAAGGACCCCATGCCTAGATTTCATAAGGGAATGATGCCCTCTGGTGGAAGATAAAGGTTTTAACCACTGGTTGGAGGCCAGAGAATTGAATGCTTGTTCCAGTTTGAGGAAACAGCAACTTCCCAGCTCTGACATATCAGCAAGTAGAAGAACTAGGCGGTGTGAATTCACATCATGTGCACTACTTCATGTACCCATGCCTGTTTTTTTTTTTTGTTTTAATTTTTTAGTTGTTGATGTACCTTTATTTATTAATTTATATATGGTGCTGAGAATCAAACCCAGTGCTTCACACGTGCTAGGCAGACGCTCTACCACTGAGCCACAACCTCAGCGCCCCCTTGCCTGTTTTTCACACCAGGAAGTTGCCCAAGGTCACCTAGCAAGCAGCTAACTGGCAATCCTAATTTGGTACCAAGGATTCCAAGAATACTAATGGTGTTTCACAGATATACACACACACACACACTCATGCACACACGAAAATTAAAAAGCAAGCAGATGCATATCCCCAAATGTGTCTCCTATAAGTTAGCAGTTCTGACAGGGTATTGGAAGTTTCAAGTTTTTATTATAATTTGAACATAGGTCCGTTTCCCATTGGTGAATCATTTAGAGAGAGTGATAAAGGGAAAAGAGCCCCAGGTTGAGAGGACCAGGCCACACAAATCAAACACGTCACTCAGCCATAGGATGCTTGATGTCACTTCTGGTAAGGATGATCAAAATATAATCTTTAAGGCCACGTTAACCTAAAACATATTTTTTTCACAGTGCGCTAAACGTGAATTGAGTGCTCATTGTCCCTTCTTTTCTCCACCCTGAATGGCTTCCTATGTGGCAGACTGAACATCTGCCTAACTAAAACCTATATATCCTATAAAACAAAACAAAAATCGCCCCCATGATGTTTTTGACTTTGTCCCTAACAACCTCCCACTGTTTGTCTCCGTCTATCTTAGTCTTAGACTTCAGCAGCGGTTCTCAGAGTGTGATTCCTGGACCAGCATCACCCCAGAAACGTGATAGAAATGCAGATGCTTGTCAGGCCTCCCCCACCCTCCCACGAGCCCTGTTTGATTGGTACCCTAGGTGGCCTGATATTAAATTCTTACCAGTTATTCTGGTGCTTGCTAAAGCTTAAGAGCCTCTCTTCTGGAACAAGTTTCTTGACCAAGCGCCCAGAGATGGTTTTAGAGTCTTCAAAGTTTTTTGAATCAGCATATAAAATTTTGCCCCAATTCTGGAGAGAATATTTATAGTAATCAGCCCTTGACCCTAAACAAATTTTGAGTTGCTACCTAATAGTAGCTCTAATATAACGCTAAGTACATTAATATTGTTTAACTGATTTCCCTAAGCCACGAGAGCAGGAATCATGTCCATTTTCTTCACTGTATACCTAGCACCTAGAAAATATAACATACATAATAGGTTTTAAATATTTATAATACAGGCCTCTAACCTCCACTTCCATTGGGATGTCCTCATATGCATAAAGTTGATACATCCAGCCAGGCGCAGTGGCACATGCCTATAACTAGGCATTTTTCTTGTATTTTTGTAGTGTTGGGAATCAAACTCAGAACCTCACATGCATGAGGCAAATGCTCTACCACTGAGTCACATCCCTAGTCACATATCTAGTTCCTAATCTTAGCTACTTGGGGGGCTGAGGCAGAAGGATCACAAGTTCGAGGCCAATGTTGGTACAAGACCCTGTCACCAAATAAAACAATAAAAAGGGCTGGGGCAAAGCATGTTGATGCATACCTGTGATTCCAAGTGGCTGGAGAGGTTTGAGGCAGGAGAGTCACAAATACAAAGCCAGCCTCAACAACTTAGTGAGGGCCTAACCAACTTAGCAAGACCCTGTCTCAAGATAAAATATTTAGGGGCTAGGATTGTGGCTCAGCGGTAGAGCACTTACCTCTCACGGGTGGGACCTTGGTTCGATCCTCAGCACCACATAAAAATAAAGGCATTGTGTTGTGTCCATCTACACCTAAAAAATAAATATTTTTTTAAAAAAAGGTAAAATATTTTAAAATAAGGGCTAGGTATTGACTCAGGTTCCCTTCCCAATACCAAAAAAAAAAAAAAAAAAAAAAAAAGGTTGGGATGTAGCTTAGTGGTAAAGCACCCTTGGGTCTCATCTTTCCCAGTACTGCAAAAACCAAAACCAAAAAAAAATTAATTAACATTTTTTCCTCTTACCACCACCACCAAAAACCTTTTTTTTTTTTTTTTGGAACCAGAGATTGAACCCAGGGGCACTTAAACACTGAACCTCCCAAGGCACTAGGATTACAGGTGTGTGCCATGATGCTCAGCCAAAAAACTCTTTTGCCCAGATTCTTAATCCTGATGAATGGCACTACCACTCACCAATTGCCCAAGCTGGTCTTGGCTCCCCTTTTCCCTCATACTAACATTCATATTTTTCACCTTGATTTCTCTCAAATCTGTACATTGTCTCAAACATACTAGGTTTAATTTCTGCAATTCTTTTTTTTTTTTTAAGAGAGAGAGATATAGAGGATGGAGAGAGAGAAAGAGAAATTTTAATATTTATTTTTTAGTTTTCGGCGGACACAACATCTTTTTTGTTTGTTTTTGTATGTGGCGTTGAGGATGGAACCCGGGGCGCACGCATGCCAGGCGAACACGCTACCGCTTGAGCCACATCCCCAGCAATTTCTGCAATTCTTGGTTACCTTGGACAGGTTAATTTTTTGTTTTTAAAATTCAATTAATAATTTTAATTTTTGTTTATATGACAGCAGAATGCATTACAATTCTTATTACACATATACAGCACAATTTTTCATGACTCTGCTTGTATATCCACACCAATTCGTGTCTTCATACTTGTACTTTGGATAATAATGTCCATCACATTCACCATCATTTCTAACCCCATGCCCCCACCTTCCCTTCCCACCCCTCTGCCCTATCTAGAGTTCCTCTATTGCTCCCATGCTCCCCGTCCCTACCCTACTATGAATCAGCCTCCTTATATCAGAGAAAAGATTCGGCACTTGGTTTTTTGGGATTGGCTAACTTCACTTGGCATTATCTTCTCCAACGCCATCCATTTACCTGCAAATGCCATGACTTTATTCTCTTTCATTGCTGAGTAATATTCCATTGTGTGTGTGTGTGTGTGTGTGTGTGTGTGTGTGTGTGTGTGTATATATATATATATATATATATATATATATATATATATATATGCCACATTTTCTTTATCCATTCATTCACTGAAGGGCATCTAGGTTGGCTCCAGTTTAGCTATTGTGAATTGTGCTGCTATAAATAATATTGATGTGGCTGTGTCCCTGTAGTATGCTGCTTTTTAAATCCTTTGGGTATAGACCTATGAGAAGGATAGCTGGGTCAAATGGTGGTTCCATTCCCAACTTCCCAAGGTGTCTCCATACTGCTTTCTATATTAGCTGCACCAATTTACAGTTCCACCAGTAGTGTATGAGTGTACCTTTTCCCACACATTCTCACCAACACTTGTTGTTTGTCTTCATAATAGCTGCCATTCTGACTGGAGTGAGATGATTTGCATTTCTCACTAGAGATGAACATTTTTTCATATATTTGTTGACTGATTATATATCATCTTCTGAGAAGTATCTGTTCAGGTCCTTGGCCCATTTTGTGTGTGTGTGTGTGTGTGTGTGTGTGTGCGCGCGCACACACACACACACTTAGCTTTTTGAGTTCTTTGTATACCCTAGAGATTAGTGCTCTGATGTGAGAGAGGTAAAGATTTGCCCTTGGACAAGTTATTTAACATCACTATGTCTTAAAATGCCTCGTGATAACAGATGCCAAATCAGTGCCCCACTAAGTGATCAGTAATGTTCTTACTCCTTCCTGGCTCACTGCCATTACCCTAGGAGTATCATCGTTTCCAACCAGACTGCTACACAGCCTAATTGTTCTCTCTGCTTCTGCTCTAGCCAGCACCCTTGCTCAACAGTGCAGCCAGAATGATCTTTCACAAATGTAAATGATGTCATTCTCCTTAAAATCCATTTGTGGCCCTCTACTGCCTTTAGGCTAAGATTCAAACTTAATAGTTTGGCATATCACACATTCATTGCCCTGCCCCCTGGTACTCCAGGCCCTTCTTCACTTCCTCAATCACGTGGTTTGCTCCTCTCAGGGAACATAATTTCCCAAACAAGCTGTTCACTCACCTTCAATTCCTCACCTGCTTCCTTGAACCTGTAGGAAATGTCTTGAGTAGTTCTCCTACCATGAAGGCTGTTAAGCAATCCTAGGGCTCTCTCCTGACTCACAGCTGTATTCCCAATACAAAGCAGTCTCTGGCTCATGTGAATACCAATAAGTAAAGAATTTTACCTCCCAAGTTTTTTTTTAATATTTATTTTTTAGTTGGACACAATATCATCTGTATTTATTTTTATGTGGTGCTGAAGATCACATGAGCTAGGCGAGCCGTCTACTGCTGAGCCACAACCCCAGCCCCTAAAGTTTATTTTGAAGATGTTGAATCCAATGAGTTCAGAGTTGGGGATGTATATAACAAGATTATCCCCATATCCTCAAAGTTGTAATGATCTGAACTTTATTTTTTACACAAATAGAGCACAACTTATTTCTCTGGTTGTACATGATGTAGTCACACCATTCATGCAATCATACCCATCTGTACATAGGGTAATAATGTCCATCTCATTCCACCATCTCCCCCAACCCACCACCTCCTGAACTTCTAACACTTTTTTTTTAACCTTTATAAGTTGGATTTTGCAATTCTATCACCACTGTCCCACCCCCACCCCGCATACACACACACAGAAAATCCAAGCACTAACTTAGAATTTGTCTCACAAGTTTGTTAAGCTGAGTTACCAGATTCAGTTTACCTTCCTCCAGTCTCAAAGACAATATTCAACCATGATAAACCTGTAGCACCAAGAACTCTTAGGTGAGCTGGATGCAAAAACCCAGCAAATAAAACATTACGCTGTCATCACATTTAAAAGTAGCTTTATGGCTCAGTAGGAGTACTTACCTACCACAGGAAGCCCTAGGTTCCAACCCAGGTCACAAAACATGTTGAGGATTGCACAGAAAAACTGGCCACTACACTCATCTAGGGACTATCATTTATTTACATGGCAGTCTATGATTGGTGCCCCAGTTATCCTCTACACCCCAGTCTGCAACAAGTATACAGAGACCCCCTTCCATGCTGAAGCTTTGGACAACTGACTTGCTTCACTCGCCTTAAACCTAAGTGAATGACTTTATTAAAACGCCTAAGTTACCGAGCCATCGAGCTCGCTATCAAGTTTAGACCATATGCAGAACCCAACGGCCACAGACCAGTGGCTTTAAGGAAGCCCCTGAAATTGAACATAAAATGCTAAGCTATTTATAACTGGTTTCATAAATCTCATTAGCTTTTCAAGGACTATTATCTCCAAAAGTTTAAGAACCACTGCTAGTAGGCACATATATGCTTATATTTTGTGACGAATTCTCTGTATCTCTTGCACTAATCCCAATTCAAAGACATAATAACCTCATAATTTCTAAAAATACTCTGCAAAATTTGAGGCTTTCCTTCAGTACTGGGGACCTGAAAATGAAATACAGCAATTACTCTAATAGGTAACATGAAGGAAAGTTACTATTGATTTTCAGTCCAATAATTTTATATAGAGCTATGATTTGGGAAAGTTATTTCCCCAATAATGACAACGTAATATGAAAGTGAAAATATTTTAATATATACATACGAAAAAAAACCAAAAACACAATAAAATCAAAAGGCATTGAAAGCATTACATAGTGCAAACACCAAAAAAATAAAGAGTTATTAACCTAGCGGTACTTATAAGAACCAGGCAGAATATATGAAAATAGACCCCTCAGTCCTCATTTAGTGAGCTGGTCACTTCTGAGTTACTTTAATTGCCTTTTTCTCCTCCTTTGTGAAACCTCATTTGCTATTCCTGCTGACAATGACCACCTGATTAGAAATATGAAGAAAGCCACGGCTTCTGTATAGTGGCAGTACAGTTCACGCCACCTACTCAAGTGTAGGTAGAAAGAATTTTTGCACATCAAGGCCACAGCAAGACAGGTCTATCAGGGTACAATCTTCAATCCAAATGTACACAATTCTCTCAGACACCGGGTGACAGAACTCTTCTAATCAAGAGTGTCATGTCAAAGACAGGACAGGAGCCAGAGCGTGGATTTTGTTAAGCAACACCGGCTTTGCTAGGCAGGCATGAAAAACTCAGCTTCCAGGACATGAGGTATTCTGTATACCCCAAAGCCTGATCAACCAAGAATATAACTCCTTACACCTTCTTCAAGGCAATAATAGGTTTTAAAGGTTCTCCCCCATACTAAATTCCCATAACAAACCATGAGGTAGAAAGGGTAAGAGTGTGTGTGCTCATTTTACAAATGACAAAACTGAAGCTTAAAGTAGTTCAAGGCTGAAACTCAAGTAAGGGGGATAATCTTTCTCTATCCAAGAGGCATTAATTAATTAGTGCATCGCTATGGACTACAGAGGGTCCTACTAAGAGGCTGATTATGACTTCTGTGCTGAGGAGGCCAAAAGACATTTAATTTTCTATTGGTTTTAAAATGGTGTAAGGTGGGGGGGGGGCAAAGGGAACATTTTGATTCTTGGTGAAAAACAAGACAAACAACAGGGAAAAGGAATAATTCTCCCCTGCACGAAGCGGAGACAATGCTGAGAGTATGGGAGCCAACTGCTATCACATCACACACACAAAGGAAGCCTCAACTACCACTGTTACAATGTTAGACAGGAGTTCTAGTGTCATGGCTTCCCTCCCTCATGGCTGGAACCCACAATCTCACTCTGCAACACAGTATTGCTCAGGACTGGATGAAAGGGGAATCTTAACTTAAGACATTATAGTTGTAACTGTCCAAGAGTGACACACAAGGCCTCTGGTATAAAAGCAACATCCCAAAACAGATAACTTTAAGAGGACATAAGAGCAACAGTGTGAGGGTGGAAGGAAGTGGAAATGTCTGTTGACAAAAAAGTACTTACTGTTAAAACACAAAAATGCCTTTGGGTAAGAAATTAAATGTGCTGCTAACTCTCATGTGTTATAATGACAATGCCAATTTTCAATAAAGCATTTGCCCAATTACAGAACTGCTCTGAGAAAAGAATTGCTTTGACAACACTATTTGGCCCTTTTAAGGGCCTTGACCTTTCTACCTGAAGAAATGGGGGAAGTTCTACTAGCTGTGCTGTGCAACCAGAGAGCACTTAATGAAGACCCTAAGTGGGAGTAACGACTACCTGCAAGTGAGGTGGCTTCATGATTTCAGATAGGCTACCAAGAAACATAAATCACTCCTTTATACAGATATGACTATTTCTAACATTTTCAATCATTCAAAAGGCTACTGGAGGTTCAGTAAATCTAAAAGGTAGGTTTACTGCAATAATTTTAACAAAGCCCCATACGCCAATAATAGCATTACATGAAATTGCACATTCATTACATCAAAAGACTTCAAAATGCTTATTTCACATCCTCCCACAGGAGGGGAGATTTGGTGTTGTCTATAAATGAATATAGCAAAGACAATAAGGAGAGCTTTGCCAACACAAATGACATCTCAAAACAGTAAGGAAAAATTGTCCCCAAATTCGGTCTAGGAAACCACTTTCACAACTGTCTCAGATACTCATTTCCAGTTTGGCCTTAGGATGCTCAATATTTCCCCTCCTATGCTAAACTATAGCTCATTTACTCACAAATCAGAAAATCCAGCAAAGTAAACTCACCATTCTCTATGGCAGTGCAAAATTCCAAACATTTGTAAACACTGTACATTTTAATTTTGGCACAGGGAGAGCGTGCAGGTTCTTTTAAGTGTAGATTTTTAAATACAGCTAGTTCTTTATCTACAACCACTTGTAGCAAAGGCAGCATCAGTTTTGACATGGTATGTGTGCATGTACCTATACACTCAGCATGGGAAGGATCATCAAAAATGTTCTTTATAAGTCTTAACAATTTAGGCACAAAATGGGTTAAACAGAAAACAAAAAATTCACAGTATATAAAGCCACATACTTTCAGAGGTTCACATAGCTCTGTGGAAACAAAATCCAAACAGGTGGTCAGCAAGTTTCCTCTTTTCTGAAGTATACCAAGAGGTGTCATTACAACAGCTTTATAGAACCCAAAAACATTCATCAACTTCTTATTAATTACTTTTCAAAGGAGCCAACGTGGCATTGAATTGACATACTCAAAAAGCTGTCACAAGGATCTTTACCTTTAAATATAAACTCATCCAGGAGTTGGGTTGTGGCTCAGTGGCAGAGCGCTTGTCTCGCACATGTGAGGCACTGGGTTTGATCCTCAGCACCACAATAAAAAATAAACAATTGTGCAATTATGTCCATGTATAACTAAAAAAAAAAAATAAAAATAAAGAACTCATCCAAACTAAGGAACATTCTACATATTACATACATCTAAATATACACAAATTATAACTAGACCCCAACATTATCTCAAAAACTTGGCAGTGATTCAATCTTAAATTACACAAGTCTATGGCAGTTTGAAGGATGGATGACCTCTACTGTTTCAGCCTACGATCAGACATGATATGATATCTTCAGATGGACTATAAAGAAATAGTAATACCAGCTTAAAAACTTGGCATAGATTATCAGAGTCTGATTAAGCACTCAAAGAAAAAATCAGATGCTGTGATTTCATTAATGTCTTATGGCATTGTGCAGCAGAAAACACTAAACTCCACTGATATTTATTTTAAAAGCTCCTTCCTAATAATCAAGATTAGTGATTTTGTAATTGAATGCCCAAGACGACATTTGAAAAGTGAAAGGGGAGAGATGGTGACAAACCAGAAGTAGGATGCTGAAAGATAAGGGAAAACTGGTGCTACCTCCAGAAAAACAGAGGCTACGTCCCCACAGACACAACTAAAAGATGAAGGGTCTACCTTTTAGTTAACTCTAAAAGATTTCACAAACTATACCCTTGCTTTAGAGGCAATGAAAAAACAAAATCATAAATAAATTAAGATAGTTTAGTTTTCTGCAGGTAAACAGGAAGTTTGGCTCAAACACAGACCCCTAACACTGCAAAACAAAAACTAAAGAAAATGAAAACACACCTTGGATTCTGTAAGCAAAGTATTTGGTGCTGGGGTTTGGGGGAGTGGAGAAGGCAGTGAAAACCCCAGCTGAGGAAAAGGAAGGAAACTGAGTGAGTGGACTCAGGAGTAAGTCTTGAGTATGAATGTACCAAAATTAGCATAATAAATATACAAACATAAATAAATGTGTAGTTCTTCTCTCATTTAAGTCTTAAAAAATGGAGAGCTATCAAACTACTTCAAAGTATAGAGGGAGGGACAGAGATGAAATTTTCTAAAATTTTACAACATTCACGATGTTCTAACAAAACATTTAGTAAGTAAGCTTTACTTATTAGGGGGAAAACTAACATCCCTAAATGCAGAGACCGCACCACACTTGAGCTTCAGTTCCCAGGAAAAAGCAATACCTAGAGAAAATGGTTCAGAGTCCCTCTGTTACCTTACTTTTCTCACAGAGGGAGCAGTTTTCTGATTTCGCTAAGCCCGACATTTACCAGGTCTTTCTTTTGGGAGAAATGTTAAAAATCTTTATTCTAAAGTCTCATTTTGGCTGTAAATCAGAGTCTCTAAAAACATTAGAAGATATATATTTTAAGGTTATTACTTGTCCCAAATTCAACAAGTACCACTCTTTAAAATATTTACCAAAAGTTAACTTTTAAGATTTGCTAGTCGTGAGACTTGGACTCTAGTAACCCCCAATCACCAGCTTTATCATTTGGCTTCATGTGCAAAGTAAGAGGGACTGAATACATCAGTCTTAAAATTCAGAAACTGTGGCTAAAGTGATACAGTGCTCACCTAGCATGTGTGAGGCACTGGGTTTAATCTTCAGCACCACATAAAAATAAAAAAAATTGTGCCCACAATTTTAATTTCTTAAAAAATTTTAAGAAAACTTCCCTTCTAGAAACTAATATGATAAAGGGATCTTGTGCTGCCTACTTCCTGTTTTGGACCTACAAGAACAGGAAATAAAAGCCCTCCTGGGGCAGGGCCTCCACAGAGTACTCTAGAAAACTTGAATCATTTCAAGTCTCCAAGAATATTTGTTTAAATGGCCCAGACCTCAGAGCTCCCATCTCTGGGAATTTGGGCACTTTAATAAGTAACCAGGTGATTTTTTTGGTCCCCAAGTTCATTTACAAAATGATGTATTCCTATCCCTGAGGATACATCAAGATTTTACTGTGTATGATGATGTATGTATGGTAATAAGGAAATCAACTTGAAAATCTTCAGTGTCTACATGTATTGTCCTAAACCTGATGTGACTTAAGGTGACTAAAGAGAATTATAGATATTCATTTTTCTTGAACTACTTCCCTTTTTACAATTGTCATACTCCCTAATTCTCTCACGCCAATCTTACTTTAGGTCTTTGCCCTGAGGTATGAACAACTCCAGAGGTACAAAGAGACTAAAAAAACCCTGGAAGGCTCCTAAGAGAAAATGAATACAAGAAAGCAAAGCAAGGGGAGCTTTGGTTAAAAAATTTTGTGCCTTTTCTTTTTAAAAACTAATCACCGAGGGCTAGGGATATAGCTCAGTTGGTAGAGTGCTTGTCTTGGATGCACAAAGCCCTGGTTCAATCCCCAGCACCACAGGGAAACAAAAAAAGACACAATTTATCACTGAGAAGGCTGTGCCAGATATACGCTCATATATTTATCTGAACTACAACATTTTCTGACTCAAAGTTTCATGTGATTTGGCTCATCTATCTTAAAATGATGATAGAATTTGCCAGTTCATGTGACAGTACTTTCCTATAAATTTAATCTGCTAAATTTATAGCTCCAAAACTTTGACAAAAATATTTCTAAAGTGTACATATAATATACAATATACTAAGATGGTAGGTATACCCTTTGTAATTTTAAATTTTAAAAATTGAGATCTCATATTAAAAATGTGCAAAAGGAAAACTATTCTGGGAGAGAACAATGAAATGGTTAAAGGACTGTCTCAAAAGTAAATATTTTGCAGTGAGAGGAGTATCCTACAACATGTTTAGAGTGGTGATGACCATTTTGTGTGTGTGTGTGTGTGTGTGTGTGATGCTGGGGACTGAACACAAGGCTTTGTGCAATTACTGATTTTTAAAACTCATCCAAAGGGAACATTTCATTATGTAATTATATCTAGATTTTTTTAATGTGCAAAAATTTATCTACTCTTTCTCAAAATTATTTTAAGGGTGTGTTAGCCAAATATTTAATAACCACTGCACCTAGTTTAAGTGATGTGCAGTGGCACATGCCTATAAACCTAACTACTTAGAAAACTTAAGGCAGGAGGATCATGAGCTGGAGGCCAGCCTGGGCAACACAATGAGATCTTGTCTCTTTTAGAACTAAAGGGGAGGGAAAGGGGAGAATGGAAGGACAGCAGAATAAAATAGACATTATTATTGCTGTGGGAATATACGTGATTGCATAACCAATGTAATTCTGCAACCTGTACACTCAGAAAAATGAGAAATTAGATTCCATTTGGTTCAAATGTATGCTGTCAAGATCATTGTACTTGTGTTTAAAACTGAGTGGCAGAGCACATGCTTGAGGCCCTGGGTTCAAACCATAGCACTGCAAAACAAAACAAAAACACTTTCTTCTAATTTTTCTGAACTAGACAGCCTGACTATAAAGTGATTCACGGCACTTCATAATTTACCTAATCAGATTATTTGTTTTTTCATCGTTAATCCTAGTATTTTTCTAATAACTACCTTGAATTTTGACTCCAGAACAACATTAAATAGAAGGCTAGGGAATAAAATTTTAAAAAGGGTTAATCTTCAAATAATCTGATACGTGAATGAATGAATATCTATGTTTATACTGGTAACTGTTCCCTCCCAGATCTTCACCTTTGGAGGGAGAATTAAGTGACTTTTATGTATCTATTCACATTAATGAAGCCCCCAAACTGATCATCTAGCTCTAAAATACTCATTCTTAAGTTCCATATAAGCTTCAAAGCAAAAACAATCCAAAACACAGATGTTTACATGTACAAATGAACACATAAAATGGATTACAATTAGCAGAGACAGTCAATACTGATGTTTCCATACGTGACCTGGTGCTCCTAATTAATATTTCTTTGCAATTGATTCAATTATGCTATAAAAACCTTAATAACTAATTGAATCTCTTTCTTGCAAATAGGACATGAAGCCCCAGCCTTCTTTAGTCTTCTGGCACAGGGAAAACAAGTCGTAAGATGGCTTGTCCTTCCATGAATAATATTCCCGTCTCGTGGTCTTTTCTCACACAAGCTACATGGCTTCAAGATATTCTGGCAATCCTCCATATTTTCTACATCTGTTCTCTGCTCAGAGACGTTATCTGATTGTTCTCCCATACTTGAGATGGTCTCTTGGCTTTCAGAACTGTGAGCCAAATCCAAGAATTCCACTGAGCCGCAGGGATTTAAAAGTTTAGAATTTCCTTCCTTTATAGATACATCTTTAGGTCTAACAACTGGAGCTGAAACAGTTCTTCGGCAATCAGGGACATCAATTCCTTCACTTTCCTTCTTTTCGGGCACGGCAGTGATGTCAGATGTGGAGAGAGAATGTGTTAATTTAGAACAATCTGAATACCAATCCTTCCTCAAGGCCCAGCAGCGGAAACAGTACCTCTTGCTTGGAGAATTAAATTTCTTGCATTCAGTACACTGCCACTCATCCTATAAAGACAAATACAGCCAATTAATACTCAGTAGTGAACGTGAGGCTGAGGAAAAGGGAAGGAAAGCTAAATTCTTGACATCTCACTAAGTTAATGATAGATGAAGAAGTCAAGACACACCAGTGGTCCAGCCTAGAATTTGAATAAATTCTACAGCCACATGAAAGAAAGTCTTTGGAAATTTTACACTTAGGATACTCAAAGCTGCCATTTTCAGGAGCTGGGGGTTTAGTTCAGTTGGTAGAGTGCTTGCCTCACATGCACAAGGCCCTGGGTTCAATCCCTAGCACCAAACCCCACCCCCCCAAAAACAAACAAAAAAAAAACCAACAAAACAACAGCAACAAAACAACAACCAAAAAAAAAACCCTGCCATTTTCAAGTCAAAATTTGATATAGCTATTTTTTTTAATATTTATTTTTCAGTTTTCGGTGGACACAACAACTTTATTCTATTTGTATGTGGTACTTCATTAGCCAGGGCAACTAAGTGAGACCCTGTCACCAAATAAAAACAGCTGAGGATATAGTTCAGAGATAAAGCAATCCTGGATTCAATCCCTGGTACTTCGGAAGGGTGGCTAGTAAAGGGCAGAGGGAGGTGTTTCTTCAACAAAGTGTACTGCTGGGATTAAAGATGTGGCCAGTACAAAACAGCTTTTACTGGACATTCATACCTCAGAGGTAACTTCTACATCAGTATCATCACTTAAGGACTTAGAGTCCTCAAGGTCATCATTTTTCCCCACTTCAATCACCTGTGAAGGCAAAAAACATCTCATTAATAAGGTTTATCTGTTATAGGTAAGGCTATTACCTGAAAGCAAGACAAAATAGCTTCAATTTAAAACTACATTCTGCCTCCATCACTAGCACTTTTAAAAGGGAGCTAGCTAGGGCTGAGGATGTGGCTCAAGCGGTAGCGCGCTCGCCTGGCATGCAGCGCGGCCCGGGTTTGATCCTCAGCACCACATACAAACAAAGATGTTGTGTCCGCCGAGAACTAAAAAATAAATATTAAAAGGGAGCTAGCTTGAATGAGACCAAAAACATGGTTCAGCACACACCCAGCTGACATTTTAGTAGCAAATGATTGAAAAGGCCCTCAGAAGAGTTACCAAATATCTTCTACATTTATAAGGGAAGTGTCCAAATTTATAACTACAGAAAATAAATAACATCAAGAGTAAAACAGTTACAAAATACTAAAAATAGAAATCGATCTTGGGAATCTAGGTAGACTCAAAGAATGAAAACAAAGCCATTTAAAATTTTATTCTTCACAGTGAAGAATAAAATTAAGCTGAGCATGGTGGTACACGCCTGTTAATCCTAGCAACAAGGGAGGCAGAGGCAGGAAGATCACAATCTCATGCCAGCCTCAGCCACTTAGGAAGACCCTGCCTCTAAGTAAGTAGATACATTGATAGGAAGGAAGGATTGGGAACATAGTTCAGTGGTAAAGCAACCCTGGTTCAATTCCCAGTACCAAAACAGAACCAAAATAAAGCTATGCGATCTTCTGGTTGCCTTGCCAAAAAAAAAAAAAATCTTCTGGTTGCCTTGCCAAAAAAAAAAAAAAAGGAAAAAAAAGTTAAGAAATGTGGGGAATATCTACTTAAAACCTTAGTTTTGTGGTCCAGTAAATAGAACAAAAACAATTAGGAAAACAACTAGGAACCTCTACATAACTTTCTCAAAAAAATTCAAGCCCAACTCTCTATGTCAAATGTTTTCTTTTCATGCTAGCCACTGACATTCCTTTTAATGCTATCTATAACTAGTCTAAGAGAACCCAAGCATCTATCTATAGTGAACAACCAAGTCCAATAAAAATCTCAGAAATGAATGGTGACATGGAATTCAGGCATGGGTTGTGCCTCTCCTCCCACATATTTATTTAATGAATGTTTAATGAAAATCTTCTGTAGGGTGAACACTAGATCTGCTGCCCAATTTCTTTTGAGACTTATGCTGCCAGTGTCACTTCATTTTAATGTGTTCACACCATTTATAACACTCCTCTCTTCTCCCATTTTAACTCTAAAATAGGTATGAAAAATTCTCTATCTTACCATTTAGTTATAAAATGATCATGAAAGCTATGAATATTTCTAAGATACCAGTATTTCTTCTCATACAGGAGCAAATACTGAGACAATTTAGAAGCTTGTCTTGTTAGCACAGCAGGATTTCTTTTCCTTTAGTGCATTACGGCTATACGTAATAGTTGGGTTCATTGATAAAATCATACATGCATGGAATTTAATTTACTTCATTTTAATCCCCAATGCCTGCCCCTTCTCTTGATCGCCCCCTCCCCCTATTCTTTTTCTACTCTACTTATCTTCCTTTCATTAATTTTTTTCTAAATTGGTGCTTTATAGATATACTTAAAGATGGACAAAGGAGAATTTCTAGGAGAAAACTTCATAATGAGAAACTAGATAAGCAACAGGATAAAGAATAGCTTATTGCTTTTAATTAGGTAGGGGCTTCACCATGAAACTTTATCTTAACTTCTGGAATAACTTATTATGAACCTTAAAATTGGATATAGGGAAACATTAAAAACTAAAAAGGGACAAGTGTGTGAGAAATTTGTTGTACGAACAGATAACAGCGACCTAAAGAGATCATGCTATGAACACATAAAAACAATCAACATTAAATTTTTCCAGAACGTACCTTTTTGTCACTCACTTTCCCTACTTCTTCACTTGCTTGTTCAGTATCAGCAGCTTCAACTTTTATTCCAACACCTAACTGCTCTGAAACTGACTCATTTAAAAACCACAAATCATCTGTAGTATCTGAAACAATGGCAGTACCTATATCCTAATAGAGAAAAACAAACATGAACTTCTATAATCAGTGTTTATCAGAAAATGTTGAATAGAAATGAACCAAAAACTTAGTATCTTCACATTACATCTCCAGAGAACATCTCACCTTTCCTCAACAGAAGTGTATACATTCAACACATATCTAGCTGACACCTACTGTGGATAAACAAATTCATGGATATAAGTGTATATGGCAAGGAATTTTCTACTTTAATAGTAAATCAGGTATAATATTCAATAAATAGTACCAAAGAGTTTAAGGATTAAGGACCCAAAGTTACTTAACTTAATAGAATTCATTGACACTTGTTTCTACAAGTGGCCCTCTGGGATTTGTAAAATCATTCCATTAATTCTGACATATTCTTTCCTTTAATGGACAATGCTTCCTGAAGAAATACTAATGGTAACCTAAAACCTATTACATTGCCCTTGCTACATGTCCATTCATTTATTCAAAAACTACTCAATAAACGCCTGTTACGTACCAGACACTGTTCTATGTGCTAAGTAAGGGAACAGAGCGGTGAATATTACATCTCAGTGAGAGTAAACAGATAATTAAATACATATATAAGATACTGAATTGGATAATAATTGCATATATAAGATGCAATGGAGAATATAAACTAAGGTGAGGAACCAGAGTATCTTGAGAAGGAGACAATTAGGGATGGTTTGGCAGGGCTACCACTTAAAACTGCACAACTACAAAAAAAAAAAAAAAAAAAGGTAAATGTATCCCAGTGGAAATGTTCAACATGACAGCCTTGGTGACCAGGGATAATTATAAGGAAATTCCATTTGCGGTAAGTCCTAAATCATGAGAAGGCAATGAAAGAATTTGGGGGAAGACAGTTCAGAAAGAGGAAAAAAATAAGCCTGGTATATCTGGAATGTACACAAAGAATGACAGATGAGGAAAACCAGACAGTTCAGTTACGGCTATGGAAAGGATCCTAGAATTTATTCTACTTGCTTCCTGAAGCCGCTGAAGAATTATACATGCAATTATATGTGTAACTTATCCTTTAAAAAATTTACTCTTTGAGTGGGGTGCAGTGGTTCACACCTGTAATCCCAGTGACTTAGGAGGCTGAGACAGGGATAAGAAGTTCAAGGTCAGCCTCCACAACTTAGCAAGATCCTGTCTCAACATAAAATAAAAAGGTCTGGGGGCCAAGGTTGTGGCTCAGTGGTAGAGCACTTGCCTAGCATATGTGAGGCACTGCATTTGATTCCCAGCACCACATAAAAATAAAATAAAGGTATTGTGTCCATCTACAACAACAACAAAATTTTAATTAAAAAAAAAAGGACTGGAAATGTAGTTCAGTGGTAGAGTACCCCCTGGGTTCAATCACTGGCACAAAAATTTACTCTTGAGAAAAAATTATCTATTAGACAAACAAGAACAACAACATTTGTGGTGTGAGGTGGCTACCATATCTGTGTGAGAAAGAATGATGACTTGAATTAATTTATGACAGTGGGACAGTAAAAAGTGGTTAGTGAGGTTCTGTATATGTTTTGGATAAAGAGTTAATAACTATGAATGTGGTCTATGACAGAGAAAATCAGTATGTCCTTGTGTTTGGCAGGAATAATTGGGTAGTAGTAGATTTATGAAAAAGGGAAAGCTCAGGAAAGTTTAATAAAACTAAAAAATCAAGAGTTCATTTACATATCAGATCCAAAGGGGGAGATGTTAAATAAAGAGTGCAATATGAAAGTTGGGCATTTAGGGGAGAGGTCAGGGCTAGAGATATAAATGTGGGCATCATATACATATAGACAGTATTTAAAGTCAAAGGAAAAAAAATAATTCTCAAGACAATGCAACTTATGGTCAAGAGTAACCAAGAATGTTACTCTTAAAAAAAAAAAAGTTCCCTTTCAAACATGAAATTTACCTGATTTGTCTGTAAATCAGTTGAGCCATTACTTCTAGGTGTATAGTTGTTTCTCAAGTTTCCTAAAAACCACCAAGGCAGGCCAGCTACATCCCACTCCTCAAACCCAAGGTCCAACCTAGATGTCTCATCTTGGCTTAAATTTATCAAGTCTTCATCTATAGAAATTAAATAGAAAGAATAACTATGTATACAACATTTTAAGAACTCACAGTCTCCTCAGAATACTAACAATCTCTTTATAAGATAGGTAAAAAGAAATTCCTATTCTTAATTAGAACCAGAAATCAATTATTTGTCTTAGTGGCAGAACCCAAATTGCTTCCTGTTTAGGCTTTATTAGCTAGTAATGATAATAGAAGTAGATGATCATTTATGAAGGAATCTAAATCTCAAAAACTATTTGAACAGTGGTATCATTCTAAAAAGATTTCTAAACCACCACATACTGGCATTTTAAACATTCACATCACTGTAATAGACTTGCTCTAGTCCACGGTGCCTGGTAATGGCTCAATCTACAGGACTGCAAAATCGTTGACAACACAGTGGCCTAACCCATGAGATCAAAATGGGCAATCACAGGGTAGTTAAAGCAGTCATACTGTTATCACACACTTTGAGGCAGTTCTCAAAAATTCATATGCTTTTGTAGATAACAACCATTTATTAACAGTGAACTCTAGTTGTCAAATATACACATACATTAAGTCCTTTCTGGATTGGTAGACTCTTACTGGAATTAAGCATTCAGAAACACCACAAGTATTAAGGCCCATGTATTTCACATAAAAGATCTTGTATTGTACATGTGAACTACACTCAAGGCAATTATTACTGTAAATCTGCTGTTATCACATGAAATTCTTTCCCATCCTCTAGGATTTTGTTCTAATTCATTCTTTGCCTACTTTCTGACTCTTTTCAACCTACCTCATACACTAGGCCTGCCAAAGGCAATCAGAGGTCCTTAAATGTGCTGAGCTCTATAGGGGTGTAAGAATTTCTGCAAAAAATTAGTCTCTTGATCCTTTATCTACTTACAAAATAAGTCAACCCTGCTTATCATAGGCATATGGGTGGCATCTTTCTATTTATTCGCTGATTAAATGATCAGAAGTCAAATTTCTGATGAAGTCATAAGTATCCTTATTTATTCAAGCTCTATTACTGTTAAGGAAATGGAAATTTTCCCATTAAAAATTCCGTCCATGGGTTGGGGTTTAGCTCCAGTGGTAAGAATGCTTGCCTTTCATGTATGAAGAAGACCAGGGCTTGATTCCTAATACCATTAAAAAAAAAAAAAAAAAAAAACCCTCACCCTATCTATAGATCTCTCTTAAAATCCTAAACTATTTATTCCCAAATTTCCATCACAAACTTCATATTGTGACTTGAATTAATGGTTCTTTTATTTTGTTATTCTTTTAGTTTACTTACTGTTTTATATATAGGAGCTACCAAGGCAGATGAATTGATGTATGCAAAATATTCATCAGTAGCAAACCAATCAATAAGCAACTATTTTCTAATCTTCTCCAAGGCATCCTAGCTAACAGAAGATCTTACACTACTGCAGTAATCCCAGGTTACTAAAAGAGCACTAGATCACCTTTAAAGTTAACAATGGTTGAAAAGGATTTTTAGAAAAAAATGAAAAATATGACATATGCCCCTCCTAGTTCACATGAATTACTTTTTTGAGTTCTCTTATCTTCAAGTTTCTATGATGGTCCTAATTACAGCTAGTGCTTAAGATATCCAGATACCTTTTCTAAAAAATAATTACCCCTCCACAAAAAAAAAATGTGTGTGTGCGGGGGGGTGCGAGCAGGAGAAGGAAGTCTTAATCCAAAACTTACCTTCTCTAGAATTTCTGCATTTATGCTCTGAGGTAGGCAGTGCGGGAATATCACCCTCTTCAATTCTTTTCCTGGAATTAGAACTTTCCTCTGCACTTTGCTGAAAGAAGGGAAAGATGTCTATCAGTATAGTAGAAATGACTGAGACCAGGGGATGTAGCAGTTCCATTCTGGCTCACCAGTGTGTGCAACACAATGGGTTATGCACAAGATCTCTACAAGTCACAACAGTCATCCAGTAAAGCAACACAACACCTCTCTTCAACCCATTATGAGCAAAGATACGAGAATCCCAAACCTGGGAGTGGGGGACAATGACCTCTGCAAAAAGGTCAAAACTGTTTTTTAAGAGTATTTACCTGTACACTATCTAAGAGTATATGATCTGTATAAAGCTGCTAGCCTAGGGGCTGGGGTTGTGGCTCAGAGATAGAGTGCTCGCCTAGCACATGCGAGGCCCTGGGTTCGATCCTCAGCAACACATAAAAATAAATAAATAAAGGTACTGTGTCCAACTACAACTAAAAAAAAAAGCCACTAGGCCTACCACAAAATTAGGCATATTTCAGACAGTATATGAAACTCTCACCATTTACCAATGATTTTAAAACTTCCCCAGGTTTGAGGAAACTTTAGGAAATGGCCTAACATGAACTTAATTGCAACAACCCTGTTAAAATTTTTAATAAAGCAGTTTTCTCAAACACCTATATACACAAATACATATACAATCCTTCACAAACGCACAGGCACACACAAACCCAAAGACAACGCAACTGGAAGAACTGAAGATCAGAAGTGCTACATCCCAAAGAAAGATTCAGAGACTGGAACTCTGTTATGGGCAGAACAGAGAAGGTTCACTCTGTCCCTGGTCTGTGAATTCCCAAGGACCTTTCTTATTAAATTCTTACCACATTTGGGGAAAGGCCTTGGGAGTCCAAGATCCACAGGTACAGAGAAGGGGCCACTCTGTACAACAAAAGAAGTCACCGTGTGGTGATTTTACCTTCGGTTGGTCTTGACTTGGAATATCCAAACTGTGATCCTGTGCGAGAGCGAGAGTCTGAGCAGCATCTGGATAGCAAGTAAAACAAAAGGAAAACCTTCCCTGGTAATAACCATTCTTTCCACACAAAAAGGACCTCAGCAAACAACCCTAAAGCCAGGTTTGAGCCCTACAGATATACTTCACTGTTCTGGCTGGACAAGGCTCTCAATTGAAAGAAATAACCAGCACTGATAAAAAAAATGACAAAGACCAGCCTGGCATGGTGGTACAGGTCTATAATCCCAGCTACTTGCAAGGCTGAGGCAAGAGAATTGCAAGTTTGAGGCCAGCTTAGGCAACTTCCTGAGACCTCACTTCAAAATAAAATGTGTAAAATAATAAACTATAGTTCAGTGATACAGTACTGGCCTAGCATGCATGAGGCCCTGGGTTTAATCCCCAGTACTGAAAAATAAAAATAACAAAGACCAAGATAGGCCACATTCAAAATAATACCAAAATATATCTGGGGATAAGTGAAAAATTACTAAAAATGACAAGCTTTCAATTTTTATATGAAAAGTAGCCCCAATCAAGAAATAAGAGTATTTTTATCATCTCTTCCTTTACTACCTAATTTGCCTAACTTCAAACAGCAACAAAAAATGTTTTTTAAATTTGGTTTTTTTAAGAGTCAGATTATAAAATCTGAAAAACGTAGACTTTCTCCCACTTGCTTTTAAAACAATAGCATCTTCAAGCAAACTGATCTAAGTGTCAGTGATGATTTATAATTTAAGTTTCTATTACCTGAATATATATTGGATTTTTTTAAACAAAAACTTAATTTTCCCAAATTATTACAAACATTTCCTAAGAAAGGAGATGAAAGAGACAAGTTTTTCAAGGCTACTAAAAAAAAAAAAAAAAAAAAAAAAAGAAAAAGAAAAGAAAAATAAAAGATTATCCTAGATGAGAGAAATTCTGAAATTCTTAGATATTGCATTAGCCTAAGAGAGAAATATATTCCAAAGACTTAAATATTTTTCAAGCAGAACAGATGATAAAACCTTGGCTACAGAAAAGAAAATTTAGTAACCCGATTCATTCATTATATGAAGCTGTAGCTAATGGAAATGCATCCAAATAAATCAATAGATTTTACCAGCCACTACCAGGTCCAGAGACAAGATATTTACAGAAAATATCATCCTCATCTAATCAAGACTGCCAGAGGGGAAAAAAAATCCAGATTCTACAACTGGTCTGACAATTCAGTTGTTTCGTGCAATGCAAACATCTTCAAAACTGTAATATAAAGAACTTTATTCCTAGAAGTGTTTTTATATAAGCTAAGTGATGATACTAAAGTTCTGACTACAGTGGCCCTCCAAGCAGTTTGACTAACATATACAATGCAAGCGAAACAGTTCCTACAAAGCAATTATATTACTGTCACTTAGGCTGAAACAACTAGAAGCAAAAAACCAAACAAAAAAAAATCTGGGAAAGTCACGTGTAAAAAGAAATTTTAAAATAAATAAAGTTTTCAATCCCCAGTATTACAAAAATAAATCATACATACACACAGTTTGTCATATCTATTTCATTATGTTAGAATACTCGGGGAAACTTAAATGATTTAAAAAGAACCACCCTCACAGGGTTGGGGTTGTAGTTCAGTGACAGAGCACTTGCCTAGCATGTGAGAGGCACTAGGTTAGATTCACATACACAAATAAACAAAATAAAGGTCCACCAAGAAGTAAAAAAAAAAAAAAAAAAAAAAATTGCTTTAAAAAGTGGCATTTTCAAAATAAAGGTCTAGGGCTGGGGTTGTGGCTCAGTAGTAGAGCACTTGCCTAGCATGTGTGAGACATTGGTTCGAGTCTCAGTACTGCATATAAATAAATAAAGTCCATTGACAACCCCCAAAATAATAATAACTTAAAAAAAAATAAAGGTCTAACCCAACCCAATTGCAAAGGTGTAAAATAGTTATATGACAAGCATTCTGATGTGTCTTTTCAAGTAAAACACACGCAATTCAATTTATGAAAATTAATGGAGATGGCCAATGACGAGCACGAATGCAAGAGCTAATCAGAGAAGATAATCAAAATAATGGGGGGGGGCCTGAGGTTGTAGCTCAGTGGTAGTTCTTGCCTCCCACATGTGAGGCACTGGGTTTGATCCTCAGCACCACATTAAAAAAAATAAAGGTATTGTGTCCATCTACAACTTAAAAAAAAAAAATTATGTGCAATTTCCAGGTTTTTATTATTGCATGATGGTTTTATAGACAATGTTAGACAATCTGGGAGTATATGACAACTCTGTATCATACTTTTGCAAATGTTAAAGTCTGAAATTTTTTCAAAATGACAAGTTAAATAACGAATAAAAGTGTTTTAAATTAATGTTCAGGGAGAAAAAAAAATGTGTCCAAAAAAATGGGTGGAGGGTCAAATTGTTAGAAACAAGGGTTAAAGAGACATCAATATGTGGCATAATGGGCAGAGAAAGAACTTGCTTGTCAGAAATCTCTGCTCTATCATTACCAGTAATGTCTAATATTGAGCAAATCACTCATTCTACACAGACACACAAAAAAACAAAGCCTGTTTCTTTAATTCTAGACCCTCCTCACAGGGTTGTTACATAAATTGAAGTGTTTGTTATAGAAATGTTCTTTATGATGACATATTAAATTCTTCAGAGAAAGTACCAAAAAAAATGAGGGGAGAAAAGGTGAAATTATACTCACTCAATATTTCAGACTTAGATCAATGAGGAAAAAACACTAAAAAGTAGATCAGCAACTTAAAAAATTTTTCTATATACTTCCAGCCATTAATGACTATGACAAGAAAGCCGTATGATTTCACAAATCGCTGATATTCAATAAAGTCGCCATCACTTGCAAGACTTCTCAGAAACTTAGAGCTACATCTCTAAATGGGTGAAGTGAGCAAATGGCTCAATGAAATAAACAGGCTTCAAAAGTCAATAAGTTCAAAATCATGTTGCAATGAGAGCAAAACCTCTTTTCCTAACTTTAAAGCATAAATCAATATTGGAAATTGATTCTTTCCGATCTATTTACTTTAGCAAACATAGCCAATTTAAAGAGATTATTTTGAGCTTTCTTCAAAGAACAAAGCTACCTACAATCTAATTTGAAACTCACAAAATGGCTTCATATAGGAGTGGAGGGGAGGAATTGTCATTATTTGGAAATGACAGTGTTACATTTCAGCTGTATCCAGTTTATTCACCCATGTCTATCATACCACTACTTTGGAGTCTTCAGATTCCAAGGCCAGTTTCCTGAACATACCTAATAAATTCAAAGGACTGTATTTAAAAGGTCTAGAATAGGGGCTGGGGATGTGGCTCAAGTGGTAGCGCGCTCGCCTGGCATGCGTGCGGCCCGGGTTCGATCCTCAGCACCACATACCAACAAAGATGTTGTGTCCGCCAAGAACTAAAAAATAAATATTAAAAATTCTCTCTTTCTCTCTCTCTCTCTCTCCTCTCTCACTCTCTCTTAAAAAAAAAAAAAAAAGGTCTAGAATCAAGCAAAGGCTTAGACAAACTGGCATTCAGAAAACAGATTACTCAAATCATTAGGTGAATGGTTTCAGGGGACCTTTATAATAAATGGATCAGATTGACAACACGTAAGCCCACAGACCTTACATGACTGATGTAATCAGACGACAGTACAAAGCACCACCTAGGAAGAACTCTTGACAAAAAACTTAAACTTGAATGTATTCAAGCACTACTAGCATAGGAAAAATAGAAAGGCTGAAGAAACAAGTTAAACAATCACAAGGATACAATCTCCAACTCCTGAGTATAGGAAATTCTACAGGATAAATGATCCATTTCTTTAATAAATCAATGACATGGAAACAAAACAAGTGTTCTGTACCACAGTAGGGTGTCTATAGTTAATAATTTATTATGTATTTCAAAAATAGAAGAGAGGATTTTTTAATACTTCCAACACAAAGAAATGATAAATGTTTGAGGTGATATGTACTGATTTGATCATTGCATATTGTATACATGTGTCAAAATATATTATACACCACAAATACAATTATGTATAATTGTATCTCATGAAAATGTAAGTTTTTTAAAAAGTTGTCATTAAATAAAGGTAAAATCAAAATCAAACCAAACACACAAAAAAGGAGGATTAAGTTTTATGGATTAAAGAAATATGAGATGTATCAACCAAATGCAATGTGTGGACTTTGTTTGAATCCTGATTTGAACAAGCCAAAAATAAAAGATAAGTGCTAGGGATATAGCTCAATGGTAGGTAGAGTGTTTGCCTAGCAGGGTTGTGAGGTTTGATCCCTAGTGAAAATAAAATTAAATTTTTAAAACTGTAAAATTTTGAGATAATGGTGAAATAAAACAATAACTAGCATATGAAATAGGATTATGGAATAATTATTAATTTTGTTGGGTATAATAATGATGGATATATGTTTGAAGGAAAAATGTCCTTATCTGTTAGAGATTTTTAAGTTATGTCTAAATGTAGCACGCATGACAAAATGTTAATAACTGCCAAGTCTATGTAGGCATCTGCCTAATTCTCAGTATGTTTGAAATTTTTCACAGTGAAAAGTTAAATAATATAGTAATAACATTCTGTAAAACAGACAGTATCCCCAGTCATACAAAAGACTGCATTCCATTTCTATTTCCATCCTCTTGCTTTCCCATAATTTGCCCCTTTGAACTCAAAGCTGTAATATAGACTGAAGAAATATGTGACATACCTGTAGTAGCAGTGGTTAAAGTGACAAGATTCTTTCTTAGCATATCATAGAGAGGGCTGTAAAAGAGATAAAATAAAAAAATTAATAACTCTAAATGCCACTTTTAAGATACTGGTCATGGGCTGGGACTGTGGCTCAGTGGCAGAGTGCTTGCCTTGAATATATGAGGCAATGGGTTCAATCCTCAGCACCACATTAAAAATAAATAAATAAGTAAAGGTATTGTGTCCATCTAAAACTAAAAAAAAAAAAAACCATTTCAGTGGTTTTCCATTATATAACACATGTATCTCTGATGTCACCCCCCAACTTTCCCTATTAAGTATAGAGAAAGAGAATCCTTTTCCCAGAACTGCTTAATTTAAAAAAAAAAAAAAAAATCACTTTTAAGGTCTGGGGTTGCAGCTATGGTTAGAGCACTTGCCTAGCATGTGTCAGGCACTGGGTTTGAGCCTCAGCATCACATAAAAATAAAGGTATTGTGTTCATCTACAACTAAAAATATTTTAAATAAATAAGCTATATTAAATGTTAAGATATAAATGTCCAGGTTCTTGTGACTACTTTGCCCCCCCATTAAAAAACTGATTAGGGCTGGGCACTCTGGCCCACACCTGTAATCCCAGCTACTCAGGAGGCTGAGGCAGGAAGATTCCAAGTTCAAAGCCTGCCTCGGCAATTTTGGCAAGAATGTAAGCAATTCAGTAAGACCCTGTTCTCTAAATTTGAAAAAAAAAAGGGGGGGGGGGCTGGGGATGTGGCTCAGTGGTTAAGTGCCCCTGGATTCAATCCCCACCCCAGTACCAAAAAAACTGATTAGTTTTTGGTTTAAAAAAAAATGATTAGTTTCCAGTTACAGTGGCGCATACCTGAGGCCGAGGCAGGAGGATTACAAGACTAAGGCCAGCCTCAGCAACTTAGCAAAGCCCTAAGCAAGACCCTGTCTCGAAATCAAAAATTATAAAGACTGGGGATGTAGCTTAGTGGTAAAGTGACCCTGGCTTAAAAGACAAAAACAAAACACAAACAAAAAACACTTACTTACATTTTATGTCATTAGCTCACAGTTACCCAAGTTGGGACATTTCCTTCATTTTAATTGAGGGGTGAAGGTGGAAAAAAGTCTTACGAACTTAAGAAAATGAGCTAGAAGAAAGTAGTCTTTACTAAGCCACAAAGAAAAGTGAACAATGGTTTCTCAATGACTGACCAGCTTGACCTAATGCAATACTCCCCATGCAAGAGGAGAAAGTCACACAAAGATCATCTTATCTCTACTATGATTCTGCCTAGGCTCACCATCAACCTCAAATTGTCCTGCAATTCTACATTTTTTTGATCTGGCTCCTATTTTTCATCTTTGATCTTTCCTCCTATTTCTAATAATTACTTCATAAAATCCTAAACTAGCTACATCAAACTATCTCCTACCTGCATGATATCCAATCTGAAGCTCTCCTTCAACTATCCCCTCTGACTGTGTTGTTTAGTTCTCAGCTTAAATTTCACTTCCTCAGGGAAACACTAATATTCTAAAATTCCACCCACTCCTAACTTTATGTACTTCTTTTCTGTATCGTATCTATAATGCAATTTTACCACATATTAGTGTGATTATTTGATTAAAATGGGAAAGACCATTTATTCTTAAAGCTCTAAAAATCAAGACTGTGTTGCTCACTACTATATTCCCAGTGCCTAGCAAACGTATGCCAACCCCTAAATATCTGTTGAGTAAACGAATTAATCATCGATAACCCAAGAAGAATAAGCACTCAAAAAGATACACAATCCCTAACTCTTTCTACCTTGGATCTTTCACGGAGAAGCTCTGACGTCCCAGTAGTTCTCCCAAAAGATCTCCACCACAATAAACCATATGCTGCTCCTGTTGATCATAAAGCTGCTTCACCATTATATACTGGCCTAGATAGTGCATTACCTGCGTGGGAATAAAATAACATGAAAGAATCTGCTGGACTACTACCTAAAACAAAAATTATAAAAAGTAGATAAGGAAGTATGCTAAAGAAAGAGAACATATTTATAAGATTGTCAGTGCTTGTACACTGGCAATATAAAAGGGGTCCTACAACAGGATAGTTGTTCCCAAGTACTAAGTACATCCACTCATTATCTTTCTGGCCATCAACAGACTCAGACTTTTTAGCACAGAAATGTGCTCATCCAGGGCTGGGGATGTTGCTCAAGCAGAGCGCGCTCGCCTGGCATGCAAGCGGTGCTGGGTTTGATCCTCAGCACCACATACAAATAAAGATGTTGTGTCTGCCGACAACTAAAAAATAAATATTAAATTCTCTCTCTTAAAAAAAAAAAAAAAAAAAGAATACACTAGGATTTGTATTCTTTAAAAAAAAAAAGTGCTCATCCAACAGTGAGAAAAGTGATGAATCTACTTAATATCCCCTCAAAAATGTTCTCACTAGTTCAAATGAAAATGTCTGTTCTATTATTAAAAGCAATAAGCTTTAAATCTGCCTGGACCATAAAAATATTTCCTAAATCTCAGGGGCATATAAACAACTAGGCTTCTGCTAAGTTCACTTTTTTCTTTCTGGCACATGTAACAGTGTTTAAGAAGCTAATAAGCAATGTATCTGCACAAAATAGAATCTAGGTATTTAACAAATAAATACTTATGTCTATCTGAGTTTCTTTTCCCCCCACAGAATTCACAAAATGGAAAAGAACAAGTTCATGATTCAAAACCTGAACATTATATTTTAAAATGCAGATGAAGCATTTCCTCTAACTTTTATTATGTCATCTAGGTTGGAACATTTTGTCAATGGACCTGTCTGCATTTTAGGATAAAACTAATGAAGCTTATTGAAAATAAATGTTTTCTAAAGGTAGCAGACAAGAAAAAAAAAATTTTTTAACTTAATAATTGGTTGTCATAGATCACAAACTAAAAAAATCTTTTATTTCTTATTTTTTATTTTTTTATGTGGTGTTGGGGATTGAACCCAGGGCCTTGTGCATGCGAGGCAAGCACTCTACCAACTGAACTATATCCCCAGCCCAGCTATCTTTAGATTCCAACTTCTTAGAAATTATTAAATATCTGTATAGAACTTTTCTAACATAATCCTTACTATATTGAAGCAATGATGCTCCTAATAACATCCCCAAATACATATTAATGGATTAACTGAAATCTCATATCTAATCTATTATGGGAAAATAAGATGGAGAAAAGCACCTACTTAAAGAAACAGGAGGAAGTTCTTTATATCCATCCAACTTTCCCGAAAAAATAAACTAACCTAAGTATATAAACAGGATCTCCTAAAACACTACTCTGAATTTATATATAATACTCTCATTAAATCATCTGCCTCAACATACAAATTGAGAAACATGATTTAATAATAAAAAATCAGAGAATTCCCCTTTAGGATCAAGATAGGGTCATGGTTCATAAAAGCTTATCATATAAACATAGGCAAATCTGCTTCACAAATAAAGAAGATGGCATAATTCAGCAGAACAACTTTAATGATATAAAAAAAATTCAGACTTTAGTAACAGGAGTCTTATATATAAGGATTCTAAACATACAAATTCACATATTATATAAAGATCTGAAATGCCTCCAGATTCATTTCTTTGAGAGGCATATTATAGCTCAGGAGCACAGCATTACTAACATATATGGAGTTTTTCAAGGAAAAAAAAAAACCACACTTCATAATTTTATTTCCTCTCTTTAGGAAAAGTCAGATATCTACCCTTCTAAATGCAAACAGTTCCAACAGATTAACATTTTAATATTGGGTCTTTTCCACTTAAGGAATTGAATTTGTCTTTGTTTCTTTAAAAAAAAAAAAAAACAACTTCAGAAGCTAAATAAGTTATTTAAATGCATAAATGTTTAAAATAACTCAGTTCTCAGAAGAGTATCTGACACATTTATAATGAAACACTACTATAAATTCCTGCTTAGCAGCATATCTTGTAAATCATATGTCATTTTCTTAAATCTGTACATGTTTTGCTTATTAACTCTGAGATCAATGAATTCATGGTTAATCTATTTAAAAGATACTTCAAAATGAATTCTAAAGAAAATATGAAGTTCAACTTAACAGTTTTAAAGACAAAACAGCAAAAATTACCTCCCTCTGGTACCCCAGAGTAGAACTCTCTTATCTCTGATTTCAGAACTATTTACTGGATGTTCCTATTCAACTGTTCTTAAAAACTGAGAATTTTCATTGATGTCTTACCTCTTTAACAGTGAACATTTCACCTTCTGCACCTGCTGCCTGCAAAATCTTCAAAAGTGGCAATTTTGGTCGCACCTGATGTAAACATGAAATAAATTTGCTATTTACATTTCAATTATATTGGTCTGAAATCCTATGGAACAAGCAAATTTCTTTAAATACTTTCTTTTTTTAAACAAACTCTGGAAGACACTTATCACTTAATAATGTACAATCTGCTCTGTATAAATCCTAATCAGTGAATGCAGCTATGTTTATGTTCTTCAATTCAATTTCCTAAAAATTTAAAGAAAAACAGGAATGCCCAATAACGACTCACCTTACTGACTCGTTCTGGAGAGATCCTGCAAGCACTATCAGATGTTGAACACTGGGCAGAGGTGGAATATGATGTCATTTTGACTGAAGAAACTGCAGTCTGTTGATAAAACTAAAAGGAAATGTATATATAGAAAACTGTCTTCAGCACTAAAAAAAAAAGTCAAAGAAAGTAAATAAAAAGACACATGTAGGGCTGGGGTTGTGGCTCAGAGGTAGAGCACTTGCCTAGCATGCCTGAGGCACTGTGTTCGATACTCAGCACGACATAAAAAATTAAAAAAATAATAATAATAAAATATTGTGTCCACCTATAACTAAAAAATATTTTTTTAAAAAGACACATGTAACGCAGATATCTATCAGAGCATTCTAAATGAATGTAATTTACTCATGCTGAGGTTCTCTGTATCTTCCAATCATTTTCTAGTTCAGATCCTGCAAAAACTTAAAAAGTTTAACTGAGACTAAAAACCATCTATGTCTTCAGGTGAAGCATGAAAAAGAAACAGGTTTGGGCATGCTCCAACCTCCATACTGATGTAAATAAGTAAATTGTTTTAGCTGAAAGTCATTTACAATTATTACTTCCTCGAAGGATATCAAGTTCCTTTCTCCTGGTGATGTGAAGACCCTCTCTGGAAGACAGATGTAAAGCTGGAGAATTGCCAAGATAAGATTCCAAGCATTTCAAGGAAAATCTCAGCAACATGTTGGAACATGTCTCATTGAATAAAGTGAGAGTCAACATTTTCAGTATCAGCTTCTGAGGGCTGAAGATATAGCTCAGTTAGTGTTGTGCTTGCCTCCATGCACAAAACCCTGGGTTTGATCCCCAGCACTACAAAAAAAAAAAAAAAAAAAAAAAAAAAAAAAAAAGCTTCTGAATGCACCAAACCTAAAAGGAGCATAGCCACTAGACACTTAAAAATGGGTTAAACTGGGCTGGGGTTGTGGCTCAGTGGTAGGGAACTTGCCTACCACGTGTGAGGCACTGGGTTCGATTCTCAGCACCGTTATAAAAAAAGTTCACTGGCAACTAAAAAAAAAATAAAAATGAGTTAAACCAAGATAGACATATATCAGAGAAAAATGCAGCATGAACTGAAATTTAAAATTGTTCACTCTCTACTTCTTTAAAAAAAAACTATACAGAAGGAAAATAAATATTTAAATTAACTGCTTGAGTTTACCTTCAGGTTTTTAAAAATAGATGGAACTCAATTAGTGAAATTTGTGACTTACAAGTCACATGGGGAAAAGGGTGAAAGGAACTTAGAAAAACAAACAAATGCACTGGCTGAAGCTAACAAAATCCCTTATTCTTCAGAGAAAGCTAAATTATAACAAAGTAATTCCTCTCTGCCCCATTATAAGAGGGAGTCAAACAGGATATAAACACAACTTAAATCCTTAAATCTTTTAAAACTGGCTTTTAATTTGTACTTCAAACCCTACAATATAAAAATCACTTGATCTCCTCAAACCTACCAGTTCTGCAGTCTTCCCCCTCTCAGTAAATGGCTATTCCAGCCTTCCAGTTGTTCAGGTCAATAACTCATGAAGCCACCCTTGACTCCTCTTTCACTCCACACCCAGTCCATAAATAAATTCTTAAGCTGCGTCTTCAGATTATGTCCAAAATCTAATCACTTCTCACTACTTGTTATTACTACATTAATATAACCCAACTCTCGGGCTGGGGATGTGGCTCAAGTGGTAGCGCGCTCGCCTGGCATGCGTGTGGCCCGGGTTCGATCCTCAGCACCACATACAAACAAAGATGTTGTGTCCGCCGAGAACTAAAAAATAAATATTAAAAATTCTTTAAAAAAAATAAATAACCCAACTCTCAATTGCATCAGGAGAGAATACATGAATAACAAACTCAAGTTTCTCATATACTCTCACTCAACAATCCACACAGACTTTTGTGACCTATGGTCACAAATTAAGAGCATTTGGGCCCATCAGTAACCAACCAATTCTGCAGCAGACCCAGCTGGGTATCCTCTAATTTTACCTGAAGATAGTGTCAGATGCTGTTACCGCTGTTGACTGGTGAAGAGTCCTTGCTTCCCCAATGTTGAAGAATAACACCAGAGAAGCATGCCGAGGCAAGGTCAGAGTAGAAATTAAAGGACAGCAGAAAAGACTTCTCCCAGAGGAAGAAGGGGACCCAAAAGATGGAAGTTCGGTTGTCTCTCCATTTTATAGTTTCTTTCAGTGATGGAATGTAGGTGGGAAGGCCCGAGGAGTGGGACACAGGTGGGCACTTCAGAGTCAGCATCTTCAAGTTTGCTGTTCATTAACATTTCTTTGGGATGGACTTTGGCCTTGGGCTTTTTCCTGGACTTCATTAACATTCCAGGAGAGTTGCTCAACTTTTCTGGAATTCATTCTCAACATGGCCTCCATTTAGATTTCACTCGATATTAGACTCGATTTACCTAACTACACTGACTACCTAATTTTAAATCGGCTTCAATGCTACAGATTGAATGCTCAATCCCAGACTGCGCCCCAATGCCAATGCTAATTGAAAGCTGCAGCTTGTTTTACCTGTGCTTCCAACTGAATGGCTACAAATCAGGATTCCCGCAACCCCCTCCTCAGAACCAATTAATTTGTTATGGAAACCACATCTAATTTATTATAAAGGATATCAATGAGCACCAAATGGGAAGCACAGGGCAAGGTATGTGGGAAGGAGTAAGAAAATTCCAAGACCTTTTCTGGGCAAACAACCCTCCAAAAACCTCAGCTATCAAAATTCTGTCCTTTTGGGCTTTTATGTAGGTTTCATTACATAGACTGATTTGCATATCATAGGCATCAAGGGCCACTGAAGATCAATTTAACCTTCAGCCTTTCTCCCCTCCCCCAAAGACAGGAGGGTAAGGCTGAAAGTCCCAACAGTAATCCTACCTAGGATTTTCTGGTGACCAGCCCCCATCTCATAGCTACCTAGGGGCTGCCAGCCACCAGTCAACTTATTAGCATACAAAAGGCATTTATCACTTTAGAGATTCCAAGTACTCCTGAAACTGCATGCCAGGAAACTCAGGTTAATTTTTTAAAAAATGTACACACACATACAACACATGCACATGCGCATAATATCACTCCTCTTTAAAGTTTTCTGGCTTCCCCTGTCCTTTAGTTCCTATCCTTTTGTCTTCACTTAAGCGTCAGTCTGTCCATCAGTCTGTCCCTGAGGTCTCCCAGTGACCAACCATTTTTAATAAGTCCAACTCCCAACCCCCTGTATTACTGTCTCCTTTCCTGCTTTATTTTTCTCCACCATCCTTATTACAAACTATATACTATACATATTAATATATTATATAGAACATAAACTCTAAGTGGGCAGAAATTTATATCTATTTGCTCATTAATATATGTACTGGATTCTTTTTTTTTTTTTTTGAGAGAGAGAGAGAGAATTTCAATATTTATTTTTCAGTTTTTGGCGGACATAACATCTTTGTATGTGGTGCTAAGGATTAAACCCGGGCCGCATGCATGCCAGGCGAGCGCGCTACCGCTTGAGCCAAATCCCCAGCCCTGTACTGGATTCTTTAATACAGCTAGCTGGCAGAGTTTACAAGACCTCATAGCCTGAGTTTTTTTTTTTTTTTTTTTAAATGGGATTTTGCACCCAAGGGCACTTAACCACTGAGCAACATTCACAGCCCTTTTTGAGGCAGGGCCTTGCTGAGTTGTTGAGGCTGACTCTTACTTAACTCAGGATCTTCCTGCCTCAGTCTCCAGAGTTGCTGGGATTTTACAGGCATAATGTGCCATCATGCCTGGCACATGATCATACTTCATGTCCTATTTAAATAAATGTGCTTGGCTATAAAATTCTAGGTGGCTTCAATACTCTGAAAACTCTTCCTTGCATCTAGTGATATTGCAGGAAATTTTTATTTGCTCCCCTGTAAGTGATCTGTTCTGAGATCCTAGTATTTTTCTTTTGCTTTGATCTTAATTTGACTATTAAGCTAGGACTTAATTTGACTCACCTAGGAATGAGTTTTCCCAATTTCTCACCTTTAGCATTCTAGAGAATCTCAAGCAGAGGTCTTTGTAACTGTGAAGGAGAATTACTCCATTATTTCTTCAAGCATTTCCTCCCTTTTATTTCTCTAAAACTTCTATTAAATCAGATGCATCTCTACATTTACTCTACTTTTCTCCTTGCTTTTTCTGTGTCTTTTTCCTTATTGTAAAAGATTTTCTTAATGTCTCAGTTGTATCCATTCTGTTATGCTCCCCATGTATAATATAACCATTGTATTCTTCATGCCTACTATTTGGTTCTCCCAGCCCCTGCGAATTCTTATTTCAAATTGTTAACATCTCCCTTCATTTCTTCTAGGATGATTATCAGTAGCTAACTTTAAATTGTTGGTCAATCTGTCTTCACGTTTCTGTTCCAATTAAGCCTATATAGTTTCGATTAAAGTATTTGTGTCCTTCAACTGTATTTTTCTGGGGAGATCTGATCAGGTACTCTAACAAGTGAAGCATATGGGGGAAATCCAGACTCCAGCCCATCAGCCCCTGTAAGCTGGAGAAAGAAATGAAGGCTCCAGTAGAAAGCTCCACTCCAAACCAGAATCTACAAAATCACTCCTCAGATCAGGGTTTCATTCTTTGTTCCCCAAGGACAGAAACATGATAGAGATTTACCAAGACCTAAGGATAAGGGACAGAGACTGCCTAAAGTCTTTGTCACCACCTGACTCCCAGTTTGTTTTTCTCAACTCCTCACAAGCATGGGTACCAAGCATGGTACTTGAGGGGAAGTGAACTAGGAATCTCTGCCACAGGTGTGGAAAAAGGTTAACTCCAAGGTAACAATGCAGGAAAGAAATAGGAGCAGTTTTCCAACAGTTCCTTTTCCCTACAGTTGTATTCTTACACAGCCATGCCTGACACTTATTTCAAGACAGTCCTCTCTTCTCCCATCAGTTCAAAAAGATCCCCATCACCCATTACTTCTCATAGTATTTTCCTTTTATAGTTCTTCCAGGTACGACTCTGGGGAAGGGAGCCAGCAGTCATGCTAGTTCAACATAGAGATGGGAACAGAAAATGACTTCTTGGCAGTTTTGAAGAATTTAAACCACAATGAGGGTTTCTTACATTAACACCTGGTAGAAAGTGTTGTCCCATTAAAAAGATAATGAATATAAGAACCTTTTTAAGGAAGTGTTTCTGAGAAAATGCAAAAATAAGAGTAGCTCTTAAAAACTGTCCTTTTGTAAAAGAAACGTCTAGAAAGGAAATCTACAATCAGTAAAGAATCTGTATCAGGAAAAGGGCAGATGAGACTTTTATTACCCAAGAGACTTTATCTGCATAACAAGACAACCTTTATTCACCATACAATTCCTTCCCTCATTCTCCCATGTGGCCATCAACCCTAGAACCCCCCAAACCCAATGCCTTCTGTAGCTCAGGAGGTTATACAAGTTTCAATATTTGACCTTTTTTCCAGTCTTTATTTTGTGAGAATCTGTAGGTACATGACTATGTTTTTTTTTCCTTATTAATGTCTTATGTTAACTCACAGCCCAACGAATCTAGAAAGGTAAACCATTTTTCACAACTTATAGGAGGTACTCCCATATACAGAAACTCGGTCCCCTCACAGGGTATGTATACACAAGCTTTCTCTTTTTTTTTTTTTTTTTTTGGTACCAGGGATTGAAGCCAGGGACACTTACCACTGAGCCTAGCTCTCTTTTTTAAATTTTATTTAGAGACAGGGTCTCACTAAATTTCTGAGGCTGACTTTGAACTCAAGATCCTCCTGCCTCAGCCTCCAAAGCTGCTGGATATACAAGTTTGCATTACTGTACCTGGCTACAAGCTTTCTTTACAGGTTTTCGACTAATTTTCCATTCCATCTTGGTATTCTCCAAGTCTCCACTTCCACCACTCAACACCCACCATTATGAATGGCAAACTCAATTTGCCTCCTTCACCACTCACCTCTCAAAAGAGTTTTTAGCATTGAGTTTTCAAACTGTTAAGTTGTACCCCAATAGGCCTAAACACTCCCTCAGAATTAATGAATAGAATATAAAACAATGCTTAACAAAATTATATTTTATACCATGGAAACCATTTCTGTTACTCCAAGTAACTAACACTTACTGAACATGCTTGGGAATCTGAGGCAGGAAGATCCAAGTTCCAGGCTAGCCTGGGCAAAGTAATAAGACCTGTCTCAAAATAAAAATTAAGAAAAGAAACAAACAAATAACAGCAGCATAAAATGTGGACTAGAGATGTAGCTAAGTGGTTAAGGACCCTTGGGTTCAAGCCCCAATACCAAAAAAGAAAGAAAGCATGCAGGGCCCAGTAGCACACACCTATAATCCAAGCAACTCAAGAGGCTGAGGCAGGAGAATTACAAATTTGAGGCCAACTTCAGCAATTTAGCAAGGTCCCTGCAACTTAGCAAGATCCCATCTCAAAACAAAAAAAAATTAAAAGGGCTGGTGTTGTGGCTCCATGGTCAAGTGCTCCTCCATCCCCAGTATCCAAAAATTAATAAATAAAATAGTTGGTTTTTGTTTTGTTTTTGTGCTACCAGGAGCACTTTAATGCTGAATTACATCCCCAGTCATTTTTGGCTTTTTTTTTTTTTTTTTTTTTGAGACATGGTCTTGCTAAGTTGTTCAGGCTGCCCTCAAACTTGTGGTGCTCCTGCCTCAGACACCCAAGTAGCTAAGAGTACAAGCATGCACCACCATGACTGCCTGAAAAATGAATATAAAAAGGGGTGGAGGTGTAACTAATGATAAAGCATCCCTGGGTTCAATTCACAGTACTACCACATTCTATATTAAGCACTTTTGGATCATGCATTCTTTAAAGCACTTTTCATATAATAACGCATTTAATCCTTAGGGAGAACCCAAAAGGTAGACAGTATTGCCTCAATTGCACAAAGAGAACTGAAGCAAAGAGAAAGAAAACATGCCCAAATCATGGAGTACAAGTACTATGGCTGCAGAAGCCCACAACTATTCCTATTTACTCCCCCCATGTGTAATAGCACACAATACAAAATTTATTTTTCACTGGGGGGGTCATGATTAAAATTTGAAAGCCTTAGTACTTGTCTTTTCTTTTCTCCAAGACTCAAAAATTTTTATTCATTCTTCTACCTAGGTCAAAAGTCACTTCCTTAGTCAACAGTTTTTCTGAATCCCAAGGGAAACTAATGATGTCAAAGCACCTCTATTAAAATACTTACTTCGGGTGAGGGTGTAGCTCAGTGGGAGAGCATGTGCAAAACCTTGTGTTCAACAGGAGCGCACACACACAAAAAAAGAACCCCACATATTTTTATCTTTTCATCTGTGTCCCTACTAGACTGAAATCCCAGAAAGCTGAACAGTTAGTTTTATTCATCTCAGAGATGATAAAAGGGTGGTTTCCACCCTATACTCAGTCCAAGAGACTCCTATATACCTCATCTTCAAATCTCTACCTTTAAAGACAACTATGATTTTAAGAGTAAAATAAAAACTTATCAGTAGCAGAACTAACTGTTCTATAACTTCCTTAAAGCTGTGGGAGCCAGGTGCTCCAATGTAATCCCAGCAGATCAGGAGGCTGAGGCAGAAGGATTGCGTGTTCAAAACCAGCCTCAGAAAAAGCAAGGCACTAAGCAACTTAGTTAGACCCAATCTCTAAATAAAATTCAAAACAGGGTTATCCATGTGGCTCAGTGGTTCAGTGCCCCCGAGTTCAATCCCCAATGGGGGGGGGGGGGCGCGCCTGTGGGGCCTATATTAAACACCAGTTTTCAACCTTTTCAACTGGCACATGAGAATGAAAACAATTTTTTCCTTTAAATTTTTTTTCTTTTAAAAAAGAAACTACTACCAGACGTTTAAAACGTGAAATGTGTCCCTACAGTATACTCCAGCACAATTTGCAAAACAAACAAGCCGCCAGGAAATAACGTAAAAATACATCCACAGGGATCTGGTTACAGATATTTGTTGTACAACACTATAGCACAATACTATACAAGTCTTTAAAAGAAAGAATTGTATGTATTTATAGAAAGCAGCCCATGATATAATCTGAAAAACTGAGTGGAAAAATACATACAAAGGGGTGCCCTTATGATTTAAAAATGTGACTTGAGTTACAATCAGAAAGCATAAACATCAAGCAGTTAACATTAGCTAGCCGGAAGAGCTGGGTTAGGAATGCTGGACCGCTACCTTTACACACTTGTGTATTTTGCACTTTTAAGACTTGTGATCCCGACCAGTACCGTGAAGCAAAATATTGTGAAATAAATACTTTTAAACTAAAATACGTTTTCATATTAGGAAATGTACGGGGAGGGGAATACATCTGAACTGATGTGTCTTAATACTTAATACCTGAAGACTCCAAATATCTTTGACTCATAATTGTTCCGCGTGCCAACGTCCTAAGACCAAGTGCAGCCCATTTCCAAACTTCAGCAAGTACGACCACCATCGAGGTGCACTGATTAAAATACATACCCTGGAGCCCCATCCCAGGATAAAGTTTCCGTAAGTCTGGGTGTGGCCCCCAAACGGGCATTTTTCAAATAAGCATTCAAATGAGGCAGACAATTCGCAGTCTAAAATGATTAAAGCTCAGGTCACGCCAATATCATCCTTCCCGTCTCACTCTCTCCCCCCGGCTCTCCTCCAAAGTGCCTCGGTACTCCTCAGATCCTGCGCCGAGTTAAGCATCTTCAACTAGACTACTTCGATTTTAAGTTTCAGCTGGCCTCCCTCCGCCTCCATTTTCTCTTCCGCGGGCGCGCGTTTCACAGCCCTTCCCCCACCAGCCTTCCTTCCGCCCGGCGCGACCGTTCAGCGCCGCCACCCACGCCTCAAGTTCCTCCAGCCCGCTCCCGCACTCCGAGGCCCGCACAACTGCGGCCCGCACCGAGGCCAGCTCCCCCCTCTCCACCTCCCGCTCCGGTCCTCCCGACACCCCGCATACAAAACCCAAGATCCACACCTTATGGTCGCTCCATGAGTCGCTCCCCCTCGGAGCCCGGGGGGAGGAGTGGCAGCCGCAGGTCCTAAGCCCTCGGCAGCATTTTTGAAATGGCGAGGAATGAGGGCGCAACTTCCGGCCTCCTGAACCCCCCCCCCATCTCCTACGAGAACTTCCGGCGAGGCCTCCGGAAACCATAGATGGGGCAACTGGAGGACGACGAGAGCTAGAAAGGCTGGGCTCTCTAGCATAGAGTAGATCCTGGTCCGGGGAGAGAGTCACGCACCTGGGCGACTGGAAGTTGAGGTTTCGAGAGAAAACGTTTGAGGGAAGTCGTAGGGTCTTGTGATAGTCACAGAAGTAGCCTAGGAGATCACGAAACAGGGAAGGGAGAAAGTTTAGAACAAAATCAGAGGCCTTCAGCTCGTCGGAAAAATTACGTATGCTTCCTTGCCACTGTTCCTTAATGTAATTTATTCGTCGTTATGCCCCTGGGGTGGCCGGAAAGCGAAAACGGAGCATCAAGCGTTGTCACTAATCGGGAGAGATTAGATTGGTATATTCACAAATAACTGCTAATTATGTGACAAATACTAAAAGAGAGGTGCCAAGAATAGTGAGAGGGAGCTTGCTTGGATCACACAGCCAGGCCATCTGGTCTGATCTCTCCCAAAGCCACAAAAGCGTCTTCAGCAAGGCGTCTCCAACTTCTGTCGCGTCCAGGAAGAGGGCTTTACTCCTCACTATCTAATTTCGTTTATTTTCTTTTCCTTCCTTTTTTTTCTCCCCCGCCCCCGTTCTTTGTACTGGGGATTGAACCTAAGGGTGCTTTACAGCAGGACCACATCCTTAGCCCTTTTTTATTTTTTGAGACAGGGTCTTGCTAAATTGAGAAGGCTGTCCTCGAATTTGTGATCCTTCCTCCTCAGCCTCCGGAGTTGGAATTGCTAGGATTACAGGTGTGGGCCCGGCTCTCATTTTACTTATTTCAGGATGATCCTGAGATTTGCAGGATATTCTGAACTGTAATATTTTGCCTGGCAATTTCTTTTGGTTTTAACGCAGTCCTTTGGAGACTAGATTAAGGCTTCATTGCTTCCCAGTATGAATACTGGTCAGTTATTTGAAGACAGCTACCAATTCTCATCTCCAACCCTCTCCCTGATTTCTCTGCAGGATAAAGCCCCCTTGGTTTTTAATTTTTTTTTTTTTTTAACTTTGCTTGGAGTCTCACTGATCGCTCTCTTCTGTTTAAACATGGCTCCTTAGATACCCATGCAAAAGAAAATTAGGCAATAACCTTCCTTAATTTGCAAGTTGCCCCTTGCTCTACTTCTAGCATAACTTCCCGCGTGGCTGGAAGATCTAGAAGCTGAAGAAACAATTCCTTTCTCATGGTTGTTTACAGCTAACTCAAAGGGAGCAACCTCTCAAAAAAAGGAGGGGAGTGCTTTTTGGGGTTAACCACTGTCAATCTCACCCCCCCATCCCCTTTGTTTAACTTCCAAACAGGAATTTGTTTTGTATCTTTCAAATAGCATTTGGTTAGCTTAGGTCCCTTCCTACTGTCTCCCAGAGACAGTAAAAAGAATATAAATATAAAAATAATAAAGGCTTGATAAATATGTTAAATATTTATGGAATCAAAGAGTAGAACTTTTAGCTGAGCGTGGCATCGCAGGCCTGTGATCCAAGGGTTCAAAGCCATTGAGAGGCCCTGAGCAACTCAGTGAGACCCTGTCTCTAAATAAAATACAAAAAAAAAAAAGGACTGGGGATGTGGCTCAGTGGTCGAGTGCCCCTGAGTTCAATCCCTGGTTGTCTTGTCTCTTCCCCACCCCACCCCCAAAAAAGAATAGAAATTTTTCCATCATGATTGACACTGATTTTTGATTAATCATTAATCTTCCAGTAGTATTGGGGGTTTTTTCCCTCCTTTGACACCGAAAATTGATCCCAGGAAGCTTTACTACTGAGCTACAGTCCAAACCATTTTTCCCCCAGTCCTTTATATTTTTTTTAATTTGAGAAGTTCTCACTTAATTGCTGAGAATCTTGCTAAGTTCCTGAGGCTGGCCTTCAATTTGTAATCCTCCTGTTTTGTCTCCCTAGTCTGGGATTACAAGTGTGCACCATCACACCCAGCTTGCAAATTATATTTTTGCTCATTATTGTGAAGTTCGGTGATATTAAATTGTGTATGTTGTCCAGGCTGTCATGAACTTTTAGCCTCAAGTGATCCTTCTGCCTCAGCCTCAGTTGCTATGACTACAGGCATGTGCCATTATAGCCTGGTTACATCACATTTTTTTACTCATGTCCTCTTTTTATGATATTTAAGGGCTGGGGATATATTTAGTGGTGGAGTGCTGACCTTGCATATGGTGTGATCATATCCCCTAGATGTGATCCCCAGCACTGAAGAAAAAGAAGAGAAGGAGGAAGAAGAGGAGAAGGAGGAGAACAAGAAGAATTATTTGTTTTCAATTTTCTGTTACAAACAATCCTGCTGTTGACACTCTAACTTGTCTCCATGCGCACAATACAGAGAATTATTGACTGTATATATATATTGTTCACTCTATTATGCCAATGTCTTCTCCAAAGTAATTATAAAAGTATACACTCCTAGCAGAAGTGTTAAGAATTCTGTTGCTCCACATCTTTGCATTTTCACATCAGCATTTTCAGATTATTTTTTAAAAAATCATGATAGATATGAAATGGTTTCTCCTATGAAATAATTTCCCATAGTGGTTTATTTTATATGTTCATGATTAATATAATGAGTATTTTTGCCATAATTATTGATTTAAGTTTCCTCATCTATGAATTACCTAAATATTTTGTCCATTTCTCTATCAGACTGTCTTTTTCTTATTATATAATCTGGATACTAGTCCTTCTTGGTGATAGGTATTACAAATAACATCTTCACATCTGTAGCTTGTTTTTACTATTTAAGGTTGTCTTTTGATGAACAGAAATTTCTAATGAAGTAAAATGTATTAGTAATTTTCTTTGTTTTGTAAATTTTAGATATATTTTTAAAGTGATTCTTCCCTGTCTGGGTCATGTATTTTGTTCTAAAAGTTCCAAAGATATGCTTTTCCCATTTAAGTCATTAACTTATGTAGAATTGATTTTTGTGCATGTTGTAACATAGGATTCCAATTTTATTTTTCAATTTGAATAATAATATTATGGCTCTATTACTGAATCTATAAACTAAACATAAGTCTGTAGCTCTTGAAATAATCATTTCTTCTTATTTAACATTATTATTGAAGATTTTGTAAAAGAACTATAATTCAAGTGGAGCCTTAACAAAACTAGTAAGAGCTGGATGCAGTGGTGCATGTCTGTAATCCCAGCAGCTTGGGAGGCTGAGACAGGAAGATCAGGAGTTCAACAGTACCCTAAGTTCAATTCCTGGTACCCAACCCCAAAAATAAATAAATAAAAATAAAAAGGGGTATGGGGTGTGGCTCAGTAGTTAAACACCCCTGGGTTCAATTTGTGGTAAAAATTTAAATACATAAAAACAATTAGGATTTCAAGAGGCAGAGGTGGGAGAAGGCATTTGAAGAAGAGACATGGCATTAAAAAATGGGGAGAGAAAGAAGGAGGGTTCAGAAGACACAGACTGAGAAGAGTCCACTTTGACAAATTGTTAGTTGTTGTGTATAAGATTGTGATAATATTGAATCACACTAATATAGTAGCCACTGGCCACAGGTGGCTTAAAATGTGGTGAGTGGGGTGTGCTGTAAATATAAAATATATACCATAAGATATGTTCGAGGGGGCTGGGGTTGTGGCTCAGAGGTAGAGTACTTGCCTTAGCATATATGAGGCACTGGGTTCGATCTTCAGCACCACATAAAGTAAAATAAAGACATTGTGTCCACCTATAAGTAAAAAATAAATAATTAAAAATAAATAAACACCAGACTTCAAAAACTTAGAAAGGAAGAAAATTATTATCTTGTTGATAATATTTTATATTGATTACATGTGTTGAATAAAACATTAATAAAATTAATTTCAGCTGTTTCTTTTTACATTTTAAAAGGTTACTGCTAGAACATTTCTAACTACAGTTGTGTTATACAGTTCTAGTAGATGGTGCTGGTATAGAATGTTAGCAAAATAGGCTGGGCCTATTTTATGGAGAACTTTGGATGCCTGAATATTCAAAAGTTACTCTAAGGAATAAATAAAAATTTTTAAAAAGTTACTGTAAGGACTGCCATAAAAATTTAATGTGTTATTCATATGTAGTAAGGAAGAATAAAAGGTTCTGAGCAAAGAAAAGCCAGTCTTATAATAGTCCTAATTTCATAGCTCAGTGTCCCATCTAAACACAGCCAGCTTTAGAAACCATTCTGCATTAGTTTTGAGTAGAATTTGCATATGATTTTTATAATAAATAGTATTTAATATGGTAATCATTGTGATTGTTTTTAATATAACATGAATGGAACAAATCTGATGTGTTCCCCTTTGAGTGGGAAACTTAAATATTAATGTGACAGAGTTTTAATAGCACCTCACTAATTAAGGTATAAAGTTCTTCCTTTTGCCGGGAATTAATTTTGTCAGCTTTTATGATTACATCTGCCTCCACTCTAATCAAATATGTTAATCCTTTGTTGAAGGTGGACAGCTTCAAGGACTGGTAAAAGAGCAGAACCCATACAGCTTTGTTATTGTGACATCTTTGCCATTAAGTCTTTTTTTCTTAAAGGGCCATTAAATCTTTTTTTTTTTAATATTTATTTTTTAGTTGGACACAATATCATCTTTATTTTACTTATGTATTTTTATGTGGTGCTGAGGATTGAACCCAGGGCCTCTGGAGTGCTAGGTAAGCACTCAACCACTGAGCCATAACCCCAGCCCAAGGGCCATTAAATCTTGATGTGACCTCATATATACCTTTTTAATATATATTTTTAAGTTTTCATGGACACAATAACTTTTTTTTTAATTTTCATGTGGTGCTGAGGATGGAACCCAGTGCCTCACACATGTGAGGCAACCGCTCTACCACTGAGCTACAACCCCAGCCCCCCCCATACTTATTAAATGTCAGACCAGTTATAAACAATTTATAAAACTATCTTATTTATTCTCATGATCATCCTATTGTCCCCAGACACAGAGAAGCAGTTAATTCAAGATTACACAATGGCAGTCAGGATTCAAACAGACACCCCCTACCTTCAAAACTCAAACTTTGTAGAAGCATTTATCCTTTTAGTTTTTGAGTGTGTGTGTATATATATGCACTCCTTTCTTGAAAAAAGAGAAAAACAAAAGCAAGCAATTTGAACTATTCTAAACAATATTTTCAATTTCCCAAGTTGTTTTTGTCTATATTTTATATTAATGACTGCATCACAACACTCCATATTAAGGCTATACCATAATTGATATTGATATAGTTATTTATATCATTTCCAATAAAAATGCTATGATCAGATATCTCTCCTGTAGTCAGATGTTTTTTATGTCCCTGATTATTTCTTTGGGACAAATTCCTAAAAGTGGCTTTGCTAGACCAAAGCAGTCACTCCCCAATTAAAGACTGAATTGAGAGGAAGCAACGTCAGTTAACAAAGATCCTTTAGTGTCCCATACTCAACTCCTCTTTGAGTAATTGTCAACCAGCTCCTTAGCAGAGAGAGAGCTGTGCTCAAATTACAGACGGTTGCGAGAGGTAAGTTTCCAACACCAAGATCAGGGTAAGTCCTCCACCGCGTATTCAGCATTTCTGTTTCCGACTCCGTGGGGCTTCTACCCACAATGTTACAGCTGGTGCTCTCTCCTGGGGTTTGCGCCCCGAAAATAACTTGGACGCCTTCAGGCGCCCTATAGGGCCACCTCACCATCCCTCCAACCCAATGGTTTCAGAACGGCAGGTTTATATTCTTTCTCAGACTTTTTTCTTGTTGCTGCGGAGTTAGCGCCGATCCACCCTGTTGTCAACCGTGAAGTAGGACCCCTGTCCCACAGCCCTTCAGAAGTAGGAGCTCATTTTCGTTAGATCGATGTCTGGGTGTTAGGCACGCACACAGTTGCAATTCGGGATTAGCTGGTGTTGCTGGCGAAAGGTGCAGAATTTGGCCCTCTTGTTTTTCTTCTGCTCATAAAGCTCGAATTTTAAAGTTGAAACCGTTTAGTGAAAAGCCGGAACAGGATTAGTTACAAAAGACTTCTTATTTTTATGTAAGATGGTGTAGAGGCGTCCTCTTCGTGCAAGAGCCCGGATAGCTCAGTCGGTAGAGCATCAGACTTTTAATCTGAGGGTCCAGGGTTCAAGTCCCTGTTCGGGCGCTTCAGTTTTTGGCTTGAAAACTGACCAATAAAAATTACATCTGAATTTATTAATGCGTTCATTACTTCGCATGCTTCTTATTCTTTTGTGGTGAGAGCACGGGGGATTTCGTTTTAACCCTTTTTTTCCCTTCCTCAATTTGCAATCCGAAAAAATGTCTCTCTGCTCACAACATCGACATATGAAACCTCCATATCCTGTTCTCAGTCACCTTTCTCTCTATCCGCCCTAAGAACACTTTTTCCAAGCACATTCGGAAATCAATGAATCGAATTCAATTTAAAATGGAGGCACGTTCGCGTCGGCTTAACACAATTACGCAGTTGGGAACAAAAACCAAAAAAACCAAAGCCGCCCGAACAGGGACTTGAACCCTGGACCCTCAGATTAAAAGTCTGATGCTCTACCGACTGAGCTATCCGGGCGCTCTCCGCATCGCTTGCTCTTCAGTTTACTTGATACACAGGTAACAGATTATTTCCAGTGGATTAAAATGTATAATAAAATTTTTTTTTTGTTTCATTTAAGGCATGTGTCTTCAAGACTTTTCTCATATTTCATGTTTGATAAATTTCCAACATCTAATAAATTCTCTAAAAGGAAATTAATGGTAGTCAATTACAAGAAAACAGCAAATAAAGTGAACGTTCAAACTTCAAAGACAGGATTGAGACCTCTTTTTATTACACTTTCTCTCTCTTCTATTACTCCCCTGTTAGAACCTCTTAATTTTACTTATGGAGCTAGATTACAGCATTTTTCCGATTGATGAAAAATAACGCTTTCATTCACCCCACGATGCAGCTGTTAAATGAGCATTCCTCAGTAGAAAAGAAGGAAAACCACGTTCAATCCATGAGCAGAGGAGTTAGTATCGTAGAAAAATAGACGTGACTGCAGAAAGGTGAGTCCAAACTTAGGTTGTAGGAAAGGGAGTTTAGAATTTTATTGTGAATTTTGATTGAGCTTTTCTTTCCTCCCTTTCAGGCAAGTTGCAGGTTTTAAGACAGGCTCACTGTGTGAATCATTCCAAAGTAGTATTTCTTCGTGTGTACCAGGGGGAGCAACATGAAGTATTAAGGATAAAACTCTCTGGATCAGCCTAGTTTTTCCTAAAATCAGTTCATCAGCACTGACGCATAGGGTGTGGAACACAAAATTGTGGAGTTTCAAAGACTGATAAGGGAATTCATTTTTGTTTCTGGGAACTTGAGGCTTCTGAACACAATGGACAACAAAATAGCCCAGCCTCAGTGGAAGGAATTTTTCTTTCCTAGAATTGTCTGGTTCTTTTGGAACAAAGACCAACAAATTGTGTTCTTCTGAATAGGTCTTCTGGTTTCCACGTGTATAAAATCAGGGAAATTGATTAGATGACCTCTAAGAAACCTTTTAAGTCTAAAGTTTTACCTTTCTGTTATTTTTTTTTTTCCTGCTGTGAATAAGATCACAAGGAGCAAGCTCAGGTACCAGAAAGTAGAGATTTAATGCAAGAAATATTTTTATTGATCATTTATTATGTCTTAAGCTCTGTTATAGCTCTGGAGTGGGATATGAATAGGTCATGGACCCTGCTAACAGTCTAGAAAGAAAAGCAGACACAAAACTGAACAATTTTTAACATAAAGTAATAAATGCAGTAAAAATTCAAGATTTGAAATGGCCGGAGATGAAGACGAACAGAGGTTAGGGCTTATAAAATGTAAGGAAACTACATGATCAGCATCTGTCAAGAGTCTTAGAGAAGAAATTAGAGTGAACTAAATAATCATCTGCTGTGTTAGATAAGGGAACTCTTCTGGCTGTTTCTGCAAATGATGTGGGAATGAATTAAATCTCCATTTTTTTTTTTGGATGGGATTGGTTCTGAGGATGAACCCAGGGCCTTACACATGCTGGGTAAGCACTCCACCCCTGAGCTATATCCTCAGGTGTTTGTTTGTTTTATTTTATTTTGTTTTGAGGGGACAGGGTATTGCTAAATTGCCCAGGCTGGTTTCTCCTGCCCTCAGCCTCCTGAGTAGCTGAGATTCCAGGCATGTGCCAGGATATCAGACATCCACATTCTCAAGGAAGTGAAATGGTGTCTGTTCAGGCTTCCTTAGAGGGGCAGGAATAGATAAAGGGGACTTCAAAATTCTGTCATACTCAAAAGCCTTGTTCCATCATATTCTTTTTACTTCAAGATAATAAAGACATGTGTTAAAAATTAAATAGACTAATAATTATAATGCACCAATCAAAAGGAAAAAGGAAAAAGTTAAATAGACTAAATGGGATTGACTAATCAATACGTTGCTTATTGGCTACCTACTATTTCCATAGCTGAGAGTTACAGCCAGGCTTAGTGGAGAGGAAAACAGTAAAATCTGAAGGGAACATGGAGAATGCAAGGTACACTTAGGAAATGACAATCTGGCCAGAGCGCAGGGAGGTAGAGAGAGGTAAGGCCAAACTAGACACCAGTGACCAGACTTTTAACAGGCTATGAAAAATAATTTTAACTATAGCAGTTGTGAGCTATTGAACTTGTTAACATTGAAAAGTCCCCCTGAGGTAGCATGAAATGAATGTGTTTCATCTATGATATATTAAAAACACCACCATTAAGTACCATCTTGTACCTTATTTAGAATCAAATCTTCCCCTTGTACTTCAAGCTTCTCACTTTACATAGATGTTGAACCTAATTTTCTCCACTAGAGGGCAGGCTAAACCCACAAATTCTACTTTTTTGGGGGGGTTGGCTTTGTGGGATTTTTGTTTGTTTGTTTGATTGTTTTGTTTTGTTTTGTTGGTACTGGAGATTGAACCCAGAGGGCCTCTACCAATGAGCTAAATTCCAAACCCTTTTTATTTTGAGACAGGATCTTGCTAAATTGTCCAGGCTAGCCTTTAAATTGTGACCCTCCTGCCTCAGCCTCCTGAGTAGCTGGAATTATAGGCATGTGTCAGAATGCCTGGCATCACTGAAATCTTAAAACTTTCACGCTGTGTATCATGTGACTTAGATGATGTATGAGTCACTGTGTTTCTTCCTGTGACCTAGCTCTAGGTCTTCAAATACCAAATATTTACTGAGACCGCTTTGAATCAGGCAATGAATTAGGCCCTGAGATTCACAGTAGATATTTTCTTGCCCTTTAAAAGCTGCTTCTAGTGTAGTTGCTCTTTTCTTCTGTTCCTAAAACACAACACCCTGTGATTAGTGATACAGCCCAAGCAGCTCTCAGGTATGTGTAGACAGTCTTCAGAGTCACAGTAGGGAAGTTTCCTAGAGAACCAGTTGGAGAATGTATTAGTTTGTTATTGCTGCTGTAACAAATTACCACAAATTTAGTGGATTCAAACACAAAAATTTATTACCTTACATTCTGTAGGTCAGAAGCCCACCATGGATCTCACTGGGCTTAAACACAGGCAGGAGAGCTGTGTTGCTTCTGTCGACTCCAGGGGAGAACTTGTTCCTCCTCTTCCTTGCCTTCTTCATCTAGTCCCATCCCTCAGCTCAGGAACTCCATCCCACAACTCAAAAGCCAGCTGTATTGCATTTTCCCAGCAATTCCGCCATATCACAGCTCCCTCTGACTTCAGCTGGGAGAAATTCTCCACTTTTAAGGACAGAAGTGATTAAATAGTGCTCACCTACAAAATCCAGGATAATCTTTGGATCTCTGGATCCTTCGCTTAATCCCATCTGCAAAAGCCTTTTCACTTTGTAAATAACACACTCACAGCTTCCAGGGATTGGGAAGTGGACGCTTCTTCCTTCAGGAGGGCCATTATTCCACCTACCATGTACAGAGGCAGCCCCTAAAAGAAGAGGCTAGAGGTGGGGACTGGGGATAGGAGACCCTTCCCACACAGGGGGAAAAGCTTCGGTGAGAATATTGTGTGTTCTAGGAACTGCAAGTTTGGTAAGGCCAAAGTATAAGTTTGTACTGGACTGAGAGGTTATTTATTCAAAACACATCTATTGAATACTATGTGGCTGGTCCTGTTCTGGGAATTCAGAGATGAAAAAGACAAAGTCCTTGTCCTCTGAAACAAGAATGAAAAGCCAGGACAAGTCCTGAAAGGCTTCAAGACTTTCTTCAGGAGTTTGAACTTTTAGAGTTCCAAGAAACAATGCACTCATTCATGTGACACAATTTTATTGAGAACATGCTATGTGCTGGGCACTGTTATAGGTTCTGTGAATACAGAAGAGTAAAACCTAAAGTAAAAAAAAAAAAACGAATCCCTTTATGCTAATTGATTTTAAACAAGGGAAGAAGTTTGTGCTGGAGGAAAAAAAATGGAGAAGGAATAAGACTGTAGTCAAATCCCTTACTAGTCCTTCATCAAGATTCAGTTTTTCCTTAATTATACTTCCCTCTTGGGCATCTCCTCTTTTGTCAGGAGCCACTTTTTTTTTGAACCCAGGGGCACTTAACCCCTGAACCACATCCCCCACCCTTTTTATATTTTATTTAGAGACAGGGTCTTGCTGAGTTGCATAGGGCCACACTATATTGCTAAGGGTGGCCTTGAGCATGTGATCTTCCTACCTCAGTCTCTCTGAGTCACTGGGATTACAGGCATGTGCCACCACGCCCTGCCCCTTTCCTTATCCCTCCATTGTAGCTATCTTGCAAACCCTGACTCCTACCTAACATGCTACACCAAGCTCCAGGTATAGAACACACTGAAGAAGAAAATGAAGAAAACATTCAGAATGAAGCAATGACATACTAGAATATACAATGCTGGCTTTCTTCAGTTCTGCTAATCCCAGTCAAAGGAGATACTGCTCTCATTAGTTGACTTTTTTTTTTTTTTTTGTGTGTGTGTGTGTGTATGTATATATATATATATATATATATATATATATATATATATATATATGCACTGGGGACTGAACCCAGAGTCTTGTGTGCTGTGCCACTAAACTATATCCCAGCCCACTCATTCCTTTCTATAGCCGTTTTAGCCTTTAACCACTTTTCTTAAGCCCTCAACCATCTTGAATCCCTCACTCTCAGCAGATTGCTCAAAGACTTATCAAGGAGCAACCAATGTTCTAAACATCTAGTTTCTTTGTTTACCAATCTACAAAGGCATCTGTTTATACCCTTCTTTTCAAAGATACCCCAGGCATCTTCCAATCTTCCATCTATTTTCTCTAGGACATTTTCATTCATCATTTTCTCTTTCTCTCTCTCCCTCTCCTTGGTTTTCTCTTTCAACACATGAACATGTTTACTTCTTATCTTTAAAAGAAACAAACAAACAACCAGAGGCTCAGGAGGCTGAGTCAGGAGGATCATGAGTTCAAAGCCAGACTCAGCAACTTAGAGAGGCCCCTAAATAAAATATACAAAAAAGGGTTGGGGATGTAGCTCGGTGGTTAAGTGCCCCTGAGTTCAAATCCCTGCTACAAAGAAAGAAAGAGAGATAAAGAGTCTCCCCCTAATCCTGTATTCCTCTCTATCCACTGTCTTATATTTCTTCACTTTTGTTGCCAAGCTTCTAGAAAGAGTGTGTCTCTCTTACTCTTTAAGTCACTGGAACCTGGTTTAACGGACGAGTCCCACTCCATGGGTACCAGTAACTTTCCTGCCATTCCTAAGGGCATCTTCCAGCCCTGTCCTCCTAGATGTCCCTGCTGTCCTGTGCTAACCTTTCACTCTCTCCTGACAAGCTTTTCCATCTGATCTTCTTCTGACACTCTGGTCTCCAGTTTTTCTCCTACCCTCTTCAGTTATTTCTTCTAGATTTCTTTTGTAGGCCTCTTCCTTCTTCCATACACCAGTTTTTATATAATATAGTCCCATTTCACTGACCGCCCGTAACCTAGAGCCCAATATTGATATCACTTTCCACACCTTTATTTTTATTGTCATAAGTCCCTGGTCTGCTAGACATTGCTAACTAGGCACTTGACAGATACTTCGAACACAAGCTGTTCAAAATTCAACTCATGATTGCTTTCCCAACACTTAGGCCCCATCTTACTGTCCCTAATCTAGGGAATGGTACCTCCTGCCATCAATTCCTAGGCATGCAGAGGGGGGTGATTCAAGATTCCTCCCCCTCCCTCATTCCCTACATTCAATACACTGTTAAATATCGTTGATTTGACATCCTGTGTCTTTTATCTGTCTGTTCCTTTTCATCTCTCTGTCACAGTTCTGATTCCCTGATCTTGCAGTATAAATATAGCCATGGTCTCTTTGTTGAGCTCCTAGTCTGTATTCCTGGCCAACATTCCTGGTCAGAAGCAAATGGCACACTCCAATTTGAGGGGGAATCTGGGGGGTAGTTAAAAAAATAAAGAGGGTTGGGGGTGTAACTCAGTGGTAGAATACTCCCCTGGCATGTGAGAGGTTCTGGGTTCACCCCATGCTCTGCAGGAAGAAGGAAGGGAGGGAGGGACAGAGGGGGAAAGAAAGACAATTTATAAAACGTGGGCAGGGGGCTCGGGTTGTGGCTTGGGGCTGGGGTGGTGGCTCAGTGGTAGAGTGCTCACCTAGCATGCACAAGGTACCAGGTTTGATCCTCAGCACCACATACATGTAAAATAAAGATATTGTGTCCACCTAAAGCTTAAGAGTAAATATTTTTTTTAAAAAGTGGGTAGTATATAGGAAAGCCCCAAAGAATAACATGTAATACACTGGGCCAGTAGCCAAGCAACATTTCCATATCCAATCCTGAAAAGTCAAAGGAAGGGAGTGAAAAGGGGTGAGACAGCCATATGATGGGGGCTATCATCTTTGGCTGAAGTGACCCCAGAAACAGAGATCCTGAAGAATAAATGTCCAGACCTCCCTGACCTTTCCCCATCCAGCCTCCTTCACTCACGGCTGTGCCTATTGGCCAGCCTCCACCAGGAAGACAGAGGAGAGAAGGATCTGCAGGGACAAAGGGAAGGCATGTGGTGCATCTTCCAAATCCTCCTCTCTGCTATGCCAGGAGGGTTTTTTTCTGGTTACATCACTTGTTACATCATTTGTCTACATCCAGATTCTCTGTCATCTACAAAATCTGAACTTTAGCTAGGCACAGTGGAGCATGACCATAATTCCAGAGATTCAGGAGGCTGAAGGCAGGAGGTTCACAAGTTCAAACCAAGACTCGGCAATTTAGCAATGCTTGATGCAATTTATCAAGCCCCTGTCTCTAAATAAAACACAAAAAGGGCTGGGGATGTGGCTCAGTGGTTAAGCTCCCATGGATTCAATCCCTGGTACTAGGACATTTTAATTTATCACCTCTCCTTCTTTCCTTCTCTCTCTCTCTCTCTCCTTGGTCTTCTCCCTCAACATATGAATATGTTTAATTCTTATCTTTAAAACAAACAAACAACCAGAGAAACTCTCAAAAGAAAAGATCTAGACTTGTGTATCTCTACAGCTGTGTGACCTTGAGTAGTTCACCTCACCCTTTAACATCAATAATAACTCCAGGTTTTCTTTCTTTTTTCTTTTGGGGGTTTCTCTTCCTATTGCCTTATCCAGGACTGCCTGCATTTAATTCCTTTGCATTCCATCCCCAGATTTCATGAGAACAAATATCAAATAATACCAAAAAGTCCTTCAGAAACAGGAACTCACCTTTTATATTGCTTTATCCTACCTTATGTAGGTCTTCCTCTAATTATTCAAATTCTCTTCCCTATAGATAGTGAAATAAATGGAGACTTATAAAACTCTCAGGGAAAAAGAAACCTCAGGAAAATGACCCATTGCAATCTCCCTTAACAGAATCCCCCTGCCTGCTGAAAGTCAGCCCACCAAAAGTAACTGACCAACTCCTTCCATGACCTGGCCCTGCTAAACCCTATAAAACTCAGATCCTTGTTTGTAGCCCATGGCCATTTCCCCCTTGATATGTGACCCTCCGTTGTTAAAAAAGCATCGCTGATCTGATGAGGTCTTTCTTTCTTTCTTTCTTTCTTTTTTTTTTTTTTTTTTGTATTCTCTTTCATTTGCTTTTCAGATAGTTATCCACTTTTGGGGATATAGACTCTCATCCCAGGCTAGAACTCTTATGATTTTAGGATGACCTTTAACAATTGTCTCTTGGAGAATCCTGTTTGGGTTTGTTGCAAAGTTTCATATTAATGAGAAAACTTTTAAATGCCCCACATCTTTTAAAAAAGACTTTTCTGGAAAAAAAAAAAGTTTTAACAAAAACCCTCTAGTGAACCCAAAGACAGACTGCAATGGTAGTAGCATCTTGACAAAGGGGAAGCTTGGCAGCTGTTTCCATGGGAGCCTTGGCTGGGGAGCTGTGGGCATCTGAGGGAGGCTGATGGCTTGAGACCTCGGACACCTGATGGGACGCAGAGGAGGGAGGCTGAGAACCAGCTGTTGGTCTTCCTAATAAGACAAGAAAGAAGGAAGGAAAGCAGAGGAGAGAACAATAAAAGGTACTTGGAGACTAGAGAGCAGTTATCATCCCAACCAAACGCAGGAGGAGCAAACCTATCATGGGGTCGAGCCTTTAGGAAAATGCTCTGGAGACCACCGCTCAAAGAAAAGTACCCAGGGTCAAAATTTAGGACACATTTTATGGAAGTTTTCTCCCCTGCCCTAGTTGAGTTGGAGGGTCTCCTGCCTTTCCTCCGCCCTCAGGTTGGAAAACCCACTTGAGCGAATGGAAAAAGGAATGAGGTTGTTTAAAGTGGGGAGACAGCTCCCTGCCCCTGCACCTCCACCCACAAGGTAAGGGGTTCTCTCGGGAATCGCTAGCAAATGTATGGGGGAAATTCCTCAAATCGACAACTGAACCTCCACACTGTGGCACTTCCAGCCCCATGATTGATCTGGCTGGCTTTCGTCTGACCCAAAGCCAACGGGTTCCAGCAGGAAAAAGTAACGACCATCTGCAAAAACCCTCATCCAAGCGAGAAGTGGAAATCTGCGCTCTCGGGTTTTCAGAGCCCAACTTGACGCCAGCGCGTTTCTCTTCCCCCACGCACTGGCACTGAGGGCGGGAGGAGAGGGAGGGAGCAGGGGGCGGCCGGGGTTCCCGCCGCCGCCCCGCCCTCCAGCTCGCGGCGATTCGGCGCTGCGGCTGGAGCTGGCGGCCGGCGGCTGCCTGTCCAGGCAGGGTCTGGCCGAGTCTCGCGTCGCCGTGCAGTGCGCCGGCTGTCCGGGAGATGGCTTCTCCCCTCTCGCCCGCTGCTCCGGCTTTTGTCTCGCCCGGGGTTGCCTGACTGCCAGCTCGCGCACGCTCTCGGCCGAGAGCACTCCCCGCTCCAGGTTGGTCCTTGCGCCCTTCGCTGCCGGGGACCCCAGAGCCGGCGCGAGGCGGGAGAGGCGAGCCGAACGGGAAGAGGCGGCGTGCGGCCGGCCACCCCACATCGCGCTGGTGCAAAGGACGCCCGGAGCTGCAGAGCGAGCCCGGGAGGCGCCGAGCCCCGGCAGCCCACGTCGCCAAGCCCAGGACCCGTCGGGTGTTGCAGCAAAGCCGGCAGCGAGCACAGGTACGATCGCATCCAGCGGGAGCACCACTCCGGGGTCTGCAGAGCGCCCCTCGAGCCAAGGCAGCTGAGGTCAAGGAGCTCCCCTCCAACATGGCAACAGCCGAGGTGCAACAATAGGAGCGCCGAGGCTGCCCGGCGGCCGGCTGCGCCGGGGACGCCCTGCAGCCCCAGCTCCCCCGCGGGCGCCTCGCAGGTTGCTCACCCCAAACCCACCGCGCGCCTGCGGCTTTTCGGCCTCGCGGCCCAGGTCCCCGGCCCACCCCTGCTCTCTGAAGACACTTCCTGGCTCCTGGCTCCTGGCTGCAGGGCGATCCGAACCAGCCAATGGTTTGGGGGTTTGTTTGTTTGTTTAAGATGAGAAAAGAAAAACCTGTCCCGGAGTGGGGGTGATGCGGCTTGTGCCTTTCCATACGGTGGGTGAAAAGTCAGATTCTAGCCAGGGCACTGTATACATTTTTTAACCCGGCGAAGAGAATTGCCTTCTCCCTTATAAGGATATTGCAGCAAAGGAGACAGAAAGCTTGGAAAAGGGAAAGGGACCCTCAGGCCTGAGTTCCCGGCCCTCTGGGAAAGCACTGCTCTCCTGGCCTGTACTTGTCTCTCGATCCTCCTCAGCTTCCGACAGAGGTTGCTTTGATGTTGGGGTGCAATCACAGCAGGAAGCCCAGGCAAGGCTGCCAAGCCGGGGTGGGGTGGGGTGGGGTGGGGAGCCCAGGGGCTTGGCAGGATCCTGAGTTATGAAAAAAGGTTACCAAATATATGAGGTTAGTTAGTGCACACACCCTAGTTGGCTGAGGTTGGAGTGTGGTGTGTGTGTGTGTGTGTGTGTGTGTGTGTACCAGAGGAATCAGTCATGGCACTTACTCCTTCAAGCCAACCTCTACCTCAATCTCCATCTCCATCTTTTGAGGTCTTTGTGGCTTCCCTGCCCCAGTCCCAGTCAAGCTTGGGATGAAATCTCCATTGTCCTGATGATATTTTTCGTCAACCTGGGTGGGGAGTTATGCCAGCTGGTCTAGCACAACACCAGAGATTCTTCAGCACACAGTTATTCCTGCTCCCAGAAGTGGGCCAACACTGCCCCTCCTTTCTCTAAACTACCTGACTGTCTGGGACACAGCCAAGCAGATGTAAGCAATTTGCACTGAATTCCAACCCAGAATCAGTCTTGAATGAAAACTTACTTTATGGCTGCACTAGGCCTTAGAAAGATATTAGGAAGAAAAATGGCCCAGAGGGTGGCAACCCTGACCCCAGAATACTCTCCCTCTCCCCAGCTACAGCTGTGGATCCTGGGGCAGTGAGCCTTTAGAATCTCAGCTCCTCCAGAGCCTGGCAGTCCCATCTGGGGTTGTGTCCATGGAAAAATTAAGTCGAGGCACATTTTATAGCTCTTCCTGGCAGCCAGCACCTGAGGAGACAGTGGCTCTGAGCCGGAGCCCTGGACCCAGGCTGTGGCTGCTTCTCCTTTGGCTTTTGGGTGAGCTTAAGGTTTGATTTCCATGGCTCTGAGCTTACTGCTGAGTGTGCATGGGTGTGTATGTCTGAATCCCATGAAGCTCTCGGGTCTGGCAGGAAAGCCACTTGTCCATTTTCCTCTCCACTAGAAGCATGGGTGAGGAAGGGAGATGTGTTGGGATCAGTTTATCTAAGGCCCTAAGCATTTTGGGGGTGCTTCTTTGGGCTTTCCCAGTCATCTGAAATGCCTGTGGTCATTGCCTTGACTTAGTTGCACTTTATTTATTTATTTATTTTTTTAATATCTTTCTTTTATTTATTTATGTGGTGCTGAGGATTGAACCCTGGGCCTCGTACATGGTAGGCAAGTGCTCTACCCCTGAGCCACAACTTCAGCCCCTTAGTTGCACTTTAATAAAGTTGTGCTCCAAACCTTCCTGAGCCTTTGGTCCCCTCTGGGGTATCCCCACCCCAGATAGGCCTGTGTTTGTAGGTATCTCAGGTCTGTAGGCTTTCAGCCTTGAAGGCTTGCCTGTGCCAGCAGGGAGAGAACTGAGGGAGGGTCTCTGTTCCTTTTGGAGAACAGAATATGAATTTGGATATCATAGTGTGGATGTGGAGTAGTAGAGAAAACAGTGTTAGGAAGCCCAGTTTTGAGTCTTGGTGTGACTGACTTTATAGTTGTGTGAGCATAGGCAATTTGTGAACCTTAGATTTAGTTTGCAATATTTATAAAATGGGGGTACCTAGGCTCCTGGGATTGTTTTAAGGATAAAATACACTGCTTACCATGAACCAAATGAAAGTATGTGTGCAAACTCTTTGACTATATTGTTATATTGTGTATTGTGTATAACTATGTACACATCAGTATATACAACTATAATGCATCAATAAAAAATGTGGGGGAAAATTTGGCGATGTAGCTCGGTTAGTAGAGGGTTTGCTTTGCATGCACAAGGCCATGGGTTCAAGCCCCAGCACTCCCCCGCCCTGCCAAAAAAAAAAAAAAAACCACTCTGAAAACTGCAGAGTCCTGTATAATAAGTGTCTGTTACTCATCCTGGGTCTAGCATTCATTATAAGGGAGGAAGAGCAGTCATGGGTGTGGATGGGGTGGGATGAGGAGAATATGGAGTAGGGAATGTTCCAGAACCTTTCCTTTTTGGTTAAAGGAAGAGTGATGTGATAATATGAAGGCATTATACCTTGGGCATTTCTCTTTAAATAGAGATAGGATGGGAACTAGGGGGGGGGGGGGAAGCTGCTTAATGTTAATAGGGAACTGGGTAGAGACAAATACCTTCCAAAGGCTGCTACTTCCTATGGACAGGGTAATGCTGAGCTGGCAAATAATATGACGGTTAACACTGATGTCAGCCAACTAGGAAATGACAGAGGTGAGATTTGATGCAGGCAATCTCACTGCAAAACACTGTGCTTGTAGCCTCAATGCCACTAGCAGAGATATTGGGTCTTAGAATGGACAGAGGCAGCAGAGTTGCGGAATTCATTTGTAGTGGACTCCTTGAATGTCCCTAAGATGCCACCAGCCTGGGACCTACCTTAGATAGTATACTTCTCTAGGACAGGGACTTGGGAGGATGATTTTTCTCTACCCAGCTCCTGCCCAGCTGAGTACCTTTTTAATTCCTGATTGTTTGGGGTCGAGGCACATGTATGAGAATCCTTACCTGCTGCCCCACCACCACCACCTTTTTTTTGTTGTTGTTGTTTCCATCCCCACCTTTCCTGGGAGAAGACTTGGGATAATCAGATCAAATAATTTTGCTGCCTGGTGTGACTGACTTCAGAGCTGTGTGGACAACTCTGGTAGGAGGTTTGAGATGGCCCTGGGGAAATTAAGGCAGGGTTCTTATTTTGGTAGTTTCATATCTGCTTCATTTTGTCTCTGTTCTATACAGTGGAATTTTAGGGATGATTCTTGCAGTTCCTATTGATATAAAGCATTAAAACTGGAAAAGACCTTGAAGATTCATATTTCAAAGGAGCCAAAGATCTTGTACCTTTTTGGAAGCCACTATCCTTCCACCTTAATTCTGTCACCCCTGCACCATAACCTTCCTCGGAACCTTGCTTTACCTCCTTTCTTCCTGGGCCTTCCTTTCCATTTTCTTCCCCAGAGCTGGGGATGGAACCCAGGGCCCCCTGTATGCTAGGCAAGCATCCTACCACTGAGCTACAACCCCAGCCCCAGCCTCCTCTGTGAACACTAGCCCACCGTAAGCAACCAAGGACTGCGAGTTGTCCTCCCCACAGATTTCTCCAGGGCATTGGCTTGTTTTCTTTTTGACAGTTCTTCTTGCTATGCTTTGCACCTCTGTCTATGGTCTCTGTGCTGAGGCAAGGGGAGCCATCTCCTCCTCTCCCTGCAACCTGCCCACTGTGGGGGTGGGTGTCAGAATTGAGAGCTGCTGCCCACATGTGGTTCTTCTCCATACCCCATACCTGCTAAGCCAGGCAGGCCCACCAGGAACAAGCTTGAGTGGAAGCCTTCTCTCCAGCCAAGCTGTCTGTCTGCCTGTCTCTCTCTGATTACATGGTATCCTCTGCAACACACCAGAAGGCATAAGGGTGAGGGAAAAGAAATAGAGGGCCACGAATTAACATTTGAAACACTAGTTGGCCTTGCCAGGTAGAAGCTCCTATTTGCAGGAGCTCTTCTTGTCGCTTCACAAACTTATCTAGAGCCCAGATAATGTAATGTTGGAGTCCCCAACTTTTGACATCTCCCAAGAGCCCTACTCTCTGAAGGCAGAGCATCTGTCACATTCCTGACTTGCTATGCTGTGTGTCTTCCAGACTGGAAAGGAAGTCGGAGTGCCAAGAGAGTAGATTTAATCTTGACCAAGAAAGGAGAGATTGCCTGCAAATTAGAAGACAATATGTTCCCAAGAACATTGTAGCCAGGGATGTCAGATTTCCACTGTAGATCCTAAGAAGGCAGGTTTTAAATAAAGAGACAATATTAGATACCCCATGAATGTAAATGATTATGATATATCAATTACAAATTATATATGTGTGTGTGTGTGTGTGTGTGTGTGTATGTGTGTGTATGTGTGTGTGTGTTCTGCAGACTGAACCCAGGGGGTTTTAACCACTGAGCCACATCACAGCCCCTTTTTTATATTTTATTTTGAGACAGGATCTCCCTAAGTTGCTGAGGCTAGCTTTGAACTTGTGATCCTCCTGCCTCAGCCTCCTGATCCACCAGGTTTATAGGCGTGTACCACTGCGCCTGGCTACAAATAATATTAATAAGCCAAGTGGGGGTGGTTCAAAACTATCATCTCAGCTGCTTGGAAGACTGAAGCAGAAGGATCAGAATTTAGAGGCCAGCCCCAGCAACTTAGCCAGACTGTGTCTCAAAGTAAAAAGGGTTCCGTGGTAAAGTGCTCCTGAGTACAGTCCCCAGGTTCCTCAACAATAATAATATGAATAAAAAATTGAATAATGAGGGGCTGGGGCTGTAGCTCAGTGGTAGAGCTCTTGCCTCACATGTATGAGGCCCTGGGTTCGATCTTCAGCACCACATAAAATAAAAATAAAGATATTGTGTCCACCTGTAATTAAAAAATAAATATATTTTTAAAAAATTGTATAATGATTAATTCATTTAGAGAGAGAGAGAGAGACAGACAGATAGATAGACAGACACACACACACAGACACACTCTCTAGAGAGGGGCTGTGAAGTGGGGACAGGGATGAAGAAAAGAAATACAGTTCCTGGACTACAAATTGTTTTTTTTCAAAGAGTTGAGAAAATCTTAGAATAAATGAGCTTTTGACTATGCTGTTGCAGATGATCCCAACCAAGAAAGCAAAAAAGGAGGCCCTTGGGTAAAGTTCAGGTCCACAGTAAAAATTAAGAGCACACGATGGAGAATAGTCACACTGAGCATCTGTCTACCTGTAGTATCTTGAGCATTTTCTTAATTTTATATCTCTGCCCCCAGCTTCAGAGGAAATGGATAATGATGAAATTGTCTCTTCCCCTTCACAGATGAGAGAATTGAGATTTGGTACTGGGGATTGGCCCAGGGGTGTTTAACCACTGAGCTACATTACCCAGTTCTTTTTATTTATTTATTTATTTATTTTGAGAAAGTGTCTTTCTAAGTTGCTTACAGCCCCACTGAGTTGCTGAGGCTGACTTTGAACTTGTGATCCTCCTACCTCAGCCCACGGAGCCACTGGGGTTGCAGGTGTGCACCACCACGCCCAACTGGTTGTTTTTAATTTTTTGTTTTTGTTTTTGCTCTGCTAGAAATCAAATGGAGGGTCTTATGCTTGGTAGGCACGTGCTGTAGCACTGAGCTGCACCCAAGCTCCTGACTTGGTATTTCCAGTGACAGCCCAGAACTTACCTCTGAGTGGGGAGTCCAGCAAGTCAATAGGCTGTGGTGGGGGAAACGTGGGATGCCTGTGAACTCATGAGTGGGGCATCTCGGTGGTGGTCAGACTTTGGGGAGGAAATGAAATGTTAGCTGAGATCTGAACAATGAGTAGGAACTGGGGCAGGATGGGGAATGAATGGGGGCAAGATGGGGAATGAATGGAAGCATGTGGTGAAAGAGGTGAGCCCAGTGTAGTTTGAATCTGGCCAGAGCCATTGAGGGAGTCTGCAATTTATTTGTATTCATTCATTCAACCATTCGGCATTTGGATGTGAATGCACACTGACATTCTAAGTATGCAGCAGCAAAGGAGTTAGATAAAATCCCTGTCTTCTTGGAGTTTATGTTCTGAGAAAACTTAGTTCACTAAGAATAAGAATGGCTTAAGCTGGGCTGGGGTGGTGGCTCAGCGGTAGAGTGCTTGCCTAGCATGTGCTAAGGCCCTAGGTTTGATCCTCAGCACCACGTGAAAAGAAATAAATAAAATAAAATGTAAAATAAAAAAGAATGACTTAAAACCAGGTTTCTTTACTTACTGACAGAGATCTTACCCTGATAGATCAGGGAATTAGAGATAAACTTTGGCTGATCTCAAGGTTTGAGAAGGACACTTGCAGTATACCCATGGATAATATGGGATGGAGACAAAAGTTAATCAATGGCTAGTGTTTTTTTTTTTTTTTTTTTTAAATAGTCCTAGGGGGCTGGGGATGTGGCTCAAGCAATAGCGCGCTCTGGCGTGTGTGCGGCCCGGGTTCGATCCTCAGCACCACATACAAACAACGATGTTGTGTCCACCAATAACTAAAAAAAAATAAATATTAAAAAAAAATTCTCTCTCTCTCTCCCTCTATCACTCTCTCTTAAAAAAAAAAATAGTCCTGGGAACTGAACCCAGGGTTAGCTACAACTCTAGCCTTTTTAATTTCTTTTTATTTGGGTACTGGGGATTGGACTCAGGGGGACTCAACCACTGAGCCACATCCCTAGCCCTATTTTGTATTTTATTTAGGGACAGGGTCTCACTGAGTTACTGAGGCTGGCTTTGAACCTTCCATCCTCCTGTCTCAGCCTCTGGAGCCTCTGGGATTATAGGCATGAACCACTGGGCCAGCTTGTTACTGTTTTATTTTATTTTATTTTATTTTTTTAATCATCCCTCTTTAGTAGGTTCATGCTAAATTTTTTTTTTTTAAGAGAGAGTGAGAAAATTTAGGGATACAACTTTGAGTCCAGTGTGGTCCTTACCACCTTGTGTTCCTGCAGAATGCAGGTGAATGGATGAATCCCTCATGACAGTGGGTAATGAGTGATCTGGTGCTCTGAGAGTTAGTATAACTTAGGCAGATTAAAAAAAACAAAAGTGTACTAGGCAGAATGGGAATCCAAGATAAATGAGAGGTAATCTTTATTCTTAATAATAGTGGGCTAATGTCTGTGAAAGTGCTTCATAATTACAAATAAAAGTTATTATTTATATTCTGATCACTCATAGGGATAATATGAAATAGCATCCAACTGTGGTAGGACACATTTAATATTTTGGAGATGTTTCAAAGGGACAACACAGATGAGCGCAGGCTGTGGTCTCAGAGTGGGACTTTGTAGAGGGCAGAGCATTGGTGCACCAGCATGAATAGAAGTTTGTAGGAAAACTTGGGGCTCTGGAGGATGGATAATGCTTATTGGCATCTAGGGTGACATTCAGGGAACCGGGCTAGGACTCTACTGGAGCATTTTGAATATCGGATAAGGAAAGGGAGAAGCAAGTGTTCTCATCAGAGGGAGACTCTTGGCAACAGAGAGCATATACCTTCTTGGGGTGGGCAGGGTAGACAGACTAGTTAAGGGGCATCTCAATCATTTAGGTATGAGAGAGGAATTGTAATTTCTTTTTTTCTTTTTGTGCCCCAGAAAATAATTTTCAAATCAGAGAATAATTGTTTGGAAACAGAGGCATAATAATTCTTTGGTATCCAATATGTGCCTTTGTGTGTGGTGTGTGTGTGTGTGTGTGTGTGTGTGTGTGTGTGTGTGTATGTGGTACTGGGGATTGAACCCAGGGTGCTTTACCACTGAGCTACATCCCAGTCCTTTATATTTTGAGGCAAGGTCTCACTAAGTTGCTTAGGGCCTCACTAAATTGTTGAAGCTAGTTTGGAACTTGCAGTCCTCTTGCCTCAAGCTCATGAGCCAGTGAGATTACAGGTGTATGCCACTGTGCCAGGCCCCAGCCCTTTGTATATTTTATTTGAAGGCAAAGTCTTAATAAACTGCCAAGCCTGACCTTGAACTTGGATCCTGCTGCTTCAGCTTCCTGAGTCACTGGAATTACAGGTGTGTGCCACCACGCCTGACCAGTATGTGCTTTATATAAATAGTTTCATTTAATAAAAGTAGCCAAAGCTTGGAAAGGAACAGACCAATTTAAGAGAGGTTAGAAGACGAAGGGTGGGGATTACCTTCCCCGAAGGATTTTAAGAAAGGGAGCAAGAGACTTGAGATGTCACAAGGGAAGAGCCCTGGAATGCCTGCACCCCATCAGGTCCCACCTCCACCGCTGACCAGCTGTGTGAATTCAGAAAAGTCATTTTTCCCCTCTGGCAGTTGGTTCTCTTATCTGCAAAACCGTGTTCTGTCTTGTTTTGTTTTGTTGGGGCTTGTTGGCTTTTGGTGCTTGGTTTCTTTTTTGGAGTGGCCTGGGGGAGGGAAGTGCTCTTAGGATATGGAGGGGGAGGATAAGGGTGCCCCAGAGTCATCACCAGCATCATGGAGAACTCTCGGTCAGATGTGATGTGCCTGGGTTTCTGTGGCAGGGCAGGAAGAAGATTCTGGATTTTGTACTCACACAAGCTTCCGTGTAACTCTTGATTCTATCATTTCCAGGTTGCGTGACCTTGTGCAAATTACTCAATCCCTTTCCTGTTTTCTAGTTTCCTCATCCGTAAAATAAGGATAATAATATCCACATTTAAGGACTGTTGTGGGGATTGAATAAGACAATACCTGGCACAAAATGCCAGAGGAAATAAAAGGCCTGTTTGCTTCCTTCCATTTCTGTGATGGTCATAGCCATTTAGCCTCTGTTCTCCCACCCAAAGTGTTATGTCCTCAGTCCAGTTATGATGGTGAGCGCGTCCCTGGAGATACTAATTTGCAATGTTCAAAGTATAGACTTTGCAAATGGCATTTACATGTGTTGTAGAGGTCTTTCAACCCAGTTTCTATGGGTCATTGGCTCCTGTGTGCTTACCCATACAGTCACATGCCACTACACTCATCAGCTGCAAGCACTGTCACCTACTCTGTGCTGAGAAAGGCCTCTGACTGTAGCTCTCCTGGGAGGCCCTGGGGGAGGGTCTTATGTGGAATATGAGTGTGCTGTGCTCTGTTGGGTGGTCATCCCCCCTGCTGAGTATTCTCTTTGCCTAGTGTAGACCTGGGCTGGTCTCCTTTGGGAACTTCCTGGGCAAATTGGGGGATAGGAGATCAAAGGAAGGCATCAGGCCCTAGGTGTGATTCCTTGCTCTACCCTGCCCTTCCCACCAAAGTCACTTTCTTCTTTGAAAATCTTTGCGACTTCTCCATGCATAGAGATGCAAAGCAGTTTAATATGCTCTGGGGCAAGGTGTTGCTCTTGTCCAGCAGACACCAGGGCCACCAGATAAGTCAGCATAGCTGGGAACAGCAGAGCATTAAGGAGACACTGAAAATAAGACAGTGAGGAGAGATTGCAAGGGCTAACTGGGGAGGCTTCTGAGGATGTTGGGTTGGGATGGAAAGAGAAGTCCCAGAGCAAGCAGGAGGAAGGGGAAGGGGTGTGCGACTGCCAGGCCGGGGAGGCCTAAGGGTCCCTAGTGAATGAAAAATAGGACAGGGCAGACCACACCCTGCTGTGCATGCAGATGAGGGGCTGAGGACAGACTGAAACCTACCACTGCCACATGTTCAGGGCTTAGCCAGGCAGTGCTGGGGATCCCTAACTGGAAACCCAGGGGCTGGTACCATCAGGACCCTGACTGCTGCCCCTACTCCCCAGTTCCCCCTCTAGATGTCCCCTTGCTGTGGTTTGGGAGTTCTGGGACACCGAGAGGCTGTCAATAGAGGATCTCACTTCTCAGTCTCTCAGAGTCCTGCACCCCATATGGTGTTTCTCTGTTGAGCATCCTTGGTCAGCCCTCTGAGTTCAGTGTCCTTGGCTGACCCTTGAGCAGGGTATCTTTCTGGGCTGCAGGCTTCCAGCTTGGAACTGCGTGGCCACTGGGGAAGGCTGGTGGCCACTTGGATCGGGCTAGGCTAATAATAGCCAAGGCCACGATCGAAGGGATCACTGACTCAAAGGGACAGATTGCCTGGTGGGCAGTGTTGGGGGAGCTGTTCTAGAGAAGGGCAAGAGATTCCTGCGCTCAGGAGCAAGGAATAGAGAGGCTTACACTAGAGATCAGTTCTCCTACCTCTTAGTAGAACACTCCTCCCAGGGTCTGCCTGGGTGGACACTCCCCTCCTCAGACTTCGCTTCTTAAAGGTGTTAGGTGGTAACTAGTACTGAACAGTGAAATGCATGGCAAGGTCACAAGTGTTCTTTCAATTACTTTAGGGTCTTTCTTTAAACTATCTTAAGAAATCAAATGGTGGTACATAATCTGTAGAAAACAGACAAAAGCAAGGGAGCTATTTTTTTGTTTGTTTGTTTTACACGTCAAGAGGAAAGGACTAATGGGCCTGACTCTTGACAGAGTCACTACGGTTGATGTGAAGTTAGGAATATGGCTATAGGTGTCTCCGATTGTCTGGGAAGGAAGATTCCTTTAGTAGCGCTGGTGCACTAAGGTAACTTTTAAGTTACCTAATTTATTTAGTAATAATATATAAACCTTATTTATTAAGTAATAATAAATAAATAATAATAATAAAATAATAAGGTAACTCCTGACCAGTTACTAACCCCAGTGCCCACATTACCATGGGATTGACTTGTAGATGAAGCCCCCCTACATAGGAGGGCCACCATGACAATTCCAGAGAGGACCCACTCAGGTCAAAAGTTGCACCGCCCTGACGTGAAGGAGGAGTTGAACACCTGTTTGGCAAAGAGTACAGAAGGTAGTCCCCAGCTCTCCTGGTAATCAGCAAACAGTAATAAAATCGGAGACAGGCTGTTCTCTGTGTTCTCTGCTCAGAGATGGCCCACCCTCTCTGTCTTGAGAGTGTTCTCTGCTTGTGCCTCACTTTGCTTTTACTTTCCTTTCACCTCACTTTCATTTACAATAAAGTTCTCTTGTGTGACTTTTTGGTGTCTGACTTTAAATTTTCTTTGGTGGGAACATATGACCTGAGGTTTGGAGTTTCAGCTCCCTGCCTTCCGGTGACAGAGGCAGATGTTGGTGGGAAGGACTCACACCTTGGCCTCCAGCACCCCTGTGTAAATTAGTATCGGCTGACTGGTGCCAGTCTGTAAAAGCTGGGGCCTGCTTGCAAGCTGGTTCCCCTTTCCGTTCCCACCCTAGTCTGTGGGGCTTTTCCACACCTTTCTGACTTAGGAAATCACCGGCCATCCCGGGGCCTGTCAGAGACCTGGAGGCTTTTGGGAAATGGGAAGCAGCCCTGGGGAAGCTGTCTGAATCTCCCTTCCTGGGGGGCTGTGTCTCCCAGGGTGCTGTCCTGGCTGCAGGGCCTGCCCTGGGCGTGCTGGAATGCAAACAAGGAAGAGCCCGCCTGGGGAAGGGCCAGAACTGTCCCTGGAACCCAGAGGTCCTGTTTTTCTTTTTCTTCCGGGTTCAACCTTCCCTCTACTTTTCTCAGACTTCTCTGCCAGTGACACTAGGAACATGACCTCATGGGGTCCAAGCCAGCTTTTCCTCCTCTCTCTCCTCAGGGAGCCTGGGAGGGAGGGAGGAATTTGGAGGATGTGTGTGTAGGGTGATGGGTGGAGAGTCTGCAGCAAGATGGGAGGCGAGGAGGGTATGTGGGAAGGGTGTGGGGTGGGGTTGGGAAGATGGGAGGTATAGGGATTGTGGGTGGTGTGTGGGGTACAAGATGTGTATGGGGGAAGGTCTGAAAAGTGTGGGTAAGTATGGAATGGGAATTCTGAGGAGTGGCTGGAGGGCATGGGAGAAAGGTGTGGATGCGAGGGGAGGGGAGTGGTTGTGGTGCTGGGGAGCATGCTAGCTTGGCATGAGCATGCTCATGCTCATGCTCGTGGCTCTGGGTCCCTGCGAATGACTGTAGTCCATCAGAGATTGCATCCATGTGGGGAGTTAGCATTAATTGAAGACATTCTGCTCTATGATTAGCCCACATGTCTACACTGCTGGTCCAGGAATGCCCTGGTAGCAGAGGCACAGTAGGCAGGGCTTGGGGAGGGGCGGAGCATGTGGTTCAGAGCTTCTGTGCCCAGAGGGAGGGAAAGAGCTTGCTTCTAGCATGGTGTGGGGGCTGGTTGGCACCTCCGCCGGTTGCCATGGCTGGCTGGCTCGGCCCTCTCGGCCTTGTTCTGCTTGACTTCCTTTGGCCCTCCTCAGAGCAGAGCAGGTGGTAGTCAGCTGCCGGCAGCCCACCGCCCACACAGCCTGTCCCTGCCCACTGGCTCCCACACCCAGGCCTCCAAAGGCACCCCAGAGAGTACCTCCCCAAGGGAGCTGCTGGCCACCTTCCCTACTCTGTGTGCTTGATCATTCTGGTTGCCATCTCTTGGGTCCTCTTGGTCCCATGGCTCTGGCAATCTGGCAGTCATGGAGGGAGAGCCCAGGGCTGGGGCTGAGGTTGTTTCTGGGTATCAGCCCCATGGTAGCCTCGCCATACCAGGTCTGTGGGTCCTTCCCAACTCTGCAGTGATCTCAGTGTGAGGCCCACAGCAAAGGCACTTCCTCCGGGTGGGCCTCATTTCTCTTCATCTGTAACAGAAAGGAGGATTTATCATCCAGAAGTGAGAGCTTTCTGAGAAAGTTGCTACCAAAAAGAAAACACTCAAGGAATTATAATTGAATGAATTGGAGACCCTCTATAAAAAAACCAAGGTGGCTCCTAGCAAAGATGCCTTTCTTCCAGGTATGATCTCAGTGGCATCATTTGGTGTCCTCTGGTGAGTCCTCTGCCTCTGCAGTTACCCTGCCCTCCATCCTCATCTGCTTGCCCAGGGGTTTGCCCCTAATCGACGCAGGCTTCAGTGCTGCCTCTGTGCTCCAGGCAGACACTGGTGGGTCAGCCCAGCCAGGGCACAAGGACTCCAGGGGTCCCCAGCTATGATGGAGCAGATCTCACCGATGCCCTCCGGGTGGATCAGGGCCTTGTTGGTCTGTTTTGTCCTCATTTTGCTGCCCTGTCTGGAAGGGAACAGCTGTGACCTGCTTTATGGAGTCTTTCATGGGCTGGCCTCTTCTGGGGAGTTTTCCCGACTCAGGCAGGAATCCTGGAGAACTGGATTCCACGGGGCATCAGCCTAAGAAACTGAACCTAGGCTGAAGGTGACAGGTGATAATCTGGGCTTTGCAGGAGGCCTGGATTTGCAGGAAGAAAAAGGTGTGCTGAAGCCAAGCTAGGGAGGAGGAGGATAGCAGATGGGGGGAGGGAGGAGCTGAAGGCAGTGACTATGTCCTGAACCCCATACAACCCATTTTCTGTGTCCCCTTCCTGAGGAGGGGCCTCAGCCTCTTACCACACAGCACCCACAGTACTTTCAGAGAGACCAGGATTCCAAGGTGTTGCTGTTCCCAGGTGTGGCTTTTTGGATTTGGGATGATGTGAAGGTTGCATGTGATGATACTCAGGAGGCCCCCCTGCTAGAGGTCAAGGTTGGTAAGGGGAGCTCTTCCTGGGGTCTTTGCTTGTCCTCACCAACATCCTGCCCCATCACCTTTCTCTGGTTGGTAGAGGTAGTGGAGGAGTCCTTTGAAACGCCTATGGCCCTACAGGGACCTGGGGCTCACTGAAGGAGAAGGGCAGGTTCGTGGGGCTGTGGCTTCTTTCCCGGGAAAGAAGGAGGCAGGGACCAGACAAAGGGGATGTGGCTGTTCCGGCTCCTGGGATGGTTCCTGGGTTAGGAATCCACAGCTGCCAAGGCTTTTCTTCCCCTTTGCCAAACGTTCCATTCAGCTGACTGCCAGCTCCAGGTCCTGGCCCTGTGGTTCAATTGTCGGCTCTAGAGGAAGGAATATTCTGAGAGGAGCCACGAGCTGCTCACGTCTTCCACCCCTGTCTGTTTCTTTATACACAGAGCCCAGCGTCTGCAGGAGTGTGCTGGGAGTTTCTGAGCTGGGGTCGGATGGAAGCTAGCAGAGCATGCAGACTGGACTGTCTCTAACCACGTCCAGCAGGCTCCTAGCCCCTGTTCCTTTGCTCATCTATATCTTTTTTTCATTTTTTAAAAATTTTAATTTGTTCTATATGATAGCAGAATGCATTACTTTTCATATTACACAATAGAGCACAATTTTTCATATCTCTTGTTGTACACGAAAGCCTCTTCTTAAAACTCTTTGTGTGTGTATACACACACACACACACACACACACACACACACACTAGGGATTGAACCCAGGGGTGCTTAACCACTGAGCCACATCCCCAGCCCTTTTCATTTTTTATTTAGAGACAGGATCTCTCTGAGTTGCTTAGGGCCTCACTAAATTGCTGAGGCTGGCTTTGAACTGGCAATCCTCCTGCCTCAGCCTCCCAAGCTACTGGGATTATAGGCGTGCACCACTGTGCCTGGCTTCTTCTTAAACTCTTGTGTCTAGTTTAGCTTCACATTAGTGGAGAGTCCAGGATACACCCAGGCAATGAGAGATGGAGAGTGAGTCCTGGTAGGAAATGGTGAATGACTCGAGGTTGCTAAAATTTGACTAAGAAGATGCTAGAGAGGAAATAAATGAGTAGGAAAAAAACACAACAGCTATTTTCTGTGTCCTCACATTTGGGGCTAAAGGAGAACTGCTCAGAGGGAACATAGGCTAGAAAATAGACCTTATTGCCTTCTTGGTATACACATGCTTCAGTAAGGGACTGAATCAAGACGCGTATAGAGAGGTGTATGAGACGGTGGGTTTTTGTTTTGTTGTGTTTTTGGTACCAGGGATTGAACTCAGGGGCACTTAACCACTGAGCCACATCCGCAGCCCTTTTTATTTTTTTATTTTGAGACAGGGTCTTGCTAAGTTGCTGAGTCTGGCTTTGAATTTGTGATCCTCCTGCCTTAGCTTCCTGAACCGCTGGGGTTACAGGCGTGTGCACCACGTGCCCCGCGGAGACTGTGGGTTTTCAATAAGGAAGCAGAGGTCAGATGTACATCTGTTGGAGGCAGGGAATTGGCCTGCTTGACCTCATTGAATCACTTCCTGCTGGAGGAGTGTGGTTCCTGGTACAGGACATATTGATATCACTGTCAGAGCTAGAGCTGGGGAGGGACAGCTGGAGCAGGGCAGCCAGTGTGTGGCATGAGGTCTGGGGCTGGCAAAGCCTGCAGGATTGGGGGGTGGTAATTGTAGGTGTTGGGGGATGGATAGAGACAGAGGTCCTCTCTGAAGAGAAAAACGTAGAAGCCAAAGGGGTTAAGTCCTTATGCCCTCCAGTCCCCTGGATCCTGTCTGTCCTGAGGGGAAGTACTGAGGGGCCCTTCCTAGGGAAGTCCTAGAACCGAGTTCTCTTCCCTGCCTAAAAACTACTGAAATGGTGGGATGCCCAAGGCCCCAGGTGCTTGAGACTCCACTCTTCGCCATCTTGCTTGAGAGTTCCCCATTTCCCCTGCCCAGTGGAGATGGGCCGAGACATGCAGGGCCGCCCAGTTTTATACCCCAAGAGGGGACTGAATTATTTAACACATGCGTCTATCACCTTTGCTAGATTCTAAGCTCCTTGGAATTGTGCCACAGTCACCTGAATCCTGATTCTCAACACCCTTTGGGATCCAGTTCTATGGCTCAGGATGTGGGGAGATGACCCAGGCCCTTTAGGTTCTCCCAGTCCTGAGCCAGAGCAACGCTGGCACGGCGCACTCCCACAAGAGAGCAGGAAGCTTCTCTGCCACGGCTTCAGTGGTGCCCTCGGCCCCTCCCTCCTTGGCAGGGGTTCCAAACAGAGCCAGCTCCTCGGGAGGGAGGGCTTTCTCCCTTTCTCTCCCCCATTGACTCTGAACCATTGTGTGGCTCTGCCCTGACCCCATTTCCTCCCTCCCAGCCCCCAGCCATCTGTGGGCAGCTGTGTAGACTGAGGTTGGTATCTGTTGCTGCTTAGACCCTGGCACCGACCTGCTCGGCCTAAACATGTCCCCTTCTGTTCGGTTTCTTCTTATCTTCCTACGGGTTCTGAAACCCTTGTCTGGGGGTTGAAATCTGGCTGCACTTCTGAATCACCTGGTGGGGGTTGGGGGGTGCTCTGGAAATATACGGAGTCCAGGGATTCGTCCCACTGAATCAGAGCCTCCAGCGGGAGGGGCCAGGAATTTATGTGTTTGAAACATTTCCCAGATGATGATTGCAGTCATTCAGGTGTGGGCTGTACGCTGGATCATGTTGTGTCAATGTGAAATTTTGTAGGTGTGCTAAGGGCATCGTGTTTACAGAGGAGAATGACTAGAGGCAAAGTGGTGAAGCAGAGAGAGAGAGAGAGAGAGAGAGAGCGAGCACGAGTGAGCACAAAGCAGCACATGCAGGTGGGGATAGGAAACTGACCTTTCCACTCATTTCCATCTGTTCTCTTGAGAGATGGAAACTAGGAGAGAACACAGGACTGCCAATGTGCACAACTCCAGGGGGCGCCATTCACTTGGTTTCTTTGTCGGGATGCCACTGATATAGAATACAAAGTGTGGCATGCTCTTGGGGTTGTGTGGTAGCGGTGCTGGCCTCAGATACCTCTTCCTGGATGGGCTGTGGAAGAGAAGGACAGAGGCCCTCACTTACCTGCCCTCTCTCCTGAGACCTATGTGACTCTATGTATATGTATTTTTTTAATGGAATCCCTCGTAGCCCTTAAGGACTAAGGGACTAGAGCAGTTTCCAATGTGTCAACCCAGTCGAGGCTGCTTCAGAGAAACTGAATTGGGGTAGGGAGGAGGCAGGAAATAGGAGACCTGATTCCTAAAATACTTGGCTCCCACTCCCCGAAAATGAAATTTGGGGCTTAGAGCAAGCCAGCTCGCTCTGTCTCAAGGTCATTGGGACTGGTGGCTGCCTCCTTTCCTGTTTCCCTCTCTGGTTTTCCCTGTGCCTGGCTGCTGGTTTCTGAATGCTCACTTCATTTTGGAGGTGGCTCTCGTGGACCTGCAGGGGATGCTGTTTGTCCTGTCCCGTCACCATCACTCTCTCAGCATCCGTGTGAGCCTTTAGGAAGGAGCAGCTGCCAGCTTGGCCCCTGGTGTGACATGTGTCAGCACAGGCTGGGCTTCCTTCCCTGCGTGATGGGGGAGTGGGGTGGGGGGGATGGTAGTTACAGAGGGTAGCTGGCCTTTCCTGTGTCTTGGGAAAGCCTCAGGAGCAGGGCCTGCTTGGCTCACCCCTGGGGTTTTTCCTTGTATTTTCTATGACTTTGGAGTCCTCTGAGGAATTTCACATTGGGGAATCCATAGGTCTGAGTCAAAGAATCTCAGAGCTGGAAGGCACTGCATGGGGTTTTCCTGCCTATCTGTATACCTGCTTATAGGTGCCACACCCAGCCCAGTTACTTTTGAAACCCAGTCCTGTGTTTGAAGGACTCTAAGGAAAGACATCACCTGTATCCTGGTCAGCCTCTCCATGTGGAAAAACATAGAGAGGTGCCAGGAAAAACCGGTCGGTGCCAGGGTCTAAGCAGCACCAGACACCAAACCTCTGCCCTTATATTCAATATTCACAAAGAATGTTCAGGTACCCTCTTTCTCCGTGGAAGTAAGGCGAATTGGGATCTTGAGGAGCTTAGTGGGGGTGACAGATCCCGAAACGTGTGATTTTTTTTTTAATATTTATTTTTTTAGGTGTAGATGGACACAACACCATGCCTTTATTTTTAGGTGGTGCTGAGGATCGAACCCAGGTCCCGCCCGTGCTAGGCGAGCGCTCTACCGCTGAGCCATAATCCCAGCCCGAAATGTGTGATTTTGAATAAAATAATTTAAGCCCATATTTGGAATATGTACAGGTAGCTGTGTGGAGCAGGAAGAAGGGATCCAATCTGGGGGTTCAGAGAAGACTTCTTAGCCTGATCTCTTAGCAAGAGGTGAGTTAGTCACACAGGCAAAGGGGACCAGGAAGGGCAGCTTGAGCCACATCACAGAGGGATCAAATACACAATGATGAACGGGTTGGGGATGAGCTGCAGGTGAGTGGGAGATGGGGGCAGATGATAAAGGCTTTGCGGAGGAGTCAAATAGAGAGCCATTGAAGGATTGGTTGTTAGCAGGGGAGTGAGATGATCCAATTTACACTTCAGAAAGCCCTCAGGCTGCTCTGTAGAGAAAGCCTTGGAGATGGGAAGATTAGGAGGAGGAAGGACTATTAGGAGGCTATTGTACAGAGAGGAGATAAGAGCTTGAATTAGGACAGCCCGGTTAGGATGGAAGGGAGCCCTAGTCCGGGGAAGTCCTGAAGGGGAAGAGACTTGGCAGTTCTTGGTGATTGGATGTGGGGCCCAAAGGAGGGAGGACACTAGGGTGTCTGTTGAGTTTCTAGCTTGGGGATAGAATATGCCACTCAGGAGTCAGGAAGGAGGAGCAGGCGTAGGGAGGAAAGAACGTGACAGTTCAATTTGGGCCATCTGGATTTTGAGATTCAGGTGGGCAGATGAACTTGAAGGAGAACCAGCACCTGTGGGTGGTGGGATAGATGAGACTGCCTGAGCAGGGGGGTCGTGTGGTGACAAGGGCCAAGAACGGCAACCTGAGCCAACATCAGCATGTCAGAACTGGGCAGAGGGAAAGGAGGACAAAGATGGAGGCAAAAAGCAAGAAAGAAAACTGCATCAAAAGCCAGAGACTTAGGAAGGAAGGGGATGGTCCGCAGAGCCAAGTGCTGCAGGGACTTCTGGGCAGAGGGAAGTGCCTGCTGAGCCGGGCAGCCTGGGCATTGTTGCTGGAAACGCCAGATGACAGTCAGTTAAAGAGTGCATGGGGGGCTGGGGATGTGGCTCAAGCGGTAGCGCGCTCGCCTGGCATGCGTGCGGCCCGGGTTCGATCCTCAGCACCACGTACAAACAAAGATGTTGTGTCCGCCGAAAAACTAAAAAATAAATATTAAAAAAAAATTCTCTCTCTCTGTTTAAAAAAAAAAAGTACATGTATGAAGACTCGAATTGGGTGTCAACATACTTTAAAAAAAAAAAAAGAGTGCATGGGAAGGGAGAGTTGGGGAACATCAGGTATTGCTGCTCTCTTGTGAAGGATGGCGAGAAGGGAAGAGAGCAGAGGACCAAGCAGCGAGGGAAGGTGTTTAGGTTGTAAGTAGTGGGGGTGACAGATCCCGTTTTGTTTCTGAGGCTGGAAGAGGCCAATTGATGGGCTGAAGAGAGAAACCACATAAGGACAAGAGGTTGAAGTACAGGAAAGTGAAGGGAAATCCAGTAACATCACCCTGGAGGAGATCAGTGGTTGGCACATGAGCAGAAGAGGGTTGTGCCGATACATGGGGTTGGAAGAGAAGCAAGTACTCTACCACTGAGCCACATTTTATTATTATTTTTTTTTTAAAGAGAGAGAGAGATAATTTTTTAATATTTATTTTTCAGTACTTGGCGGACACAACATCTTTGTTGGTATGTGGTGCTGAGGATCGAATCCGGGCCGCATGCATGCCAGGCGAGTGCGCTACCGCTTGAGCCACATCCCCAGCCCCGCATTTTATTATTAAAAAAAAAATTTTTTTTTGTAGTTCTAGATGGATAGAATATTATCTTATTTGATGTGTGTGAGTATGTGTGTTCCTGGGCATTGAACCCAGGGCCTTGATGCATACAAGGCAAGCACTCTACCAACTGAGCTATATCCCCAGCCCTTATTGTATTTTATCTGTTTTTGTCAGGTGCTGGGGATTGAACCCAGGGCCTTGCTGCATGCAAGGCAAGCACTCTACCAACTGAGCTATATCTCCAGCCCTCAGCATAGCTAATTTGTTTTTCATCCATGTGCATGCATTAATCAATAATTCATTCCTTTTCCTTGCTGAGAAGTATTCAATTGTAAACACATAGATATACCACATTTTTAAAAAAGTTGTTTGCCTGATGATGGACATTTGGGTCATTTCCAGTTTGGAAGTATTGCAAATAAGGCTTCTGTGAATATTTGTGAATATTTCTAAATCTGTGTGGATATATGCTTTCAATTTTCTTGGGTAGGTACCAGTCGTTTGCAGTGTGGGAATTGAACCCAGGGCCTCCTGCATGCTAGCAAGTGTTCTGCCATTGTGCCCTCCTACATCCCTAGACAGTTGTGCTCTTTTTTTTTTTTTTTAATGTTTTATTTTTGCAATTCTGGGGATCAAACCCAGGGATGTGCCGCAGTCTTGGCTGGGCACAGAATCACGAGCCACCACACACCTTGTAGATTCACACAGCAATTCTTTATTCCCGAACTCACACCGGCCTCTACACACTTTCTGAGGAAATCCCAGTTCTGCCGCTGCCCAATTCACCTACTCCACGAGGCTTTTTTTTTCCAATACTTTCTGAATCTCACGAGAACTCAACGGGAACTCAAGGATTGGGGGTGCCTGAGGCAGCAGGATACGCCCTATTCCCCCGCAGGGTACACCTTAAACCTGGAACTTCCCTAAACCCAAGGACGGGATACTCCCTAAAACCTGATCAGCTCTAAACCCGGATCGCCCTGGTCCTTGAGCAAGGTCACCTTACTAAAGCATACATGCAATGTCCCAGCGAGTGTCCTCTAAGCAACATGGGGTACGCTGGCAAGGAAATTTCGATGCGTCATTCCTACTTGGCAATGGCCCTCAGCAGGGATGGTCTACCACTGAGCTATATCCCCAGCCCTTTTTATTTTTTATTTTGGGACAGGGTCTCACTGAGTTGCTCGGGCTGGCCTCAAACTGGCAATCCTCCTGTTTCAGCCTCCTGAGTCCCTGGGATTATGGGCATAAGCCACCATGTTCATCCCCTTTAAACTGGAGAGTTGGCTCCTCTAAATTTTTCTTCTTGTCTGATGAAAGGCACCCCTTTTTGTCCTTGGGGCATACAGGAGAGAGATGAAGATAGGAGTTAGTGACCAGAGATGGAGACATGTATAGATGAGTGGGTGGGGGGATGGATATAATAGATGAAGTTGACCTGGTATCTCATTTTTCCTCCATCTCTCTGTTTCCCATCTGTGGTAGGCACTGAAGAGATGGGCACGAGCCCAGACTATGTCACCTACATCAGCTGATTGATGAGTCTCTCTTTGTGGCTGAATGATATTTTTACTCCTCCTCTGCAGGTCTCCAGACACCATGCTTCAGCCCTCCAGTCCTGACATTGGCAGGAAGTAGAAAGCTTCCTTCTGTCGCGTGCCCCCGTCCTCACCATGTCTTCGACTCAGGGCAATGGGGAGCACTGGAAGTCCCTGGAGTCAGTGGGGATCAGCCGCAAAGAACTGGCCATGGCTGAAGCCCTGCAGATGGAGTATGATGCTCTGTCCCGTCTCCGGCATGATAAGGAGGAGAGCAGGGCTAAGCAGAACCTGGAGCCCTCTCTCATCAGCTGGGATGAGCCTGTCTCAGACCTCTACCACAAGCCCGCAGCAAGGCGGGGTGACCTCAAGCTGTTACGCGGTCTCTCTGGCTCTGATCCTACCCTCAATTACAACTCGCTGTCCCCACAGGAAGAGCCGCCCAACCACTCTACCTCCCCGGGCCCCCAGCCTGGCCCAGATCCCTGGCCCAAAGGCTCACTGTCTGGAGACTATCTCTACATTTTTGATGGTTCCGATAGGGACCTCTCTTTGTCCCCAGGACCAGGGAATGTAGATGACTCTTGCAAGAAACTGTCCCCACCTCCTTTGCCTCCCCGAGTCTCTATCTGGGATACCCCTCCCCTGCCTCCCAGAAAGGGGTCCCCCTCATCCTCCAAAATCTCTCAGCCCAATGACATCAACACTTTTTCTTTGGTGGAACAATCCTCTAACAAATTGTTGGGGCATCGGATCCTGGAAGAGGAAGAGTTGCCAGGAAATGGGGGGCAGGAGCGCCTGCTGGGGTCTGTGGATTATGATGGTATCAATGACGCAATTACAAGGCTCAACTTGAAGTCAACCTATGATGCGGAGATGTTGCGGGATGCCACTCGGGACTGGAAGGAAGGCCGAGGGCCCCTGGATTTCAGCAAGGACACCCCTGGAAAACCTGTGGCCCGGAGCAAGACCATGCCCCCTCAGGTGCCTCCCCGAACCTATGCCTCCCGCTATGCCAACCGGAAGAATGCGACACCAGGCAAGAACCGCCGGATTTCTGCTGCTCCGGTGAGGACCTCACTGTATTTCTTCTCTTCCCCTTTTCCCATGTCATTCAGAAACAAGGACCAGGCCCTCTTCTTTGCTGTTCCAAGTTCAAATCTGCCAAGTACTCACCCTTTAGTCCTCTCCTCCCCTCTTCTGCCATCGGGAATCTGGGCCCTGGTGGGAAAAGGTCCAAGGTGGGCTTGATTGTGTGTGTGGGGGGGCAGGAGAGGGACACCAGTAAAGAAGAAATGGGCACGAGCCCAGATTATGTCACCTACATCAGATTATTGATGAATCTCTCTTAATGTCTCTTAGCCAAAAGAGCCCTTTCTGGGGTTAGGAGCTTTGGAATCCTGGTTCCTAGCATGTGCTGACCTCATCATGTAAGGACTATACCAGGAGTTAGGGGATTTGTCACTAACTCTGGGTGAATGGCCCTGTGGACTTAAGCAAGTCGTTTCCGGTGCCTGAGGCCCTGCTCTGACAAAGCGCTGTGCCACCTTCAGGCTCATTCATAATATCAGCCACTTGTTTAGTGCTCACTGAATACCAGACCCCGATCCAGGTCTCCACAACAACCCTGCCTGATGGTCCAAAGCCCCACGTCAAGACATGGCAGAGCTGGCATCCAACCCTGGTCTCCTTGTCCCAAAACCCCCCTCTTCCTCCCTCTCCTTTCTCTTTTCTTCCCTCTCTCCCTCTGTGCCCAACCTCCCCTGTCTGTCCCTTTTGTGGTGGTAAGAACTACAGAACATAAGACTTAACCATCTTAACCATTTTTAAGTTCATTGTATCAAGTACAGTTGCATATTGTGTGCAGCTTCACTGCTATCCATCCCCACCCACTCTTTTCCTAGTGAAAATATTTAGGAAAAAATAGAACCATGAGAGTAATTTGACTTGCATCACTATGTAGTATAAAGTAGCAAAGTCTCTCCGTTTCGCCCCAGGTGGGCTCCAGGGCAGCTTTGGTCTTTTTCTGGCTGAGAGAAGTATCCACAGCATCTCCATGGGTGGGACCTAAAGTCTGCCTTGTGTGTCACCCTTGGCCCCTGCCAACCGTGGCCTCAAGGTGTCAGGCGTCTCCCCCAGGGCTGATGACTTCTGTGGCTTATCTTTCCACCTCATTCCATCCCCGTTTCCTCCTTATCCATTGTCCAAGGGGCACTGGGGCTTTCCCACCTCACACCCAGCCTTTGGGATCCATCCCAGTTCTGAAGAGCTACTCAGTCCTTCCTTCCTCTGCTGAGAGAGTCCCCCCAAAAGCAGAATCAGCTCCTGGGATAAGCCACCGCTCCAGAGCTCAGGGCTTTTTAAAGGCCCTGCTCTGAGAGGTGGGGCTGCTCCCGCTATTTATAGGGACTAGGAGATTCCTGTTCCTTGCTCAGAGCTGGGCCTTGCTCAGGCCACCCTGGGAGGTGGTCAGCTCTGTCCTCTCTCCTGCCTCCTCCACTCCTTCACCCTGCCCCCATCCTGAGTGTCATCAGAGTTCTAAGAGGGAGCCCTGGCTGGAGGCTCCTTGAAGAAGCACGGGCAGAGCAAGCGTCTCTTGCCAATTTGGAGGGGAAATGTGGCCTTGGTCCTCCCCACCTCAGCTGGGGGCAGGGGCTCAGCCCTCCGGGAGGGGGGATCCCTTGGGCCCTCGGCCTGTACCCCCACCCCGCCTTCGCCGGGCTTCCAGCCGGAGGGACCCTCATCCCAGGCCTGCTGAGCCATCTCTGGAAATGGCTGGCTCCAAATGCCAGCCTGGTACCCCCGCTGCCAGCCTCTGCCTGGCAGACTCTCCCAGCCAGCATCGGGAGATGGCACCAGGGCCTGCCAGCCGGGCAAACGTAAGTGGCTTTTGTTTTCCTCCAGTGCCAGTGAGTGGTACGGAAAGGGCATGAAAATGGCCTTCAGTAGCCATTCTGTTCTGCCCCTCTCCCTCTCCTGCCTTGGCCTCCCCGCTCCTCTCTGTCTCTGTCTTTTGTGGGTTAATTGCTGACAGTGGTTCTATTGTTTTGTCCGGACACAGGCATGCACTTGGCAGAGCCAGGGCCTCACATGCCAACTGCCCCTACGACTGCCCTCCCTTCTGTGTCCCCCACCCCACACAGCCAGGGGAGCAAGGCTGCTGAGAGGGTCACCCAGAGAAAACAGTCACATATTCAAATGAGGAGCTCCGTTGCTGCCATCTACCCTGAGGGGCAGGGAGGACCTGAGAACAGCCAGTGGGGAGGGTGAGAGATGAGAGGTGCTGGTGGTGTGGTGTGCGCAGACCCAGTATCAGGCTCCGCCCTGGAAGCAGCTGTGAGAACCGGCTGCCTCTCCCACAGCAGGCCTCCTTCTCTGGGATGGCCGACCTGGGCAGGTTGTCAGGCAGCAACCTGTCAGCACCAACTTGCCACCTCCTTTCTCCTCCTTGAGGCTCATTTGAGGACTTCTTTAGGCCCCTCCTGGGTGATTGAGAGCAACTATGGATGGGAAACAGTTGTGGGTGTTGTCTGACAACCCCAGCACCACACCATGCTCTGGGAGAGGAGGTAGGCCAACCAGGGCAGGCTGTCCAAGTTTCAGCCCTTCAGAACCAGCAAGCTCTGGAGCCAGCAGGAAGGAGCCAAGCCTTCTCCCAGGTTCTCTCCTGCCCAGACCTCTGCTTTGACACTTTCTTCCTCAAATAGCACTTACGGAGAAGGCACATGTGTCTGAGTCACCGTCTACCAAAGGGCTCTAGATCTAGCTCCCTTTGCACCTCTGGGGTGTCAGAGGGCCAAGCCCCTCCTGGGACCATCTGGAACCCCTATCTGCCCTGGCCTCAGTGGAAGGGCTAGGATAAATGGCCACCAGATCAGCTCCCACTGCACCTCTGGGAGCCTCCCCAGGAAAACTCTCGCCCCGCTTGGCCGCACACAGCCCACCTGGCTGCCCCGAGCTGGTCAGAGACTTGTCTACGGCACCCCACTTCTATACTCAGCCCAAGTATCAACTCTTCTTTTTTTTTTTTAAAGAGAGAGAGAGAGAGAGAGAGAGAAAGAGAATTTTTAAATATTTATTATTTTTTAGTTCTCGGCAGACACAACATCTTTGTTGGTATGTGGTGCTGAGGATCGAACCCGGGCCGCACACATGCCAGGCCAGCGCGCTACCGCTTGAGCCACATCCCCAGCCCATCAACTCTTCTTTTTTAATGTGGCTGTTGGTCTCCCAGGATGGCACACAAGTGTATTTCTGGATTTTCTATATTGTCATGCTCCCCTTTCTCTGTATCGAAGAGCTGGAAAGTCTTCACCCCTAGAGTCTGGTTTAGATGTGGGAGTCCCTTCACGAAGGGGGTGCTATAGGGGAAAGGCACTGAGTGGGCTGCTCTTCCCTTCAAGGTGGTCTCCCGGCACCACACTGTTGCCAACGGCCACGAGTTGTTTGAAGTCTCAGAGGAGAGAGACGAGGAAGTTGCCGCATTTTGCCACATGTTGGATATGTAAGAGTTCAAGAATGGGTGGGGGCTTGGAGGATTGGGGTGGGGGAGGAGGGTCACCCATTTCTGACCTTACTTTAGAAGGAAGAAGAGCCTCAATTCAGAGCTATGGGATGCCTCTCAGATCAGGTGTCTGCAGGGTTTTTGAAATCTTAGAAGCCTCATATTTTTATTAAAATTCATAAAATTCATCTAACAGTCCAGTCGACCTCACCACTTTAGGCCCTGACCCTCAGTGGCCCTTAGGAGCAGATGCACCCCAGGTAAAGATCAGAGTGTTCTCTTGAACTGAAAAAAAAAAAAGGAAATGGATGCATCAAAGTTTTCTGTTAAACTTAATATGGAAATCTTTGTCATTTGGAACTCTCTCTGCTCTTCCACTGTGGGAAATATTTTGCAACTGTAGCCGAGAATGAAGAGGCCAGTTTCCCACAAGCTGCCTCCCCACAGCTCCCAGTCTGGCCTGCAGACCCAGAGGGCTAAGCTGAGTGGGGACAGAGGGACCCTTGGCCAGGAGGGTTCCCACAAATCTCTTGTCAACTACTCTTTGACGGCACAGCAAGGGCCTTTCTCCCTCTTCCTGCACAGCCTTCGATCTGGCTCTGACATCCAAGACTACTCCCTCACCGGATATGTCTGGAGCGCTGTAACCCCGAGCCCAGAACACCTTGGGGATGAGGTCAACCTGAAGGTGACAGTGTTGTGTGACAGCCTCCGGGAGCCACTCACTTTCACCTGCAACTGTAAGTTAGGGAGGGCATGTGAACTGGGGGAGGGGTAGCTATGTTTTGGACTGTAGTTACGAACCTTTGGTCTCCATCCCACCTCACCTTGTGGTCCATGGGGATGGAGAGCAGTAGGGAAGAGACTGGCTCCGGGGCCATCTTTCTGTGTCCACAGCCACTTTCTTAAACCCCAAGCTGTTTGTTTGCCTGCATCATGTGGTTGGCAGTGATGCGGGAGAGGGCTTAGCTGGGGACAGGAGATCAATAGGGGCCGAGCCCTGCTTACCCCTTGCCCACCATTGTTGCTTTCCCCACCCTGCTCTTTACAGGCTCCTCCACAGTAGACTTGCTCATCTACCAGACCTTGTGTTACACCCACGATGAACTGAGGGAAGTGGATGTGGGGGACTTTGTACTAAAGCCCTGTGGACTGGAGGAGTTCCTTCAGAAGTGAGTGAAAGGGGGCAGAGACTTGTGGGTGGGGCAGCACCTGCCTTCTGGAGGCCTGGGGTGTAGGGCTTGGGAGGGGGCTAGGCTCCTGCACTGGCAGCTCCACCCCCTCCCTGCAGTCAGGACTCCTGCTTTCTGGGCACACTCCCGGCCACGTTGCACTTTCCCCAGGAGCTCCGTTTTCCAGCAGAGTTGGCTGGATCCTAAGCCAAATCTGCTGGGGAAAGTGCTTGGAGCTGGGATTAGGCAAAGTTGATGAGGTCCTATCTGCTTGCAGACTTCTGCTCGCAGAGATGTGCATACTGGGGGAGGGTGGTTTCTCCTCTCCTCAGGATGTGTGGTGTCTTCACAGCTGAGGTAACAGGACTAGGCAGAGGTGCCCTCACGGAACCTAGAGGAGAAAATACAGTTGCTGTCTTCCCCTTCCCCTGCCAACACTCCTTTGTCCCGCTGGCCCATGCAGCCGGTTGTCCTCCTCCCAAAGGCTGGCTTCCAGCTCCTCTTCAGCCAGTGCCCTCTGCAGAAGGCAGCGTCCCTGGAAAGTGTGATGTGGACCAGCTGAAGCAGCCCCCTTTCTGCTACCCCAGAGCTCTGGAGGGCTGGGCTGCAGGGGAGGCAGAGGCAAGGTTCCCACCCCTGGCTGGTACAGTTGTGTGGCAGCAGACAGATCAGGTTGGCCACTGCCCAGCATTTCCAGCCACTTGGAAGAAGCAGGCCCTGGGAGTAGAGAAAGGTGAAAGCCACACTCCTTCCATCAGAGAGCCTGCTGGGTACCGCTACTCACTCCTTCTTGCAGGCAGGTCTAGATACCAAGATGGTCACCCATGACTAGACCACAGGATTGGTAGTCAGGAATGAAGATTCACAGCTGAGGGTAGCAGGACTAGGCAGAGGCGCCCTGGCGGAACCTAGGGGAGAAAATACAGTTGCTGTCTTTTTTGATCGATTTCAACCTTAGGGATATTGTGGGATCTTTTCTGGTCTCAGCATCCTCATCTGGAGACAGAGGGAAAGGAAAGGGACAAGCCCCACAACTCCGGGGACACATTCAAACATGCCCCATGTGGTTCTTACTTATGTCCTTACTTCCCCTAGAGGTAATAATAGGGGGTCCTAGGTCATGATGTTGTGACAGGGAAGCCCTAGGCAGCCTCCACTTTTGGAGGAAACAAGGGCCGTCGTGGGTCAGTTGGGTGCTGGGAACACCATTACGCCGGCTTGAATTTTGGCTTGCCATGAACTTGTTGTGAAGTCTGACTTGCAGTATCCTCAGAAAAGAATGATGAGGGTTTGGGTTGGGAGTGTAGCTCAGTGGTAGAGCACTTACCTCGCATGCATGAGACCTTGGGTTCCATCCACAGCACCCTCCCCCCCAAAAAAAAATTGGTGAGGATTAAATGTGATAGGGACCCAATGAGCAGTCAGTGAATACCAGCAGGAAAAGATCAGCCCAAAGAGAGGTCTTAATGGGGCTCTGGATTAGACATGTCCCACCATTTCCCTTGCAGTACCCCTAGTCCTGAAGCCCCTAAGTCCAGGAGTAGTAGGAGCTGTCAGGTTCTGCCTCTCTGCCAAGACCCAGGTAGAATATCACCAAAGTAGTGGGACAGGGTCAATGGTCCTAGGGTGACACCCCTTCCACTCTGTCTTAAATGCACCTAAAGAAAGCCTTCCGCGGAGAAAGTCAAGCAGGCCCCTGGAGACCTGGCCCAGCAGCCCTCTCACCTCCTGAAAGTTCTTGACCTAGCCACAGGCTCCTGACATAGGACAACTGCCCTGCAGTAGGGGTGGCAAGGACCCTCTGGAAGTTTTAGAAAATCGCTAGTTCCCGAGGAACCCCTCGGGATTCCTATTCCATGCCTGGCAGGAGGGGCTGATATTGGTGGTGGTGGTGGGGAGTGCTGGTCCAGGATGCAGGCTGCTCTCAGATAAGAACCTTGAGACACTCCTAGGGGAGGGTTGGGTTTCCTGTCACCTCCCCCACCCCCACCACACTCTTCCTTCCTCCTAGACACTCCGGCCTGGGCCTGCCCCTCTGCCCCGCCTCCCTACCCCCAGGCTTTGGCTGCTCTTCAGTCTTAGCAGTTTGGGCTCCAGATTAGAGGCCAGGTCCCTCAGGATGTGGAGAATCCCCTAAATCCTGACTGGATTTGGACTGGCCTCCAGTCCTGCACCTCCACTGGCTTCTGCACATTCCCCTCCCTTTCACAATCCTCCCCTCCCCTCCATTTTTGGCCTAGATTCCCAGCTCTGCTGAGGAAGGAAGTCCATTTCCGGCTTCTGTTACCCAGCTGCTGAGACCTGGCCCAGGCTGCAGTGTTGGCCTGGAGGTGGGACTCCCTCTGCCCTTTCTTGTGGGTTTCCTTTCTGATTAAGGTGTGATTTGGAAGTGAGGAAGGGGCTGGGTCCCAGAGGGGCTCCCTAGGCCTCCTCCTCTAAATTGGGGTCGGGAGGAGAGTCTCCTGTCTGGATGCACTTTTTAGGAAGCCCAAATCAGGCGGGACCCTCAGAGGAAGGGAGAATGAACTTGGGTGAGAATAATCATGATGGATTTGCTTTGTTTGGGACCAGCATCTTAGTCGTTAATATAGAAAGAGGGTGGGAACGCCAGAGCCTGGGCACAGTGGATCTCTCTTGGTTGTCCTCTACACTGAAGCTAAGAGATGGGGTGTAAAGAGCTGTCCCCTGAGAAACCCCCTCTCCTCCCCACTCACTCAAGCAGTTCCCAGCCTGGAAATGAACCAGTGATAACAACACAGGTACGAAATACCCGAGACAGCCAATATGTGTTCAGCCCAGGGTTGTTTGGATAGGTCCTTATGCCTTCCCCCGTCTCCACCATGACATTTTCCAGGAGCCCAGGGTAGGGCCTGCAACACAGGTCCTAGCCCCACTCGGACTCCTCTGGTTTCTTCCTGGTTCTGTCTCCTCAAGGCAAGGGTATGTATCTCTTCCCAAGGACTCTCTAGGATGCTAATGGCCTTGTCCCCCTACCCCGCCAGCAAACATGCTTTGGGCAGCCACGAGTATATCCAGTACTGCCGCAAGTTTGATGTTGACATCCGGCTACAACTCATGGAACGGAAGGCTGTGCGCAGTGACCTGGCCAGGACGGTCCGTGTGGGGAGTGGTTGTTGGGTGCCCAGCGCCGGGGAGGTGGAGAAGTGATATGGGGCACGTTAGGGGAGTGGAGTGGGAGTGCTGAGATAAGGGCATCACCCCTGCTGAGCAGAGCGCTCTGTACACAGGTGAATGATGACCAGAGCCCCTCCACCTTGAACTACCTCATCCATCTGCAAGAGAGGCCAGTCAAGCAGACCATCAGCAGGTGAGTAGGGGACCCATACTCACCCATCTTCAGGGGACCTGGAAAGAATGGGAACCCTTGACATCAGAGCCCAATTCCTGAGCAGAGGACAGGGAGGGAAGGAATGGGTCTGCCAGAGCTGGGTCTTTTGTAACCTCTCCTGTGATTTTTCTCTGCCCCCAACTCCCAGGCAGGCCCTGAGTCTTCTGTTTGACACTTACCACAATGAGGTGGATGCCTTCCTGCTGGCTGATGTGAGTACATGACTTGGAGCTGGCCCAGGGGAGCTGCTGGAAGCTCCTCTGCCTCTTACCCGGGCTTCCTGGGACCAGCCAGTACCACCAGGCATCTGGGTAGAGCTGAAACCTTGCTGGCAGAGTCCTTCTTTCCATCCCCCTCGCTCACCGGCCAGCCAAGATCACTACTGGCTGTAGAGCAGCTGGCAAGCGTGTAGAAAGGGGTTCCTCTCTCAAATAGAAGAAGTAGGTCAGGAAGTGTGTGCTGATCCCTGTCTCTGGAGTAGGACATCTCCAAGCAAAGGGAACTAGAGTTGTCTTCCCAGTGCCACACTTGAATGTGCATTGGCGTGTGCATCCCACCAGCAATGTTCAGGAACCTCGGGCTTGAAAGGTTTCATTGAGCTGGTGTCACAGGTAGAAAACCCTCAGGAGGTGGAGGGTCCCAAATGCACAGAGGGGCCAGCGCCCTTTCCACCTAGACTGGTGAGAAACCTCACACCTCAGAATTATGAGAATAAACATTTGCCCAAATGTCAGGAAGCTAAAAGCAAATCTGCTTTGAAGTGACCTTCAAAAACAACCTTTCCTGCTGGGCGTAGTGGTGCACACCTGTAATCCCAGTGGGAGGCAGGATCACAGGTTCAAAGCCAGCCTCTGCAATTTAGAGAGGCCCTAAGCAACTCAGTGAGACCCTGTCTCAAAATTAGAAAGGAAAAAAAGTGTGTGGGGGAGGAGCTGGGGATGTAGCTTAGTGGTCAATTGCCCTTGGGTTCAATCCCCAAAATCAAATAAAAAAATAAAAAACTCTCGCTTCATTGATCTAGTTAGCATCGTGGATCCTTCCTTCTGGGGAGCTGGACTCTGTATCTAGCTCATCCTCTCCCCACTGCCAGAATCCCTTCACCAGTAGCCTCTACTTAAATATTTGCAATGACGAGAGTTCTCTGACCATTCTGCGAATTGTGGCCCTCCCTGTGCTGGCAGGTGCTAGGGCTAGAAAAGTATAAGAAATTTCTTAGCCTTTGGGCAGCTCATGTGATTAGACAAAAGCGATAGTGAGTCGAGAGAAAAGGACAGCAAGGAGTTAATGAGGAGCCCCTGGAGGGTGCTGGAGAGGGCCACTGGTGGGGAAGCCCTTGTCAAGGAGCTGGTAGAATTTTGTCTGGCCCTTAATTTAAATGGATGTAATTAATCAGGGCCAGACAGGAGAGGGGATTCCACATGAGGAAACACAGGAACCAACTGCAGGGGGAGGGTAGAGTGGGCTGTCTATGGAAGTGGGATGGGTTGGCCTGGAGGTTGTGTACTGAGTTAGGAGAAATCAGAAAGTGGGCAAGGAGGCCTGCACGGTCTCTTTGGCCTCATTAGTCTTCCCTACAGATCGATTTTCTTCCAACTGCAGCCCCTGAGGGAGACCAGTGTATATCTGAATAGTAGAAGTGGCCAGGGGCAGACGGATGAGGCTGGGAATGAGAGGTGGTTGGGGGAATGGGCTGGGGTCCTGGGCCTGGCTCATTTAACACCAGATTGTTTGCTGCGGATGCAGGATGTTTGAACACGAAGCATGGATTCCACTAGTTCTTCCTTAGAGTCATTATCCCCTACACTTCCCGACTCACTCATTTAAGTGGGGAGGGGGTGGATTGGGGGCCACCAGTGTGAGAGCAGAGCTGCCAAGCCTCACGGTGTGGCCTCCCACAGGGGGACTTCCCGCTGAAGGCCGACAGGGTGGTCCAGTCTGTCAAGGCCATCTGCAATGCCCTGGCTGCTGTGGAAACCCCTGAGATCACCAGCGCTCTCAACCAGCTGCCCCCCTGTGCCTCCCGCATGCAGCCCAAAATCCAGAAGGTAAAGAGGCCTGGGCATTTGTAAACGTGGGGAAGTGGGAGAGGAACGTTCATAGGTTACTGCGTTGCTGGGGTGACTAGGTGACCCTTTGCTAAAAAGACTCTTCTTGCTACTTCTATCTTTTAAGCAGTACAAACACAAGAATTCTTGGAAAATGGATGCCAAGTGCATCCCCTCTTCGAAAGGATGAGGGTGGGCCAGGGCCTGCCCCTGGGACGGATTGTGCAAGCCCTGGCCAGTGAAGGCGTATTCACAGCCACCCAGGCGTTGCCTCGCGGTTTGCTTATCCATCAGGGTACAAAACCAAACCCGGAAGAGAACGTCCCAAGAGCCAGGGGCTCTGTGACGCCACAGTGGGGGCTATGTGCCGTGCAGATGGGGCTGGCGACACAGACACTGTGATCCTCTCAGCTGAGTGGCCTGGGGTTGGGCTTTTCATTAGGGTGGATGCAATGACGATTTTTATCCCCATCAGCTCCCTCTGTCCATCATGCGGCTCTGGTAGAAACCATTACTCCATCCTCCCTGGGGAGTCTCTGCTCCTCACATTTCAGCCCAGCCTGGCCCAGATGAGTGCAGCTGTACAAAGCCCTTTTTCCAGCTGTGATGAAAAAGGCCACGGTCCTGAAGCTCCCTCCCTCTTCTTTTTACCCAACAGGATCCCAGCATCTTGGCAGTGAGGGAAAACCGAGGTAAGGGGACTGCTGTCCCTCTTTGTCCCTTAGGAGCAGCTAGAAACTGCCAGCTCTGCCTCTTTGATTTATGTGGCCGAGCTTGGCCTGCTCTGTGTGTGTGTGTGTGTGTGTGTGTGTGTGTGTGTGTGTTTCCCTGCGAGGTGTGGACACAGCTGGAGCCCACATTGCTTTCCACAAATCATTTTCTCATTATTGTTGCTAGTCATTCCTGTGGTGTCCCTGGAAGGGGTGATGAGGTGGGATAAGTGTGTGTTGGGGGGCAGGGAGAGTGAGGTGCAGCCAGCCCTCCCACCCGGATGGGAAAGCTCCCACGTACGTACGTAGGCTGTGCTTCTTCTCCAGGCTGCTCATAGCCCCTACGTTTCCAATTTAGAACAGATCTTGGGAGAGTGAGAAAGGATTTTTCACTAGGATTTCTCTAGGACTTCCCCGTTGAGACTTTAATGCAGAACTTTGCCTTAAAAGCCTTTGTTGCTGGAAATCGTACCGTGATTCCCAGTCTTTTAGGTTTCATGGACCAATAAAATGCCCCCAAAAAGTATTTGGGGGACCAACACAGAATCACCAGCATTTTTTTTCTCTCCACATGCCAAACTCAGAGTCTTGCACATGCTAGGCAAGTGCTCTACTGCTGAGCTGCTCCCCTAGCCCTGCTAGCTTTTGACTTTGCCAAGAAATGACTTTTTGAAACAACTGACAGTTTCTCAGTACTATCATTTGCTAAAAGGAAGAATATTTGAACACAATAATATAAGCAGTAATATGTAAAAACAAGGACCATGTTTGAAACCAAGTAGCTTATTTCTTTATGCAAAGCTCAGGAGACCCTCCTTCTCTTTTCCCATTTCTTTTTTTCCGTTTTAAAATAATGTCATTGTATTTTTTATAACTTTATTTATTTTTTCTGTAGTGCTAAGGATGGAACCCAGGTGCCTCACACAGGGTAGGCAAGTGCTGTACCACTGAGCCATAACCACATTCCCCTCTTCCCATTTCACCATAGATGAGTGAGCTTTGTCACGGCAGTTAGAAACGGACGGGCATTTGGGGACCCCTATCCTAGACTTGCCCATTCTGGCCAGTGCCACGATGACAAGAGGCCTCATAGTTCCTTCTTGACCCCTTTCTTTCATAGAGAAGGTCGTGGAGGCCCTGACTGCGGCCATCTTGGACCTTGTGGAGCTGTATTGCAATACCTTCAACGCAGACTTCCAGACCGCAGTGCCTGGGAGCCGCAAGCATGATCTAGTCCAGGAGGCCTGCCATTTCTCTGGGGCCCTAGCCTTCACTGTCTATGCCACCCACCGTATCCCCATCACCTGGGCTACCAGGTGAGGTGATGCTCAGTACCCTCTAGAGAGTCACCTGAGCTTAACTTCCTGTTGGCTTCTCCCGTGTGTCTACCTACGAGTGACCTCACAGGACACCTCAGTGCTAGGATGTGTGGCGTTGTGGTACAACAGGGCTGAGGGGGTGAGCCAAGTGCCCGAGGGGAATCCAGGCTGGGACATTGCTGAGAGTGAAGGTCCTCTAGGAGATGGAGAAGCACCCGCCATTCCTTCTCAGCGCTGTCTGCCTCAGCATCCCTGCCCCCTCCAGATCCAAGGCCGGCTGAGGGAGACATGCGACAGATGGCCAGTTCCCAGATAGAGTGCGTGCCCCAGGCCAATGACTGCACTCCCCTGCAGACAGCACAATGGGAGGGGCGGGGAGGTGGGGGATAACCCTTTGTCTGGGGTTCCTTAGGCCTGCAGGGGTGGGTGGGTGGAGGAGACGTTCATTTGGTAATCCTTAGCTCCTCCACTGGGTCCCCAGCATCCAAGGCCTGGGGGAATAGGCATTTGGTCCCACCCCACTCTTACCGGGGCCCCTTCCCCCTCTCTTCCCTTCCCCTTCTCTCTTTGTTCCTCACTTAATGTATTCCTCTGGGCGATTGGCAGAGAACAAAGGAGGCAGCCTGGGAAACCAGGGCCTTCTCTGACCTCTTCTGTCAGGCACCTGTCATGAGCCACAGGGACCCCCATGTGTTGGCATTCATGGCCGCATATGTCGTTTTCCTCCCCCACCCGCTTTCTTGTGTGCATATGTATGCACACGCGTGCGTGCACCCACACAAACACACACATGCATATGTGTTCGGGCACACGCCGGACTGAAGCTGACCTTGGAGAGTGGGCTGGATGGCCATTCCCTATAACGGGAAGCAAAATCTCAATGCTCAGCCGGGAGTCTGCTATCAGCAGAGGGATTCAGACTTCTCTCTGAGCATGCTTCCTCCCGTAATGTTTGGTTGGCCTGTCCTTGACCCATGTTTCAGTTTCCAGAAACAGAGCACTTCTACTGGGGGGAAGTGGGGTTTGGCAGGAAGGGGAAGCAAAGGTTTGGGTGACTGAGACGGGTTTTGGGGGTTGACTTCCTTCTGTCTTCCGTAGCTATGAAGATTTCTACCTCTCCTGCTCCCTCAGCCATGGCGGCAAGGAGCTGTGCAGCCCGCTGCAGACCCGAAGAGCCCACTTCTCCAAGTATCTCTTCCACCTAATCATCTGGGACCAGCAGTAAGTGTCCCCCCATCCCCCCACCCCGGCGCCTGTGGATCTGCTCATCCCTCGGAATGTTCCTGGGCAGATGAACAGACACAGACTGGGGACGAATGCCTGGGTTAAACCAGGCTCCCTCACTACCCTAACCAGACAAGTCACTCATCAACCCTGAAGTCTCCATTTCTTTAACTCTTCAATGGGGACATGTAAAATTTCTACCTCTCAAGTCGTTAGGAAGATCCAATGAATCGTGTCCATAAAAGCTCTTTGCAATCTATAAAGGGCCATGTAACTGTTAGTTGTTAATTTAAATAATCTTGTTGCTTTGATCTTGTCTCTCTTAAAGAGTTTAACTAGTCTGGGGGACTCTCATCCTCTCCCTTCTTCCCAGAGTTCCCTTAGAATAGGCAAATGGTGGCTGGGGGTGGTGGTACACACCTGTAATCCCAGGTCCTTGGGAGGCTGAGACAAAGGGTCACAAGTGAGCTGGGTACGGTGGCACACTCCTGAATCCCAGCGGCTTGGGAGGCTGAGGCAGGAGGATCGTGAGTTCAGAGCCAGCCTCAGCAATTTAGTGAGGCACTAAGCAACTCAGTGAGACCCCCGTCCCTAAATAAAATACAAAATAGGACTGGGGATGTGGCTCGGTGGTGGAATGCCCCTGAGTTCAATCCCTGGCACCAAAATAAATAAAGAAAAATAAAAAGAGCTGGGAATGTGGCTCAGCGGTAGAGTGCCCCAGGTTCAATCCTTAGTATTGGGAGGTGGGGATGGGCCAAAAACAAAGAAAAGGCCAAGGATCTTGAGCTTTGTCCCCCATAGATAGAGAAGGGAGGTTTTCTAGAGAAATGAGATGGAGCCATGGAATAAGGCTCTGGTTCTAGTTCTGACTCTAATCCTACGTTTTCTCCAGCTCATCTGTGCCTCAGTTTCTCAAAATGAGAAATGGGGACATTTGCTTAATTCGGAGGCAGTTGCAGCACTGAAGTAAATATGTAGGCAGGTTGTAAATATGAAACCACAAATACAAGATAGTATTGATAGGGGCTGGGGTTGTGGCCGAGTGGAAGAGCGCTTGTCTACCATGTGTGAGGCTCTGGGTTCGATCCTCAGCACCACATAAAAATGAATAAATAAATGTCCAACTGGGGCTGGGGATGTGGCTCAAGCGGTAGCGCGCTCTCCTGGCATGCGTGCGGCCCGGGTTCGATCCTCAGCACCACATACCAACAAAGATGTTGTGTCCGCCGAGAACTAAAAAATAAATATTAAAAATTCTCTCTCTCTCACTCTCTCTCCTCTCTCACTCTCTCTTTAAAAAAAAAATGTCCAACTACAACTAAAAAATATATTTTTTTAAATATTGATTACCATTTAATAATAATGGCAATTTGATGTCAGGAAGGTGGGGGTCAGCCAAGCAAAGCAGGAAGAAAATGGAGGTGAGGTGGCCTTGAATTGAGGTGAGGTGGCACGGCAGGTGTGGCCTGCCTGTGCCTTGTCTGTGCTGTCTCCAATTCTCCCGCCTCCAGATGGTCAGACCACCTCTTGTTTGCGGCTCCCAGCTTCACTTCCCCAGACTGACTGTCAGGGTCCTCATTTGCAGATGCTACTCAGGTATTTGGAGTGCAGATTAAAGAGACCAAGGAGGGTCTTTGAGGAGGCCAAAGACGACCAAACTGGTAGACAGAGTCTGCAAATGTCGGGAGGGGTGGAATCTGACATTTTACAGATGGACAACTGTCCTTCACATTTAAGTAATTCTTTTTTTTTTTATTTTTTAGTTGTAGATGGACATAATGCGATATTTTATTTATTTATTTTTATGTGGGGCTAAGGCTCGAACCCCAGGGCTTCACACATGCTAGGTATGTGTAAGGCACGTGCTCTACCACTGAGCTCCAACCCCAGCCTCACACTTAAGTAATTCTTAGAGCAATAACTGCAGTTGCTGGTAAATCCAACAACTATCAGGGCTGGAGATACTCCTTGGAGACACAGGATCATTCCATTAAATGGCCCTTGAGTTTCACTATCCCCTTGGGATTTCTTTGGCCTTAGTTACTGCTGATATCCAGGAGAGCGGGGCTATACAGTGTTCTGGCTCAGGAGAACCACAAGAAATTGACTTTAGATACTTTTCTCAGACAGAATCAGAAATACAGAAGCAGCCCAGCCTGCCCAGTGGGTCTCATTCTGTTCCAGGTCTGAGATCTCCACCTTGAATCTAAAGGGCCAGTCTCCTGGGGCGCTGGCCCTGTGGAGGGCATGATCTCAGCCCTGCAATCCAGATGCTCCACCTGATACATGTGGGCCCTTCTTAGTCAAGACCATGGCATCAGGAGAAGGCACCAAACTAGGGGGTTTGGAGCACAAGCTTGGCCTACCGTCCTCTCCTTCTTACTATAGATGCCATCCTGGGCAGCCATTCACTCTAGGATGGGGACAATAATAGGGCCCCCCCTACAAGGTTGTTGGAGGAGCAGTTAGGAGGAAACTGTAAGTAAAATACCTGGCTCAGCGCCCAGTGCATAGCTAATGCTTTCTTCTTCATTGTGGTCTTCTTAGCTGGGGGGCCCTCTCAGTTCCAGTTTCTCTGTTCCAGGTGACTGATAAAGTGATTGACACATGGAAGTATTTGTGCATGGAAACAGTATCTGTGTAGCCTAGTTTCAGAGCAGTGACCACAGCGTCACATAGCAAGAAGTACAGAGTATGTGCTCATGTCACACTACTGAAGCTGTTTCTCCTCTTCTCTGATGAGGACACTGTGGGGCCAGAGGTATAAATTAAGTGGGCTCAGACCGTGAGTGGCCAGTCCAGGACTCGACCTGCCAGCACATTCTGGGAGTCCTCCCTGGAGGAGGCAGTCCTGCTGATGTGATGTTGAGGAATGGTGGCAGGCAGGAAGTTCAGGTCTTCAGCAACTTGGTGGTTTTCCTGAGCCACCCTGGGCGAATGTCCTAGGGACAGGCATACCAGATATACTCAGGGCCTGAGGAACTGGGTACCTTTGTTGCATCTAGTGCTATGGTCTCAGCAAGAAAGTCTCTTCATTCTCCTTTTCCTTAAGACACTGCTGGAAGCTTCTCCCTTCCTGGGCGGCAAGAAAGGGCTGGGGACCAGCTCCCTCTCCTTGGGCAGCAGGGTCAGCTGGTTCTGTCTCTTGTTGCTGCAGTAAGGGATCAGCTAACTCTCAAAATAGGCCCATGCTCTGTCACTTCCAGCCAAACCCTGGCTGGCATGTTCTCTGGCTGCTGGAGGGGCCCTAATTATAGCTGTGGGGCCCCCAGGGTAGCGGCAGCTGGGACGCAGCGGGCTGTGCCAGTCTGTGGCGACAAGCAGGAGCAGTACCTCACCTAGGTAGAGAGTCCCCTGGAGGAGACTGGCAAGGGACTGCGGGTGCAGGGGAGCTGTTTTATCTGAAACTGCTGACCTTGGGGGTGGCCTCCTGCCTCTGTGCCCTCTGGGTGTGAAAGTTGCTGGGCCTGGGCAACAGGAGGGTGTGGCAGTGTGGAGTTTGGCCCAGGGATAACTTCCGGGAAAGGTATGGCGGGTCCTCCCTCTTTCCACAGCTCCCCCAGCTGCAGCTCTTCATCCTGAGCGCAGGGAGTGGCGGGGTGTGATCCAGGCAGAGCTGCCCAGGAGGGGACATCTGGGTGCGTGGAGCCAGTGGCCTGCCTCTCTCAGTCCTTTCCTTTTGTCCCTGCCAGTTGGCTTTCTGACCATTTGGGGACTTCAAGAAGCCCCTTCGCTTTGTCCCTTTAGCTTTGAGTTTGTTGGGGGTGAGAAAAAACCACCATGTGTCCCTGGGGCTAGGAGAAGGGACACGGATGGGGGGAGGGCTGTGGGGGAGGGCGAACTGAGGGCAGAGAACATGGTGCTTCTTCCTGGTGTCTCTTATCCGGGGTGGCGCGGGGGGGTGGGGTGGGGAGGGGACTGTCAAATGGAAAGAGAGGAAACAGGAGCAGCCCTGCTGACCCTCCACACCAGTCCTGCCCTCGAGGGAAGGAGGCTGGATTTTGAGGTGGCTCCAGCTGAGTCCTGTCAGGTACCAGGCATAGTCTTGAAATAAGGGAAGTTCCTGTTGCTGGCTGTGTCTACTGGCCCCAGATATACTGTGTGCTTCCAGGAGCTTCTAATAGAGGTTTTGCATAGTTTCGGACCATCCTGGTTCATCAAGAAGGTTCCTCCCCCCACCCCGCAACATCCAGGAACACACCTCTGACTCCCTAAGAGGGAGGCAGAATTCTCTGCCTCTACTTGACTTCCCAGGCTGCCTGCCCCTTGAAGCCTCCTGATTTGGTCTTCTGTCCTCCCTAGGATCTGCTTCCCAGTGCAGGTGAACCGGCTGCCTCGGGAGACCCTACTGTGTGCCACTCTCTATGCTCTGCCCATCCCCCCACCTGGGAGCTCCTCTGAGGCCAATAAGCAGCGACGGGTACCTGAGGCCCTGGGCTGGGTCACTACCCCGCTCTTCAATTTCAGGCAGTATGTGAACCCCAGGATAGCAGCTTCTTGGTTTGGGAGGGAGAAGGGGGAGGGAGACAGGGGGCTGAGTGCTGGACTAGTCAGTGTCCCTCAAGAGAGTAGCTATGTGGAGCACACTGGTGAAGTCCGGAGTCCCTTTGGTCCCATCCTGGATGAAGGGCCAAAAGACAGAAATAGTGACCAGGACTGCTGATGTAACCAAGAGGCACTAGACAGGACTGGTGGCACAGACTGGCAGGTAGTGGGGAGGGGAGCATGGGAAAGCAATGCTTCAGTAACATGTCACCTGGTCTGGTCACTAGAAGGACCTCAGAGGTCATTTAGCCCAGCCTCTCTACCTTACGAAGGTATCTCTACCACCAGGTCACTCAGGCCAGGGAGAAGTCAGCTCAGGGGGCCTCCTGGAGGGGGAGCTTGGAGGAAGGAAGAGGCCTCAGTCTATGGAGTAGAAGTGGGGAAGGGTGGTGGCTTCCAATAGTGAAGACAGATTTTTGAATTGGGGAGCAGGAGGGAAGCCGTCTACTTAGCCTGTGGGTTTGTTGGCTCATCTCACCCTCCTTCCTTCCCGCCTAGAGTCCTGACCTGTGGCCGGAAGCTTCTGGGCTTGTGGCCAGCAACACAGGAAAACCCCAGTGCCCGTTGGAGTGCACCTAATTTCCACCAGCCAGACAGTGTCATCCTCCAGGTGAGACCCCAGTCCTTCTCTCCCCACATCGGACACCCTCAGAGTCAGATCCAAGTTTTCCCCCTTGAAGTTTGGTTTGGGATAATAGAAAGTGCTAGAACTTGGCACAGGGTGATGGCATAACGGAAGCTACTGGGTGAATGTGGTTAGAGGCTGAGCGCTGTGGTTGCTGCCTCCCATCTCCTGAAGGTCGCCTTTGATTTCAGGGAGCCTGAAGGTGGAGTCTGAGACCTTCCCCATCCAGGGCTCAGCTTATCAGAGTCCCCATGTTGAAATCTCGTGCTTCTAAATATCATCAAATCAAAGCTTCGCCTCTTGGGGCCTGAGGGGAAGCCTGACCCTCCTGCTCACTCAGTGCATTTGCAGGGTGGACCTCTTCTGGTGAGGGGAGCTTGTTAGATCCTAGGTCCAGTTACTAGTTCCCAGCTCCCCTTTGTTGTGACCGTGAGATGCTTTGGTATGGAATAGGGAAAAATCACAGTTGACAGAGAATGGAATAGAATGATACAGAGTGGATGTTCCAAGTGTTTTGATCTCTGTCATTGCTCTGTACCCGAGGCTTAGAATAATGCACCAAATCAGGGCTCAGTAAACATTTGTCAAGTGGAGGAAAGTAGAACCCTTTTGGAGAACTGACTCAGTGAACTCTGATATCCACTTCAGGAGGACACCTGGTGGCAGAGAGCACGAGGACCTAGTGTTGCAGGGCCTAGAACTGGTAGGACTCCCACTCAGCATATGGTCTCCGCTGCCAGCAGGCCTCAGGACTCCCCAGCCTCTGCTAGGATGCTCTCAGTGGCACCTGTTCAAAATTCTGGGGTTCGACGCCTCACCCAGGAACCTCTCAACCCAACTTCTTCCTCCCTTGCTCACTTTCCCTCCCTCTGTTTCCTTTGTGTTTTGTTGAAAGTTATCACTCTAAGGGACTTGGTGATCACAAGTCCAGCTGGGTTATTTTACAAAGACAGGGAAGGATGGAGCAAGGCGGGAACGCTGGACTGTGAGAGGGAAGGTGGGGACCCAAGGAGGTGGCTGCCTCCCCTGTCTTCACTTTTCTGGGCTTATCCTCCAGATTGACTTCCCCACCTCAGCCTTTGACATCAAGTTCACCAGCCCCACTGGAGACAAGTTCAGCCCCCGCTATGAGTTTGGCAGTCTCCGAGAAGAAGACCAACGCAGGCTTAAGGACATCATGCAGAAGGAGTCCCTGCACTGGTGAGGGCCAGGACACCCCCATATGTGGCTCAGACTTCCCCAAGTCTCTCATGTTTTATCTGACCCTCTCTTACTTATCTCTCAGCACTTGGTCCCTGTCCTGCTCTGGGAGTGGAGGTGGGACAGGATAGGCGTTGCCACCGAGACAGAAAGTGGTGGCAGCCTCCAGACCTTCCTCTTGAGCTGACACTTGGAAAAGGGGAGAGGTTAGGAAATGAGGGCTGAGAATGCCCACGCCCACACTGGGGTGTGGCCGGGCCATACCTGCCAAGAGGACCAGAGCTTTGCACCCCGCACCTCATAAACTGCCAAATGGTCTAAGGGGCTGCTGGTCTCACCTCCCTGCCTCCCTCCTGCCCCTTCCACACCAACAGCCTTTGCAATTTTCTGGCCCTGTCACTTTCCAAAAGGGATCAGGTGTCAAGGCAGGCTGGTAGCTCTCAGGGTAAATGAGTCCAGGCTGATCTCATTCTTAGGGCTGTGCATTCATCAGGATGGAAGAAGGAGGGGTCACACCGGAGGAGCTGGTGGGGCCAGGCTCCTCCCCTACCTGCTCCCCACCTACCTCTCTGGCTCCTGCATAGCCCTGTGCACCTGCTGGGCTAGGGATGAGAGAGGTGGGCTTGTTTCTTTCTTCTCTCGCTCAAGTCCACCCAGGGTGCCAAAGTAGCTGAGTGATGCAGACCTCTTCTGCTTCTATCCCTCTGCTGACCCCTCACTTCATTAACCCCTCAGCTCCCTTCTCCCATTAGACACCTGATCTCAGGCAAGACCCAATTAGTTGCAAGGCCTGTAAATCAGACAGCTGGCCCCGGAGCCCCAAGAGGCCTCAGCTGCCCAAACCCTGACGCGTGGGGTCCACTGCCCTCTGGTGGCTCTGCTTGGGAGTGGTGCCCTCACCACATCTCCAGGAGAGGAAGCAGGTTTGATGCCCTCGGCCCATTCTTTGGGTCTACACCTGAGATGACCCTGAGTCAGCATCAAAGGTGAGATTTGGACCCTGCTTCCCAAACTTTGCTTCTCTTTGGAATCACCTGGTCATCTTTTAAAAATATCTGGTACCTGGCTTGCTCAGACATTTTGACTTCATTGGCTTTGGGTATGACCTGGGCACAGAAAAGTCACCAAGCGCCTCAGGTGACTATATTGTGCAGCAAAGTTGGGAAACTCCAGAATGTCAGTGTGTAGAAGTTCCTCACCTTCTGGCTGACTCTGCCCCCTTCCCTCCTTTTCCCTCCCCAACCTCCCCACAACTCAGGCTCACTGATGCTGACAAGAAGCGCCTGTGGGAGAAGCGATATTACTGCCACTCGGAGGTGAGCTCACTGCCCCTGGTGCTCGCCAGTGCCCCCAGCTGGGAGTGGGCTTGCCTGCCGGACATCTATGCGCTCCTGAAACAGTGGACCCACATGAACCACCAGGATGCCCTGGGGCTCCTGCATGCCACGTGAGTTGAAGCACCCCCATCCTGACCCCAGGCAGATCTGGCCAGCCCTGGGGAGATGATGAAATGCCCATGGACAGTCAGGGCTTTTGTGTTTCTCCTTAACAAAATTGAAAATTGCACTGTGAACTTCCATATGCCTACCACCTGGATTCTTCCATTGGCATTTGCTTTGTGTGCTTTATGGTATATCTGTTCATCCTTCTATCTGTCAGTCCATCCTATTTTTTAATGCATTTTGAAGCAAATTTCAGACATCAGTAAATTTCCTTCTAAATACTTTAGCACAACTAGAGCTCAATGTTCTGTTTTTTCTACTGAGTCAATATTTACATATAAGGCAATGCTTGAACTTTACCTGTACATTGGCAGAGTTTTGGAAAATGCATAGGCCCTGAGGCTCAACCTGTGTTGCTTACTTCTGTGTCAACAGTCTTCCTTCTTTTCCCTTTCCCTAGGGTTCTCTAGGGACAAAAGGATCCAATTCTCAGAACCCTGGACTATTTTTTCTAGATGGAACCTAGGATTCTCAGTTTATTTCTTGCTATTCTCAGTGATCAAAATGTACCTGTTCTCTGACCTGCCTTTAGGATTGTCTGAGGCAATGGTTTTGTTAATCTCTTTTAAATGAATTCTACACAATACCAAGTATTAGCTTTCTTAAAATTCTGCAGCTCTATTATTTGTCTGGCAGGCTTTGCATGAAAGGATGTTACCAAGACAAATAATGCCTTAACCCACATGAGGGCTCTTCAGTGATGAGAATTTGTGGAAGAGATCTTTGGGAGTAAGGTGGAGGGCTTTGTCCCATTTTCTTTAAATCACCTAAAGAATGAGCATGGCCCCTCCATGGCCCGCAGTAGACTCTGATCATGGGGAGTGTCATTCCCAAAGGTTGCTTTCCAGAGAAGGTGCTAGTTGTTCCAGTGGCTTTGGCAGATCCCGGGAGACATTGCATTTGGTGTGAAGGTGCTCTGTGGCTCTTTTGCCACAGAGCCTGCAGCTGAGTCCTGAAGGTACTGGGCTCTGTTTTGCAGCTTCCCAGATCAGGAGGTACGCCGGATGGCCGTCCAGTGGATTGGCTCACTCTCAGATGCTGAGCTGCTTGACTATCTGCCACAGCTGGTGCAGGTGGGTGGGCTGATCTTCCCTCTGGTTCTGATAGTCTGGTCCCCAAGACCCCAAGTCAGTCTGCAGCCTGTCCCTTAGAACCCAGGGTCTCCAGATTTCAGGCAGTTAATAAAGCCTTGCTTTGCTTTCTCCTGAGCAGGCCCTGAAGTATGAGTGCTACCTGGACAGCCCTCTGGTGCGCTTCCTTCTGAAACGAGCTGTCTCTGACCTGAGAGTGACTCACTACTTCTTCTGGTAAAATCGAGTATAGAAAGGTGGGAGGTAGAAATGCTTTTCATACATGAGTATTTTACCCCTAGGTGTGTAGGGGTGGGGAGCTGAGTGATCTGGGTTCCAGGATGAGGCTGAGCTGCCATGTGGCCTTGGACTAGCATCTTTTCTCAGGGTGATCTCAATTCACCCCTGTGTAACTCCCACCCACGGCAGAGAGCTACAGCGGGGCTTTGAGCTCTACTCAGGCAGGGTGGCTTGGATGAGCACCTCTGGGTGTTAGCAGAGCATTCAGAGTATATTTCCCCTCCTGGCCATAGGGTGGGTCTTCTGGGGAGCTGGAGCAGGGTGTGACCTGTCCTCCCCTACCTGCTGCCTGTGATCCCTTGAGCAGCCCGACCCCCTCACTCCCTTCCTTGCAGGTTGCTGAAGGACGGCCTCAAGGACTCTCAGTTCAGCATCCGCTACCAGTATCTGCTGGCAGCACTGTTGTGCTGCTGTGGCAAGGGACTGAGGGAGGAGTTTAACCGCCAGTGCTGGCTTGTCAATGCCCTGGCCAAGCTGGCCCAGCAGGTCCGGGAGGCCGCCCCATCTGCTAGGCAGGTGAGTGGGCAGGGCTGCCTCTACCTGTCTCCATTTCTAGTCTGGTGCTGCTGTGGCCAGTAGTTTACCTCTAAGCCTTCTGAGCAGCAGGATGGCACTTGACCATCTCTGATTTAGAAGCTAGAAGGAGGTGACCGTGTCTATAACCCACAGACCACAAACAGATAGTCTACAAGCTGGATACAGTCTACCAGTACGTTTTTCTTTTTTCCTTGTAAAATATTGAAATTTTTATTTAGCCTTTTGCCTCCGAGGCTAAGCACAGTATGTAAGTGGCTCTCTGCACAAAGCAGCCAGAGGGGCAAGTGAGGGCTGACATCCAGTCGTATTTTGTTCACTGTGCTGTGAGCCATGCTCAAGGCTGGAAAGGATGCCAGAGGCTCATTCATCCGTCTACATGAGGCACCATATTAGGGCAGCAGCAGCATTCCTGGTGGCTGACATCTAAAAATTGAGAGATGTTTATATTAAAGTCTACATTGTTAGCTTCCCTTGGTAAAGCCTGGGCAGCACTTTCCCTTGGTGATTTCACCTGCTCTCTCAGTTTTGTGGCCTGCTCCCCACTGTCTCTCTGTCTGCCTTGCCTGGGTAGGTATTTGGACTTGCTGCTCATGCACTGAGCCAAGCCAGAACATAGTGGGGGTGGTTTTGCTTCCCATGGGTCTCCTGGATGTTATCCATACTTCTCAGGAGTACCACTAGGCACCTACCCTGGTAGAGGCCTGGCTCTGTGTGGAGCCTGTGGGCCCCTCACCTCACCCCACCTCTCCCCCACTCCCTGCCAGGGAATCCTCCGCACCGGCCTGGAGGAGGTGAAGCAGTACTTTGCCCTCAATGGCTCATGCCGCCTGCCACTCAGCCCCAGTCTGCTGGTGAAGGGAATCGTGCCCAGGGTGAGTGACTGGTGGTGGGTTGGGGGCTTTCAGAGTGGGGAGGGCTCAGTGGAGATGAGGTCCTTGCTGACCTGGTTCTTGAGAGAGAGAGGGAGGAGGGGGGGAAGTGTATTAGTGGCCACTTCTATTCTTAACCCTAATGTGTGTGGACATGGCAGCTGTGCTGGGTGAGCCTGGGTCAGTGTCTCTCCCCAAGAGTGTTGGGGATGACTTGGGGAAGGTGATGATGGTGGTAGCTGTTGGCTGTCATTTCCCCACACCCGTTGCCTGGTGCTGTTCTGCATTTCATCCTTAAGACTCTCGAGAAGTCGTCCTATTGTGAGCCTCGTTTGACAGAGAGTAAACTGAGGTTGATGAGATGTGGGACTCACGCGAAGTCAGGAAACTAGAAGGAATGACTGGAAGGGGAGAGATGGGGCGCTGGAGGGGAGGTCCTAACAAGCCGAAGACACAAGTGCAGCAAGGAGAGGGCATGAGCAGGTCTTGTGGGGAGCGCTGACAGCAGGAGGGTGGGCAGCATCTTGATCCAGTGGGAGAGGCCATCTTCCTTCCTGGGCATAGATCACCTGAGCCTGGTCACTGCCCTCTCTACCATGCAGGACTGTTCCTACTTCAACTCCAATGCAGTCCCCCTCAAGCTTGCCTTCCAAAATGTGGATCCACTGGGAGAGAACATCCGGGTCATCTTCAAGGTGAGGCTACTTCACTCAGGCCTGGTGGGGTGAGGTGAGAGAGAAGGAGGGAGCCCAGTGGTGGCAGGAGTGACCCCAGGATGGTTTCTTCCCTCTGTTCCTCAGTTCCATGCTGTGTGTGTGTGTGTGAGTGTGTGTGTGTGTGTGTGTGTGAGTGTGTGTGTGTGTGTGTGTGTGTGTGTGTGTGTGTTGCTGGGGATGGACCCCAGGCCTTGAGCATGCTAGGCAAAGTGCTCTACCACTGAACCACATCCCCAGCCCACCATGCTGCCTTTTTAATATAGGAAAGACTGTCAGCTCTAAAATGATTTAGATGTATTCCACATAACCCCAGAGGGGCTAAGAATAAAACGTTAGGCATTGGAGAGGGAAATGAATGACAGCTCACTTTATAGAGGACTTTCTAGGAAGCTCAGCTGCCCTGACAATGGAATGGGTCAGGTGATGATCTGCTTGTCCCCTGGGGGTATTCCAACAGAGAATGAATGACCATGTGGCAAGGATATTAAAGAAGAAATTAATAGCCAGGCAGGGTGGTACACACCCATAATCCCAGTGACTTGGGAAGCTGAGGCAAGAGAATTGGAAGTTCAAGGCCAGCCTCAGCAACTTAACGAGACCCTGTCTTGAAATAAAAAATGAAAAGGGCTGGGGATGTAGCTCAGTGGTAAAGAACCCCTGGGTTCCCCTCATACCAAAAGAAGAAATAACATATCTGGCACAGATCAGGCTAGACAAACTCTATGTTTCCTTCTAAATGGTACCTGTGAGATTCTGAGAAGTAAATAGTGATCTCAGAGTGTATAGGCTAGTGGGCTTCCTGGCAAAACATGAGAGTGGGGCTGGGGAAATTTCTCTGTAGTAGAACAAGTGCTCAGTATGTGCAAGGCCCTAGATTAGTCCCTAGCACCACACGCACACACACAAAAAAATGTGCATGTATTTTTGTAGATTATAGTACCTATTTATTTTGTATATGTTCCAAATCTGGGATAAGCTTTCAAGTTTTACAAAGCCCTGATGATCAGGAGGGATACTTGTGGAAGAGGAACCTGAATTCAATTCAGGTGGGGGTACTATTTGGATAAACTGTGACGGCTACTGGCCCTCTCTGCTTCTTTGACCTAGTGTGAGCTGAGTGGGCAGGTCAGAGGTGCAAGCTGGGAGAAGTGGACAATTTCTCTCTGTTTCTGTAGTTTGGGCTCCTGGGAGATCTGGAAGCTGGAGGTCAGGGGTTGGGGACACATGGCCGAGATGGGTTTGGGTCATTTTCTTCCTCTCTCCAGTGCGGGGATGACCTTCGCCAGGACATGCTCACCCTGCAGATGATTCGCATCATGAGCAAAATCTGGGTCCAGGAGGGGCTGGACATGCGCATGGTCATCTTCCGTTGCTTCTCCACTGGCCGAGGGAGAGGTGAGCTGGGAGGGAAGTGGAGGGAGACAGATGGTGTGGAAGGGACCCCTTTTCTTCTGCTCGCTCCCCAACATGAACCGTGTACTTCTCCAGAAAAATGAAAAGGTCAAGGTTATCTCAGTAAAAGCTGTGGAGTGGCATGGAAACAGAAGGCGAGGGAGAGAGACTTTATAAAATAAAATAGACTTGGGGACGTAACAACTTAATGTGTCATGTAGACTTTGGATCCTGATTCAAACAAACCAACTATAAAGAAGGCTTTTTTTTTTTTTTTTAATTTGAGTTCAGACTGGTTTAGATTAGATTAAAAAATAGTCATTCATTTTTTGGATGTGACAATAGCATGGTGATAATGTCCTTGTAAATTATACTTGAAATCTTTGTGAGTGAAATGATAGGCCTGGGTCTTGCTTTTTAAAGTACCCCAGCCCAGGTGGTGGGAAGTGGGGAAACTAGTTGTGTAGGTGAAATAGACAAACAGGATTAGCAAAACGTCTATATAAGTTTTGAAGCTGGGTGATGATTACCTATGAATTGATGAAACCACTCATTTTATTTTTATATTTGAAGATTTCCACAGTAAAAGGTGCAGCAGCCATGAACTAAGGAGACCAAGGGCTCATGGTCTGGAGGAGGAGCTTTGGGGTGCAACCTTCCTTTCTTCCATTACTCTTGCCTCCTAAGCAGACTTGTCCAAAGGCCTTGGAGGGAGGCACCCAGCACAGCCTCTCCCTACAGTCCCCTTCACTGTGCTCTGAGCGTGATCCCAATCCCTTCTCTCATAGGCATGGTAGAGATGATTCCTAATGCAGAGACTCTACGCAAGATCCAGGTGGAACATGGGGTGACCGGCTCCTTTAAGGACCGGCCCTTGGCAGACTGGCTGCAGAAACACAACCCTGGAGAGGATGAGTATGAGAAGGTAGGATCGGGAGCCTTGCGGTCCAAAGCTGGGGTGGGTGTGCATGATTGGCACGTGGCTCTATTATTGCAAGACCTGCACCCTCTGTATATGCAGGGATAGGTCAGAGTGACTGTTGTGGGCAGTCTGAGGAAGTAGCCTGGTATTGTCCTGGGAAACCAGGACATGAGTTCCCCCAGCAGTGAGCTATCTCAGATGAGCCGAGCCAGCTTTGGAAGACCTGCTGTGCCTCCTACTCATGTGTCCTGGGTTGGTTCCTCTTGCGCTCTCAGAGGGCTTCTGTGATACTGGATGAGGATAAGAGTTGGTTGAAGACAAGTTAGACATCACTTTAATCCAACACCACTTTTTCAGGGATGCAAATTAAGACTCTCTTCTTCCAGTTGTGGAGCTGGTTTGTGCAGGCTGTAACATGAAACCAGGTCTGAGGTTAGGCAGGAGATCAGAGGCTAGAAAAGAGACTTGCCTAAGTCCTGAGAGATGAAAGATTAGATTAGAAGGGGAACTTTGGGCTGGTCATGCCTGTAATTCCATCTACTCAGGAAGCTAAGACAGGAGAATCCCAAGTTTGAGGCCAGCCTCAGCTACATATTGAGATCCTATCTTAGAATTTAAAAAAGGGCTGGGGATGTGGCACAGTGGCTAAACAGCGTCCCTGGGTTCAATCCCTGCTGGTACCAAATAATAATAGTAATAATAATAATAATAATAATAATAATAATAATTCCTGAATGCTAATTTATATAAATTTCTTTCTTTCTTTTTTTTTTAAACATTTATTTTATTTACTTTTATGTGGTACTGAGGATCAAACCCAGGGCCAACGCTCTACTGCATTTTACCTTGAAGGTTCCAAATACTAATTTACATTGATCAGTGTGTTTTAGACGTTTTAGACCCACGTGGGCAGCCAAATTATAACCAGACTGTTGTTTAGTGGATGTGTAATTAGATGATCTTAAATGGCCCTGAGTGTTTGCATCCCCGGGGTTTAATCCTTGGCTTGCTAGCTCTCTTTGCTGGCTCCTTATGCCAGCTCATCCTCTCTTCTCCTCCCACCCATGTACTGATGACTTCCAAAGCCCTTCTCTAACCCTCTTCCCTCCTCCAGCTTTATACTCTGTAGGAACCGGCTTATTGAACTTTTCCATTCTCACACACCTCAAAGCAGTGAAGGCAAAATCGAACTTTCTTCCTCTCTTTCACCTCCTGAAGCCTGCTTTTTTTGTGTGGGTTTCTCATCAGTAAACAGTAGGACTCTGTGCAGTCATCCAAGCCAGAGCCATGGACTTCCAGAAATTTCCGTTTGCCTCACTTCTGCAGGACCCAGCCCTGCTGATTCTCCCTTCTCTTCTCTCACCAATGTGTCCTCTTCTTTCTATTTCCTTACTATCACTTTTGTCCAGCAATTTGCTATCTGTCCCCAGAACCCCTAAAATGCCTCTTCTCCTTCTATCATCATCCTCTGCTTGATTCCTGAGGGGTTCTGAAGTGCAAACCTGTTCACCCCACTCCTTTGCTCTAAGTTCTTCAAAGGCTGCTGTGTGGCATATCCAACCTGCCCAGCCCTGCACACGAAGCTCTTTGTGTCCTGGCCCTCCCTACTCTGCAGCCTCATCCTCCTCCTCCCTTCTCCAATCCCACATGCTGTTTATGTTAACATGTATTTTCAGGTGTTGAACACCCACCACAAAGCGGCACCGTGCAAGGTGCTAGAATTGTAATGACTCCGTGCTAGTGTACTAAAGAGTTGCGATAAATGTGACGGAAATGTGTGCAACAGGTGTACACTCACACAGAACTAACTTTGCATGTTAATGTTTAATCTCAGCCTTTCAAAGGAAGCCTTTTTGGTAGGACAATGCTAGTAGTTTCTGATGGTAACTTCCAGAAGAAAAGAACTAGAGATGTTTTTTTCTCTTGACTATGTATTCAGCCAGGTAGCACCCCATATCCTACAAGAGAATCTCTTGAGAGCAGGAGGGTGCCCATTTCTAGAGTAAGATTTTTTTTTGCCAGGGACCCACTATGCTCTACCTAACTCGGGGAGTCAAGTTTAATCATTAACCCCCGGGCACACAGCTCTTTTGTGAGCCAACATAGGACTCATTTAAGATAAAAAGGACACCTGTGCCAGGTGTGGTGGTACACGCCTGTAATTCCAGTGGCTCAGGAGGCTGAGGCAGGAGGTTTGCAGGTTCAAAGCCAGCCTCAGTAAAAGCGAGGCCCTAAGCAACTCAGTGAGACCCTGTCTCTAAATAAAATACAGAATAGGGCTGGGGATGTGGCTCAGTGGTCAAGTGCCCCTGAGTTCAATCCTCAGTACCCCCCGCCCCCCCCCCTCAAAAAAAAAAAACTGTGACAGGAGAGGATAGATGGAGATGAAGGTTAAGATTGGGAGAGGATGGATTATGCTCCTTCTTGGATGGCTTATTTTCATTCATAGATTTCCCTTTCTTAGAAATTGTCTTTTTCTTCTAGAAGATGAGTTCTGTGATGTCTTTACAAACTTCTATTCTTAGTCTCCAGTGGATTAGTCATCTGGTTGTGATTGGACAAGTAGCTGGAAAGGGGTGGGTTGGAGAGTAGCTGGCTGAAGAGCGGGTCTTGTGGAACAGCCTAGAAGCTGTTGGGAAATCAGATCCCTAAACTTAGGAAGAGGTTAGATAGGCAATGAGTGAATGGTGGTGGTTGTGAGTCTGGAGGGGCTCAAAGCGGGCAGAGCCAGTGTGAGCTGGGGAGTTCTGGAAGATGTGGGTCCTTGAAGGACAGAGGGAGGCAGGGATGGCAGGTCTGCTGTGTCTGGCAAGCTCTCTTGTTCCCAGTTCCATACATTTCTAGTTGTTATGACAGTTTTTTCTCTCATTCTCAATTTGGTCCATTCCTAGCTGGCTATCGTGTTCTGCATCTTTCGTGAGCTCTTGGGAATTCTTCAAATCTCACAAAAAGGATTCCTTTTATTTTCTTTCTCAAAAGACAGATATGGGTCTCAGGTACTAGGGAGGCTGAGGTAGAAGGATCCCAAGTTCAAGGCTGGTGTCTACAACTTAGCAAGACTCTGTCTCAAAATAAAATTTTTTTGTAAAGGGCTGGGATTGGGGGCTGGGGATGTGGCTCAAGCGGTAGCGCGCTCGCCTCGCATGCGTGCGGCCCGGGTTCGATCCTCAGCACCACATGCAAACAAAGATGTTGTGTCCGCCGAAAACTAAAAAATAAATATTAAAAAAATTTCTCTCTCTCTCTCCCTCTCTCTCTCTCTCTAAAAAAAAAAAAAAAAAGGGCTGGGAATGTAGCTCAGTGGTAGTGTGCTTGACTAGCATGTGTGAGGTTCTGGGTTCAATCCCCAGTGCACACATGCGTGCACACACACACACACACACACACACATACACACACACGCACAAAAGATAAGGGGACAAATGTCAACTAGACCCAACCCCTCACTACCAATTCTCCTTCTTTAAATTCAAAAATATCTCCAACACATTTTGCAAAGTAGAGAGATCTGATTTCCAAGTGCAAAACACTCCTTAGAAGTGCGAAGCTGCCTCAGCTCTTCCTTGGAGTGCAGTGACTTTAATTAGATAGGCGTGGAGCTGTTACCAAGAGTTCTGTGAAGGGGGTTTTATTTGGAGCAGGAAGGATGGAAGAAATCTGTGCAGGGTCAGGTTAAATCTGCTGTCTTGGTAGCCATGCTTGAGTTAGGGTCGTTGTGATCCACTGGGAGTGTTGTAAACACTTTCTGTCCATTAAATTCAGCCCAGTCTGGGCTGCTCATGTCAGGGCTTTTGGACCAGTCACTGTTGTTCCAGCCCGTCTCCCAGAAGAAGATGAAGTTCAGACATAAAGACCTTGCATCTCCTCCTCCAGCATCCATGGGAGAGGGTCCTGTGGGGGCACACGTGCACTGTATGTGTTAACATTCAGTAAAGGGTGAACAGGCGGATATGAGGTGCTGTTGGGGTTCATAAGAGACTGAGGCCAGGGCTGCTGAATTCAGTCTGGCTGTGACCCCAGAGTCCCTTGAAGCCAGCTTCATGTCCTCTCCTCTCACCTGCCTTCACTGTTCCAGGCTGTAGAGAACTTCATCTACTCCTGTGCTGGCTGCTGTGTGGCCACATATGTCTTGGGCATCTGTGACCGACATAATGACAACATCATGCTGAAGACCACCGGTCACATGTTCCACATAGATTTTGGCCGCTTCCTGGGCCACGCCCAGATGTTTGGCAACATCAAGCGGTAAGTGGTCTCCTGAAGCCAGATGTCTATGTCATGTATGAAGGGCAGGGATGGTTTAGGGCTGGACACAAGCCTGTTATGGAAGGGTTAGGGCTTCAGAGCATTGTCCCTGGGCTGAGCAGCTTTGGAGAAGAGAAGACTCATAAGGAGATCAGGTCCTGACAGCGCCTTGTGGAAGAACATGGGGAGCTGTTGATCTCTCCCTTCCTGACGAGTGAGCAAAGGGAATGAGCCCAAACTCAGAAAAGGGGAACATCATAAGAAACTGGGAGAAAATATTGCTAGCTCACAGATAAGGAGCTACTGGAGGATGTGGGACATCTGTCCTGGGGATCTTTTAAGATTAAGGTAGGGGCAGAGAAAGAGAGAGCCCATCTATCCAGGTTCATACTTGGGATGAGGGACCCCCGCCCCACGCAGCCCACCAGGTGGGCTCCCTCCTCCACGTTGACCTTCTGCCTGTATGTTCCCCTTGGCCCAGGGACCGTGCCCCTTTTGTCTTCACCTCGGACATGGCGTATGTCATCAACGGGGGTGACAAGCCTTCCAGCCGCTTCCATGATTTTGTTGACCTTTGCTGCCAAGCCTACAACCTCATTCGCAAGCATACCCACCTCTTCCTCAACCTTCTGGGCCTGGTGAGGAGCTCCCCAACCCATCTGAAAACCCTCTTCTTGTGACCTGGTGCCAGCTTTAAAGACTGCCCTGGCTTGTTTCGAAGAATTCCTGGAGATCCACTTCTCTGAGCCCCAGTTGAGTTCCTGTCTGCCTTAGATAAGGGCAGAGACCTACACTACCTGGGGGCAATGCTATCTGACCCATTGCGGTCCCTCAGTTTCTGGGGTCCTCAAGCCACTGCCCACAGCATCTGTCTGCCGCCATCTAGAAGGATCAGAGAGCCTAGCTATAGAAAATCTTGCCTTAGGGTTGGGAAGAAGCAAGACCTCTCTGTGGTTACAGACACCCTCCCTCCTTCTCTCCTAGATGCTGTCCTGTGGGATCCCCGAGCTCTCAGACCTGGAGGACCTCAAGTATGTGTATGATGCCCTGAGGCCTCAGGACACAGAAGCCAATGCTACCACCTACTTCACTAGGTAACTCCTGCTCACACCAGTGCTGCCCACCCTGCGTCAACCCCAGGTTGCCTGATTGGCAGGAGCAGGCTAGAGAAATGGGAAAGGCTTCTTAGCTCAGGTGGCAGAGCCTAGTGTTGGATCTGTTGTCCCAAGTTGGCCTCTGACTTTGGCGAATCACTTCTCTCCAGCTTTGGGTGTCTGTCTGCATTTTGATGCCAACCTTGTATTTAGGAATATTGTCACCGCTCTTTCCTGCACTCTCACCAGGTCTCAGCCAAAGACTTCATGGGGCATAGGGGACAGGGATTTTGTAATAGATTTTAGTTCTCTGAGTCAGACCCTTTCCTCTTGATGGGACCTTGCTTTTAAACTGAAATCTTTGGATTTCCTTGGTGAGATCCCTTTGTATTAAACCTTGAATTCAGTTTGATGACACTATCTAGACATTTATGAGGTGACCCTACAGTGCTCTTCTCTAATTTTTTTCTGCCTTAGTTTGAATGTCTTTAGCTCAGATCAACCCGAAGGGAAAATAAGACCCCAGGGGTCACATGAATATACAACACGAGGTGATTGTGTGTTAGTCATGTCCTCCATGAGGATGCTACACAGGGAAAGAGTTTATTTGGCGTTAATCTCAGGAGTTAGGAAATATTCCTTTGTTAGCTGTCATGGCAGAGAGGACTTGGGTCCAAGATTATGCCTTTTTCTTCCTGTCCTCACACACCCACAGGTTGATTGAGTCCAGTTTGGGAAGTGTAGCCACAAAGCTCAATTTTTTCATCCATAACCTGGCTCAGATGAAGTTCACAGGCTCAGATGACCGGCTGACCCTTTCCTTTGCCCCCCGAACGCACACTCTAAAGAGCTCTGGTCGCATCAGTGATGTTTTTCTCTGCCGGCATGAGAAGATCTTCCACCCCAACAAGGGCTATGTAAGTACTTCCTCCTCTCTGACCCTGTCCTGTTCCCCACTGACCCAGGCTCCTTGGGATTCTGAATCTTCACACCCATTCAGCGGGCACTGGACTTCACTGAGCTCCTATGCTGGGAACAGCCCCAGATCACGTCCTTTTTCCTTATTCAAGTGAACTGCTAGAATCAGAGAACTGAATTGGATGGTAATTCCCTCTAAGTAAAGGGTCCAGAGAAACAGGCGCAGGAAATCTTTGCTTTCACGTTCCTGTGTATGTGCTTTGTCTTCATTGGAGACTCTCTTGACCTCTTCCTTCTGCTCCCCAACACGTACACCCTTTAGTTCCCTCACCTACCCACGAGTTCATTGGGTGCAGAGGGTCTGACAGTAGACACTACGATTTGGAACTTTGCAGATATACCTGGTAAAGGTGATGCGGGAAAATGCGCACGAAGCCACTTACATCCAGCGGACGTTTGAGGAGTTCCAGGAACTACACAATAAGCTTCGGCTGCTCTTCCCTTCTTCCCTCTTGCCCAGGTAGCTTCCCCTTTACTTCCTGCACAGAGAGAGGCTGAGAAGGGAAGGGATGGGATTGGCAGGATTTTACCCATCTCTCTGCATTACTTGGCCTAGTATTGAGTTTGGTGAAAGTGCTCCCCCTGCTGGCCAAGCTCTCCTGACATGCCAGTGCACTTGCTCTAACCTTGAAAGTAAGCTTGGGCCCATCTGCAAAGGCAGGGGGACTTGTTTGAATCTGAAGATGTTTCAGAGTTTCCAACCTGTTAAAGAATTAGATCATTTTTCAGTTGGACAAAGCATGTTATATACATGCAATGAAATATTATTATTGGGCATTAAAAGGGAAGGACAGGGGCTGGGGTCGTGACTCCAGTGGTAGAGCACTTACATATATGAGGCACTGGGTTCAATTCTCAGCACTACATATAAATAAATAAAGTCCATTGACAACTAAAAAAAATATTTTTTAAAAAAGGCAGTTGGGGAGGACATTCCAACAGGCAACTCAACCTGAGTGAACTTTGAGGACATGAAGCTAAATGAAATAAGCCAGTCCTAGATTAAAAACTGTGCTTCTGCTCATCTGAGTTACCTAGATTAATCAGATTCACAGGGACATAACATAGAACGGTAGTTGAGGCAGTATTGTTTAATGGGTGTGTTTTCAGTTTTGCAAGATGAAAAACTCCTGGAGATGGTGGTGGTACAACATTGTACCATGAACTGTAAAGACTGATAGGTCAATTTTTTAATATTTATTTTTTAGTTTTTTTAGGTGGATACAATATATTTATTTTATTTTTATGTGGTGCTGAGGATCAAGCCCAGTGCCTCACACTTGCTAGGCAAGCGCTCTACTACTTGAGCCACAACCCCAGCCCTAGATAGGTCAATTTTATGTCATGTATATTTCCCCATAATTTAAAAAAAATTATTTCACTTCACTTTTCAAATAAATTTTTACACCAAAGAGAGAAACTGGAGGCTCCAAAGCCTCAGGGGCATTTTTGAGGAGCACGGGACTCTGCCCAACAATTTAGTATGGTTTGGGGTCCTTGTGAGTGTGCCGTGTTAGACCTGGGCACAGACCTGGGAGCCAGGGTGGAGTCAAGTGGAGTGAGGATTCCCGGGGAGGGAAGCTGCTGGGAAATAAGATGAAATGGAAAACGCCTGCTGCCTCATTTTCCTTCCCCATCTTCCCCGCTGCCCACCCTGCCTCACCAGCTTCCCGAGTCGCTTCGTGATTGGCCGGTCCCGCGGAGAGGCGGTGGCAGAGCGAAGGAGGGAAGAGTTAAATGGCTACATCTGGCACTTGATCCATGCAGCCCCCGAGGTGGCCGAGGTGGGTCTGCCTGCCTTCTGCATCCCAGCTGTCACCTCCATGAGGCTAGGTGTGGGAAGGGGGCAGGAGGACTCCATCCTGGGGAGTCACGCAGGGGACTTGGCGCTTCTGGGTCTGCTGGAGGAATAACCAGTGGCCTGGATCTGCAGAGGACAGCATGGGCCCATGGGGGGCAGGAAAGGGGGCCCTTCAGCCTTCCAGTGTCATGCACATAAATAAGTAAATAAAAATGTTACTGTAGCTAGCACCGTGGTGCACACCTGTAATCCCAGCAGCTCAGGACTGAGGCAGGAGGATCATGAGTTCAAAGCCAGCCTCAGCAAAAGCAAGGTGCTAAGCAACTCATTGAGCTCTGTCTCTAAATAAAATACAAAATAGGGCTGGGGGTGTGGCTCAGTGGCTGAGTGCCCCTGAGTTCAATCCCTGGCACTCCCCCCCCCAAAAAAAAAAAAAAACCCATTACTACAACCGGTCCCAGAGACAAAACAGCATTTGAGATCTTGGAGTGACTGCACTGATCAGAACCTGTGAAGGCAGAGAAAGGGGTGCCTCTTAAGGAAAAAGACAATTTTGAGCAGGTTGATTTTATTTATACACACACACACACACACACACACACATTTTTTTTAAACAAATGATATTATAATTGCCCTATTATGGTCACCTGGGAATCCCATTTCTCCAACAAGTCATCTGACTTTATTTTCTGTGTTTTCTTCTATGTATCTGTATGCAGGCATGATTTTTACAGTTTGATGATGGCCATGGCTTAAATATAAACCTATATTCTTAGACTTTCTTCCCTTAGCATTTGTGGTAAGCATATGCCACAGCTTTAAATATCTGAACCAAATTAGTACACGGACTGGCGGTATCATATCTCAACCTTTTGCCTTTTGAAAGAGTAGAGTATTTCCATTTTTTTCCCACTATTAAAGCTCAAGTGGTCATTTGCACATATTTAAGATTTTTATTTTGTTTTTGTTTCCCCTCATTAGAGAACATTCTCCAGAACAAGATCTGTGCTCTTATCCCAGGCTGACTCAAGCATTTGTGCTGGAGTGATACGTGTGTTGATCTAGGAAGCAGTGTAGAAGAGAACACTCTGATTCTAACCTGAGGCGACCTAGTTTTCCTTTTTTCTTTCTTTCCCTCTCTCTTTCTCCCCCCACCCCTGTACTACTGGGGATTGAACCCAGGGTTGCTCTACCACAGAGTCACATTTCCCAACCCTTTTTAATTTCTTTTTTTCTTTTTCTTTTTTTTAAAATTCAAGACCAGGTCTCACTGACTTGCTAAAGCTGGCCTTGAATTTGCAATCCTCCTCCTGCCTCAGCCTCCTGAGTAGCTGGGATTACATTGTGCTTGGCTTCTTTTTTCCTTTTCAAGAACATTTTAGTATGAAAGCTTTCAAACATACAGAAAAGTAGAGAAACAATATAGTTAGTGCCTATAGACCCATTCCTAAACAGTATTTTGCCATATTTGCTCCATCTATTTTTATGACTTATTTAAAGCAATTTACAGGCATCATGATACTTAGTGTGCATCTCTAAAAAGTAAAAATATATTCTTACATAACTATAGTGTCATTACATCATCCAATACATAGCCCATGTTCAAAACTTCCCTATCACTCCCCACTCTTTTTACATTTGGTTTGTTAGAGCCATCGCCCAGACAAGAACTGTGTATTGCATTTGGTTGTTAGGTTTCATAGTCTCTTTTAATCTAGAACGGTCTTTCCTCTTTTTTTTTTTTTTTTAACTGGACCATTATCTTACTGAAGAATGGCCATGTTTTCTGATTCCATTCCAGTGTGATCTGGTGTACACCTTCTTCCACCCCCTACCCCGGGATGAGAAGGCTGCAGGCACCAGCCCAGCCCCTAAGTCCTCAGGTACAGTACCTGCCCTGAGACGCTCCTGCCAACCCCTCGGAACCACAAAGGGTCACTTCTCCTGCCCCTATCTCTTCAGGTTTTTTTTTTTTCCTTTGGCTTGTCCCCGTTCCTCTTCTTACTGGTTAGGAAATCTGTTTTCCCACTCACACTGTGGGTCCACAACTCCTTGGTGGGGTTCCCCAGAGGTTGGATATTCAATTAGTAAATACACTCTTGGGCTTGGTAGAGTGATCCCACCCTCTAACTCATGTTAGATACCAGTCACACATGTTGATCCCCTTCCTAGTTATGGAAGGACCAGCACAGGGGGTTCATAAAGAAAGTAGAAATACCTCCCTGGCACCAGTCAGGAACACGGCTGGCCTGTTGACAAAAGTTTCCTTTGTCCCTGCAGATGGCACATGGGCCCGGACTGTCGGGAAGGTGGGAGGGGAGGTGAAGCTGTCCATCTCCTACAAAAACAACAAGCTCTTCATCATGGTGATGCATATTCGAGGCTTGGTAAGTGCACACACAACCCTCATTTGGTTCTTTATCTTTCTTCAGGTATTTTTTTTAGAGTAGTCAGACCTCCTCTGCCCCCATGTCTGAGAGTAACCACAAAAGTTTACTGAGCTTCCTCCAGGGGCCTGCCCGTGCTAGCCTGTAGCATGACCAGGCAATTCAAGACCCAGCAGCTTGCTAGCTGTATTCTTTGGCAATATCCTAAGTACTCAGCCTCATTATAGGAAGGATAATATTAGGATCTACCTCACAGTGTTGCTATGGGGATTAAATGAAATAATGCAGGGAGAGCACTTACTTTATAATCATTATTATAAAGAGGGAGGCCCCAGGGGCGCGTTACCTGACTGTAGCAATAAAGCAGCCCCTTGACATCCTTGGAGCAGAGTCAAGGCAGTGTATAATCACTAAATTTTTGGTACAGGTTCTAAGAGCATCATGATGGAAGAGAAGGAGAACTTTATTGAATACTTGCCATGTGCTGCCCCCCAAGTTAGGTATTCTGTGTAGGTTGGAGCAGTGGGACATAGAGCCAGGAGCATGAGCTTTGGAGTCAGGAACCTTGCTTCCGCTTTCATGCCGTCATTCATTCATTGGCTCAACCAATGATCATCTAGCGCCTGCTGTACACCAGGCCCTCAGACATTAGTTCCAGACCCAGGAGAAAACCAGACAAAACCCTGCTTTCAGGGCATTTACATTCTCACTGGAAAAGGTAGACAGATAAAAAGACCAGTAAAATAGTCAGCATATAAGATGGAGGTAAGAGCTAGGAAAGAAATAGAGAAGGAATCCAGGGCAGAACGAGGGGAATGGCAGTTTATACTGAGTGGCCTCATGGATGAGGAAGGATCGTAGCAAAGGTGAGAAGAGATCCCATCTGAGGGAGGAGTGTTTCAGAAAGAGGGAGCAATGACCTTCAAGAGCCCCGAGTGGGAACCCGCAGAATGTTTCAGTAATGGCAAGAGCCCAGTGGCTGAAGTGATGGAGCAAAGGGCAGAGGAGCGGAGCTGGAGGTTGGAGAGGGTGTGGTGGACTAGTCCTGGGCCATAAGCTGTAAAAAGATCAAGTTTGGCAGATGGGTCATTTCTCATTGCTGGAATATATAGCTTAACGTGCTACAGGTTGGATCCAACCAAAAAAGGATTAATATGTTAATATAGTGAATCACTAGTTGGCTGACCTTGAACAAGGGGACTTAATCGCTCTGACTCATAGCTCCACCTCTTAGGAGTTAAATAAACCAAATGACAAAATAGCATCATAAGAAGATGCCTTGGGGCTGGGGTGGGATGTGGGGGTGGGGGGATGGCTCATTCAATACAGACCACATTATGGGATGACCTGAGCATTTGGATCTGATTGATGTAGGATACCTAACAGGATCACGGTAGATATTTTTATCAGAATGGTGTGAGCTGGAAGCCGACAAACAAATTAGGTGTGCGCTGCAGGAAGCCAGATGTGGAGAGGAAGTCTGGCTCAGGGTGTCATCACAGGCATTGTGAGGAAGAGACAGATGCTGTAAGAATCTTCATCTTTTTTTTTTTTAATTTAATTTTAGCAACAGCTTCAGGATGGGAACGACCCTGACCCCTATGTGAAGATTTACCTCCTTCCAGACCCCCAGAAAACCACTAAAAGGAAAACCAAAGTGGCCCGGAAAACCTGCAACCCTACCTACAATGAGATGGTGTGTAGGGGACGTGGCGGGGCTGGGCAGGGTTTGGCAAACTATGCCTGTTCCTAAAAAGAAAGTTGCATTGGGACATGCCACACTTGTGATTTAGGCATCGTCTGTGACGGCTTTCATGTAGCAATGGCAGGCTTGAGTAGTTTTGGCACAGACTCTACTTCGAAAGCCTAGAAATATTTGCCATGTGTTCCTTTACATAAAAAGCCTCTGACCCTCCGGGTTGGGAGTCCAGAACTGAGGCCTGAGCCCTGTCCTGCGGGGAGCAGGAGCAAGCGAGTCCTGTGCTGGAAATGACCAGTACCCCCAATAAAATGCCCTCACCTGTTTGAACTCTAAGCAGAGAACAAAGTTCTTAAATGCCTCCCTTGGATTCTGTGTGTTTCCTGTATTCCCTTGGGCTCTGCTGGTCTGCAGAAATAAAAGTGGTCTCAGTCACAGCCAGATCCCACCAACAGGGACCTGAGTACCTCCCTGTCCCCTGTGGCCTGTGCTCCTTCCCTCTCTCACCACGGCCCTGTCCCCTGTGTTTGCAGTTGGTGTATGATGGGATTCCCAAGGGAGACCTGCAGCAGCGGGAGCTCCAGCTGAGCGTGCTAAGTGAGCAAGGATTCTGGGAGAACGTCCTCCTCGGGGAGGTGCACATCCGCCTGCGGGAGCTGGACCTGGCCCAGGAGAAGACTGGCTGGTTCGCGCTGGGGTCTCGGGGTCATGGGACCTTGTGAGCCCATGGGAGCCACAGCCCGGGACCTCCAGCTGGTCACTGGACCTGGGGCAGTGGACTCTCCCTTGCTCTGCCGTTTAACTCAGGAAGGGGCGGCGTTCTTAGTGGGCCTCCTCCTCCGTCCAGGTGGACCTGGCCTCCATGAGAAGAGGCAGGGAGAGTCGGGTGCTCTCTGCCAGCCCTTCCTCTGCGGACTGAGCTTGAGTTGCTGGTTTGTGCTGAGCAGCCCCTTGGAAGCTGAGAGGCTGCAGCAGAGTTTTAAGTTTACCTTGTGTCAAGGGAGCAATGCCTGGTTTGGGGTGTGTGTGGGGTGGGCTGGACGAGGTAGCATTTGAGGGGAGGGTGGGTGGATATCTTTATTTTTATTTTTAAAAAATGAAATAGTATTGTTGTCCTAACTGGGACAGGAAGCTTTTTGCGAGAAGGGACGTACATATGCCTCAGAAGGCAAGAGGGCAAGACTCTTTGGACTTTTGTATGGTTAAGGTTCTTATTGGACTTTTCCCTAGGATTTTTGTTTTTGTTTTTGTTTTTTTCTAGCTATAGGGATTATTTGAGGAGGGGCCTAGTGGATCTCGGTCAATGCCCCCCCTGTCTGAGGGCAGGTTGGAGAGGGACAGGGAGGGTGGCCTGTGCTGGACCGAGGCCTGCACCACTGGGCTGTTCTGATTTTGCCTCCAAAGGAGAGCGACGCGATACCTACATGTGTAAGGAAGGGCCTTCCATGTCGGGGTCCTGCCAAGGACCTGTATTCAGGGACCCATGCTCTGTAGGGGGAGGGGGCTTTCCCATCTCCCCTTCTCTGTTAGGACTCAGCCTGAATACTGTCCCTCCCCCCGCCCCTCTAGCCCTCTTGGCCCTGCAGTGGGCCCTGTAGTCCCTGTGAATACGCTGGGGGCACTTCCCCATAGGTTTCCCCCTTTTTCCTAGTGGGGCAGAATGGTGGGATACCCAAGGGTGCCCTGGCCCCAGGCGGAGGCCTCTAGGTGGCAGGTGCCAGGGTTGCTGCCTGCTGCTTAGTTTCTGAGGGCATCCCCGTCTCCCCCCACTTCTTCCAGCCGAGCTGCTTCTCTTCCCAAATTCATTTCTGTCACATTTTCTAAGAATTTCCCTCCCTCTGTGGGGCCATCAACCTACATAGTCTGGAGCCAAAGGGATGCCCATCTGAAGCAAAGCATCATGGGGCGAGGGGTTCCGCCCACCCCCTTATTATTCCCAGCGATTGGTCAGGAGGCTTCATGGGAACCGTGGTTGTCACACTGGAGCTGAGCTCAGGGGCTGGGAGGGAGGGACCTGGGGCTCTCACCTCTCTATACTCTTTATTCCCTAACAGATGGATTTAAAATTCACTGTTGCGTTTCTCCCCCAAGGGTTGTCTTCCTTCAGAAAGAGAAAAGAGGGAGAGACTCTGGATTTGATATTAAATTTTTAAACCCCACTTGGCTGGATGTGTCCCTTGAGTGGGGAAAGGAGTGAAGAGGACATTCTGCAAACTGTCCCCCACCAGCCTCCTCCCCAACTCCAAGGGTCAAAAATTCCCTTTTTTTCTGACTCTTTCCATTGCCAAGAAAGAAACTCCATTCATTGAAACCACAGAACAGCAAGGAAGTTTCAATCTTTGTCTTACATTTTAAAAGCCAGGGATAAACTGGCTGCAGAGGAGACGGGCTGGGGGAGAGGGAAACGGCAAAACTATTCCAGATGTATGGACCATAAATGTTACTGGCTTTTTGCCTGTAGCACATTTTGACTCTACGCTCCTGATGTAAAGAGGTCTGTGTACTGTACCCACTTCCCAAACCCCTTGTATCTTCTACTTTCTCTGGAATTGTATTTTCTAATAAATGACATTTGAGAAAAACGAAACTACCATTTTAAACATGGATGTGTAAAGGTTTAGATGACAGCCTATGATGCACAAAATGAAGAATAAGGATAGGCGTTTTACAAATGGTAACATGTATGTGCCCTCCTGGCTCACTGCTGAAGGCCATTTCACTTTTGTCAGATGAATCTAGCCTCAGAAGAATTTCACCAGATAGACATGATTATCCCCATTTTTCAGATGAGGAAACTAAAGGTCTGAGAGATTAAGTAACTTGCCTGAGGGCACACAGCCAGTCAATCTTGGAACTAGAATTTGAACCCAGGTTTGTTTGATTCTGAAGACAAATGTATTATGCAACCACTGGAGCTGATGTACTATTTGATAGTTTCCAGAGTGTTTTAATATATATTATGTCTTGTTTTCGTTTTTAAATACAGTCACTTCGGGAAGTAGCTATGGCTCATTAATTCTGTCAATACTGAATGTATTGGTGCTACCTAGTGGCATGTCTTCACCCACAGTGTGAGGGTGCATCTGGAATTATACACTGTTTCCTGTACCAGATCTGCAGCTGAAGGTTATAGAAATAAATTAAAACAATTAATTGCATTTAAGAAGTTTAAGTTGGGCATGGTATCAAGTGCCTGTTAATCCCAGCAACTCTGGAGGCTGAGACAGGAAGATTCCAAGTTGGAGGCCAGCCTGGACAAATTAGCAGAATACTATCTCAGAAAATTTAAAATAGGGCGTGGTGGCACACGCCTGTAATCCCAGCAGCTAGGGAGGCTGAGGTCAGAGGATTGCAAGTTCAAAGCCAGCAAAAGCCAGGCCCTAAGCAACTCAGTGAGATCCTGTTTCTAAATAAAATACAAAATAGGGCTGGGGGTGTGGCTCAGTGGCTGAGTACCCCTGTACTGGGGGCGGGGGAGTTTACTATCTAGTGCTGTTTAACCAACTCCATTTTATAAAAGAAACTGAACCTCTTGGGGCGCCTGGTACTATCAAGCTGTTAGAGCAGAATTATAGCCCAGAAGTGAACCCCCAAATGGAGGATGCAGGGGGTGTGACCCTTGTTCAAACATTTTACCCAGAAGTTGTTAAAAACTCTCCTGTGAGGAGTCTTATTTCATGCTGGGGAATTTTGTGGCGTTTCCAGGGGATTTTGCCGCAGTAAACAGTAGAAATGTTACCTGTTATGTTTCTAAGTGCCTTTGAGGGGTTATGGCTGTTCTGGACAAGTCCCTATGGATCTTTTAAAAGTTAAAACTTGAGTCTGGCAAGAGTCTTAGTTAAGGATATTTCTTGGCCAAATGGAGTAGAAACCTGAACCTCCTGAGGGAGGAGTGGGAATGAGAGCTGGGGGTGGGGGACAGGGGTTGCAGGAGAGCAGGGAACAACAGAGGCCCAGGAGGCCAGGTTTTCCCACTTCAAAGAGGTGATGAAAACCAAGTTACCCAACTTGCTGGGATTTGGAGGGGAAAGATTAGATTGGATTTCAAAGGTTAACAACAACAACAAGTAGCATTTTTAAGTGGATGGGTAATTCTCTGGCTGGGACTTGTCTGAGGTATCTGATCAGGTAGACAACACTGAGGGCCCTCAGGCAGGTGAGGTGTCAGGTGCACTGTGGCTACTCAGATGACCCAGGTGTGGATCCTGTCCTCAAGGAACTTAGTATAGCAAGGGAGGCAGTCACCCCTCTGTATTGGTGGGTCTGTATTTCAACCAAAGATGAAAAATATTTATATTTAAAAAAAAAAGAATTGCATCTAAATTGAACAAGTGCAGATTTTTTTTTTTTTAATTTTGGTCAGCATTCCCTAAACTATGCAGTCTAACAATTGTTTACATAACATTTACACTATGTTAGGCAATATAAGTAATCTGGACATGAGTTAAATATGTGGAAGATTGGATAGGTTATGTGCAAATACTAGGCCATTTTATATAATAAGAGACTTGAGATTCGGGGATATTGGTAATTGCAGGAGGTCCTGAAACAAAAACCCACCTCCATGCACAGGGACAACTGCAATTATAGTATAGTGACAAAGGGAAAGAGGAGGGGTGGTATGGGCAGAGGGGGCTTCACAGAGGAGATATTTGAACTGAGTTTTAAAGTCTCATTTTTTTTTCCTTTTCTTTTTAATATTTATTTTTTCGTTGTAGTTGGATACAATATAATTAATTAATTAATTAATTAATGATATTAGGTGAGCGCTCTACTGCTGAGCCACAACCCCAGCCCTTAAAGTCTCATGTTAGATACAGCATTAATCTCTAGGATTTATAAATAACTCAAAAAAACTTAACAACAACAAAAAGTCCAAATAACCCAATCAATAAATGGGCAAAGAACTGAACAGGCACTTCATAGAAGAAATATGATTGGTTAACAAATACATGAAAAATGTTCAACATCTCTAGCAATTAGAGAAATGCAAACTAAAATCACGCTGAAGGGCGGGGTTATAGCTCAGTGGCAGAGTGCTTGGTTCAGTGAAGTACTGGGTTCGATCCTAAGCACCACATAAATAAATAAAATAAAGGTCCATTGACAACTAAAAAATATTAAACACACACACAAACACTTGAGATTCCGTCTCACTCCAGTCAGAATGGCAATTATCAAGAATACAAGTAACAAACATTGGCAAGGATGTCGGGGAAAGGTCCCCTCCGACATTGCTGATGAGACTGCAAATTGGTGCAACCACTCTGGAAAGCAGTACGGAGATTCCTCAGAAAACTTGGAATGGAACCACCGTTTGACCCAGTTATCCCACTCCTCAGTATATACCCAAAGGGCTTAAAATCAGCATACTCTAGTGACATGGCCACATTGATGCTTAAAGCAGCTCAATTCACAATAGCTAAACTATGGAGCCAACCTAGGTGCCCTTCAATAGAAGAATGGATAAAGAAAATGTGATAAATATAATACACGATGGAATATTATGCATCCACAAAGAAAAATGAAATTATGGCATTTACTGGTAAATGGATGGAACTAGAGATTATCATGCTCAGTGAAATAAGCCAATCCCCCCAAACCAAAGGCCAAATGTTTTCTCTGATATGTGGATGATAATTCACAACAAGGTGGGGGGGGGGGAGAATAGAAGTTCTGTGGATTAGACAAAGGGGAATGAAGGGAAGGGGGGATAGGAAAGACAGTAGAATGAGTTGGACATAACTTTCCTACGTTCACATATGAATACACAACCATTGAAACTCCATATCATGTACAACCATAAAAATGGGATCCTAATTAGAATAAGTTATACTCCATGTATGGAAAATATGTCAAAATACACACTACTGTCATGTGTATCTAAAAAGAACAATTTTTTTTTTTAAAGTCAGCACTCTGGACTTTATTAATAGAGTAAAGGGGATGCCATTGGTGGGTTTTGAGAAAAGGTGGCAGTGTTGCTATTTTCTTTTTGTAGTACTGGGGGTTGGATCCAGGGGGCATGCTAGGTAAGTTATTTCTACTACTGACTTATATCCCCAACCCTTTTTGTCTTATTTTGAGGCAGGGTCTTCCTAAATTGCCCAAGGCTGGCCTTGAACTTGCAATCCTGCCTCAGCCTCCTGAGTACCAGGGATTACAGGTATGGCCACCGCCAGGCCCAATTTACAAGAGATCATTGTGGGACTGAGGGTGTAGCTCAATGGTAGAGTGCTCGCCTAAGCATGAGGCCCTGGATTCTGCTGCCCTGGGTTCAATTTCGGAAAGGGAAAGAGGAGTCACAGATGAACCTGGGACTGGGAGTTTAGTTCGATGGTAAAGCAGGTAGGTGCTTAGAGTTAACGTGGAAAAGCCCAGTCAAGACCTTTGACTTAATTATGGTAAGTTTAAGACACCCAATAGACACCCAGTTGGAGAAGGAGTAGAATGGAATCTGAAGTCCAAGGGAGAGTTGTCTGGAGTTTAGATAGGGAACTCTTCAGAATGTAGGCTGCCTTTAATTCCATGGAACTGGACGAGATCACTCAGGTTTGAGAAGCCAGGAAAACAGGAGGGACTGAGGCCAACATTCAGAGGAAGAAGCAGGCACTGAAATGATAGGAAAACCAGACGATGGTATTGGGGGAAAACTAAAGAGATATGGTCAGTTTCCCAGGACTGCCTTACCAAGCACCCCACACTGACTGGCTTTCAAACAGAAACTTGTCTCATAGCTCTAGAGGCTGAAGTCCCAAGGTTAAGGAGTCAGCAGGGTTTGTTTCACCAGAGGAAGAATCTGGTCCAGGCCTCTCTCCTAGTTTATGGTTACTTGCTGGCAATCTTTGGTATTTCTGGGCTTAGAGATACACACCACCCTGATCTTGGCCTTCATGTCCACGTGGCATTCTCCCCATGTGCATGCAAGTGACTGTGTCCAGCTTCCCCTTTTAACCAAGATACCCTGGTATTGGATTAGGCCCCCACCCTAACTACTTCCACTTCACTTGATTATGTGCAAAGAACTTATTTTCAAATAAGGCCACATTGGGAAGTCCTGGCTAGGGTTTCAATATCTTTTGGGGGAGAACAATTCATTGCCTAACAATCAAGAGACTAGATATAGCAAAATATTTTTGGTGGCCTTGACAACAGCTGCTTGGATGAGTAGGTTGAAGAGAGACCAGGTGAGGAGAAAGTGGAGACTGAGCCTAGACAACTCTAGAGAAATTTAGCGGAAGTGGTGCAGATACTTGGAGGGGCATATATCTGGGAGGGTTTTTGAAGATAGGTGATATTAAGCTACGCTAATATAAACGAGATACTAGTGAAAGAGAAACTTTACAAGAGAGAAGGGATGACAGAGGCCAGGATTCCTTGAGCAGAAATGAAGGGCTAAGATCCAGGAAGCTTCTTGGCTCGTGATGAAATTGAAGGCAGCGTGTGGGGTCCAGATGCAGGTGGATTTGTCAGGGAATGATGAAGTGGTTATATTTGGGTCTATTTTCTCAACAAAGAATGAGACAGGAATTGTAAACTGAGAATGTGTTTTTGAGGAATCAAATATGTGTTTATGGGCATGCTGGAAATTTGAAGAAACAGTCTCCCAGTGTGGGCAAAGCAGAGCTTATAGGAACTATTGTGGGAGGGGCTGGCATTCCCAGGAGTAGTGATCACAGTGGGAGGTGCCTTGGTCGGCATGCTTGAGTGATTTTCTCCAGCAATGACTCACTGTATGAATGTAAGTGCAGGATGAGTAGGTAGCTGGGTTGGATTTTTTTTTTTTTTTTTTTTTTTGGAACCCAGGATTGAACCCAGGGGCACTTAACCACTAAGCCACATCCCTAGACCTTTTTTATATTTTATTTAGAGACAAGGTCTCACTTAGGGCCTCTATAAGTTGCTGAGGCTGACTTTGACCTTGTGATCCTCTTGCCTCAGCCTCCAGAGCCACTGAGATTACAGGTATGCACCACCATGCTGGCCAGCTGGGTTGGAATCTTTTCCTGAGAAGAATGTTGGAGGAGGAGAGGGGCAAGAGATAGGAAGGATTCTGTAGGGAGTTAGTGGGTCAAAGAAGAGAGCAAAGAAGGCAATGAGTCACCAAAAGAGTGGCAATGGGAATGGCCTGTGGTCTCTGAGGGGTTAAGTAGCTGAACAGGGATCAGAACAAATGAGTCAGAAAGAGGAAGTGGCAGCCAGAGTGTGGGATCCTCGGAAATCAGATTTTGGAGGCGGTGCCAACTCTGAAGAAATACTCAAAAGCTACATATCTTTTACCTCAGGCTTGGCAAAATCTTTTCAAATAAACACAATGAACCGAGGTTGTAAGGACCTTCTGCCAAAGAGCCAGCCAGCTTGCCAGTGCGAGGACTTCTTGTCTTCCCCGCTTCCCCGGCTTGTACACTGCCAGGGCAACATGCTGTTATCTCTGCACAGAGCCCCCAGCTGACAGCAGGCAGGGAAGGTGACTCACTCACTCTTCATCTTCCAGGGAGACTCAGGGCCAAAGCTTTATGATTGCTTTTTTTCCCTCTAGAACAGCTTCCAAGGTAAGGAAGACAGTAACTAAATGAGGAAGAGGAAGCCCATTCCATAAAGTTTTAAGAAAAAAATTTAGGACCCTGGGGTATCATTCAATGAAAATGTTGAGAGGGGACTTAAGAATCTTTGTTATAAGGAAGATTACTACTATTGCATTTATGTATTTATGTATTTATTTATTTATGTTAGTACTGGGGATTGAACTCAGGGGCACTCGACCCCTGAGCCACATCCCCAGTCCTATTTTTTATTTGATTCAGAGACAGTCTCTGAGTTGCTTAGCACCTCACTTTTGCTGAGGCTAGATTTGAACTCAAAATCCTCCTGCCTCAGCCTCCAAGCTGCTGGGATTACAGGTTTGTACTACTGTGCCCAGCTACTACTATTTGAAAGTATTTCTTACCAGGCATGGTAGTGCACTCCTGTATCCTACCTACCCAGGAGGCTGAGGCAGGAGGATTGCAAGTTTAAGGCCAGCCTGGGCAATTTAATGGGACCCTGTAGCAAGATAAAACTTTAAAAAGGGATGGGGATATGGCTCAGTGGTAAAGTACCCCTGGGTTGAATCCCCAATACCAAATCAGTAAATTAAAAAAAAAAAAAAAAACTATTTCTCTTCCATTTATTAAATATTACTGGGAACCTATTTTGTGCTAGTAAGCACATTAGACCAGTCATTTTTATTTGTTTTTATTTATTTATTCATTCTGCTGCCAGGGATTGAACCCAGAAGTGCTTAACCACTAAGCCATATCCCTGACCCTTTTCTTTTATATTTTATTTAGAGACAGGGTCTTGCTGAGTTGCTTAGGGCCTCACTAAATTGCTGAGACTGGCTTTGAATTCAAGATCCTCCTGCCTTAGCCTCCCAAACAACTGCTGGGATTACAGGCATGCACCACTGTGCCTGGATAATGTTATACTCTTAAATACTGAAGACCCCAAGGAAACTTCTTTGTGTGGATTATATCTATCTATATTTGTTAATTTTAAACTTGAAACCGAGGAATTTAAAAATAATAAGCCAGCCAGTCACAGTGGAATGTACTTGTAATCCTAGCTACTTAGGAGGTTGAGGCAGGAGGATCAAGTTTAAGGCCAGCCTCAGCAATTTAGCAAGTCCCAGTCTCAAAATTTTAAAAAATTAAAAAGAGCTGGGAGTGTTGCTCAATGGTAGAGCACTCCTGTGCTCAATCCCCACTACCACATTAAATAAGTAAATCAAAAATGAAAAACCCCATTTCATGTTAATGTAAGTAACATTTTTAATTAAAAATTATTATTTTTTTAATATTTATTTTTTAGTTGTAGTTTGGTCACAATTCTTTTATTTATTTATTTTTATGTGGTGCTGAGGATCAAACCCAGGTTCTCGCACATGCAAGGCAAGTGCTCTACTGCTGAGCCACAACCCCAGCCCCTAATTAAAAATTATTTTTCAAAACAAAAATGTGTATCAGGAACAGTGGTATTGTTGTACATTTTTTCCAAATGCCTTTACCATCTGGCTTAATAGAAAACAGCAGGAATTTGATACTTAGCTGCTTTTACTTTAATCTGTTGCCAGATCACACACCATGTATCCCGTGTATCCTGCAGACTTCATTATAAGTTTATGAGAATGAGAGAGGAAAATAAAAGCTTAGAATTATTATGAAAATATTTTTTTTTCCTAGTAAGGATCCTCTGAAAGGATTTCAAGATGACAGCCTCAAGGGAACCTATATCACTGGAAATCAGGGAAGTGAAACTCCAAACCTCAGGTCTTGTGTTCTGATGAAAGAAAATTTACAGTCAGATACCAAAAGTCATGCAAGAGAACTTTATTATAAGTAAAAGTGAGTGAACGGAAAGTAAAAGCAAAGTGAGGCTCAAGCAGAGAGCACTCTCAAGACAGAGAGGGTGGGCTGTCTCAGAGCAGAGAACAGCCTGTCTCCGATTTTATTACTGTTTGCTGATTACCAGGAGAGCTGGGGACCACCTTCTGTACTCTTTGCCAATCAGGTGTTCAACTCTTACTTCACATGGGGTGGTGGACCTTAGTTGGTCCACTCTCCAGAATTGTCATGATGGCCTTCCTATTTAGGGGGGGCTTAATCTACATGGTAATGTGGTCACTGGGGTCAGTAACTGGTCAGGAGTTACCTTAGTGCACCAGTGCTACTAAAGGAATCTTCCTTCCCAGACAATCAGAGACACTTATGGCCATATTCCTAACTTCACATCCACCTCAGTGGACCCTGTCAAGAGTCAGTCCCATTAATCTTTTTCTCTTGATGTGATTTCCAATTAGCTCCTTTGCTTCTGTTTATTTTCTACAAATTAACTCTAACCCTTTGCTTTCTCATCTACTTTGGAAGTAGTTTAAAGAAGACCCTCAAATAATTTAAAGAACGCTCTTGACCTTGGCATGTGTTTCATTGCTCATGGCTAGCTGCTACCTAACACATAAACCATACTTTAGGAACCAAAGGTATTAGGATACAGCCCTCAAGTTGCTCAGGAACCTGCAGGAGTGAACATTTATAGGGATATAGACTGCAATGTGTTAAATTCTCTAAAAATGTAATAGTATAAGTGCTGGGAGGGATCAATTAATTCCGTCTGGAAGGTCAGCAAAGGCTTCAAGCAGATGTTGACATATGAGTTGGACCTTGAAGCAGGAGTAGGTATAAGAAAACAAGGTGAGGGCATTCCTGGCTTAGAAACAGTTCCAGGAAAGACATGAAATCAAGAGCACTGATAAGTCCAGTGTTCTAGAGCATAACATGCAGGAAGAAAAGAAAGGGAAGAGGAGGCCGGAGGAGTACCCTGGAGGGACAAGCTGAATAGAGTCTTTCTTCTTCAGGCAATGGGAAACAATTGAAGATTGTCAAGTAGAACACCACCAGAACATTAGCTAATGTTTGTGCTGCTACTCTATCTGGGCTAGGCACTGGATTAGGAATGCAGTTCTCTTACCAATTCCTGAATTACTTACTGCATTAGCCTCAGTTTACAACAAAAGGCACAGAGGTTTCCAGCAATTAATTCACATACTTGGATTGTTTTTCTATTATGTAAACTGACTCCTATTATTGATACATTTTTCTAAAGTTCTTAGGATTGAGAAACTATCTATTTTCAGATATGGATAATAACAAGGATAAACAATAGAAATTGAGGGCCTTTTTGCTTCGTAGAAAGAAGTAGCTCTTCCTTCAAAAAGCCCAATAAAGCAATGAATCAGAATGTCACTGGTCGGCCGGGCGCGGTGGCACTTGCCAGTAATCCCAGCGTCTTTGGCTGCTGAGGTACAAGGATCCAGAGTTCAAAGCCAGTGAGGCAGTAAGCAACTTGGTGAGATCCTGTCTCTAAATAAAATACAAAATAGGGCTGGGATGTGGCTCAGTGGTCGAGTCCCCCTGAGTTCAATTCCCGGTACGCCCCCCACAAAATAAAATAAAATGAACAAGAATATCAATGGCCTTTTTTTTTAAGTTGTGGATGGACACAATATCTTTATTCATTTATTTATTTTTATGTAGTGCTGAGGATCGAACAAGCGCTCTACCACAGAACTATAGCCCCAGGCCTCAATGGTCATTCTTACTGGAACACAGGAACCACACCTGGAGGTTAACCTATAGCTATGTTAATGAGCAGCAGCAAGGCCTATTTCCAATGTAAAAGACCTTGAGATGCACCTGTGGAGGCTCACCTGCGGAAATACTTCCAGCCAACTCCTTTGTCCCACAGGTGAAGATGGAAAGGAGGAGATACACCCTTGATACTTTTTCAATGCCTATTTTACATACATTTCGCTCCATGCTCTACCTAGAAACATACATAAACTCCTAAACTTGCACACCAATATGGGTTATTTGGCTATCTGGCCCCCTCTCCCTCATGGTGGCAGTTCTATCTCTTCTGGCTTAAATAAATCCTGCTTCATTTACTCTTCCTTTCCATGATAGTCCGCTTGGGAGACCTGACCCCAGAGGAAATTGCGGAAGCCGGTTTCTGCAAGAGCAGCCGTGGGCCTGCCCTTGGCCCACAAAAGATCTTGCTGCAGGCCCTAGTTCTCATAATTACTAGTCCCTCTATAATAGGCCCTGGACTTCAACCCTTCAGGGCTGCCACCGGGCACTCCTATAATCCCAGCAGCTGAGGAGGCTGAAGAGGAGGAGCACAAGTTCATCGCCAGCCTCAGCAATTTAGGAAGACTCTGTATCAAAATAGAATTTAAAAAGAGCTGGGGATGTGACTCAATGAGTTCAATCCTCAGTAAAAAAGAAAAAAAAAGTTTTAGCAGAAATAAGGAAATGAACTCACAAGAGAGAATCAAATACAACATCTAAAATTACCAGACTTTTTTTTTTTTTTCCTAAGAATTGTGGTCACCTGTGTTCCCTACTTTGGTGTTGTACCCTGCGGTTCTGGTTGTTCAGGAAGTAATATAAATTGAATATGTTGCCTGCTGGGAAGCAAAAAAAAAAAAAAAAAAAAAAAAAGTAAACAGTTTGGGGGACTAAGTCTCTTCCCACCACTGTGAATTCGGTTTGCACTGTAACAATAGTCCAACAGGGAGGCACCTGAGTTTTTTTTTTTTTTTTTTCCATGTCTGGTCTTTTTTTTTTTTTTGGTTGTGCACCTGAGTTTTCTTTTGGGGTGGGTTATGATGCCAGTTGGATGTTGAAAGGTCTCAAACCTAGATACCAGGCAACATCAAGTAGAACTTAGAAGCCCTTTGGGGACAGAAATGCATAAGAATGAGTGGTTTTTCACTCCTATTATTCACTTCAGATGTTTTGTGTGTCAGCACCCACCAAACCTGTGTTTGTCCAATACAGCATTCCCCAACTCAGTCAGATCTCAGGGTGATGGTATTTAGCACTCAACAACTGAACCCAGGGGTGCTTAATCATTGAGTCACATCCCCAGCTCTTTTAAAATTCTATTTTGATACAGGGTCTCCCTAAATTGCTGAGGCTGCCCTTGAATTTGTGATCCTCCTGCTTCAGCCTCCTCATCTTGCTGGGATTATAGGCATGTGCCCCGCGGCTAAAACGTTCTGACAGCCCTGAATCCCAATACGCAGTAAGCCTAAATTGAGTGTCTACACTTCCCCCTCCGTGTGCAGAGCACGTAAAAGGGCTCCGTGGATTCCTCGGTTATCTCTAACCCTCCGACCTTTGCGAGCCTAGCCTTTAACCCAGAGGGCGGAGGGCGCGGTCTCCTAGGAGACCGCGGCGATTCGCCGCGCATGCGCACGGCCTGCGCCAGGCTGATGCAACCTCCCGCGTGCGAGCTGCTTTACCCAGAGTAAGGAAGCCGACAGGGACCTCTGGCGAGACCAATCTTCTGCCACGCGGAAGTGTGAGGAAAGACCCGCCCCCACCCCCAGGGCTCTGCAAATGTCGTCGGGAGGCGTGGGGCTGGTGGCGTAGACGCCGGCCGTCCTTCGTCTTATTCGGTGGTTTCTGGCTGTACTGCTTTGGCGCCGGCCCTGCGGCCATCTTGGGCTTCGCTTGTACTCGCGCCGGCCAGCCTACCCAGCCCTTCCGGTGTCTCGCGGTCTCTGGGCTTTGCAGAGGTCCGCGTCTCCGAGGAAGTCGCCGCCACGGGAGGGCTCCTATCTATGGTGGAGAGGCCTCGCGCGGACTAGGGCGCCTCCTTCCCCGCCAGGATGGATGTCGCCTCAGTCGTCGCCTCCTGCGTGAGCCGCCCCGCTCGGTGGTCTGTCGCCTGCTGCCGGAGCCGCTGCCCTCTGTGGCTCTTCTGCTGGCGCTGGGATCGGCCTGGAGCCCCGACTCCGCCGCTGGGCGCGGCCAAGGCTGTCTAGGCCTCCTCCCGAGTCCCGTCCGACCCGTAGCCGCTGAGCTCCGCCATCTGCCCGAGAGACTGCCAAGAAAAAGAAGATGGAGCCGGCGACACCTGGATGGCGGAAACAGTCGGCCCCTCCGGCCGGCTCCTGGTTCCGGCTGCCCTTCTTTCCTCGGCGATCGCAAGCAGGCTTTTCCAAGTTCCCGGTACGTCCTGCTCCTGAAAACTCCGGGGAGCCCACACTACCTTCCTCTTCCCAGCCCGAGGCTCGGACCAGCTACTGGGCGAAGCTGTTTTCCCCGCTCCTGTCACCGCTCCCCAGCTTGCTTCAGAAGTTGCTGATTTGGATCCAGCTTTTCAGTGGCATAATTCCGACCAGATGGCTAGATTTCGCCGGAGGCTACAGCGCCCTGAGAGCCTTGAGGGGACGAGAGGCAACAGCTGCCCCCGCAGGGCAGAAAACTTTGAGTTCGCTCCGGCTGGACCCGTCGGACAGCACGGTTGCCAGTTCCCTTGATTGGCTAGAGGAGGGGATCCTCTGGCAGTGCTCGTCCTCAGACTTAGAATTGGAGCTTAAAGCCCAGGGAAAGACTTTGGACCCTGCAGCACACGCATTTCTCCTGGAGCAGCAGCTGTGGGGAGTGGAGCTGTTGCCAGGTAGCCTTCAAGCCCGTCTGTTCCCTGTCCGAGAACCTGGCTCTGCGCCCTCCGGGTCTCTAAGCGTTCAGCGCTTAGGCAATTTTAACGTCGTCTCCTATGTGCTGAACCCCACCTACCATGACTGTCTTCCCCGACTAGAGCTCGGCTGTCAGAACAGCGCTGGAAGTGGCGAGCTGGTTGATTTCCAGGCATTAACCCCAGAGAGCAGCTGCCTTTTTGAGGATCATTGTCATCCCCAGCCACTGCGTGCAGAGATCTCCGCAGCTTCCTGGCAGGCCTGTCCACCTCTTTCTAGAGAAGGCTTGCCTGAAATCCAGCACCTTCGTATGAAACGGCTGGAGTTCCTTCAGCAAGCTAGCAAGGGCCAAGAATTACCCTCCCCTGACCAAGATAATGGCTACCACAGCCTGGAGGAGGAACACAACCTTCTCCTATTGGATCTGAACCACCGCACGGATAATCCTACACAGCCTGTTCCCCTTGAGCAAGCCATTCCTGGAACCACCCAGGAGCCCAGGGAGGAAAAAATAGAATTGTTGACTAAAGAGGTCCCACTTGGCTTGGAAAAGCAAAACCCTTCTGGAAGCTGTCCATCTTGTGAGGTACCTGAGGAAAGAGAGCCTGAAGAGGACCAAGTCAGTGTGGTTGATTCCTCAGACATAGAAGATGATCTTCCCATTTCTGCCAGACCAGCTTGTAATAACAAATTGATAGATTACATTTTGGGAGGTGCATCCAGTGATGCGGAAACAAGTTCTGATTCAGAAGGTGAGGATTGGGAGGAGGAAGCTGAGGATGATGGTTTTGATAGTGATGGCTCACTGTCAGAATCAGACTTTGAACAAGACTCTGAAGGGCTTCACCTTTGGAACTCTTTCTACAGTGTAGATCCTTATAATCCCCAAAACTTTACAGCAACACTTCAGACTGCTGCCAGAGTTGTTCCTGGAGACCATTCTGATTCAAGGAGGGATTTGTCTGACAAGTCTGATGTTGGGAATTGTCCCCAGTCTGAAATCCTTCCTGAGACATCTGACCTTAATTCTGAGGAAGAAGATGATTGGGAGTCTAGTGCAGATGAGGCAGAAAACCTGCAACTGTGGAACTCTTTCTGTAATTCTGATGATCCCTACAATCTTTTGAATTTTAAGGCTCCTTTTCGAACATCAGGGAAAAAATGGAAAGGCTGTCAGGGTCCCCAGAGCTCATCCAAGTCCATGGTGGCCATTTCTGAGTGTCACACCTTACTTTCTTGTAAGGTGCAACTGTTGGGGGGCCAAGAAAATGATTGTCCAGACCTGGGACAGTGTGCGGTTCCTTCTGGAGAGAGACACATGCATATCAAAAGAAAAAAGGTTTGTTATTTTTAACATGTCTGATAATTTGTCTGGTTTGGATATAGTTCAATGTAGCAGCACAATTTACTTTTTTTAGGCATAGTTGTACATATTTTTGAGGAAGGCCTCTAAGCTCATAGCCTTGGAGTGAGAAATTTTCAAATGACCCCACTTCCCCTCCTGTGTAGAGAACTGTTCCTGTTTAAAAGGAAGATGCCAGTATATAAATGTTAGCAGTTAGGCAAACATTATTTTCATTTGGATTTGTGGCTCTGGACTCTTCCAACTTTTTACTCTCTTAGGGAACAGAAATATTAAACCTTGTGTATATATGATTAAATTTCTAGAAATTGAGAAGGTCCTAATATAGCCATAGAGGTTTAAAATGGATTTATTTGTGGTATTTTGTTTGCAGATGCTTAATTTATTTGCATGACAACAGTGTTTTCATTCCTGTCCCTTAGAGTCTGGAGGGATGATAACATATAGCAAGTCAGATGTATCTGGTTGTTTGCCAGTAAAGAAAACACTAATTTTAGTATCAAACTTTTTGATGGTTTAAAAACAATACAGGAAGTGATACTGTCTTTTTCCTTAAGAATGAAATACTAGTTAGCCCTGGCTTTTGAGACGGGGTCTTGCTAAGTTGCTTAGGGCCTTGCTAAATTGTTGAGGCTGGTCTTGACCTTGCAATCCTCCTGCCTCAGCCTTCAGAGCCACTGGGATTACAGGCATGTGCTATTGTGCCCAGCTGAAAATATCTTTAAATGGTAGTAGTCTTAATTTTTTTAAAATTTTTTTTAGTTGTAGTTGGACACAATATATTTATTTATTTATTTATTTATTTATTTATTTATATGTGGTGCTGAGGATCAAACCCAGTGCTGCACACATGCTAGGGGAGTGCTCTACCGCTAAGCCACAATCCCAGCCCTAGTAGTCTTAATTTGTAGAAGCAGAGTAAGTCATATTAAAAGTTAAATTTTATCTAGGCACAGTGGCACTGTAACCCAGTTACTTGGGAGACTGAGGCAGGAGGATTGCAAGTAAGTATAAAGGGCTGGGGATTTAGCTCAGTGGTAGAGTAACCCTGGGTTCAATCCTTAGTACCTCTAAAATAAAATTTGAGTTCATACTTTGTGACTTGATAACAGGGCTTTTTCTTTATTCTTCCAAGGCCTCTCTGGCAAAAATGAGCAATTTAGAGTGAACAGGCAAGAAAGAAAGTGGTCGCGGGGTGGCTGGGCATGTGACTCAGTGGGAGAGCAATTTGCTTGGCATGCATGAGGCTCTGGGTTGGGTCCCCAGCACTGCAACATAAAGAAAGAAGCAGAGTGGGGCAGTGGGATGAGAACTTTGCATCTGGAGACCTGTGTGTGCTCCACTCCTATCTGGTTTAGGGCCAAGAGATTTGGGGAGACAGGCAGACCTGGGAAGTTACTTGACTCAAAGGCCTTGACCTACTTACTTATCTTGATGGTAATAATAATAATAAATGTTTACAAATATTGCAAGATTTATTGTTTTGTGGTGCTGGGAACCCAACCCAAGGTCTCCTGCAGCCCAAGAACCAGCTGTATGTCCCCAGCCCAAGTTTTTGCAAAATTTCAATGAGATGAATAAAGAAAACTCAGAATTCATTGCCTTGCCTTTGAATGGCTCCAGTCAATCTCATTTTAGCTTCAGTAAAATTAAATGAGTAAACGGATGTAAGACTGTTGATTATGAACTAGATGCAAAACTTATAAAAGATCATGTCTAAGTATGATAAAATTATTTGGCAGTCTTTGACTACCTGCCATTCTTTAGTATATGGGAATAATGGATAGTGCCTGATTCTTCAAAGATGTCCTTCAGATCTAGAAGTTTAAAATAAATACCTCATGCCTGGCAAAATAGTGCAGATTGTGGAGCCAGACAGTGTTTGAATTCTGATTATACCACCTAAATGCTGTGTGATTTGGACATGTTAGTTAACCTCTTTTTCTGTTTGTACAATGGGGATGATATTAGTCCATATATCTGTAGGGTTGATGTGAGAGTTAAATAAGATAAAAATTGTAAAGATCTTAGAAAAGAGCTAAACAGTATAAAGTGCTTGTTGTTATTTATCTTAGTGACACAATGAATGAGTAACGATTAGAATGCAATAACTAGTAAGATGTTACACACAACTAATTGTCCTCGGGGGCATTTCTCGGCCTGATGTAAAGGGAACGAAAGTAGTAGTCCTCAGTGGGACTAGCTGATGTAATTGTTAAACATACTTTAAAGCAAGTATTTATCTTTGGAGTTTGCTATCTTTTAAAAAAAATAATTATTTTTATTATTGGACACAGTATCTGTATTTCATTTTTATGTGGTGCTGAGGATCCAATCCAGTGCCTTACTCGTGCTAGGTGAGCACTCTACCACTGAGCCACAACCACAGCTATCTTAAAAAGAAACTTTTTTTTCCTTTTTAAATCATGTCATACACCACAAAGGATCAGGTATTAGAATGCCATTTGACTTTTTATTTATTTATTTATTTTGTGGTACTGGGGAGCGAAGCTAGGGCCTCATGCATGATAGGCAAGTGCTACGTACCACTGTGTTGCACCCCAGCCCCAAAAGAAACTTCTTTATAAAAAGTAAGTGGAGATTAAGTAGAAATTACTAATAATGAGTAGGGACTGTTACTTATTACATGTCATTATGTATATTATAATAGTCACAGTTTCATGTACAGGTTGTGCCTCCCTAATTTGAAAACTCAAAATCTAAAACTTTGAAGTGGCAACATCATACTCGGGAACTTTTGGATTTTGGAGTATTTTAGATTTCAGATTTTTGGATTAGGACACTCAACCAAGTAAACTTTATGTAAATATTCCAAAATCCAAAAAAATTCTGAAATCTGAAACATCTCTGGTCCCCAATAGTTCAGATAAGGGACACTTACCTGAAAATATAGTGATATAGTATACTGAATACAAAGAGAGTATTTTAAAATCTTAACTACAAAGTCTTTCATAGTAATTCAAACTTAAAGTACTAATTAGTACTAGTAAAAGTACTAATTTTGCTATATTTTGTTTACTAAATAATTTTCAGTATTCTGAATACAAAAGTAATAAAAATACTGATGATTCAAAAATTGGAAAGTGATTTTCTTTTAAATAAGGAAAAATGAAGTAGAAATAAACAAATCTTGTTAAAGCCTTTGCTATGATAAAGCCATTGCCTTCCAGGGATATAGTGGTTGTTTTCTAAAATACATTGACATTGTGGGGGAAGAATATTATAGAACTGTATGTATTTCCCTAAGAATTAGAGAATAGCAGGAATTAATAATAGCAGAAAAGTTTCAGTTCACCATCTGGATTTATTGTCTTGGCACTAAAAGCCAAGGACTGAGGTTGAGGAGACTGTGTGATGTCTATAGTTATATGAAAGACAGTTGAAAATTTCAGGGCATTTGGTCACTGTTTTGTCCAAACAAAACAGTGTCCTTTTTTTTTAATTTCAGGTGATTTAAGATACTTGGACTTAAGAAAGAAGTAGTAGGGGCTGGGGCTGGGGCTTAGCAGTAGCACACTTGTCTAGCATGTTCGAGGCACTAGGTTCGATTCTCAGCACCACATAAATTTAAAAAAATAAAGGTCTATCAACAACTTAAATTTTTTTTTTTTTTAACAAAGAAGTAGTAGCATAAAGGGTTATTCCTCTCAGTGCTGATTTTAAGATCCTGAAGAGTTGTTAAAATTAGTCTTTGTCTTTATAGGTAACCTTCCTTGAAGAAGTTACGGAGTATTATATAAGTGGTGATGAGGATCGCAAAGGACCATGGGAAGAACTTGCAAGGGATGGATGCAGGTTCCAGAAACGAATTCAAGAAACAGAAGATGCTATTGGATATTGCTTGACATTTGAGCACAGAGAAAGAATGTTTCATAGACTCCAGGAAACATGCTTCAAAAGATTTAATGTTTCTGAGCAACGTTAAGATGAGCTGACAGCCCGTAGCCCTAGCATACACTACCTCTTACTTGAGAGGTTTCTGTTTAACACAAATACTGGCAGCTGTCTTTTGACTTTTTAAAAATTTTTCCCAACATATCCCACTTAGAAATGTGCAGGTTTAAGTCAGCCCTGATAATGAAGGATGTGTGATTTTTAATCTTACTTTTTTGATTTTGTTGAATGTGTTTTTAACATTCTTTGCTTGAGGTGAAAAGGGGACCTTTGAATTATAATTTTGCACTTTCAAAACTTATTTTCTTGGGAAACAATATTTATAGGGCTTAGAGCTCATTTTCAGTTCTATTTTAAATTATGTATGCTTGTCAAAACACTTTGGGCTTTTTCTTGTCTCCCCCCCCCCCCCAACATCTGAAATTAATGGGCTTTGATGTTTTTCTGTACTTTTTTATTTCAGTGATTTGGCCTGCCTGCCTTATGGCTAAAAATAATAATCTTGTGTATGTTATCAACTTAAAACTACATTATCTTTTTTCAGAAAGTACATTATTTTGTTTCCACCCTTTCAAATGACTGGTAGAAAACATGTGGTGTTTTGTTTTTTGTTTTTTTTTTCCAAGTTCTTGAGATATTTCCAAAGACTGCCACAGAATGTGTGCATGCGGTACTCTCTGCTACTTTGGAAAGCTACATCTTTCTGCCAAATTTTAACATCTAATATATTTGATTTCTGCATAAAATGCTCTTTGGAGAGGGATCTGAATATGTTATTGTAGGTCCCAGTTGAATGTGGTCCTTTGTATCTTTCAACAGGTATAGACTGTTAAATGTTCTAGAAAGTAATCACATTATAAGAATTTATTTTTTAAACTTAAAAGCCAAGAATTTTCCTAGGAGGAAGATAAAAGACATCTCTAATTTGGTTTTGTTGTATATTATACTGTCAACAGAAATCCAGTGTTAATATAATGCCTCAGCACTGTCACTTTAAAAACCTGTCAGGGTGACACTGTAAAAACTTGGAACTGGGCAGTTCTGAATTTTCAAGTTTGAAGTAAAAAATATATAAACTTCAGTTTATATCCAGGTTTATTATTTTCTACTATTTTAATAATGAGAGAAGCAATGGTTAGCCTATACTTTCCCAAAAGCATAACTATAGATTTAACATCTAGAAAGTCTTAATCTCTTTAGCCCAAAGTTTACTTTTGAAGTCTTGATGTTGATTGATTGGCTTTACATGGTGTGCATCTGTTAGGCTGAAGGAATATGAACCTACTCTTGAATGGTCTATTTTTCTGCCACGTGCCTCTCACCGCAGGTAAAGGCAAAATGTAATGTAAGTAGAACAGAAGATTGCTTAATTTTGAACTTCAGTGTGAGGATGAATTTTTCAACAGAAGTGCTTGCAGGGTTACTACCTCAGTTTATAATCTACCTGGTCATTAATTTATTTCTATCTGGTTTGCTCTAAGAATTGTCTCCAGTGTTGATATATATATCTTCATTCATACACGCACTGAGAGCGCATCACCATAAAAGTTGGTCCCATTTTTGCAGAGCCCTTATTCTGTGTGTTCTGTGGACGTCCGTTTTAGTTGTGATCCTGGGAGATGCATTTACAGAGTCCAGTATAATAAATACCATGAGAACAGGCTGGTTTCAGACACCAGCTGTCTGTCGGGAAGCAGGCACCATTTGCCTAGACTTGGTGACAATGCCTAGACATTCTTTTGACTAAACCATGCTGTTGTTCAGCCACTGGGTTGTGTTTTGTGTTTCCGAAATCTAGTACTCTGCATATTTGATGGGACATCTTTACATTCATTGGACTTTGGAAAATTGTTTCCTTGGGATTGTGCCCTTACTGTCAAAGAGTAAGAGCTTGGTTAAGAATTCTCCCATTTACTATCCTCCTTCAGGAAGGAACGGATGGTGACAAGTAGGACAGAAGGGACCATTTTAATATTGACCTGGAGGAGAAAAAATTCAAGTCAATTTCATCCCGTTCCTAGATGGTAAAGTAAATAAGCCCTTCCCCCAATCTTAAAATCCTAGGAGGTTTTAACTCAATGTTTTATACATTAAAGTCTTGTAATGGTGCTTTACGTGTCAATGTAGCATGTGAAAGACTTTGTACAGACAGGTAAAATTTCCATTTCTGAGTGACAAAATGTGATAATGACACCTCCTTCTCTGTAACTTGAAATCAAAACTATCAGATTTTATTTTTATATAATTTAAGGAAGGTGAAATTAAGGGACTAGAAGACTTCTAAATTGGCTTCTTCAATTTAAATGTAATATGATTTAAATGTAACCAGTTGGGATTTTATAGCTAAAATTATATTTGTGTATATAACTTAACTAACCTGTAAATTGTAATAAATATATTTGCAATTATTAAAATGTTAAATGATATTTTGGTTCAATTTTATGTTGTATATTGGTTTTGGAATTTCTGAGCAGGATTTTCAGGGTTGAATCCTTTTGTAGGCACACTGTGGACTTAAAAGAGTTGGACAGTTTCTGTGATATGTAAATTGCACCTCAGCTCATTGAAGGCAAGTGTGGACAGATGAGTATCATAACTGCAGATCCCATTTTAATAATGAAAAGGGAGAATTTAGTTCTGAGAGTATGAATGTCCTTTCAAAGAGAAAATATTTAATTCTAAAATGACCCCAGCTTTGAGTTCCACCGCAAAGAAAACTGTCAGATAAATGGAGTATTCACAGAGCAGTGAAAGTCACATGATGGGCGGAGCATAGCATTTCTCCTAAGTTACAGGGAAATCATCTACTTCTTAGTTTTGTATATTGTTATTTATAGTTGGTAAATCACAGGGTTTTCCCATTTATGAAATTAAATGAATGTGATGTAACATTAGAAAAACCTAAACTTTTACCCAGAAAAAAATACAAACATTCACATTACATCAAGCCTACTAACGGATTAAGGAATAATAGCATTCTTAATTCAAGACTTTGGATCTTCCTAGGTAATGAAGAAAAGTTAGCTATATTTCTGAATTGGGAGGAAAGAAAACAATTTCAAAAAGTGAGTGGTTAGTACAAGATGTTTTGTTTGTTGATACTGGAGCTTGAACTTAGGAGACTTTTATCACTGAGCTACATCCCCAGTCCTTTTTTATTTATTTATTTTTTTTAAAAAAGTTTTTTAGTTGTTGATGGACCTTTATTTTATTCATTTATTCATATGCAGTGCTGAGAATCAAACCAGTGCCTCACACATGTGAGGCAAGTGCTTAACCACTGAGCCACAACCCCAGCCCTTACTTTTTATTTTGAAACAGTTACTTAAGGCTTTACCAAGTTTCTAAGGCTAACTTTGAATTTGTGATCCTGCTTCAGCCTCCTGAATTGCTAGGATTACAGATGTGTGCCACTGCATCCAACATGGTTAGCACAAATTGAACTGACAGTCCTAGGTTATATTTTAATTTCCATTTTAGAAATAGAATTAAGCATATTTTGCTCTTTTTCCCAGCATAATAAAATAGCCACATTCACATCAAGCCAGATTTATTGCTCTTTCTATCCTGGTATCTTATAGAAATGGTACAGTTTTTCCTTTGCAGAAAGTTTAAAGCAAATATTTAATTGTTGATCTCAGACATGGATTTGGGAAGTGTGTGTGTGTGTGTGTGTGTGTTAGTTACTGGGGATTGAACCCAGGGCCTTGTACATGCAGGGCAAACACTCTACCAACTGAGCTATGTTCCCAGCCCTGGATTTGGGAATTTGGTGGTCTCTGTCATATTCTCCTTTGGAGGGAGACATTTCCTTTGGGCTCTTCTATATATCTTTTCAAAATAAAAATGGAACTATCTTCATTTTTCTCATAAAATGCATAGTATTTATAAAATAATACAGAGATATACATAGGCATTCCTACATTTTAAAAAAATGCTGCCCAGGTGCTTTTTGAGCTGAGAATTTTCTTTTATGTATTAAAAAGATGTTTGAGGGCTGGAGTTATAGTTTAGTGGTAGAGCACTTGCCTGGTATGTGTGAGGCACTGGGTTCCATTCTCAGCACCACATATAAATAAATAAAGGTCCATTGACAACCAAAAAAATATATGTATATAAGAGTTGATATTTTTTCATTTAACTCATGAGGACATAAATGTTAGCTAATTGTGTACATCAGTAATTAGGATTTTCCTAACCTAAATTTGCTCCAGTGAGACTTAGGTCTGCATATGTCAATTAAGACTTTGTGTGTGTGTGCGTGTGTGTATGTGTGTGTGTGTGTGCGCGCGCGCGCGCTGGGGATTGAACCCAGGGCCTTGTGCATATAAGTCAAGCACTCTAACTGAGCTATATCCCCAGCCCATCAGTTAAAACTTTACAAAAGCAGGGCTGGAGATGTAGCTCAGTGGTAGAGCACTTGCATAGCATGCATGAGGCCCTGAGTTCAATCCCCAGTGCTAAAAAAAATAGACACAGCTGGGCGCATGGCACACGCCTGTAATCCCAGCAGCTTGGGGGGCAGGAGGATCATGAATTCAAAGCCAGCCTCAGCAACTATGAGGCACTAAGCAAAAGTGAGACCGTTTCCAAATAAAATACAAAATAGGTATAGGGATGTGGCTCAGTGGTAGAGTGCTCCTGAGTTCAATTCCTGGTACCTGCGCCTCCCCCGCCTCAAAAAAAAAAAAAAATACAAAAAGCATCATGGGGGGCTGGTGTTGTGGCTCAGTGGTAGAGTGCTTGCCTAGCACGTGTGAAGCACTGGGTTCAATTCTCACCACCACATATAAATAAATAAAGGTCCATCAACAACTAATTAAATATTTTTTTAAAGAAGTATCATGGTATTGAGATCTATAATAATAGGCACAATAAGACATTTCTTTCTCAATCCTGCTCACTTTGAGAATTCACCAAGCAGCACCTATGGTGCTTTCAACTAATAAGTTTCAGTGGCAAGTTTGACGTCAGCAAATTTAAAGAGAAGTCCTTGTACACATGTGGAAGGGGCATGCAGTTGAAGGTAGGGATTATGTATTACTATGTGACCACTGGTGGATTCACCAGGCAGAGAGGGGAAATGGTTTGTGTAAAGTGGGTTGCTTGACCCATGGGGAGGATACCCTAGATAGAGATCTAATGAGACAGCAGGCTATTTGCTGTAAGATCTAGAGCCCTATTCAGGAAGAAGCTTTGAAGCAACTTTCCAGGTTTTATTCTGTTGCCTTCCTTTTTGTTTCATTACTATCCTTCAAGTTTCCTCCTGACTGTATTGTTGAATATTTTATTTTCACTACTGTTGTATATGTCCTTACCTAGAAGGACCTCTACTTAGAGACTTCCTTACCTAGAGGACACAAAAAGAACAGAGGAACTGTCTAATAAGAAGAAAGGAACTTGCGGAGTTCTTGACTCTTCTATGCTTTACCCACCAAAATGTTAGCACTTTGAGACTTGAGACCTGATTAACTTTCAGAAACATCCCAAAGCTGTTCAGGATCAAAGAAAGAGGTGGTAATGAAATGATAATGCTGCTTTGAGTTAAGCCTTTTTTTTTTTTTAATTTGGTACCAGGATTGAACCCAGGGGTGCTTAACCACTGAGCAACATCCCCAGCCCTTTTTATATTTTGTTTAGAAACAGGGTCTCACTAAGTTGCTGAGGCTGGCTTTGAACCTTCCATCCTTCTGCGCTGCTGGAATTACCTGGAATTACAGGCATACGCCATTGCACCTGGCCTTTGAAGCCTGTTTTAATTTGGCTCTGAAGGCAAAAACCAAAGAATCCTAAAAGAATTTTGAAGAAGACTCATGGGGATATATGTACTGAAATGGTTGTTTTTAAAAACAAATTTCATCATGAAAAGACTAGCCCCTCTTTGGATCTCAGATATCACCTCCAAGAGACCTATCAATCCTATTCCTCAACTGTCCTTTCCTTCTCATATTACTGTTTAAAATTACATTCAGGCAATTACATGCCTGTAATCCCTGCTACCTGGGAGACTGAAGCAAGAGGGTCTCAAGTTCAAGGCCAGCCTCAACAATTTAGTAAGACCCGGTTTAGTCAGCACCTAAGCAACTTAGTGAGATGCTGTTTCAAAATTAAAAATAAAAAGAACTGGGGCTGGGTGCAGTGGTGCACACCTGTAATTCCAGCATCTTGGGAGGCTGGGGTAGGAGAATCTTGAGTGCAAAGCCAGCCTCAGCAAAAGCTAGGGGCTAAGCAACTCATTGTGACTTTGTCTCTAAATAAAATACAAAATAGGGCTGGGGATGTGGCTCAGTGGTCCAGTGTTCCTGAATTCAATCCCTGATATGAAAAAGAAAAAGAATTGAGAATGTAGCTTAGTGGTAAAGCACCCCTGTGAGCAGTCCTCTGGACAAAAAAAGAAAAAAGAATTACATTCACTCTCATCTCATCCGGTTAACATTTTTAGTTGTTCTTGTCTACTCCAACCCTCAGTGGCCTATAAAATCCACAAAACTAAGGATCTTGTTATGGGCCAGAGCCTCGAACTGTGCCTATTATATTCAATAAATGTTAAATGACTTAATCACTTTCTTAAAGTCATCTTTCGCATAATCACATAATTTTTTTACTGAAGTTTCATCAACACAACCATGACAGATCAGAAAGAAATGTGCCATGATCCTAGATGATGTAGATTCACAGAACCTAAAGGTCCTTAGAGAAAAGCTACAGAAAGCTCTAACTAAATTCATAGAATGTAATTACAAATTCCACAGTGGCTGGGAATACCACATCCATTAATTTGAGTGTCATTAATAAGCTACATGTTAATTTATGAATTTAATATGTGAACAAATCAGCTGAGGCCTTTCTTTTCCAGAATTAATTTTAAGTATTAGAGTAGCAGAGTATTCTCACCACTCCAGGGCTTCACGGTCACCTTTTTGGCAGATGGGCTTTGGGTTCTGCAATGCTCCATTTAGCCCACCAGATGGCACTACTTACCATGGCTCCCGATGGCCCTGGCTAGTCACATCTGATGGCTCTTGCTCCTTGGAAGTCCTCTTCTCTGTGCATCAACATTCTGCCCTGTCCTGCCCATTTCAGGTCTGCTGGCCATTGTGACTCTACCTTTTTGTAGTGACTACCCAAAAGTGGAGGCTGTTTTTTCATTGGAGATCCAAGACTTGTATTTGATAACAAATAACTGATTCTTTCCTGATGTACCCAGGAGGAGAAGGACATGGATAAGGTGATTCAGGAGACTGGAGGTGAGATCTAAGAGGCTGATAGAGTATTTTATGGGTTTTGTGTTTGGAGTTTTTCCGGTGAGCACTTTATCTCACCTGTTTGCTCAGCATTCCATTTTCTGACACATTCCTGTACATTGGGGCAGTCATTTCCCTTGGGGGGAAGGAGAGGGTGCCACATTGTTTCCTGAATGGAGAATCACTCTGATTGGCCTAGAAAGAGGAGGAAACCTCAAGATCAGTCGGGCTGTTTTTCCCTCTGAGAGTTAATAGCCCAGGTCAAGTAGATACCTAGGACTCTTTGGGAGATTGCTAGGGGCTCCACAAGAACTGAAATCAAACCTAGGTGAGGGCTTCCCCAAGCCACTTCCAGGTGTGCAGACTGGAAGGCCATTAGTATGTGTTTGCATGTGATTTCCCTGTACCTGCTGAGGCTGGGGCAACTTTTAATTGTGCTATTGTGGTGCTTTTCTTTGTTTTTGTTTCTGCTTGATTGGACGAAATAGGGAGGATAGAGGCTTCTTTTTTCTACCTCTTGGAATTGATATAGGTTTTTTGGTTTTGTTTTTGTACTTCTGGTTGATGCCTTTCCTGGACATCTATCTCTGATGGATTCTCTCCCAAGGACAACTTGCACAAAAGTCCCAGCTCAGTTGGACAGGTGGAACCCAGTATCACCTGAGGGAACGCTCTGTCTAGAGGAGTACTGTATTGAATTACAGCAGAAATGTCCTTCTGGGGAGTCAAAGGGTGGAAGCAGGTGCATGTTCTTGCAGTTAATTTCCTAGTTGTTTCCAGTGGGACGAGATTTTATGTTAAGCCAATGTCTCTTCTCAACACTCCCATAGACCCCATCAGGGTCCTTTGGGAATAATTTATCTCCCTTGATCAGGTTTCATCTCCTCTCTAAAGGCTTCTGTGATGATAAGTCCATCCATCTGAAGAGTTTTTCATCTTGGTTTCATTATCACAGCCCCCTGTGCATCTTTGTATCACTGTTCATGTCACATTGAATTGTAATTATGGTTTCCATTTCCTCCTGCCGACTGTGTCCCGTGGTGAAGGGTCCTCAGCACAATGACCAGAACATCTTAAGTGCACAGTTCACTTCTCTCTAATTCAAGTGACAATTTCCACAACCTCCTTCTTCCAACAGATAGGCCCCTCCCCATGTGCCATGATTTGCATACAATACATTTCACCAATTTTAAGTATAAAATTGAATGTTTTTTTTTGGAGGGAGGGGTACCGGGGATTGAACTCAGGGTCATTCAACCACTGAGCCACATCCCCAGCCCAACTTTGTATTTTATTTAGAAACAGAGTCTCACGGAATTGCTTAGTACCTTGTTTATGCTGAGGCTGGCTTTGAACTCACAATCCTCCTGGTTTAGCCTCCTGAGCTGCTGAGATTACAGGGGTGTGCCACTGCGCCTGGCTAAAAATTCAGCGTTTTGATAAACATGGAGTCAGGTAAACTTTACCCTCAAAATTTCTCCCATGATTTTGTATTTAATCCCCTTCCCAATCATCTCCAGCTTTTGTCAGCCATTGATCTGCTTTTTAGCTCTATTTTACCTTTTCTAGAATTTCATTAAAATGGCATCCTACATATAACATGGACGAGCCCTTTTGTGTCTGGTTTCTTTAAGGTAGTGTAATACTTTTAGGATGCACATATTCTATTGAATATATCAGCTTCTATTCCTTTTCGTTGTTTAGTAATATTCTGTTGTGTGATCATACCACACAACAATGATGGTGGACTCATCATCACAGAAGCCCTTAGAGGGGAGATGAAACCTGATCAAGGGAGATAAATTATTCCCAAAGGACCCTGATGGGGTCTATGGGAGTGCTGAGAAGGGACATTGGCTTAACATAAAATCTCGTCCCACTGGAAACAACCTGAGAAATAAACTGCAAGAACATTCATTTTATTTATTCATTCTTTAGGTAATGGACAGTTGTTTTGTTTGTAATTTGTGGTGATTATGAATAAAGCTGCTAAGAAATTGTGTACAAGTATTGGTGCGGATATATATTTTCATTGTTTTTTGATAAATCTACGAGTGAGATTGCTAGATCATATGTGATTAGATGAACTTTTTTTTTTTTTTTTTTTGCAGTCCCGGTGATTAAACCCAAGGCTATAAACATGTAACGCATATTTTACCACTGAGCTACACCCAGTTTAAAAGTTAATTTGAGCTCGTGCAGCCGTGTAATCCCAGTGGCTCAAGAGGCTGAGGCAGGAGGATCAAAAGTCCAAAGCCAGCCCTAGCAACTTAGCAAGGCCCTAAGCAACTCAGTGAGACCCTGTCTCTAAATAAAACATAAAAAAAGGGCTGGGGATGTGGCTCAGTGGTTAAGCACCCCTGAGTTCAGTCCCTGGTACACCCTCACGCCCGCAAAAAAAGAAATTATGATTAACTTTCAGTTTTCCAGAGTGGTTAGAACACTCGGCAGCAATGCGAGAGAGAGTCAGTTGCTCCACATCCTTGCTGACCCTTGATGTTGTCAGTCGTCTTAAATTAACTTATCCTAGTGAATTTGTACTGGTAGCTTATTTCCGTGTAAATTTGCATTTCCTTGATATTTAATGATAGATCATCTTTTCATATGTGTATTTGTAATGCCAAGTCTCTTTGGTGAAGTATCTGTTCATATCTTTTGTCCATATTTTTTAGCCAAGTTATTTGTATTTTTGTGAGATTGTGTGTGTCCTTTGAGGGAGATATATATATATATATATATATATATATATATATATATGATTTTTAAATATATATATCATTTAAAAAATATATTCCAGATACAAGTCCCTTATGAGGTAACATGTTTTACAGATATTTTACTCCCAACGTGTGGCTTACCTTTTCTTTTTTTTTTAATATTTCTTTTTTAGTTTTAGGTGGACACAATATTTTTATTTTTACATTTATGTGGTGCTGAGAATCGAACCCAGTGCCTCATACATGCTAGGTGAGCACTCTACTTCTTGGCCACAACCCCAGCCCCTGTGGCTTACCTTTTCATGTTTTGAATGATTTCATTTGAAGAGCAAAAGTTTTTTAAAATGTTGTAGACGTCCAGGTGTTTTAGTTAGCTTCTTTGCTGCTGCAACTAAAAAATCTAACCTGAAGAATTGTAGAGGAGGAAAAGTTTATTTGGGGGCTCACAGTTTGAGAGGTCTCGACCTATAGACAGCCGGCTCCATTCCTTGGGGTTCAAGGAGAAGCAGAACATCCTGGCAGAAGGGTGTGGCCAAGGGAAGCTGCTCACCTGTTCAGGAAGGAGAGAGAGACTGTACCTGCCAGATACAAAATATACACCCAAGGCACACCTCCAGGGACCCACCTCCTCCAGCCACAGCCTACCCACCTTCAGTTCCCACTCAGTTAATCCCATCAGGGGATTAATTTACTGACTGAGTGGAGGCTCTCACACCCTGATCATTTCTCCTACAAGCCTTCCTGCATTGTCCCACGCCTGAGCTTTTGGGGGACACCTCACATCCAAACAATAACACCAGGTTAACAACTATTTTCTTCTATGGTACATGCTTTTCTAAAGATTTCTGATATCTTTTCCTGACCCAGGGGCTCATGGTTTCTTCTATAAGTTGTGTGGTTTTGCTCTGTTAAGTCTCTGATTCATTTTGGACCAATCGCTATCAATGGTATGAGTTAAGGGTTGAGATTCATATTTTTCGCAGGAATATTCAGTAGTTGAAGAGACCATTCTTTCTTCACGGAATAACCTTGGCTTATTTGTCAAAAATCAGTTTGCCACATATGAGGGGGTTTCTGGATTCTTGGTTCTGTTTCAGGGAACTATGTATCTGTTCTTATATACTATATAGCACTCTCTTGATTATTGTAAGTTTAGAGTAAGTCTGGAAATCAAAATTGTATTATTCTAGGCCCTTTGCATTTCTATTTGAATTTTAGAACCTGTTTTTAAATTTGTGTGTGTGTGTGTGTGCGCGCGCGCGCGCTGTGGATCAAATCCAGGGCCTCATGCAGATTGGGCAAGCACTGTCACTGAGCTACATCCCCAGCCCTCAGTTTACTAATTCTTACAAAAAAAAAAAAAAAAAGAAGTCTAGTGAGACATTGAGTGGTTTGCATTGACTCTAATACATCAATTTAGGGAGGGTTGGCATCAAAATAATATCGAGTCAGTATTTGAGTCTTTTGATTCATAAACATTTCTCCATTTATTTGGTCCTTAATTTCTCCTGTAAATATTTTAGGGTTTTTGGTATGCATGTTGTACATACTTTGTTACTACTGTCTTTGAATATTTCCCCTTCCACACCCTCTGGTACTGGGGATTGAACTCAGGGGTGCTCTACCACTGAACTGCACCCCAGTCCTTTTTCATTTTTTATTTTGAGACAGGGTCTGGCTAGGTTGCCCAGGCTGGCCTTGACCTTGTGATTCTCCTGCTTCCTGAGTTGCTGGGATGTGACTTCACACCCAGCTCCTATTTTCTGATCTTGTTATAAATTGTACTTTTTTCCCCCTTTAAATTTCCAATTCTTTGATGCTAATGGAAAAGTATAATTTATTTTTGTACATTAATCTTGTGCTTATGACTTTAGCATTTTTTTCCATAGATAATGTCTTAGAATAAAAGCAGTTTTGCTTCTTTCTTTCTAGTCAGTGTGCCTTTTGTTTCTTTTTCCTTGCTTTATTGCTTAACTAGGATACCGAGCACAAAGTTAAATAGAAGTGGTAAGAACAGACTTTCTTTGTAGGACCAGAGGGGTCTTTTCTTTCCTATTTGATATTGGTAATTTATGTTTTTTCTTTTATCATTCTGGCTAGAGGTTTATCTATTTTGTTCTTCTTTTCAAAGATCCAGTTTTTGGTTTCATTGATTTTTATCGTTTTTGTTTTGCTTTGTGTACCGGTCCATTGCTTTCTGATTTGTATTCCCTTTCCTTCCTTCTACTTTCTTTGAGTTGAATTTGATCTTCTTTTTCTTCTTTCTTTCTGTCTTTTTAAAAAATTATTTCTTGAAGTGAAGCATAGACCACTGATTCAAGACTTTCTTTTAAAATAAAAATCTAACACTATGAATTTCCCTTTAAACACTGTTAGCTGCTTCTCATTTGTGCTTTTAAGTTCTGTTTTCATTCAGTTCAAGATATTTTCTAATTTACTTTGTGCTTTTTTCTGTGACCCATGACTCATGACTATTTAGAAGTATGTTTAGTTTCCAGATATTTGGGAATTTCCCAAACTACTACTACTACTACTACTACTACTACTACTTCTTCTTCTTCTTCTTCTTCTTCTTCTTCTTCTTCTTCTTCTTCTTCTTCTTCTTCTTCTTTTTTTTACAGTATTGGAGCTGGAACTCATTCCTTTTCTAAGAGTAAGTTTGAAAGATCAGTGACTTATATCTTTAACCCTTTTTATTTTATTCAGGCTGGCCTTGAACTTGAAATTCTCCTGCTTCTTCCTCCTAATTTGCTAAGATTATATCATATTTGTTTTTCATGAGGATGATTTGCTGATCTTTTCATGTCACATAGTCAGAAGTCTGTCCATCCTTTAACCTTTAACTTACCTTTATATTTAAAGCAGGTTTAGACAGCATATAGTTATGTATTTAAAAAAAAAATTTTTTAGTTTCCAATGGATCTTTTTTATTTCATTTACTTAGATGTGGTGCTGAGGATCGAGCCCAGGGCCTCACACATGCCAGGCAAGTACTCTACCACTGGGCCACAACCCCGGCCCTAGTTGTGTATTTTTAAAAAATATATATATATATATATATATATTTTTTTTTTTAGAATTTTTTTTTCTTAATATTTATTTTTTAGTTCTCGGCGGACACAACATCTTTGTTGGTATGTGGTGCTGAGAATCGAACCCGGGCCGCACGCATTCGAGGCGAGCGCGCTGCCGCTTGAGCCACATCCCCAGCCCATATTTTTAAAAAATATTTTTTATTAGTAATAGATGGACACAATATCTTTATTTATTTTTTATGTGGTGCTGAGAACAGAACCCAGCGCTCTCCCACTGAGCCACAATCCCAGCCCATAGTTGTGTATTTTTAAAATCCATTCTGATAATATCAGCTTTTCTAAAAAAATATATTTATTTTTTTAGTTGTAGTTGGACACAATACCTTTATTCCATTCATTTATTTTTATGTGGTGCTGAGGATCAAACTCAGGGCCCCACACATGCTAGGCGGGCGCTCTACTACTGAGCTACAATCCCAGCCCAAATGTCTGCTTTTTAACTGGGAATATTTAGACCACATACCTTTAGGTCAGTATTGATAGAGTTGAGTTTAAATCTACTCCATTACCTTTTTTAAAAAGTATTTTTTAGTTATTGATGGACCTTATCTATTTATTTATATATGGTGCTGAGAATTGAACCCAGTGCCTCACACATGCCAGGCAAGCGCTCTTCCAGTGAGCTACAACTCCAGACCCAACTACCGTACTTTTTGTTTTGTGTATATCCCATTAGATTTCATTCCTTTTTGCCTCTTTTCTTCCATTTGGTTGAATCTCTTTGAGATTTAATTTTGTCTTATTGGCTTATCACCTATATCTCTTTATTGTGATTTTAGTGACTAAGGTAGATTTACTCCCCCCCCCCCCCCCCCGTACTGGGAATTGAACCTAGGTATATTCTACCTCTGAGCTATATTCTCAGCTCTATTTATTTATTTATTTTGGTACCGGGGATTGAACTCAGGGGCACTCTACCACTGAGCCACATCCCCAGCCTTATTTTGTATTTGATTTAGAGACAGGGTCTCACTGAGTTGCTTAACACCTTGCTTTTGCTAAAGCTGGCTCTGAACTCATGATCCTCCTGCCTCAGCCTCCTGAGACACTGGGATTACAGGCATGCACCACCACCCTCAGCTCTTTTAATTTTTTTATTTTGAGACAGAGCCTCACTAAGTTGCTGAGGCTGGCCTTAAACTTGGCATTCTCCTGCCTTAGCTCCTGAATCACTGGGATCACAGGCATGCACCACCAAGCTTGGCATAGGTTTAGATAGATAGTTTTAACTCATCACAGTCACGGTATACTTTTGAGTGATAGTAGACCTTCATATATAATATCTTACAAAAGATACTATTGTGTATCTTTCATGTATACAAAAGTTATAATCCTATAATATATTGCTATTATTTTTACTTTCAAGAGTCACTCATATTTTAGCTGGGCATGGTGACGCACACCTGTGAACCCAGCTAAGATATACTCAGGTTTCTGGGTTTTCTTCTTCTTCTTTCAGTACTTTAAAGAAGTCACTCCATTGTCTCATACAGTTCTTAAACTTTTGGAGACCCTAATTCTGTGGTAGATCTTGTGGAGTTAAAATGTTAGTGTAGCACCTCTCTCCTCAAATTAACTGTTTCAGGAACACACTTACTTTTCCCTGTAAGGGATTCTAATAGGGCTATTGGGATTGGGATTATATGCATGCATATTGTTTGGTTTTTTCCTTGTGAAGTCACACACTGGCCTATCTGTCTTTTTTTTTTTTTTTTTTTTTTTTTGAGTGGGGATTGAACCCAGAGGCACTTTACCACTGAGCTACATCCACAGTCCTATTTATTTATTTAAAAAAATTTTTTTAGTTGTCAATGGACCTTTATTTATTTATTTATATGTGGTGCTGAGGGTCGAACCCAGGGCCTCACACGTGCTAGGCAACTGCTTTACCCCTGAACCACAACTCCAGCCCTCCTTTTTATTTTTTGAGACAGAGCCTCACTAAGTTACTGAGGCTGGTTTGAACTTGCCATCCTCCTATCTCAGCCTCCCGAGTTGCTGGGATTATAGGCGTGCACCGCTCTGTCTGGTGTGTCATCTGTCTTTAACCCTTACCCTAAGACTACTTCCTCATGACTGTGTTTCTCTGTTGTCTTTAGCAGAACACACGTTCGCTTTGCCTACTCCTTTTCTAAGAGTAAGTTTGAAAGATCAGTCCTCTCTGGTTTCCATCCTGGGCTCTTTCTAGTGCTATGAACCAAAATTTGAACTTGGATCTAGTTTTCCACAGCTGTGTGCCCTGAGTAAATTACTTGAGTCTTAGGAGGCAATCTGTAAATTTGAATAGTATCCCCAGAGTAATAAGGATTAAATTAGATAATAGATTAAAAAAATTTTACTACCATATTGACACTAAATATCAAATACTCACATAGTGTATATTATGAGACATAAACAATCTTCCAGTTTACAGGTGAGGGACCTAAAGCATGGTAACCTATCCAAGTTACACCATGAGAGAATGGTAGAGAACTGGGAATTGAACCCAGTCTGGCTGCAGAGCCAAGCCCTTTAGCTATAGTGCTTCACTCTTTCTCAGTATATGCTAATTCCTTCTCGTTGGATTAGAGTTGGACTTTGAAAAGTGAGTACTGTTGACCGGGTAGATGTTGGGGTCTTGAGGCAGTGAAAGGTAGTGAGGCACAGGACATTTCAAGTAGGAAAGGCAGAAATGTAGTGGAGGACAAGTTTTGTTATGTAGAGTCTAAATGACAGCTTGCTTTGATGCCGCTAACAAAATTGTTCTGTTTCATTTTGCATAAAATGACAAGCCAACAGGGGACTGACATGGTCAGGTGGTTCTTTCCTGTTTGGGGTACAAAGGATTGAACCTAGGTGCACTCAACCACTGAGCCACATCCCCAGCCCTTTTTTATTTTTATTTTTTGTACTGGGGATTGAAGCCAGGGGTGCACAACTACTGAGCCACATCCCCAGCCCTTTGTTATTTTTTATTTAGAGACAGGGTCTCACAAAGTTGCTTAGGGCCTCAATAAATTGCTGAGACTGGCTTTGAATTTGTGATCCTCCTCCCTCAGCCTCCCGAGACACTGAGATTACAGTGCCACCGCACCCAGCTGTCAGATGGTTCTTTCAGAATAGTTCTTGGATGATTTTGTGGTTGGACTGAAGTGAGGAACAGCTGGAATGAAGGGATCAAGTAGAATGTCTTGCACAAGCATAGGTAGGCAGTGATGAGCTCATTCAAAATGATGGTCAGACTAGAAAGCAAAGCACAGAGATGTGAGAGTTAGCAGGATTCAGTGGCTCACTCAAAAATGAAGTCATAGATGATATGTTTGGTGACAAGGAAGGACATGATATGAATAATGGAGATAAGGAAGTCTGAAAGGAGTAAGTTAGTGAAGGTAGATGTAAGGAACCTGTTTTATATGGGCAACTGACCATTTTAGAGTTGATTCCCTCTTTCCTGTTTGTGGGAGGCAGTGAGGGGGCTACCTGGGGAGAGTTTGTAGGATAGTCTCAAAGGAGGAGGCAAGGGAGGGAGAGTCGAAGTGAAGAGAGGTGGAATTCACAGGCCAGAGGCCATCTATATGATCTAAAAATGGCAAAGGGACTTGGGGGTGTCCCCCCAAGATCTGGGATTAACACTTGCTCCCACAGAATTTCCCACTAACCAATTTTACCTATCCTTTCCCCCTCAAGTCCAAGTGTGGCTGAGAAGTAGTCAATCTCTCAAGGAATTATAAAGGCTAGAGCCAGAATCATATGGGACTAAAGATTAAAGGGTTCTTCCTGGACTTTGGGACTTCTGGGACTTCCTTTTGACTCCAGAGGTTGCAGAGAGAGGCTCAATAACAATTAAGATCAAATTCCCGCCACCCACTGGGATGGGGACCCAGAGCATATCACATTATTTAAGAAAATAAAATAATATGGCACTTTGTAATCCTCCACATATTTATCACTGTTATGCATCTTTAGTTCAAGAGATTGATTTATGTATCTGTTTCCCAGTGACCACAAACGCCCAAAGAACCAGATCTTAGTGTTTACGGTGGACCTAATGCCTAGTGCAGAGCTTGGTTGACTCTCATTAATTTGTTCATTCAATATCATTTATGAGCCCTGTTTCATGTGCTGAATATTCATTTGCTCAGCAAGTATTTACTGAGCACTTACGGCATGCCAGGATCTGGGCCAAGTGCCTGGAACACACTTGAACAAGACTGGCAGGGTGTCTGCTCTCAAGGGGTTTCCATTTAAATGGACCAGTCAAAAAGACCAAAAAAAAAAAAAAAAAAAGGAAAATCAAGAGGACTTCAAGTGGTGATATATACCAGGAAGACAATATACCATGGGGAGAAACTTTGGATACTATGATGGGGGAAGGCTCCCCAAATGGTAGGAAGGGGTGGATTACAATGAGACCAGGGGGAAAGCAGAGTCATGGGGAAGAAAGCGATGGCTAAACCATAATAAACAAGAGGGCAAGAGCAAGGAGATGAGTCTTTGGCAATGGGCCAGGTCATGTGGGGCCTACAGGAAGGAAATGGAGATTTATCCTGAGTGTGATTGGAGGGTTTTAGCCCGAAGAGGTGTGAGGTGCTACAATGCTATTTTCTCTCTGAAAAACTCCTTTGGGTATTGTGTAAAAAATACAGTGGGCCAAGCAAGGAGGCGGGAGAGCAGATGTGGATGGTGTGTGTGGACCTGGAGAGTCTCGGACCCAGTTGCAGTGGAGGTGCAAAGAGGGTGGATTTCGGGTCTCCTTGGAGGGAGATCCAGTTGGCTAGATGTGGAAAGTGAGGAGCAGCAAGGGAGCTAGACAGATCTGCAGGTCAGATGACCAGGCCTCCTAGTTGCCTGAGACTGAAAGGTTTCCTGGGACATGGATTTTCTTTTTTTTTTCTTTTTTTTTTTTTTTTTTGTACCAGGGATTGAACCCAGGGACGTTCAACCACTGAGCCGCATCCCCAGCCCTATTTTGTATTTTATTTAGAGACAGGGTCTCACTGAGTTGCTTAGGGTTTTGCTAAATAGCTGAGGCTGGTTTAGAACTCGTGATCCTTCTGTCTCAGCCTCCTGAGCCACTGGGATTACAGGTGTGTGCCACCACGTCTGGCTGGGACATGGACTTACAAAGCTAAAATCAGGACAACGTAGTCCTGCCTAAGTCCCGGCAACCAGGACAGCTTATCATGCTGCTCCTAGTATTTGGGGCCAAGCAATGAGTGGGAGTTTGTTGGTGCCACACAGAGAGATAGAGAGGACTTAGGGAGAACAGATTTAGAGGTGTGACTCAAGCATTCTGTTTTGGCCACATAAGGTTTGAGATGCTTATCAGACATCCCCATGCAGATGGAGTGGGCACTGGACAAGGAAAGAGATCAGATTCAGGAAAGAATTTGGAATCCAGCAATATCCGGATGGTATTTAAAATAATGAGGAAGACTGCCTAGGAAGAGTAAGTAAATGGAGGACAGGAAGGGGCCAAGGGTGGAGGTACCTGACGTTGTGAGGGTAAGTGGAGGAGAAGCAGTTACCCAAGGGATCTAGAAGGAATAGTAAGTGATGTGGGAGGTGAACCAGGAGAACAAGATGTCATGGATGGCTAGAGAAAAATGAGTCTCATGAAGAAGGGAGTGTCCAACTGTGCTAAATGCTCCTGAGGAGCATGGAGACAAAAATGGCTATTTAAGACAGCTGGGCTGGGCTCAGTGGCACATGCCTAGAATCCTAGCTGCTCGGGAGGCTGAGGCAGGAGGATCGCAAGTTCAAAGCCAGCCTCAGCAACTCAGCAAGGCCCTAAGCAACTCAGCAAAACCCTGTCTCTAAGTAAAATATAAAAAAGAGCTGGTTAAGCACCCCTGGGTTCAATCCCTGATACCAAATGCACACCTGTAATCCAAGTGATTTGGGAAGATGAAGACGGAGGGTTACAAGTTTGAAGTCAGCTTGGGCATTTTAACAAGATTCTATCTCAAAATAAAAAGGGCTGGAGATGTTGCTCAGAGTGCCGCTGGGTTCAAAATCTAATATGGGGTTGGGAAAGGGGGACTTGAAGAGAAAGGAAGGAGAGCAGGAGATTGGCAGTTGGGGCTGGGAGTAGGATGGGGTAGGATTTTGTGGTATGTATTTTTTTTATGGTAGGTTTTAAAATTTTTGTGTGTGGTGCTGGGGATCAACTCCAGAGCAAATGCTCTATCACTGAGCTATGTCCCCAGCCTCTGCTAGATAACTTGAGCTTAGTTAAAGGCTTGAGGAAAAGAATTAAGGGAGAGCTTGAAAATATGGGGGGAGGAGACAATTCTGGGAGGGCATGCAGGGATGGGGACATGCCCAGAGCTCAGCTTTGGCAGGGTGGGGCGAGGCAGATGGGTAGAAACCCAGATAGGACTGTCACAGTGTGAGGGGGACACAGCTGAAGGTGTTGTGGGTTAAGGCTGTTCCTTTCAGATGGCCTTTATTTCCTCTTGGAATAATGATGAGGTCTGCTGCTGGGAGTGACTGTGGACAAACGCAGAAGGCTGCAGAGTGCAAATTTATAGGGGCATCAATTTGTTTAATTCCTCCAATAGCTTGGTGTGACATTTTTCTGGGCATAGGAGCAGAAGAGTGGGCAGATGAATCTAGGGTGGAGCTTTGCAGTGTGGACACAGCTGAGGACAAGGATATTGGCCAGCGAGGGGAGGAAGCGACAGGCGATGCATCTGAGCTGAATAATGCAGGATGTGGAACAGGGCTTGGGTGGATAAGGACAAAACTCAAGGGACCAAAGGTACAAAAGGACCCCAAGAAGCAGGGAGAAAGGAAGGAGGGTGATGAATGGATCCAAATTATGGTCAGAAAGTGGGATGTAGAGTTGGTGTTTCCAGGTTGGAGCACACCTGAGTGGTGAAACTCCAGGGTATGGATGCCCTCAGGTGTGAGTGACTCATTGGAGTGGAGGTGAATGTCCCTGGAGTTGAGGATGCCAAGGTATTGTGATTTGGGGACAGTGGATAGTTCATTCACATCAGCCCTCAAATCACCCCGACTAAGAGGGAGCCATGGGAAGGAGGAGAGAAGCTGAGCCAAGCCCTCTGATGAATGTAGAGGACTGAGCAGCCGGCCTGCGTTGGCAGAGACAGAGGGGAAGAAGCTGGAACTGTTCTCACACAGTGATGGAGGCATAATGCTGCCTTATAAGTTTCTTGAACTAAACTGAACCGCGGGTGCTGTGTTAGTTCCAGGAAATGCCAAAGTCAGCACCAGCTGCCATTTTCTAGAATAACCTCAGGACAGACATTAAAATCAGCAGAGAAGGAGCATCCCCTACCTGAGCCTCAGAGTCAAGGAGAGACTCTGAGAAGAAACATCAGTAGGTTGACAATAGGGCCTTTCCTGGGGCTCCACCCAGCCCGCATCTCTTGCCCTGAGGTTGTCAATTCTCCCTTCCCCCTTTGGGGGGCTGCCAGTGTCGGCTCTCTGCTCCAGGACACAGTCCTGGCAGGGAATAAAAAAAAAAAAAAAAAACCTCAGCCAGCCATCTTGGTCTGGCATCATTCCCAGGAGGAGCCGGAGCAGAAGCTTTGCGCGATGGAGCTGAAGGAAGCACATTTCGGGTGTGCTTCTCCCCGGCCAGCAAGGGCTTATTAGCCAAAACGAACAGCTTCCCAGGCCCATTCTCAGACCCACTTAAAAATCACCTGAGCGGTGCCTCCACCCTTGTACACCAGAGGACAAGTCGCTTCCTGCTCAGACAGAACCGACCCTGACCTCAGCCCTTCTAGAACGTCAGCAGCACCTGCACAATGCTGCTTCTCGCGGGTGACGTGATCCACGCAAGGCGCACTTCCCGGACACTGCTGTCTTTCTCCTTCTCCTTCATTAGCTGCTTGTTATTCAGTCTCCTTTGCAGGTTCCTTCTCATTAACTTGACATCTAGAAGTTGGAGCGCCCCAGTTCTCAGCCCTTGATCTCCGCCCCCTCCCTACCTGCACTCGTTTCCTTTGTGATCTCAACCGGCCTGTGGCTGTCATACCAGCTAATCACTGACAGGCACCCATGGCACATCTCCACTCCCCAGCCAGTCGCCTCTGTGGCACCTCTGCGTGGACATCTTAAGGCATCACCTTAACGGGCTCAGAATTGAAGCTCTCTCTCCTGTCACCCAGCCATGTCTGTTCTCCCTGCAGCCCACCCCCATTCCGGTCTGTGGCAATTCTCCTTCCAGTTGCTCAGGCCAAAGACGGGCTTTCCTCTGCTGCTCACAGCCCACTTACAGTCTATCAGCCAAACCTGTCAGTCCTACCTTCAAAAGATAACCAGAATCTGACCATTCTTACTCCTTCGCCCCCCACATCCTGAACCGAGCCATGCTCATGTCTTGCTTGAATTTTTGCAATAACCTCTTTGTTGCTGTCTGCTTCTACTGTATTCCAAGACAGTGTCCTGGAGATCATGGCACACACACCTACATTCCTTCCTACTCATGTGCAACCCAAGCAAAGCTCCCAGAGTGGCCTGCCCTGAGCGGGCCTGCTCTGCTCCTCCGTCTTCACCTCCCCCTGTTCCCTCCCTTGCTCTCCCTCCTGCAGCCCTACCGGCCTCCTTCTTCAAATGCTTCTAGAATGTTCCCACCTACTATTTCCTCGACCTAGAACCTGCTTCCCCGGCGTCCACAGGGTTGGTTCTCTCTCTCCAAACCTTGGTTCAAATGTCATTCTTCTCAGTGAGGCCTTCCCTGACCACCCCCTGCAAAATACTGCCATTTAAGATAGCGGCAGCCAGGGCTGTCCTTCTTCTCCTTTTCTCCATAGATTTACCGTCTTCTAAGACTATCCACATATTAGATGTGGACTTTGCGAGAGCAGGGATATTCTGTTTTACTCACTGTCAAGTCTCTTTTCCTTAGAACAGTACCCGACCTAGAGAAGGACTCAGTAAATATCGTGGAACACACGTAATCAATTCAGCTGGCTGTAGGGGAACCTCAGAGTCCGACAATCCTCAGGATGCCAGCACGAGAACAACAGTTTTTATAACAAGGTCCTCCTCTTCTAAGTCCTCACAGAGGCACGACTTTAAGCAAGTATCTGCCTGGGCCCTTGAATATTTATGTAACCAAATCCCTGGGGCCAGCAGAGGTGGCCCTTGCCTCTCTTTCCTTTGCTTCCTACTTCCTGTAAGACAATCAGCAGGACTGGGGACCTAGCCGGTAGGTGAGCATAACTATTAAACACTAGCACTCCACAAAGATCACGGATGGGGTCATTCTTTTATGCATCAGAGGAATATGTTGTAGTCTTCTTGTAACCATGTGAGTCTCTAGGCCAAAAATGTTGAAAAGATAGAGCAAAGGTCACAATGCAGAGCTTTGCTCTGCAGAGTGTTTCTGGTTTCTACTCCACCAGGGAATTGCTACAATTCCAGCGCTTCCCGTGAGTTCTCTAGTATTCTACCAGGGGAAAATGTGAACCTTGGACTGGATGATCACTCAGACCCTTTCTGGATCTAAAATTGTGGTTTTCTTGAAAGACTTGGGCTCCTATTCATGAGTCACCAAAAACTCACGTGATTTTCTTATTTGGCTTTCCTAGCACATAAAAGAGACAGGTGTGTTTTTTTCTGTGACTTTTGTATTAGTACTTTTTCAGTTGTTAGGGAGAGAAACACAACTAAAACTGACTAAAGCAAATAAGGGTGTTTATTGGCACCCATAAATGGAAATTCCAGGGGTAGAACCTCTGCTGGCAAGTTGGGCCCCAGGGGTGATGGGATGGCAGGAGGACCCAGTCTCTCTTCTTCTTCAGGCTCCATTTCTGCTGTGTTGGTTTCACATGCAGGCTGGCAGTCCCCAGCATGTGAAACCCAGCAGTATCAAAATGACACCTTGCCATCCAGGCATGATGACACATGCCTAAAATCCCAGTGATTTGGGAGGCTGAGGCAGGAGGTTCACAGATTCAAGGTCATCCTCAGCCACTGAGTGAACCTGTCTCAAAATTAAAAAATAAAAAAAGGCTGGGAACATAGCTTTTTTTTTTTTTTTTTTTTTTTGAGACTGGGTCTCACTCAGTTGCTTAGGGTTTGCTAAATTGCTGAAGCTGGCCTCAAATTTGCAATCCTCCTGTCTCAGCCTCCAAAATCTCTGGGATTACAGGCATGTATGCTCACGCCCAGCCCCAAGAGCTGTTTTTATCTGGGTTTTCTACTCTTTTCCTGCATACCCATAGCTCTTTTGCTAAAATGTCATTACTAGTTATACCAATGTTAATGGCGATTGGTAAACAAGAACTAGAATGTAAAAAGTTACTAGTGAGGATCCACCACAATTAGAAAAAGATTTCCTAACCTGATTTCTTATTTCAAATGAGAACAGAAAGCAACAACAGCAACAACAAAAACAACAATAAAAATCCAGCTATTCAGAATATCAGGGCTCAGACATAGTTCAGTTGGTAGAGTGCTTGCCTTGCATGCACATGGCCCTGGGTCAATCCCCAGAACCCCCCCCCCCCCCACACACACACCCACCAAAAAAAAAAAAAAAAAAAAAACAACAAAAACCCAGAATATCAAACACTGGCCTTTTCTTGCTTAAGTGAATGTTCCTAGGAGTCCAGGGCTAGATTAAAGATTAAACAAAACAACAATTTTGTAAGGAGGTCAACAGGAGCCCCCAACTCCTCCAAGAAAACAGTGGGCTTGTAAACATTTTCGAATATGTATCATTTTGTCCCCAATTTCCACCCACATGCAGCTGCCCTTCTGGTTGCTCAGGTTGGACTGGGATTACACTGGTTGCTGGTATTTGCCCTTGAGGCGTCTTGGCAACAGTGCTGGTAGTTTAGATCCTTGATATCACAGGGGCTGGGCAGGTGGCTGGGCTATATCAGCAGGGCGATTCTTTTTTTTTTTTTTTTAGTTGTAGTTGGACACAATACCTTTATTTTATTTATTGTTATGTGGTGCTGAGGATCGAACCCAGGGCCTCCAGAGTGCTAGGTGATCGCTCTACCATTGAGCTCCAGCCCCAGCCCAGCAGGGTGATTCTCACAGATGGTTCACCAGGCTGGGGTCTAGGCCTGCTCTCTTGTCTTCCCAGTCTGGGAGCTAAAGAGCACCAAGATCCTCATCTATGCTTCTCAAGTGTGGCCCAATTTACCAACAAATGCAACTTTGTCTACTAGAAATGTATAGGATCTGAGAAGGGAGAAGAGAGTTGAGTATTACGGGTTTCTTCTTCTCCTCTGCATCTGGAGAATGGACTCAATTAGACCTGGCCATGAATCAACCCGTGTGTGTTGGCAGAGTTCACTTCCAGTGTTGTGGAGGCAGAGTGATGTAATGGAAAGAGCTCTGGCCTGGGACACTAGTGAGCAGGTCCTTCTCAGCCACCACCTTGTTCAGTGACCCTGAGCAGCCCCTTGCCTTCTCTGCTTCTCAGTTTCCTATGTTTCAAACAGAGGATTGGACTAAAGACCTCTGAGGCATCTTTTAGGTTCACCATCCATCAGATGTATAAATGTTACACCCTACAGTTGGCAGACCTGGGAAGGAAGGCTCCCTGGATGTTTCCTTTTCCAGAAAGATCTTCCTACACACCCCTTGTTGTTGCCAAGGGTGATATTCAGTGTGCCCCTGAATAAGGTCAAAAGTACAGGATTACGGTTGGAGTTAAGAGTAGTTCCCAGGTATGACTATATCAGGCATTTATCAAACATTAATTGTTTGAGCTCGCAGGTGCTGGGGCTGTAAAAATGAATAAGACAGAGCCCCTACCTGGAGGAACACACAGTCCGGTGAAGGAGAAAGATGAGTAAAGCAGTCATTGCATTTTAGTGTGATAAATACTGCTAGAGTCATATAGAAGGCAGCATGACGCACAGAAGATGGACATATCAATCTGGGGTGGAGTCAAAGTGACTTCCTGGAGGAGGGAGCACATGGACAGACACTGAGGGATGAATAGGAGTTACCCAAGTGGAAAGGGGATTAAATCTCTTCGGATGCTCACAAAAAGTATGTTCACTCAACAGATCCTTGCCAACTGTCATGTGACACATTGTTTTCTTTAAAGACAGGCATCTCTTTCAATAAGAATGCACACCTAGCAGGGTGCGGTGACCCACATCTATAATCTCAGTGGCTCAGGAGGCTGAGGCAGGAGGATCATGAGTTTAAAGCCAGCCTCAGCAACTTAGTGGGGCCCTAAGCAACTTAGTGAGGTCCCGTCCCTAAATAAAATATTAAAAAGGGCTGGGAATGTGGCTTAGTGGTTAAGAGCCCCTGGGTTCAATCCTCAGTACTAGAAATAAATAAATAAATAAATAAAAAGAAAGAAAGAAAGAAAAGAAAAAAAATGCATACTTTAAAAAACCAAGAGACATATCTTTTATGGTTTAATTAATTATTCCCTTGGATTTGGCACAGGAGTAGGAACAGTGGACACCAAACTGGATCCCCAGGAGCAGGCGCTGTATAGACAGGGAAAGCTTGAGTGCACCCCATCTTTGATGTAGACCCTGAGATAGTAGAATTGTAGGCTCCGATGATACCAATATGAAATGCTTGCCTTCTGTACAAAGAGCACATTCATTAGCTCTTTGATAATTTTCTATTTCTTTTGCCATATATGGAGGGACTTAAAAGCTGTTGGGTTTCTGAGTATTCCTAAGGCTTCCCTATGATTCTACGTAACCATAGTAGGCTTCTTGGAGGAAGTGCTCAAGGAAGGAAAGGTGAAGACTAGCTTGACTGGTTAGGTTGACGTCTTAGCTGAAAGGGACTCCTAGGGCCCCTCACTGCTCCCAGCGCGCCACCCTTCCGTGCATTTGACCTTTGTTCCCGTCCTAACCTCCCACCGAGTAGAGCCAGGTTTGGTCACTTCCCCCTTTCCGTTGGGTGGCTGGACACGTCGCTCAGGTTTGTGACTCAAAGCTCTCGGTCGCGGCCGTGCGCTGGGCTGCGGGTGCTCCTGGGGCTGTGAATTACCTTCCGCGGCGCTGGCCCCGCCCCCCTCGCGCCGCCGCCGGAGGTTCAAGTGCAGGATCGGGGCTGAGCTGGAGCGAGAGGCAACACCCCGCTCGCTCGCTGCAACCTGCTCCCTCCGGGAGGATCCTCCCCGCGTAGCCGCTGCTCCCAGGCTCCGCCAGGCTGACGGGCAGCGCGAGCCGGGAGGGACCGACACCTCGGCGCTGCCCGCTAACAGTCCAGGCGGAGGAGCGTCATAATTACTCTCCGCGCTAATTGCCCATCATTAAAGTTCAGGAGACGGTCGAAGAGGAGCTCCGCGGCGAGGAGGAGGAGGAGGAGGCAGGTGGGGTCGGGCTGGGGCTCCCGGCCCGGGCAGGGTTAAGTGCTCGCTGGTTCCCTGCCGCCCGGCTTGCGGCCAGCTCGCCGTCTCCGAGAGGCCAGAGTCACTGCCAGGGACCCAGGAGGTACGCCGTGAGCCAGGGCGGACCCACGTCGGACCCCCTCCCCCATCGCCGCCTCTAGGAGGCGGCCGAAAGTGGGGGCGCCAGCCTGGCGCCCGGGGGAGGAGGGCAGAGAGCTAGAGGGGCTGCGGGGACACGGAGATGGCCGATGAGATTGACTGGCTGGACTTGCCGGGCCGGTGGACCTACGGAGTGGACCGCGGTGGGAGAATCTTCTTCATCAAGTACGTAGGTCTCTCTCTCTCCTCTCCTCTCCTTTTTTTTTTTTTTTCATTATTTTTCTTTAAAGTTTTCCAACTTGAAAGGTGGCAGGGCTGGGAACAAGCCGGAGGGAGGAGGGACTGGGACGGTGGGCATGACTAATAAGTTTATCGGGATGCCTGTTTGAATGTGTCTCCCGCCTTTTCCTCAATGGGTCAAAGTCCAGCAAAGGCTCTGTATTCCCTAGCTAGAAAGGCAGGGCAGGACAGGGAGGTGCCGCCTTTCCCGTCTCCCCTGACCACAGAGGTCCCCAGGAGGACAGCCATACCTGTGCCCAGCCTGGGATCCTTTCACCTCCTTGGGCAGAAAGATCCAAAGGTGGATCTCCAATCCCCCTCCCCTACTTGCTACCTGAAGACTTCAGCTAAGTGACAAGATACATGCAGTCCAGGAGGGGACTGAGTCTGCCACCCGGTTCCTGCGTCCCCTCACCCATGGGTTCAGTGTTCCAAAGCCAGCAGCTCTTCTCCCCTCCTGCTGGAATGTTGTCAAGGGACAGGAGAAGCTAGCCACCCACTGCATGTGTAGCAATCTTTAGGGAGAGAGAGTCTTTGCTACTCTCAGTAATTTATTAGCACTGTTATAATAATTTCATAAACCAAAATGGCTGTGGCATAATCTCATTATAACAAAGTGGCCCTCTTTTGGCCCGCTTCTCCTATAGTCATTTTTTTTGCCAGGATAGAAATCTTCCAATGAGATAGCAAGTCTAGAAGCACAGCATTCTGGACTGTTACCCACACTTGACATGCTTTCTCTTCTTCAAGATAGTCACTCACCGGGCATGAGAGTGAAAAGGAACCCAGAAGCAGTCCCTGTGTTGTCTAGGTGGGGGACCCAGGTCCAGAGAGATTGGAACTGCTTGTCGAAGATAAAATCATTGTCAGTCAGATCTTGGTCTAAGCCTGGCATCTGCAGGCTGTCCTGCCCGCTTTTCTCTAACCAGCCTGCCTTTGCAGGAGCCCAAGCGGCAGAGTGTTCTCTTGGGTGTTTGTCAGTTTCCACACTTGCTTAGGGCCTTTCTTTTGTAATTATTGCCACCATTATCCTAATTGATGCTGTCATTATATTATCTTAGAAATCAACTCCACGAAAGTTCTTGACCCTAGGTCAGGTTCCTGAATAACAGAACTTCTCCAGGATTAAAACCAGAGTGCCCTCCCTCAGGGGCTTGAGACTTCAGAGTCCATAAGGATCATCGGGGCCAGGAGCTATGGTGGCACGTGCCTGCAGTCCCAGCTACTCAGGAGGCTGAGGTGGGAGGATGGCTTGAGCCCAGAAGTTTGAGGGCAACATGGGGACACCCTGACTGAAAAAAAAAAGGCTTTGTTAAAAAAGCTTCTTGAGCGCTCTGTCAGAGATTCCTGTTCCTGCGGATCTGAATTCTCCCAGTTCCCAGGTACTCTAGAGAAGGGGTTCATCCTGCTCTTTCTTCCCAGTCTCCTGCTGGCCTTCCAGCTTCTTTTTGTCTTGTATTCCACAAACACATCTGAAGCATTTACTCTTTACTGCTCACTAGGCACTGGAGATAAAAATAAATAAATAAACGACAGGGTTTTTTGTTGTTGTTGTTGTTGATGTTGTTGTTTAAAGTCATAGGAAGAAAACACAAATAAGTCCTTAGGAAATCATCGGATACATTCTGGAAGCATCTATTTTGCATGGGGCTCTAGGAGAAGGGGGAAGGAAGAGCCAGCACTGTGCAGGGAGTTCAGGGGCCTCCCCAGGAGGAGGAAGCATTTGGGCTGAGCTTGTTGAAGGGTGGGAGCCAAAGGGGGCTTGGCCGCTGGGGCCCATGGAAGGACGGACGGCACTGACGGTGGGACATGGGTCACTAGAATCCTCTATGGGGCTCAGTAAAGTGGAGTGGAGGATGCAGGGGTGCTGCAGAGGACAAGGACAAAAAGTCACAAAGGGACAGCTTGAGAGAGGCCTTACATGTTTGGACTCCATCCTGTAGGAGGTGGGAAGCCAAAGGTCTTGACAGAGTCAGATCTGCATTCAGAACGATCTTCTGGCAGCTAAAGGGGAGATGATTTGAGGCTGGGCAGGAGGCGGGGGAGAAACTCAGGAAGCAATGGTGAAAATGGAAAATTGGGAGAAAGCTGATGGGGGACCTGAATTCAAGTGGGGAGCACAGAGGTGAAGGGGAGGGAGAGAAGGGAGATATATATATATATATATATATATATATATATATATATATATATATATATATATATATTAATCACACTCAGGGGTACTTAACCCTTGAGCCACTCTCCAGCCCTTTTTATATTTCATTTAGAGTCAGGGTCTCTCCGAGTTGCTGGCCAAGTTGCTGAGGCTGGCCTAGAACTTGCGGCCCTCTTGCCTCAGCCTTCTGAGCCACTGGGATTTCAAGTGTGCGCCACTATGTCTGGCGAAGAAAGACTTCTGTAGGGACAGGATTTTAGGAATAGGATCTACCGCCTGGATATTGTGGAGGGCAAAGATAAATCTCAGAATTTCCAGTTTGAGTTTGCCAGAGATCAGCAAATAGGAAGAGAAACTCATTTTAGGGGGAGTGCAGGTTCAGGGGACATACTGAGTTTGAGGTGTTGACAGACAGCTGGATAGACAGACAGGGGTCCAGAGAGTCATCTTGATGAAAGGAGAGTCCTAGGGGTCATTATGAAGAGGCAGGACTGCCCAGAGTGTGGGAGGGGTGGGGTGAGAAGGGCATTACTGTGTTTAGGGACAGGAAAGAGGAAAAGAGGCCAACAAGGAGAACGGGGTCAAGGGGTCATGGGGTGAGCAGCACCAGGACCTGTTGAGTGTTGCCCCCGAAGGGAAGGAAGAGGGATACTGAGAAGGGGGAAGGAAGGAGTGGCCAACAATGTGGAACTCGGCAGAGAAGCCAACGGCCCGAGACTGGAGTGTCTGTTGGATTTAGGAACACTGGGGGTGAGGGCGTCTTTAATGGAAAGTGGTTTCAGGGTGGGGCTGGGGACAGAAACCAGCTTGCAGTGGGCTGATGCCCGGGGTGGCTGGAGGCAGGGACTGGAGGTGGGAGAGACTCGTCTCTAAGGGGGATGTTGGGTCAGGAGGGAGAGGGATGTGACCAGAAGCTGCAGGGAGATGGTGCCAGGACAGAGTGCTCAGCGGTGGAAGACAGGAAGGGGAGCGGACCAGAAAGTGATGGACCCCACGGGGGTGGGGGTGGGGGGAGAAAGTGACAGTGCACGCCTGGAATGCTCAGTGGAGTGACATTTCTATCAAAGAAGGGAAAGGATGGTCTGTAGCCCAGGCAGGGGATTAGCTTTGAATGGGAGAAGGCTGCCTGTTCTCCAGTGCAGAGACGAATTAAAGGATGGGTGAGAATGTGGTGAACTTGGGGGTAGGGTGTTTGGGCATGTTGGGAGGCCTGATGGTTTTATTTTTTCCTTCTCTTAAGATACAGGATCAGTCGGGGTAGGTGGGGGATGGCAGGGGGGCAGGATGGTGCTAAGGCCTGGGAACATCCAGCAAATGACTAGGGACCCTAAAGCAGATTCTAGTGGTGCTCAGGGCCCAACAGAGCTTGGGGTCTGTGGACTTGGGTCCTCCCAGGTCCAATTTCCCATCAGTCCAGTGCTGGGTGGCTGCATTGTGCCAGCCCAGGGACTAACGAAGGAGGACAGTGGAAGGACAAGAAGAGGAAGCCGAGGGTTGTGGTGGGAAGCTGAGGGTGTGATGCGGTGGTCCACACCATCCAGGTGGCGGGAGGCAGCTGGGAAGTCCGAGGGAGCCAGCAGCGTGAGTGTGAGCAGAGGTCAGGCCCCGGGTGGGGTGGGGGGCTGGGAAGTCTCAGGGGAGCTCAAGAGGAGGGGTGAGGGGCTGCATTTCCCTCAAACCCTTCCCCTCCCATTGCCTCCCAGGATCAAAGCCCAGACCAGAGCCCAGGAATAAGGCACTTTGTCCAATGGCTCCCAAGTGGCTCCAGGGTTCAGGGGTCATAGAACTGTGACTTTGTTTCTTCTTTGGTCAGTTGGGAAAACTCTTCCTGTAGCAGGTGTCCAACCTCAGAGAAAAATGAATGGAGTCGAGAAAAAGAGGGCCCGTGTCCGCACAATGTGCATGAATAGTCACGGCAGCTTTATTTATTGTGGTCCCAAATTGAGATCAACCCATATGTCCGTCAACAGAATGGATGCTTATGCTGGTGCGTCCTGAACACTACTCAGCACTAAGGTGGAGTGAAATAAATTCTACAGCAAGGAACAAAAGAAGGAAGGAGGGAAGGAGGGAAAGAGGGAAGGAAGGAAGGAAGGATCAGACAAAGAAGTCCAGCTTATATGATTCCATTTATGTAAAATTCTAGAAACTCTAAAAAATACACACTAACCTAGAGCGACAGAGCAGATCAGTGTTATAGGGGACGGTGGATAAGAGCTAGGGGGAGGAAGAGGTGTACAGTGGAGTTTATTTATTTATTTTTGTTGTAGTTGAATACACTATCTTTAATTAATTAATTTACTTTTATGTGGTGCTGAGGATTGAACACGGGGCCTCACCTGCTAGGTGAGCGCTCTAACGCTGAGCCACAACCCCAGCCCAACAGTGGAGTTTATTGTACATCAGTCATACCTTAAAGACACAGAATGAAGTCTTGTCCTAGACCCCAAGACCACCTCCCCCTAAAGCCTGAATGATCCAGGGCATCTGTGAGTCCTTTCCTTCGCATGCCTGAATTGACCAAGATAGGTGCTTCATGCTAGGTCACATGTGACTCTGGAAAAATCTGTGTCACTTGGATCTTGGGGGCAGAGAAACATTGATGGGTTCCTGTGCCCTCAGACCTAGAGCCCAGAGTGTCTGCACTGTCCTGGAGCCAGCCTTGGAGGGTGTGAGATGTTAGAGCTGGGCATTTGTGGAGGACAGGTCTAGGTCTGAAACTGGCTTCATCACTTACTGGTTGTGACCTTGGGGGTGTCCTTTCCCCATTCTAGACCTCAGATTCATAATCTGTTTGGGAGGAAATGTCATGAGTGAAAATATACAGCCTTGCAGACACCCAGCTCCACTCACACAGCCTCTTCCCTTTCTCATGCATCAGAGAAGTTGTGGGTTGGGGACTTGCTGGGAGGACCCCCCACCTGACTTCTGCAGTCCCCTCCAGTGTGGCCCCTTGAGGGAAGGCTCCCAATTTTAACATCTTCCCAGGGAGCGATCCCTTCTTTGCTAGCGTTCCACTTCCTGTGCCTTGCTAGAGGGGGGGGAGAGTAGTTGCTGCTGTGTTGTGTTGTAAGCATCCTTCCATGCACCGGTCCCCAGTGGGTCACAAATTCTTTTTTTTTATGTATTGGTTTATTTATTTTTTTATTGTTGGTCGTTCAAAACATTACATAGTTCTTAATATATCATATTTCACAGTTTGATTCAAGTGGGTAAGGGTCACAAATTCTTGAAGACCAGGCACCAGACCTTCACGTGGCAGCGTCGGGGGCTCCCACGTCAGGCATCTGGATTGTTCAGGGAAGCCTTGTTCAGGGAAGCCTTTCTTGAACCTGACCCTTTCTCATTGATCCTTCCATAGTGACGAGGAAAAGTCAACCAGCTGGGTGCACCCTGGTACAGAAGCACCCATCCAGAGTGGACACTCCTCCGGCCCAGGTAAGGAGCCCGCTGCCCCTGCCTTCACAATCATGGAGGAAGCACAATCTTGAGGTGGCTACAGGAGCCCTGGGCCCCAGCTCTGCTCCCCTTCTCCGTGGGTGGCCTCTACTTAGCCTGTGGGCTGCCATTTTGCCAGGGGCCATGCTCACCTCCGGGTCTCTCCTAACTTCTACCTTGACCTTCGGTATCTGGGACAGACACTGGAGGACACAGATCTCACTCCTCTCTCATCCCCTGCCCAGTCAAGTCCTTCTATCTTGAGGTTCCTGGACTGGGCAGAACCCAGCCCTCAGTGCTCTTAGCCTGGTTGGTGATGTTCTCCATCTCTGCTGCCCATTGGCCACATGTGGGCCATGGAAATGTGGTTAGTGCTACCAAGGACCTGAATTTTTTATTTTAATCAATTGAAATGTAAATAACCCCTCTTGGCTGATAGGAACTCCTTCAAGCTGGCGAGAAACAGGAAAGACGAGGGGCCAAGGTCATCACTGACTGCTCCCTTGCCCTTGGTGACCTCTCAGCCCGCTGGGAAAGGTGGGACACAGACAGGCCAACAATGCACACGGAACAGTCAAAGAGAAAGGGATCCGTCTGAGTTACAGCGGGAGGGAGGCCAGGCTTGAGAAGGACTGGGGTCCTTCAAGTGACCACAGATGGACCCCTTCTGTTCTGAGTCCAGTAGGAGGAGGAGTTGTGGGCAGCATCCTGGCAGGATCTCCCACCAGCCCAGCCTTCACCTGACTGGACACCAGGCATCCGCTTCCAAGAGATGTGGTCACTCATGGGGCTCAGCTGGCAGTGCTGGACATATTGGCTTAGGGTTTCGACTTGCCCAGAGCCTATTTCTATTTTTGGTACCTGCACTCAACCACGGAGCCACATCCTAGCCCCCCCCCCTTTTTTTGTATATTATTCAGAGAAAGGATCTTGATGAGTTGCTGAGGGCCTCACTAAGTTGCTGAGGCTGGCTTTGAACTGGCGATCCTCCTGCCTCAGCCTCCCGAGCTCCTGGGATTACAGGTGTGCACCGCTGCCCTTGGGGGTGCATTAAGTTCTGGAGGTGGAGAGACTCAGCTCAGGTCCTGGCTCTACTTGCAGGTGCTTGATTCCGTATCTGAACAACTGGGAGAGGGTTGGGAACCTCACTAGGAGGTGGCTGGGAGCACACAGGAGCACTGGGAGGTAACTGCTGAAGGGAGGCCTCCTACCACCCGGGGCCAGGACTCTTTTCTTCTAGGGGGCTGGTGCTATTGCTGCCCCAGGGTCCCGGCCATTCAGAGTCAAGTCCACCATCAGTATGGGAGATGACTAGGAGCCTGGGCCCATCTCTTTTGGCCAGCCAACTGGCCTTCCGCAGCTGGGAAGGGGTTAAGATGCCCCCGAAGCTCGCCGGGAGGGCAGCTGCCTCGGCGGGCACTCGGCCTGGACAGGAACATAAGCGCTCTTGGTGTTGCCCAGGCAGAGAGGGCAGTGTGGAGGGAAGTTGCTAGAAAAAGGCAAGGGACATAATCCACGCTGGCCTCCTGCCCGGGGACATCACAGTGGCAGGATTATTTATGATTCTGACCCAATGGGGGATCCCTCTACTTGGGGAGGCTGCCAACCCACGCCCTTCTGAATGGGAGCATCCTCCCACAGGGACAGAGGGGAACAAGTAGCATTTATGGAGTTGCACAGAGGAAGGAGTGTGGGCTTTAAAGACAGCAGACCAGTGCTCACATCCCGGCCCAGACATTTCCTGTGTGGCTTCAAGCAAGTTGATGAACCTGTCTGGGTCTCAGTTTCCTTATCTGTCAGCAGATAGATGGGGCTGACACCTATTGTATAATATTGCTGTGCAGATTAGAAGCACTAACAGAGGTGACAGGCATGGCTTAGGGGAAGGAAGATCTCCTCAGGTGGTAGCAGGTGTTTCCCCGGGGCAAGTCCTGGGCAGAAGCTGGGCTCCTTAGCGGTTCTGTTTTGCTGAAGCAGCAACTAGGAGACTACAGACCCCTTGATAAACACAAGTGAATAAAATGGGCGACCAGAAGCCAGACCTGCCACACCACAGGACCCAGGCTGTGCTCTGTGCAGGGTGTGCCCCAAACAGCTGAGATGACCAGGAGATGGTCAGATGAACAGAGAAGGGCCATGTCTTGTAAGATCTCCTACCCAAGGCAGATGCTTGGGCTCACCAGAAAGGTGGCTGGGAATCTCTGTCACAAGAATTCCCACCTGTTTCCCAGCCTCAGCCAGGGGACACTGGATTCTCTAGGGCTCTCAGGAACCTCCTCCTCTGCCGTGGGAGGAGGGAGTCTGTGGGACAGGGCCGGGCGGCTGTTTGAGGACAGTGCACAGGACACGGATGAGTTAGTGCCTGACAGAGTTCCCTTTAAGAGGTAGAGTTGTCGTACCCACCTGTGGGGTTTGCCCGGGACCCCTCCTGCCCCCTGCCAAGGTCAGCTTCCTTCATGATTTAGGCCTTGGGACCGAGATCCTGTGGTTCTCCTCTCTGAGCACTTCCGTGGGTGCCTCAGTCTTGGCTGGGCACAAGATCACGAGCCACTCACAGCTTTGTCGATTCAAACAGCAATTCTTTATTCCCGAACTCACACCGGCCTCTACACACACGTTCTGGGGAAATCCCAGTTCTGCTGCCGCCCAATTCACCTACTCCAGGAGGCTTTTTTTTTCCAAATACTTTCTGAACCTCACGAGAACTCAACGGGAACTCAGGCAGCAGGAACGCCCTATTCCCAGCAGCAATAATCTTCAACCTCGAACTTCCCTAAAACCCATATTGTCTTAAACTGGGAACGCCTTAAACTTGTCTTAAACCGGGAAGCCCTAAACCCAAGGAGCAGGATACTTCCTCAAACCTGCAGGATACACCCTAATCCTGGATCCACCCTCATCCTTGAGCAGGGTCACCTTTCTCAAACACACATGCAATGTCAACAGCGAAATTCCAAGACAAGTCCATTTAACATGGGGTACGCTGGCAAGGAAATTTCGATGCGTCATTCCTACTTGGCAATGGCCCTCAGCACGTGGGCATCTAGGTTCTGTGGGTCTCTAGAGGTCACATGGCTGGCCTGGGATTTGGAGACTTTTAGAGTCAAATCTTAGGTGCTATTTATCCGAGTCTTGGGGCAAGTGACAGCCCTTGGTCCCAGCTTCCACTTCTGTGATATAAGGGGGCTGGTCACATGATCCTGAGGACATTTTCAGGACAACCTTGGTGGCTCACTGCTAAGCCTTTGGGGCTGGCCCGGGGCATGGCCCAGTGTGGCTGCTCAGAAGAGCTTTGTGGAATGAGTGGGTGAGCCCCAATGTTTTTTTCAGTGGCTTTGCTCATTGTCAGACATGTCCCATCCCTGCCACCTGTCTCATTATTTGCTAGAAATTTAGGTGCTAGAAGTAATAGGCAAAATAAGGTGAAATGGTTGCTTGGACCCCCGCAGCTGCTCTGGGGACCTCCCTGCCTCTCCAGGCCCAGGCCTCCTGCGCGAGGTTGCTTGGTGGGGCCGACGGGGACAAGTGGAGTCCGAGCCTTCTCGAGCCTTCCTTCTCATCCTGTGATTCTGCTTCCTGGCAGGTTTGCCCAAGGGCTGGGAGATGGATTCCACGAAGGAAGGAGCCGTGTATTTCATCAAGTGAGTAAGATGGAGTTTCCTTTCTGATATCGCCATTGGTCTTACTTTTGTCCTTGTCACCGATGTCACCTCTGGAGGGGGAGGTGATTAAAAAGGTCTGGTTTTTCGTCAAAGTCATCGTGGGATCTGTGAGTGGCCAGGAAGGCACCCTAGGCCTCAGAGTGCTGCAGAGAGAGAGGCCTGTCTGTCTGTCTGTCTGTGTTGACGTTGACCTGGGCATGGCTGGTGTCAATCACGGAAAGTTCTCTGGGGTGGGGTGGGTGGGGCACTGGGCTGGGCTGCACAGGTGGAAGGAGATGGCTCAACCAAGCGGAGGAGAGCGTTCTGGACAAACCAGACAGTGGTGGAGAGGCAGGAGCTGGGGCAGTGGGGCACAGGGGAGGAAGGTGGAGCTCAAGGGGCAGGTGTGTGGTGTTCACTGAGAAGACAGGCTGTGGTGGCCGGGCCAGGCCCAGCTTTCTTGCTTCTGGACAGGGGTACCTGTGATTCTGGGTGGAGGTGTGTGTGTCCAGGCCCCTGGGGGTGGGGCAGCCCTGACTTTTCCCAGTTGAAGCTGCTCCTCGGGGAGCCACCCTGGACTTCTCAGGGACGCAGAGGACACAGCTCTGTGGGCTGCTTGGTCCACACCACTCGCTTGGACTCATTTCCCTCCACTTGGCCTCAGTCTCCCCGCCTCCCAGCCAGGCTGGGTCCTGGCTTCCTTCCCATGGGTGAGGCCCAGCATGCTCAGGCCTGCGGACTCCCCGCCTGCTCTGCCCCCTGAATCTGCAGATGGCAGGGCGCTGCTGCCTGGTGGATGGGGCCTGGCTCCACCAAGGGAGCCACAGTCCACCCAGGACAGCGGACCCTTTCCCTCCCTCTCCTCTCTGAAATTCTCATCCACCAACACCCTGAGAGGTCCCTTTTCCATCCCACAGCTCAAGACTGGCCGTATTTTTAAAAGCAAAAAGCTCTTATGAATAATCTCTTTTGGAAACTGTTCTGCTAACGCATGGCTCTTACAGCCTGAATTTCCCTAAAATTAAATCTAAATCCTTCCTGATTCAGTTAAGAGAACTGTTCCTTTGCTGGACACAGGAACAGGAACACACACCAGCTACTCAGGAGGCTGAGGCAGGAGAATTGCAAGTCTGAGGTCAGCCTAGGCAATTTAATGAGACCCTGTCTCAAAATAAAAAATAAAAAGGTCTGGGGGTGGTAAAAAAGATCTCTCTCTCTCTCTCTCTCTCTCACACACACACACACACACTATATATATATATATTTTTTTCTTTCTTCTAGAAACTATCCTAATATTCCTGATGTACAGAATATACATTTGGTTCTTTAGACAGTTTATTAAGCACTTTTATGATGTTACCTCTTTCCACCTATTCTTAAAAAACTTACCTTTGAGCCAGGAGTGGTGGCGCATGCCTATAACCTCAGCAGCTCCAGAGGCTGAGGCAGGAGGATCACAAGTTTGAGACCAACTGCAGCAACTTAGTGAGACCTTCTCTCAAAATAAAAAATAAAAGGGGCTGGGGATGTGGCTCGGTGGTAAAGTATCCCTGGGTTCAATCCCAGGTACCAAAAAACACAAAAAACTTATCTAGTGTTCTCTGGTTCTGCTCACCTCCCTGGTCTCCTCGTATAACTGGCCTGCTATACAGACTTTCTTGTTTCCTTCCTTCCATGTCAAACTCATCCCTACCTCAGGACCTTTGCACGTGTTGACCCCTCTACCTGGGAGCACTTCTCTCCTGTTTCTGCCCATCTGGGGAGGCCCTTCCTGATGAGTCCCTCTGAGGTCCCTGCCTCTCCTCGATCACTCTTTTTTTTTTCATTGCACTTACCACTACTCAAACATTAGAAAGTGCATGTGTTTACTTATTTATTGCTAATGTTCCCCGCTGTCACGTGACCCTTAAGAGCACATTCTGGTGGTGGTGGTTTCTGGTACGTGTTGGGAACCTAATATTTGCTGAAATGAAAGAAAGAATGAGAAAGCACAGGGAGTAAACTGCAGAAGCATAATTAATTCCTCCTCCAACCGCCCACTGGGAGCTAGCTCCCAAGCCCCTTGATTGTGTAGATGTGACCCCCCTCCTCTTTCTCTGCACTCTTCCTTCCCCACAAGGCAGGACCCCAGAGATCCCCCTCCTGCTCCCCCCAGGGGTCCTTACCCCTCCCCCTCTGGCCCCCACCCCCTTGTCCATATCCTGCAGCCACTGTCAAGGGCACCTGGAGCTCACCTGGTCATTCCTGCAGCTGCTCTGTGACTCTGCCTGCCTCTGGGCCGTGGTGCTGCAAGAGTATTTCTTTTTCTTTTTTTGGGGTGGGGTACAAATTTGTTCCTATCATTCTCCATTTCCTTCTCTAGGCACTTAAAAGGCATCATGATCTGGCTCCTGCCTCCCTTCCCAGCCTCACCTCCCACACTACCAGTCTGCTCGTTAACCCTCTCCTGTAGCCACACCAAGCCCTTGTGGGTCCCTCCACACACGCCTGACTCCCAGCATCTGAGCCCTTGTGAGCGCTGCTCCCTCTTCCAACATGGCTTGGGTCCACTGAGGACAACTTCTCTTCCTTCAAACCCTGCCCAGGACCTCCCTCCTTCAGGGATGCCCTCTGCATTTAATTGTTTCTATGTGTATCCTTTTACCTCCATCTGTAATCTTCCAGCCCGAGTGTGCATCCAGGTCACTGGAGGGTTTATTGAAAACCATTGCTGGGCTCTACCCTAGCGTTTCTGATTCAAGGAGTCCGGACTTTGCATCTTCTGTAGGTTTCTGGGTGACCCTGATGCTGCTGTTCTGGGGACCATGCAATGGGGAAGCGCTGGTCTAGATGGGAAACTCTTCAAGGGCAGGGGCGACACAGCGTGGCCAGAAAGTCTGGGACATAGATGACATTGTCCTATCACATATTGTAATGAAGTGTCGGCTGCCATTCATCGCCTGTCCCTGTGTGCAACGCGGTGGCTGTACTGCATCAGTAGCAGCAGGAGCGGCTCAGAGCTGAGCGCTTTAGCGTGTTCTCTCAACTCCCAACTATTTTTGCAAACAACTAGGAAACCCAGACCGTAAATAAATTGTTCAAGGTCGAAGAGCTGGGAGGAAGTCAGGCTGGGAGGCAGCCGGTGCTGCAGGATTTCCCAGGCTGTGACAGTAACGTAATGCCACAGCTGTTCCCCCCAGGCCCGGACGAGGAACGTGCCCAAGAACCCTTAGTAAAAAGTGAGTGGAAGACTCTGGTCCACGCTCCTTATTTTCACATTCGCCTCTATAATCCATTCCCACTCTGTTTTTTTTTTTAACTTTTTATTTGTTCTTTTTTTAGTTGTACATGACAGTAGAATGTATTTTGACAGATCATCCACACACATGGAGCATCACTTCCCGTTCTTGTGGTTATACGTGATATGGAGTTACACTGGTTGTGTGTTCATAGTGAAAAGAGGAAAGTGATGTCCCATTCATTCTACTGTCTTTCCCATTCCCATCCTCCCTCCCTTCCCTCCATTCCCCTTTGTCTAATCCAATGAGCTTCTCTTCTTCCCTGTCCCATCCATATTGTGAGTCAGCATCCGCATATCAGAGAACATTTGGCCTTTGTTTTTTGGGACTGACTTCTTTCACTTAGTATGATAGTCTCCAGTTCCATCCATTTACTGGAAAATGCCATAATTCCATTCTTCTTTATGACTGAGTAATATTCTATCGTGTGATCCATACCGAATTCCCTTTATCCATTCATCTGTTGAAGGGCACCTAGATTGGTTTCATAGCTTAGCCATTGTGAATGGAGCCACTATAAACATTGATGTGGCCCCCATCACTAAAGTATGCTGATTTTAAGTCTTTTCCCTACCCAGATATATGACATTGTGTTGGTAGATGAATTAGAAACTCTGAGGACCCAAGACATGGATCCCAAGAGGTAATAATAAAACTGAGATATCCAGACATATTCTTCCAATATGGATGGATCAATTTCAATAAGCAAATACTGATATTTTCCCAGGATCTAACAAGCATGATAATTGTATTTCAGTAAGCTCTTTCCTTCATGGTGTCTGGGAGGGGGGATTCATATGGTACCCACAAGTGATGTGTTACTCCAGTGTACCTGTAGTTTGAAGGTGTCATTTGACAGGAAGGAGGGTGTGGGGAGAAAAGAAAAGCAAAAGGTGAAAAGGTGGATAAGGAGATTTGGGCCACACACCAGAGTGTGTGTGGGTGTGGTGGTGCACACCTGTAAGTCCAGCTACTCCGGACGGCTAAGGCAGGATGGCAAGTTCCAGTTTGCTAGTCTGGGCAACTTAGTGAGATCCTGTCTGAAAATTTTTTTAAAGGGGCGGGGCTGAGAATTCACTGGTAAAGCTCCCCGGGTTCAATCTGCAGTACCTGGGGAAAGGAGAGAGGGAGAGAGAGATGGGTAAAGCCCATTACCAGCACATATGCACTTTCCATCTTATCCACAAGAGGGTGCCAGAGCACGCATGATCAGCCACATCCGGCCTTTAGGGGTTCGCTCCATGGTGACCCACAGATTCTCTCCAGGCTGATGGTGCTGCCTTCCAGGAGCTGACAGGGCCATCTTGACCCTCCCCTGCCACTATTCAACCACCGTAGGTCTGGTGGACTTCTTTCTGAATCCTAAAGATCTGGCTAGGTGCCACCTGTTCCTGACCAATAAGAATTCTCTTCTGGGGCCTCGTGTCCTTCCCTGGCTCCCTGCTCAAGTACCCCGCTGTAGGACAGAATCAGTACTGTCTCCAAGGGCAGCTTTTCCTCTCTCTCCAGAGTCAGCAGGGGAGGAGATGTGACAGGGACGTGTCCTGCAGAGACACATCCCTGATAAACCCCAGCTGCTGCTCCACCCAGGGAGCCCCACCCAGCCCTGTCACTTCTTCCTTGTGTCCAAGAAGGTGCCAGAATCCTCAGGTGGCACACGGTGAGCTGGGCAGCACCAGCTCCAGGGGCTGCTCAGAATGGAGGTATTGGAGCCAGCGCTCTCTCCCATGTGCCGAAGGGCTGGGTGGTGACACTCAGGTGACCCCTAAAAGGCTGTGCTGGATAGCCGAGAGTCCATACAGACCCCACCTGTGGGACCCCAGAGGAGGCCCAGGAAGTGAGGTGCACTAAGACTGTTCTGTTGTCTCCAGAAGGCAGGCAGGTGGAAAGTCACAGGTAGCAATTCTGGCCCTAGCAGCTCTGTCCTCAGAAAGGAAGATACAGGGAAGGAGGAGGTGGGGAGAAGGAAGGTAGTCTGAGCTCCATTTGCAGGTGAGGAAAACAGGTTTGGCTGAGAAGAAGCTGGTTCCCAGGCGCTGAGTTCAGGATGGAGCTGTGGTTGGTCATCAGAGACCCAAGCTGGCTCCCCTTCCTGCTCCCCACGCGGAGGGAGGGAGGCCCGCGTGGATAAGGTCCAGGGTGAGGAGTGGGTGCTGAGGGACAGTGAATCCATCCTTCTAGTGGCCACCCATGTGGCGTGGGGCATCCATGACACTTCAAGTGTTCAGAGACTGAATCGCGACTGAGAAGTTGAACTTGATCCTGAGCCACAGGGGCGAGTCTAGAGCAGAGGCGGGACCTCAGAGAAGCCTTCTTTGGAATCCTGTCCCCCTCATCCCTCCTCCCAACCTTCTCCAGACCCGTCTGACTTCTCTACTGGGCTGACAGGGAGAGAATTTAGATTGAGACGAAGGACTCTGTCCTCTCTGCTGCACTCCACTGGTCTTTGCTGGAACCCTGGTGCCGGCCCTGATGCTGCCTTCACCATGTGGCTCCCCACGGTGAAGCCACAGTACCCGCCCATCCTCCCCTGGGCCTCTCATCCCCCTGAGCCCATGGGTACCCAGAAGTGTGACAGTCTCTCTCCGGCTTCTTGGAAGATCCAGGGCCTCCACTGCCGCCCTTGCCCTCTGTCTGCCAGAGAGGAAACCCTCCCAGCAGGCCCGTCTATCAGCCACTTCTCCAGCTGCCTGAGGATTCTGGGGGCTGGGGGGCTAGGGTCCTTGTTCCCTTCCCACACTCGTCCCAGGGGCTGTAATCTCTCGCTCCAGCCCCACTTTGCTTCATAAGTTCAAGGCCAGAGACCTCCGGGACCCCTCATCTTTGGCTACCTGGAAGCAGACTCTCCCCCTGCCTGGGCCAGGCAGCCTTGCCAAGTCCTGCAGAGCCGGCAGGTGAGATGGGCTGAATCCATCCTGCCTGGCGCTGGGCCCTCGCTCCCAGCTTCCCTGCACCTTCAATGAGCGGCTTTCCAGAGTCCCAGCCTGACATGTCGGCCAGGCTGTGGGAAGGGGAAAAGATGGCCAAGGGACCCTCTCCACCAGGACCGCTAGGCTGTGCATGCTTCTCTGGCCTGAGAGTCCCAGTTCCGTGTGGCCTGCTCTAGGCTGGAAGTCCCCCAGTACCTCCCCTGACTGCACTCACTCCGGTGTGTGGCCCAAATCTCCTCAATGTCCCCCATCCCAACTAACCAGGCTCCTCCTGGGCTCTGGGAGGGAGGTCATCTTCTACTCCTTTCAAAGCAGATTCTTTTTAAAGAAAGGCTTCGGCAGGCTTAAAAACAAATGATCACAATAAGAGACTCAATTGGGCTGGGGATGTGGCTCAAGCGGTAGCGCGCTCGCCTGGCATGCGTGCGGCACGGGTTCGATCCTCAGCACCACATACCAACAAAGATGTGGTGTCCGCCGAAAACTAAAAAATAAATATTAAAAAAAAATTAAAAAAAATAAGAGACTCAATCATATTCAAAGTGAAGAGAGGCTTAATTTTTTTTTGTATCAACTTTGATAACAAATAAAGACAAATTACCACATGGGTGGGGCCTGGTGGGCACCCTTTGTCTAAGCCTGCTTCTGGGAATAGTTCTGTTTTCAGAAGTGACCGCAGGAGCTCATTGGTTCTGTCTCCAACTTGGGGTGTAAGGGCAGGGGGGGGACTGAGGCCAGTGAGCCTGCCTGTGGGTTGAATTGAGAACCCTCCCTTTTCTCCCCATCTTTCTGGCCTGGTTATGAAGTCAGTGTTTCCAGGGCGCTTGCCCATTGGCACCGAGAATCTTATTTTTCCAGCATCCACAGAGGTTTGCAGAGAGGGAAACTGAGGCAGAGCAAGAATGAGAGAATACAAGAGAAGGGGAACATCTTTGTCTACCGCAGAAGCAGGGCCACAGTGCTCTTGTCCAAGCGCTTCTGCCTTTGACCATCCATAATGCAGAACCCAGGTGCCCCCTGGGTTGGCTAGCATTCTCGTTCAAGGTCATTGGAGACCAATTTGGGCTGAGGACTAGGAGACCCTGGTGTCTTACAAAGGTCTCCAGCCACCTCTACATATTAGTTCTTTAAATCCATTGGGCTGGGGCTGTGGAGGCAGCAGGGCCCCAACTGAGCCCTCCTGACCCCAGAAACATGCTCCTCTCTGGGGTGGGCAGCCACAGTGCTGAAAGGTGACCACTGGCAGGCTGGGTGCAAGAGGCTGCAGGCTGAGGCTCCCCCAGGCAGTTTCTGGCTCCCTGCAGTCCCCTGTGGGCAGGCGCTAGGAATGCAGCTGGCCCAGCTGCCCTTTGGGGGGCAGTCTTGTCCCTGTGGTGGGAGGCCAGGGAGGGTGGGCAGAACCACCCCATCCTCTCCCCGGCGGGTTGGCTGCAAGGGTGGTTAGCAGCTTGTCACTGGTGTGGATGGAGTTAAACCTTTTCCAGGACTATTTACTTCTGATCCTAAGTGACAGCTTGGGGAGGGAGAGTCACGTGGCCCTGAAATCCCCGCGGGAGCCGATAGAGCATGCCCAGCTGCTTCTGCCTGGGAAAGATGCTGGGTCCTGCAGTAACCACAACAGCATCCTCTCCCTGCGCCAGGGACCTGCCAGCCGGAGAGATGACTGATTAGATCAGATTAGATCCAGAGCCCCGCTCTTCAGAAGGGGGCCCCCAGGGGCAGGGGAGGAGGACCCCAGCTGGCTTGAGCTGGGGGAGGGGTGCCTTGGGGCTGGCAGAGTTAGTGCTCTCAGCACGGATCACACCTCTGAAGCAAGTCGGTGAGTCTGTTTGGAGGCATCAGATGGATGAGGTGGGAGGAGGAAGGTTGGGCTCCGGTCAGGGCTGGCAGCCACCTGCCTGGCGTGTGAGCCCCGGCTGTGTGCACTGCGGTTCCCTTGCCTTCCCCATCCCTCATCCTTGGCAGCATTACTTGGGGATCATGGATGCTGAGAATGCTAATTATAGACCTCTTGGTGCCCCCAGTTCCCTCCAGAATCCCCAGTAAGGACTGATGCTGTTTGAATTGATTACATTTGAGTTCCTCCCCTGGGCTAGAGCAGCTTTGGGGCTGCTGTCTCCAAGGGTCCAGCTGGGCCCCCAGCCTGGCTGGAGCGCAGAGGCCACCAGCCCCACCCTGCGTCTTCCCATGGAACAAGTGGAAGTCCAGCAGGGAGGAGCTGTGGAGGGGGGTTCCCAGGGTCGGGTTCAGGTCAGCCCCAAGACTCAGCCTCCTCAGTGGGAGGGGTCCGAGTGCCTCCTTCTCAGGGCTCAGAGGTTGGGGCCAAGGGCTGGCGTCTCAGATTCAGTGGGAAGCTCCCGAAGGAGCTGATCTGGTACGTGGGCAGGGGATGGTGGGAATGAGGGGCCAGCGGACATAATGATGGACCAGGATGTCGCCAGCTGAGAGCCCCAGGGTTATTGTGTGAGGCACTTAGAGAGGGAGGAAGGTTGGGGAACTGGCCAGTGAGGGGCAAGGAGAGCTAGGGGGTGGAGGGGAAGGGAAAAAGGAGAAGAAGCAACTGGCAGATGCCCTTTGAGACCTCAGGCCAGCCATGGCAGGGGGGAGGAGGGGAGAGCCAGGATGCCGGGTGAGCAGCCCTGGGGAGCCCTGGGGCTGGTGGGGAGGAGGACTGGGCGCAGATTCAGTGTTGGAGGAGGTGTGGCCTTCAGGGCTGGACAGTTCTCCCCAAATCCCTTTAGACCCCTTGCTCTCTATCTGGCAGCTGGTGCACGCCACGGAGGATCTCCTGCATGCAGGGGGAGCCCTGAGTGGCAGCCTCTGCCCAAATCCCCCGTCCAGATGGCGGCGGGGGGCATTGCAGGTGCCTGCCCTAAATCCCCCAAATCCCCTCTTCCTTGCGCTGGGGAGGTTTCTGCAGGCACTGACTGTCCAATCTTCAGCTCCAGCCTCTGAGCTGCTGCATTTTAGCCTGGGCAGGAGACGGGCAGATCCTGTTGGTGGAGAGGAGGGGGTAGGAGGGAGGTGCCACCGAGGCTCGGCTCCGCTCCGACAGCAGCCTGCGGCTCGGCCTGTCTCCAGGAGGCGGTGGCAGGAGGGGCTGGGGCGCCCTGCCTGGCACAGCCACGGGGCTTTCCTTACGGAAACAAGCGGGGTTCTGTGTCTCCGCACAAGGGCACAGAGTGCCGGGCTGCCGATATGAATTATTAAAAGTCCTGGGCTCCCAGATCGCCGGCGAGGTGATGAATGTGTTAGCGGGGTGTGGGATTAATCCTGGGGGCTGCTGCACGGGCTGGGAGACAAAGGGGACTTTTTTTTTCCTCCCTGGGTTCGGCTTTTTCACAGGGAGGCGATGGTGCAGGACGTATTACATAGATAATTGCTTTAGTGTGTCTGCCTGGATTATTGAGTTGGATCCTTCCTGCTCCGTGTAAATGAAGTAATTACTGGGGAAGGCGGAGAGCCAGGCAGCCCGCCCTGGCTCCCGGGCTGACATCACAGCCCCGCCTCGCCCAGGCCCATCCGCAGCCGCGGGCTCAGCAGAGGGTGGCCCAGGGATCGGCCTGGAAGGCGCCCCAAATAGGGGTGGTGTCATCCAATGCTGGACAGGCTGAGGCTCTCTGAGCCTGTTGGGCATCCACTGGGGTCATGGGCACTAATACTGCTCTGCTGCCCTGGGTCCCCGGCAGTGCATCAGGAGGAGGTCAGAGCTAAACATGGGGACAGCTTAGCTTGCTGCTAAGCACTTGCAGTGCTCACAATCTGCAAAGCTCAGGCGGAGGCTTAGGAGCTCTGGAAGCCAGGCTCTGTGAGATGGCTTCTGCAGGCCAGTCTCTGGCCAATTAGAAAACTCCCAGGGAGGAGCGAACTTTATTTTGGGGGAACATTTAAAGTGAAGAGCAGAAAGAAGGAAGTGTATTCCCTTGCAATTTCTTAGTTCCGGAAGGGTCCTGGTTAGCATCACCACTTCCAGATGCCCCTGGGAAAATGTTTTTCTCAAGCCCAGTTGAGCCTATGCCAGCCTCACTTGGGAAATCCCAGTGGCAGGGAGCTTATACCCTTGCAAGCAGCTTCCTGCATGGTGGGAACATTCTTCTGCACTGAATCAAAACCTACCCTTGCCTTGGTTCCACCCTTTGGTTCTGATTCTTTGAAGCCACACAGATCAAGCCAGCCCTCTTTTACATGATGATAAAAAAATTGCTTTCTTATTAAATAGCATGTCATAGTCAGCAAGTATGGAATTAATGTATTTTACATGGCTGTTTCTAAGTATTAGACATTTAGGTTGTTAGCTTCATTTCCTTTTACAAATTACTCAATATGAACATTTTGTTTTGTTTTGTTTTAGTGTTGGCACTGGGGATTAAACCCAGTGGCACTCCACCACTGAGCTAAATACTACATCTGTTACATCTCCAGCCCTTTTCATTTTTTATGTGGAGTCAAGTTCTCCCTAAATTGCCAAAGCTGGCCTCAAACTTGCAATCCTGCAGCCTCAGCCTCCCAAGTAGCTGGGATCTCAGGCGTGTCTCACCATGCTCTGCCTCTTTTCTGAATTTTGGATTACTTCCTTAGGATAAATCCCAAGACATAGAATTAATGTGATAAAGGGAATACCTTTTTAAAAATTACTATTTTGTGAATATAAAAGTAATATGTAGTTATTAGAAATGTAGAAAGACATGTAAAGTTGAAAGCTACTCATAATTCCCAGATATTTGCTAAGTAATTCTAATATTTTTGGTGCATATGTCTTTTTATAAATTCATTCACGGACATTATGAGCAGGTTTCATAATACACACATACCCCTTTAAAATTTTGAACCAAATGTATATTTTTGTCACTTATGTATTTTTCTATGTCATTGAATAGAGTATTATAATTATCATTTTAAAGTAGTTGCCTAGATCTCATTGTATACCTATTATACTTATTTGGTGCTGGGGATTGAACCCAGGCCTTTGCACATGCTAGGCAAACCCTCATCACTGAGCCATATCTCCAGCACTGTTTATTTGTAGGTTTTTTGTTTGTCTGTTTGTTAGGGACCAAACCCCGGACCTCGCTCATGTGAGGCAAATGCTCTGCCATTGAGCTATACACCAGCCTTGTTTATTTGATTTTTGACCTTTATGTTAAATTAGTTATTTCCAATTTTCCATTTTGTTTTTGTACTGGAGATTTAACCAAGGAGTGCTTAACCAAGGAGTGCTCAACCCCAGCCCTATCTTTAAAATAAAAAAGAAAAAGGGGTGGTGATGTGGCTCAATGGTAGAGTGCTCACTTAACATAACGAGGCACTGGGTTTGATCCTCAGGACCACATAAGCGTAAAGATACTGTGTCCACCTAAAACTTAGGAATAAATATTATTTTAAAAAAAGATAGGGTCTCACTAAGTTGTTTAGGACCTCACTAAGTTGCTGAGATTGTTCTTGAACTTGTGATCCTCCTGTCTCAGCCTCTAGGGCCACTGGGATTACAGATGTGCACCACTGAGCCCAGCTAATTTTTCACTTTTTTTTTTCTAAAGAGAGAGTGAGAGAGGAGAGAGAGAGAGAGAGAGAGAGAGAGAGAGAGAATTTTTTAATATTTATTTTTTAGTTCTCGGCGGACACAACATCTTTGTTGGTATGTGGTGCTGAGAATCGAACCGGGGCCGCACGCATGCCAGGTGAGCGCGCTACCGCTTGAGCCACATCCCCAGCCCTAATTTTTCACTTTTTAAAATAATGTTACTATTAACATATAAATATCTGAACTGTTACACATATCAATGATTTTTCCCTCTTAGGTAAAAGCGGCATTGCTACATATTTTTAAATATTTGGCTGTATTTGGCCAAATTCCTTGTTCTAAAGCATGTGCTTATATGTCCAGCAGTTGTGTATGAGAACTCCAGTATTGAGTAACCGTTTTTGTGGTTTTAACTCATTGCTCTTCATCGTTTCCACCTCTTTGTTTAATTACTAGTAAGATTTTTTAAAAATTAAAAAGAGATTGGGTGGGCTGGGGAGGTGACTCAAGCGGTAACGCGCTCGCCTGGCATGTGCGGGGCGCTGGGTTCGATCCTCAGCACCACATAAAAATAAAGATGTTGTGTCCACCCAAAAGTAAAAAAAAAAAATTTAAAAAAAAATTCTCTCTCTCTCTCAACAATATGTAATAGGTTCATTTAACAAGTGTATTTGTTCAAGTCTGTCATTTCTTCAAAGGTAGTTTGGTAGCTGGGTGACTCAGGAGCCTGAGGCAGGAGGATCACAGGTTCGAGGTCAGCCTCAGCAATCTGGAGATGTAGCTCAGTGGTAAAGCACTCCTGGGTTCAATACTAGTACCAAAAAAGGAAGAAAAAAAAAGGCAGTTTGTACAAGATCATGGCTGTGGGAGTAAATTTGGGTTGAATCTGGGCTCTGCCACTTACATGGTATGACCTTGACAGTGACTTAATCTCTCAGTTTCTCCATCTGGAAGGGGGAAGCCATGTTCCCTATCATTGGTTTCTTGTGGAGACGGATGAGGTCACCTATGTGAAGCAGGTAGAATTATGCTGAGAGGAGCAAGTGAAATGTGGGCTTGTTATTGTCATCTTGTTGGTTCATATGAGAAACAGATCTCTGAAGACAGGTACAATGATCTTCCTCCTCCAAACCCCTCAAGTCTCCTTGGCTAAATACCCTGTTCCTCCAAGGACCTTCGTTCCCCTCTCGAGCTTTCCTGGCGCCTCTACACCAGGTATGCCCCCTCCAGCAGAATGTGGTGAGGTGGCCACACTTGTTCTCAGGACATCCACTTCCTCCGGGATGGCCCCCTGGACTGCACTTGGTGCTTCCTCTCGCGGGTAGATGGATAAAGGGAATCTGAGTCCTGTGGTGTCTTCTGGCTGGTGGGCACTTCCCTCCTGCAGCCCCTGCCTCTGCCCTCCTGGCCTCACACACTGCCGTGAGGGTCTTCCCTTGTCAAATCTATGAGCAGTCTTTCTTATTCCCCAGAGCCCTCATTGCACCTTCCCAAAGTCGCACAAACTGAGCTAATAAATTAAATCTGGGCCGTGTTAATAAGGGTTGGAGGAAAGACGCTTACTTGGAATTTGAAAAAATGAATTCAAGTCCTGGTCTAAGTTAGTAGCTTTGTGACTTGTAGCAAGCCACTCATCTCTCTGAGCCATGGTTTCCTAGTCTGCCAACTGGAGTTAGCATGACTACCCACCTAGTTATGCTTTGTTTGCCTGCGGTGGGTACCAGGGATTGAACTCAGGGGCACTTGGCCACTGAGCCACATCCCCAGCCCTATTTTGTATTTTATTTAGAGACAGGGTTTCACCGAGTTGCTTAGCACCTCACTTTTGCTGAGGCTGGCTTTGAACTTGCTATCCTCCTGCCTCAGCCTCCAGAGCTGCTGGGATTACAGGTGTGTGCCACTGCACCTGGCTAGTCATAGCTAGATGGGTAGCGCAGGTGCAAGTGCTTTGTCAGCTGAAAGTCCTCATACTGATGTCGGTTACTGTTGAACAATGTATACCAGCAGGCTATGCTTTCTCTCAGAGGCCAGACAGGTGACAAGATGGACTGGTAAGAAATGTGTTTAGGGCAGGTGGTATTGAGGGTGACTGTCAAGTCCTCCCAGGTCACCCCATAATCTCTGTAGAGGGTTGTTCTTATGTGAATTCAGGAAACCGAGGGAGGCACTTGTGCTGATTTAATAACCTTGTGTGACCCCCAAGCTTCTCAGGGTTGCTCATCTGGCCTGGCTCCAGTTGTGTCCTCCTGGAATTGGTCAGGACCCTCACTCCTTCAGGGAGATGGTCTGGAGACCTTGGAGGAGGTGAGGCCCCTCTATAGCTCTGACATCACCACGTCCATCCAGTTGGGCTCATCATTACCTGAGAAGAACATGGGTCTATAATTGCAGACGCCAATTTGCTTTTAATTAGCCAAATGCTTGCAATTAGACTGTTAAATCCAACCTGGCCTTGGGGGGGGGGGCGAGATCATTTTTTCTGACCTCAAGAGCATCAGAGGTCGTCCAGAGACTGCACGCAAACCTGCTTAGCTTACTTTGCCCAAAACCAGGGCTGCTTTGATTGGGAATTGGGGAGGATTGCGGTGGGGAAAGGAAACCTGCTTTGGGTGGGGGGTGATGCGGTAAAGGAGGTTCAGTGCTTGATGCCTTGTCAGAATCACAGGTGGGTATAGGACCCAGGTTCCCTTCTTCTAATGCAACCTCCTTCCCCTTCTAAAATGGGAATAATTCCCGCTGTGCCTTCCTCACAGAGTTCGAGTGAGTTCATTTCAGAAGTGGGAGCGAGTATCAGCATTGCCATATGAGGTTCCTTGATCAACTCCGAAAAGCTCTTCAGGGTTACATGTGTGCGCTCAATGTCACTGGCCACTAGTTCCTGGGCCCTGTCTCTTATCAGTTACTCCTATGCTATCCAGTGATTCTTCTCTCTCTCTCTCTCTCTCCCCCCCTCTCTCCCTCTCTCCTCTCTCCCCTCTCTCTCTCTCTCTCTCTCTCTCTCTCTCTCTCTCTATATATATATATATATATATATATATATATATATATATATATGATGGACACAATATCTTTATTTTATTTGTATGTGGTGCTGAGGATCGAACCCAGTGCCTCATGCATGCTAGCCAAGTGCTCTACCATTGAGCCACAACTTCAACTCTCCAGTGATTCCTGATTCTACTCTTTTCTCATCCTACCTTCTGTCCTTCAAGCCCCCAAACCATGGGTGAGTTGAGGGCAGCACTAGCACATGGTAGGTGCTCAGCGAATGTTGGCTGGCTGTGATGCTTTGGATGGGAGGGAGTCTGGCCCCCCAAAACAGGCCCAGGGAAACAAGCCTGGGAAAATCTCTGGTGGCTGTGGGAATGGGACATTTATTATCTATGCTCCTTGCCCCTCACCCCGCTGCGGTCCTTCAGGGCAAAAGCGGGTCTGATTTGTCTTATTTGTATTGGAGATGTTTGGCACAGAGCCAGGCATGAAGTAGTGGTTTGATAACTTTCTTTCTTTCTCCTTTATTTTTTTGATTGACTGAATGAATGAGACAGGATAATGTGGTAGACAGAGCATGGAATTGAGAGTCGATGAATAGGGCTTGGAATCCCAGCCCCACACTTCCTTTTGGCAAATATTTAGGTATGTGCGTTATGTACCAGGCAGGCCCTAGATTGCAAAAACGAGTTTTTAAATTCACAGTCGTATAAGGAAGTAGACAGGTGAGCAAACGGTTGTCCTGAATATGAGACATATGCTACAACTGTTGGTGGCCAAGAAAGAGAGAGACTGCCCTGGAAGGTTCAGGAAAGGATTCTGGAGGCAGAGACCTTAAGCTGGGTCTCATGAGCGTGGGAAAGTTACTTAACTTCTCAGGGTCTCAGTTTCCTAAGCTATCACATGAGGAAACTAAAGTCCCTTTGCAGAGGTGAAGGATGAAATGCAGTAAAATAATATGAATAAAAAATTGGGACTAACTAATTATTTAATAAATGTTCAAAATGTCTCCTTGAAGCCAGGTCAGGGGGTGGCTTGGCAGGGAGAGGGCGGGCGCCTGCAGCTCACGAAGTTTCAGGAGGCTGGTCCGTACCCTTCATCTTAGCTCTGTGACCTTGAACACATCTCTTAACTTCTCTAAGTCTCAGTTGCTGGATCGGTACAGTGAGAGCATATATTTGTTCTATGGCTGAACCAAGAAGCTTCACATATGGCCCAGAATATGCCGAGCTTAGTAAGTACTAGAAAACATTAGCTCTTCTTTATTATTATTTCCAACAGATTTCATGGAGAGACTACATCTGCATGCAGAGACACACATATTACATTCATGTGGATTCCTGGATGTGCTCAGAAAGGGAGGAGGGGGAGGGAGCACGGGTTAAGTTGAGTGACAGCCAGTGGCTGCTCCCTGAGAATAACCAGGGAGAGGTGACCAGAACTCTGTTGAAAAGGTTAAAAGGATCAGACTTGGGCAACAGATCCAGGCAGGTCAGCTTGTGGTTCGTGCTCCAAGCTGGAGGGGCCTGCTTCCTGAGAAACTAAGAGGTCCCCTGACAGCAGCAGGAACTTAATTCCCTCAGGCATGTAGGCCTCTTGGTCGGGGCCAGTTCTGCTAGCAGTATCCCAGCTGCTCTGCAGCCGGGCTGGTCCCCTGACCTTCCTAAGCAAGGCAGCCTAGCAGCCATGCTGGGTTGCCATGGCAACTGGCAGCCTCCCAGCTGGGTTGCCCTGGTAACCAGTTAGCTGGTATTTGGGGGAGGGGGTGGTGAGCTAGGGGTAATCAGCCTCAAAAGAGATGGAGAAGGACAAGGGCAGGACAAGAAGGAAAGCAAATTGCAGATGCCCCCCGTACAGCCTTCTCCTCTCGCTCTCCTGGGCTTGGGACAGCCAGAGAAAGGCAGGTAGGAAAGGATGCCGTGTTGTTTCTGCCCTGTGTGTGTGTGTGTGTGTGTGTGTGTGTGTGACGGCTGAGTTGACTTGGCCAGTGCAGGGTGTGTGGAAGATTCGATGAGGTGTGCAAGAGCTCTCCCTGACAATAAGAAAGGAGAGGTGGTCCAGTCCAGTGGGGAAGCCATGGACCATCCAAACCCAGGTCAGTCCTGGCTCCCCTCTGCCCCTGGTGAACATCATCTCCTTGAGCTTTAGTTTCCTTATCTGTAAAATGGAGGAGCTGACATGGACCTTCAGGGCCACTGTTTGGGACAGTGGCCGGCACTGTCTAGGGTGGGCTCTCCTCTCCTTCCGATTTGCTTTTTTTTTTTTCGGTGCGTATGTTCCGGCCCATAAACAGCTTGACCAGAGGCCCGGGCTAGGAGTGGGGTTGGAATTCTGAGAACTTGAGACCCTGCTTTTATCCTGAGGAGTTTACCATCCCAGTGTGTACTGAGTGCAGAAAGTGAGTGACAGGTGAGAACTTTGCAAGAAAGTTTTAAAAGACTTCATCTAAAAAAAAAAATTTTTTTTTTTTTTTTAGTACCAAGGATTGAACTCAGGGGCACTCACCACTGAGCCACATCCCCAGCCCTATTTTGTATTTCATTTAGAGACAATGTCTCACTGAGTTGCTTAGTGCCTCATTTTTGCTGAGACTAACTTTGAATTTGTGATCCTCCTGCCTCAGCCTCCCAAGCTGCTGGGATTACAGGTGTGCGCCACCATGCCCAGCTTATCCCAGTTTTTGACTGCACTAGTAGAAATACATTTGTCCTTATGATCCAGAAACAGGAATGCATTAGCTTTCTGGTGTATTCTAGTCTTGGCTGCTCTGCCCCTCAAGAGATGGTCTTGACCCTTCAGCTTGATTTCACACTCAGAGGTGAGTCACTATGTTCAGTTTGAGAAACACAGAGAGAGGGTAAAAACACCAACTCAGGCTTCCTCTCACCCACACCTGTTGACTCTCATAGCTCGAATCTGCGAGATAAAAGGTTCTGAGGTCACGTGGCTTGCCCAGAGTCACAGAGGCAGCAAGTCATGGGCAAGGCCAGAACAGGTCTCCCCTGCTCGGGCTCATGATCTGCCCCTTCTTTTGCTCAGTCTATCGCCCAGTCTTATTCTTGCTTTGAGAAGAACCGAAGGATTCTCCTCACATCCAAACAGAGACCTAAAGACTCAAAAGGAAGCCAGGCGTGGTGGCGCACGCTTGTAATCCCAGCATCTCGGGAGGCTGAGACAGGAGGATTGCGAGTCAACTTCAGCAAAGGCAAGGCGCTAAGCAACTCAGTGAAACCCTGTCTCTAAGTAAGATACAAAATAGGGCTGGGGATGTGGCTCAGTGGTCGAGTGCCCTTGAGTTCAATCCCTGGTGCCAAAAAAAAAAAAAAAAAAAAAAAAAAAGACTGTCCCAGTCACCTTAAAATTAAGGACCTGGGACTGGGGTTGTGGCTCAGTGGCAGAGTGCTGGCCTTGCACATGTGAGGCACTGGGTTCGATCCTCAGCACCACATAAAAATTAATAAACAAAATAAAGATTTTTTTTTTTAATTAAGGACATGGAGCTATGCCTGGAGCTCAGGTGCCTCTTGTCTGTCCCAGAGACTCAAGGCTGGGTGCTGGGGGGGGATGTGGAGGAGGAGGTGTCCCTCAGTGTTCAGGGAGGAGGGAGTCTCCTGATGAGCAGATTGGAAGCTGTTTCTGACAGGAAAACCTTAAACCGGTCCCCAGAGAAGCCAGCTTTTCATTTTCTCTAAGATGCCCGTCAGCAGGAGGCTGACTCCACCTTGGCAGGACTCCCTGGGGGTGGGAGGGGGTCTCGGTGCCTGGAAGCCGAGGGCCGCAGTGGCTGGAGGGAGAGGGACAGGTGCGTGTGCGGAATACCCAGGCAGGATGCTGACCCCGCGGATTCTTTGTGTGACAAAGATAAGGCCTGGAGTAAGAACCAGGAGCACGGGAGGAGGTGGTTCTGCATGGTTCCATTTTCCCGGGTGCTGTGTGAACTTGCCCCGTTTCTCGGTCTCTCGGGGCTTGGCTTTCCCATTTGGGGAGCGGGGGGGTACACAGTGGATGCTGCCATCCTCCCTTCCCATGGGGACTTTGCCCTTTGCAAACAGAATGGGCCAGGCATTTATAGCCGAGGGACATTTCCTTGTCGCCTGGGTGTATTCCCTTGGACTCTACATGGTGACAGGCTTGTGGCTCTGGGAGGAGGTGGGAAGGGGTGGGGAGATTAGACCCTGCTGTGTCTGGTTCCCCTAGGCTTCCTGTTGGTATTCTCAAGCACCCACGGATTTGGATGGAATTAATTTGAACTGTAAAAATGAGAGTTGGCCGAGGTACCTGTGTGGCCCAAGTTTGCGATGCCTTTGGACTTTGTCCGGCAGGCGTGGTTGGGGGTACATTGCTGTCTCGGGCTGGGTGAATGGAGGCTGAAGAGATGGTGGGGTTCCATGATGAGGATCACGTGGAGGCCAAGGAAGTTGCTTGATGCGTAGAGATGAGTCGGTTTACACTGAAGTTGGCTGCGTGTCTTCCTCATAGCAGCCTTAGACTGCCATGTACTCACCCAACATCTTGCTTAGAGGGACATTTTTTTGGGTGGGGTACTAGGGATTGAACCCCAGGGTGCTTTACCACTGAGCTCTATCACATCCCTTTTAATTGTTTAAAAATTTTGAGACAGGGCTTCTTTAAATTGCTGAGGCTGGTCTCGAACTTGCCATTCTCTTGCCTCAGCCTCCGAATCACTGGGGTTACACGCACGCGCTACCACGCTCTGCCCAGAGAGACTTTTGGATGAGCCCTTTTTACCTATGAAAATACTACTTCTGAGATCATGGGCCATTACTTGAGGTCACTTTGGGAGGAACAGGAGGAGTCAGGATTAGAAGCTACAGATAGTTCCTTGATTCTTCCCCAGGTCCTCTTATTGCCCCTCCTTTGACCAAAGGTGTCCCCAACAGTCATGGCTCATGTGTGGTTGCTCAGCGCTGCCCATCTGGCCTCCTCTTTCATCTAGGGGCCCTTAAGCTCATGCAGGAAGTCACAGCAGAGGCAAAGCTTGGAGATGCAGCTGGGGTGGCCGGAGACTCAGAGACCATACCCAGAGCCGGTCCTACAGCCCTTCTGCCCACATGGTCTCTGGGGAGCTGGTGTATACCGGGTGGCTTCTCCTTTAGCAGCCAGACCTCCTCAGAATCCAGAAGCCCAGGGTCCTCATTGACACTCATCTTAGTCATCCGCTGGCAGCTGGCAGGGAGGGCCTCGCTTGGTCTCTTCCCTGTGCTCCACTCCCATCTTCCGGCTCTTCCCAGTGTCATGGTCACTTGCCCTGTGTGTGTTAAGGCATGTGTTTAGATGTGAGTGTAGATAGTGTCTGGGGACTTTCCCCAGTGCCTCTGGTCCTCACCATCAGGGTCATGTGACTCCGTAAAGAAAGGAGGGTTGGCTCCAGTAACTTTTGCTGGGGAATCGGCCTCTGGGGGAGGGAGCAGAACACAGGGCAGAAGAGCCACGGTTGACCCTGACGCCCTGTTCAAGGTGAGTTCTCAAGGACTGGGGCTGCCAGTGGGGCTGAGCCCGAGGCACTGTGCGCGTGGGTTCTGAAGGGTGGAGAGATCGAGATACTTCAAGATCTATCACATGGCAGCAGATTCCAGATCAGAAGAAAGCAGGAAGAGGAGCAAGACATTGAGGGCTCTGGAAGTGGCACACGGAGATGGGGAGTGTGACAGGGGCTCTAAGTGTGGAGAGACCTCTAAGGGAGTAGGCCAAGTGTCTGGTGGATAGCAGGGCCTTTTGATGGCTACATGTGATCAAGCTGATCTGACTTACTTATTAAGAAAGTCAAGGCCGGCAGGAGGTAGAATAGTGAGACACAGAGAGTCTAGACCCTAGAAAGGACTTTCTTGAATCTAAATGAGAAGTGTCTAGATTGGGCCCAGCACCTTCCAAATTTTATATTGTCAGAACTAAGGCCAAAGTCATCTACATTTATATATATATATATATTTCTTTTTTGGTCCTGGGGATTGAACCCAGGGGTGCCTAACCACTGAGCCACATCACAGTCCTTTTTTATGAGACAGGGTCTCGCTGAGTTGCTGAGGCTGGCTTTGAACTCAGGATCCTTCTGCCTCAGCCTCCCGAGCCACTGGGATTACAGGCGTGCACCACCACACCTGGCTTATTAAGTTCTATTTTTAAAAGTGACTTTTAATTGACTGAAATAGCTGGTTGGAAATAGAAGTTGTCCTACAGTCTTCCATCTACATATGTCTATCTGATAAATTTGTGTCTTCCCACACCTATTGGCATAACGCCTTGAAATAAGTGGTTCTTGGTTGATACCTTCCCCCTCCTTCCCTAGGCTTGGGGATGGGTTCACATGCCAGGGATGGGGAGAGAATTCTCTGGAAATGCCTCTGGCCTCAACCCAAATCTTTTCCTGTACTAGAATTTCAGATAGTTCTCCCTGTCCTGGCTCAGAGCCAAGGTCGCTATTTCCCCATCCGTGGCTGAAGGGCTTGCTGAATCGAGTTGGATCATCCTCTCCCTCTTCCTCCCTGGAGGCCTTGCTCGGTCACTTTTGGGGGACTTGGATAATGTAGATAAGGCTCTGGTCCACAGGATAATTTGGGTTAGGAAACATAGTCTCTTCCAAACCTCTTGTGATTGACTGTTTTTAATATTTCCTTGAGAAGGACTGAGCTATTTTCAGCCAGCTTAGAGGAGTTTGTCACTCCCACAAGAACCTCCTGAGATCACAGGTCAGGGGAATGGGGAGGTGTCATCAATCACTCATTTGCATATTTCCCACAATCCTCCTCTTGGCTCCATCTACGGCATCCTGGTCTGGCCATTTCTATTACTTTGATTGCTTCAAATCAGTGGGTAGATCTGCACTCCGTGGGGCTCCTTCTAAGCCCTGTGCTCCAAGATAGACCCAGACGGGAGGGGGATTTAGAGTGTCGGCCTTGGAAGTCATCTTTCATTTGGGTCAAACTCCCTCCCAAACAGTAGTCCCCTTTCCATGTCCCAAGCACTTGTGCAGTCAGCCACCCCTCGAACACTTTCCCAAGAAGCAGCTTTTCCACTGTTGGACAGTTTCACCTTCTCTCCCTTCTTAGCCTTGAACTTGACTTTTCTTCTAACTTCTACAGTTCAGCGTCCTGGATACTCTTTTCTGGACTTGTTTGTCATCATTTAAAGAGTCACGTAATTATCGAGAGACCATAAGTTATAGTGGGGAAAATGCAGGCTGGTCTGTCTGCCCGGGGTTTGCCTCATACTTGCCAGCTGTGTGGACCCTATTTATAATCTTCACCCTCTCTGAACCTCTGTAAAATGTGGATGATGATGATGATGGTACTTACCCATAGGGTAGGTGAATGAATTGGCACATGAATTGTAAAAGAATGAATTGGTATACGTAAAACATGAATTGGTACACATAAAAAACTTAGAACAGTGCCTGGTAACTACATGCAACTTGGTACATGGCAGCTTTAACGTTTCTCTTAAAATGAGCAGTCTAGAATTGAACCTAGTTGTCCAGATGTGGTCTCTTCTGTGGGACTCTGATGCCTTCCAGCGTGACAGTGTATTTCTATTACATCAGACCGAGTTTGCAAATCACTGGTGTTTGAATTGAGTTCATGCAATTCAGACACCAGTGCTGAACCCCCAGGTTATTTCAGCTGTTAGGCTCAGATCCCTCTCCCCTTCCTACATAAAAGATGTGATCTGAGTTAGAGTAAAGGTCACTGTCGAGGGGAACCCAAGGCCTCCCTTCACATTGGTCCCAAACACACATGAACTCTCATTGATGGAGTCGAGTCTTTTTTATAACACCACTCTGTGATCTGGTGTTCTGTTCGGAAAATCTCTTGACCCACACTGAGCTGAAATAAAATTCTACTTCCCATGGGTCTTTTCTTTCTTTTGGTGGGTCGCTTGCACTCTTCTTTGCTCATGCAATGCATTTGTTCATCAAGTGAACCGACCATGTACTGTTGGTGTCTTCTTTACCTCTAGGTCTAGCTCCTCCACTTCTCAAAGTTTCCAGGTTGCAGGGGAAGGGATGCAGGAGCCTCAAGCATATTGGGAGGGCCAAGTCTCACAGGCAGACCTCTGAGGCTCTCTAAATCCTTGCTCTTCATGGCTCCACAGCATCTACATTGCCTAGGAGCTTACTAGAAATGCAGAATCTCAGGCCTCACCAGAACTACTGAATCAGAACCTTTGTTTTTAAGCTGAGTGTTGTGGTGCACACCTGTCATAGGAAGCCCAAGGCAGGAGGATTGTGAGTTCAAAGCCAGCCTCAGCAACTTGGCGAGGCACTTAGCAACTCAGCAAGGTTGCCTCTAAATTAAAAAAAAAAAAAAAAAAAAAAAAAAAAATATATATATATATATATATATATATATATATATATATATATATATATATATATAGGCTGGGAATGTGGTTCAGTGGTTAAGGACCCCTGGGTTCAATTCCCAATATAAAAAAGAAAAATCTTCATTTTATAGGATTCCCCCAGGTGATTAATTTGCACATTAAAATTTAAGAAGCAAAAACAAACAAAAAACCAAAACTTAAGAAGCATTCAACTAGGGGTAGGAATGTAAGGGTGGGGGTCTTCCAAGGTCTTTCATGTGTGTGTGGTGTTGGGAAAGGAACTCTCTGGGCCTTTCTAGGCAAGTGCTCTACCACCCATCACATCCCTAACCCTCTTCCAAGGCCTTGAACTCAGTCCTGCTGCCTGGCTTCCTGGGAACACACAGGACTGTTTCCAGAATATTTGATTATGAACTCCCACATGATGGAGAGTTGGGCCTACATTTTCTTCTAGTTGGCGCAGGGCCTGTGGTCTAATGCCTTGGTCCTTGATCCACTTTGAGTTGAGTTTTATGCAGAGTGAGAGGTTTGATTTCATTTTGCTCCATATGGATTTCTAATTCTCCCAGCACCATTTGTGAAGAGGCTATCTTTTCTCCAGTGTATGTTTACGGTGCCTTTTATCAGTATGAGGTAACTGTATTTATGTGGGTTTGTCTGTGTGTCTTCTATTCTGTCCCATTGGTCTTCGTGTCTGTTTTGGTGCCAATACTATGTCATTTTTGTTACTATAGCTCTTTAGTATAATTAAGGTCTGGTATTTTGATGATGTTTGCTTCATTTTTCTCACTAAGGATTGCTTTGGCTGTTCTTGGCCTCTTATTTTTCCAAATGAATTTCATGACTGCTTTTTCTATTATTTGCTTCTTGAAATGCCCATAATAAAGTTTTTATCAAATATGCATACATAAAAAGTGTATATATATATAAAATATGTATATATATATATATATATATTATATATATGTATATATATAGAGAGAGATTGTATTTGTGTTGTCCCTCATTTTGTTAGTAATATGTTTTTTAAACATTTTGTTGTTGTTGGACACAATACCTTTATTTTATTTTCATGTGGTGCTGAGGATCCAACCCAGTGTCTCCCGCATGCTAGGCCAGCCTTTTCCTCCAAGCCCCAGCCCCAGCCCAGTAATATGTTTTTGAGCCTATTCTAAACCTCTGAATTAGATATATAACTGGAATCTTTGGGCTTTTCACTGATGGTTTTACCTGTCTCATCTGGTTTGTTGGGTAAAGCACCAGGCCCAGGGCAGATGGGCAGGAGGGCAGAACTGGAGTGAGCTGGGAGGGGCTGCATCTCTTCGGCAGGAGACTTGAGTGTGAGTAACAAACCCACCTTGTTTGCTGACACAGAGCAAAGACACAGACCCCAGAGCAAGGACAGCCCCCGGTGGGCACCAGCAGGTTCCTTCCTTCCTTCAGCTGCAGTATTGGATTCCGGAGCTCCACCCCTCACCCCTGTGGTCACCTGTGAGCTGGTTCTAGCTCCAGCTTTGCTCCCTGCTGGCTTGGTCACCTTCAGCAGAGCATTGCCACCCCTGACTGCTGGCTCTTCATCCATAACCTAGGAAATTGGAGTAGTCATCCTTATCCCCTGGGATGCTTGAAAAAAATGCCTGTTCCTGGGGTTCCCCGCCGCAGAGAAACCTGATTCAGCTGGACTGTGGTGGGTACTCGGGCATCAGTGTTTTTAAAATCTCTCTGGGTAATTCTCATGTGGGACCAGGACTGACACCCACCGGAGCAGACATTCTGCAACAGGCATGATGTGCCGCTCTGATCTCAGAGGCATCCTGGAGCCTGGTACACATCTTCTGGGGCCTCTTGGCCTGCAGGCTGAGCCCTCAAGGCTGCAGGCTGTGGCAGGAGACAGGCCCTGGCTGGCCAGTGCAGCATCATGGCCAGGCACTGCGTGAGCCAGGCGGGACTGTAGGGCACCCCCAGCTTCCCCAAATCCCCAGGAGAGGAGTTGGAATGCCTCCTATCAGCGGCTGGCTCCTCCTGCCCTTCTTCAGACAAAAGAATCATCTTTGACTTCCCTGGCATGAGCTCCTCTCTGTGTTTCTGAGCTTGCAGATTAAGAAAAACAGACAAAGGCCAGCGTAAAGGCCTTTCAGTCAGTCAAGATGGCTCTGTCTCTGCCCTCTGTCTCTTTCCCACTGTGACTCAGAGGTGACAGTGGTTTTGAGAGCTCCTCTTGCCTCTCTTTCCCAATGCTCCCAGGGACACGAACACATACAGACCCCTGACTTGGCCCGGGAGGTGCGAGTGTCAAAGCGCCTGCTTGTCCAGCTCAGCTCACTGGGGGCAAGACTGGCTTTGACCTTGGGGCTCAGGATGTCCCTTTAAGCATCCCTTTCCTGCTTGTGGGACAGGAGCGTGCACAGGATGTGTCACCTCCTCTCATCCCCTCTCCCTCTGGCTGCTGGGTGCCAGGAGTGTCTGCAGTGGGCCTGTTAATTGGCGCTTCAGCTGGCTGATTGACTGTAATGCGGGTGAACATTTATTTACCCCAGCAGCCGCCTCTCAGACAGCCGTTAATTGCAGGCACGAGAGAGACAATAATTATGGGATAATGGGTGGCTTTTGTGTGAGTCCTTCTCTTTGCTCTGTGTCAGCAAACATGGTGGGTTTGTTTTCTAACATTCATTTCCCCTGCTGAGGAGATGTGGGGGCCCCCCTCCCTGATCACTCCATCCCTGTCACCCTGCCCATCCTGTCCCTTTCCTTGCCTCGGGCCTAGGATTGTATCCCAATTCCCTGAGTGACAGAGAGCAGGTTCCAATCTTCTAGAATATTCTCTCCTTCTAATTCCCATGCAGTCATACCCGACTTTTAGGATTTGTGAGGTTGAACTGGTTGGTTGGTTTATTTACTTATTTTATGAGATGGGAATTCCCTATGTTCCCTAGGCTGGTCACCAGCTCGTGGGCTCAAGTGATCTTCCCAAGTGGCTGGAGACTTCAGGTGCCACCAAGCCTTGCTGAAAGATTTCCTTTCTTTTTTTTTTTTTTCTTCCTTGTGATGCTGGAGATGGAACCCAGGGCCTCACGCATGTAGGCCATTGCTCTACTACTGAGCTGCTTCCCTGGAACTGTTAGTACTTTTTAAAAAGTGGTACTTAGTCGACTTTGCCTTAAAAAAAAAAAAAAGGGTAAATATTAAACTATATGCCTATTCTGTGTGTTCTGATTTTTTTTTGCAATGCTGGGGATGGAATCCGGGACCTCCCACTGAGCTATGTCCCAGCCCCTTTGTTAATGTTTTTATATTAGTGTAATTAGTGTGTAGCTATTGTCTGCTGTGCCTTCCTTTCTTCGCCTAATGTTCTTTCCTACACACACTCCCAGGTATGACAGTGGCCTCTAAATTTGTCATCTTCAATAGCTATAAATAATTCTGTCATGTTACTACATTACTGCAGTGCTTTTTTCTTATTACCAAGAATTTGGGTTGTTTCCAAATTGTTGCTGTTATGAATAGCTCTGTTCTAAACATCTTTATATATATACTGATTTCCCCCCAGTTATTTCCCTGGGGGAAAATTGAATTATGAGTTGTATTGATCTGCCATCATGTCGGGAAGATTGAGAGCAGTGGAGGGCTGGGGGTGGCTGGGAGACTTTAACTGATCCCCTCCCGGACTTCTCCCAACACCCAACTCCTTCCCTCTGCCCTCTGTTCTGATCCATTTTTAGTGTGACTCTTGCCTCTGATTCCCCAGGTTAATGAAGTAGAGACTTAGATCTGGTTAACTATTGCTGTATATTTCACCCAAAATATGGCGGCTCAGAAGGACCATGCATTATTACTTCTCAGAGCTCTGCGGCTCAGCGGGACTCGGAGGGCTGGTTCTTCCTTGGGTCACTCCTGCCCTGCAGTCACCTGAAGGCTCCACGGGCTGGACAGCCCTGGCAGCTCCTCACACACCAATAAGTGCTGCTGATTGTCATCTGGGAGCTGGGCTGCGCTCCTGCATGTGGCCTTCCCACAGGGTTTGAGCTTCCTGCTGGGGATGTAGCTCAGTGGCACAGTGCTTACCTGGCGGGTGGGGCCCAGGGTTCCACCCCAGATCACACACACACACACACACACACACACACACACACAAAGAAAAGCATTCAAGTGGAAACTTCAAGACTTCTCTGCCTTTGCCTCAGAGTTGCACAGTGTTCTCTCTGTTCTATTTTGTGGGTCAAATTGAGAACCTCTCAGATGCAAGGAGCAGGGGACCAAACTCCACCTTTCCATAGGAGCAGCAGCTAAGAATTTGCAGCCATCTTCCCTGCTCCACCTTTGGAGATGGAAAGTGAGTGTTGATTAACATCCCATGAATCCTTCAGAGGCCATCTAGGAGAAGCCACAGGAGTGCACAGCCCCCGGGATTGGGATTTCGCTGGCTCCCTCCTCTCCTATCCCCAACCCTTTCTCATAATCCTGCCCATTCTTGGAAGTCACGTGATCTCCACTCAGCTTTCCCTGGCTGCCCACAGGGCCAGAGCCCTTCCCACCCTCTCTAAATCCCCAGGCTCCCTGCCTTTGCTGCCCTCTACGATGGCTCTTATCACACCCTCCCCCCGCCCCCCAGCTCTCAGTCATTCTGGGGTTGGCATGCCAGGTTGTAACTCCAGAAGACAAGGGCTGTCACGGTCTTGTTACTGTCCACACCCCACCCTAAAGGCCTAGTAAAGTGCCTGGTATATAAAGGGCTTCCATAAATTGTATTCCCTTCCCTTCTTTTCAAACATCTGATACTCTGTTATCTAGTGAATCATTAAATAATCCTTTTTTTTTGACCAGGAATTGAATCCAGGGGTGCATAACCACTGACCCACATCCCCAGTCCTTTTTTATATTTTACTTTGAGACAGGGGCTCCCTAAATTATTTAAGGCCTCGCTAAATTGCTGAGGCTGTCTTTGAACTCATGATCCTCCTGCTTCTGCCTCCAAGCCACTGAGATTACAGGTGTGATCACCCCTGAGCCTGTCTGGCAAATCATCTTCTTTTTTTTTTTTTTTTTTTTTTCAGTGCTGGGGATGGATCTCAGGGCCTTGTACATGCTAGGCACGCACTCTACCACTGCAGGAAGAGGGCATATATTTACTAAACATTTAGTGTGTGCACTTAGTGGCAGTGTCTGGAAGCTTTACAAGTTGTTGTTGTTATTGTTGTTATTATTATTTACTACAAGTTAGGATATAAGTAACAGTATCCTTATTTTATGGATCATGAAGCTGAGACTCAGAAGTTAACTAACACGGTAAGGGACACGGGTTGGATTACATGGGTAGAAAGTCATAGAACCATGATTCACGCCTAGGTGTTTGGGAATATAGGCCACACCTTTTCTCCTGTACATGGAACCTCCTGGACCCTCAGTTTCCTCATCTGTAAAATGGGGGGGATAATCCTTACCTTGTAGTGTTGTGTGGGTGAAGAGACAGACGTGCCAGCCATCCAGAGCAGGGCTTGGCATGGGGCGGGCGTTCACTCCACAGAGCCCCTCCTCATGTGACTTCTGGTTCTCCAGGGTTTGACACACACTCTGCACATCTGGCAGCCTTCACAGCTGGAGATGCGGTGGAGGGACTTGCCCTGTTGAGGTCCTGGGTGTGAGTTACTCCCAACACCCACCTAACTACTCTGGCACTTGTTCCCAGGGGCTCCCCCTCTCCCCGGAGCCCTGAGCAGTGGAGTTGGAGTTGGGGTCCTTTGCCCTGGGTACCCCTAGGGACAGAACTCACGTCTTCTTTGTGATCACAGTGCAGACAGCCAGGTCTCCTGTCACCAGGTCGAGTCCCCTAGAGCAGCTCAGCTGGGGACTCCACCCTCCTCATCCATGGCTTTTGTTGCCTCTTTTAAAATCAACCCCGAGGGGGGAAAGAAAGTTCTCTTTTTCTTCTCGTCATCAGACTCTTATTCTGTCTCCCTTTTGTGGTCTCTCTCTGCTCCGAAGCGTGCAGGACCCCGACTCAAGATGTCGGTGCAGCGCAGCTCTTGCTGGGTCAGCAAGGACCCAGCTGGCTGGGGCTTCCTTGGCAGAGTGAGGAGAGCCGCTTTTTATGCCCTTCGCTTCCTGAGGCCCTTCCCTCTTTATTCCTCGGGCTCTGGCCTCAACACTCTGATTCTAGACACCACCTGGGAAGGGAGGAGCTGGCTAGTTTAGGCGCCCGCTAATCTGACCTGGTCATCTGTCCCTCTATTCCCAGGTCCAGTGTCACTTCCCACTCCCGACTCGACACTGGTGGATAAGCATCCTCGGGCCAGATCACTGAAGGGCCAGATCACTGAAGGCAGAGGAGGTCGGAGTTATTTTCTTCACTCCTTTACACCTTTCTCTCTAAAGGTCCCAACTGAAAAGTGGGATTCTGGAAAGAGGAGAGTTTCTTAAAATCCCTCCCCCACACCCCCCCTTGCTGGAGCGCTGCTTTCTTCCAGGAGATGGAGCAGGGCTGGGACAAAACAGCGGGAGCCATCCCCTGCCAGCTGCAGACTGGCTGCAAGAGCCCTGGGGGAGGCCCCTGCAGCCCAGTTCTCTTTATCACTCTGGTCCAGCCTGGCAGGAGGCTTGTGACAGGCAGTTACTGGCTTTTGTGATTTTGTTTCAGTCATTGACCTGGATGCCTGGAGTCCCACAAATCTTCAAGAACAGAAAAGCAGTTCCTGCAACCAGGGGGATTTGCAAATAAGCATCCTTTATGCTTACAAACCTGCATGAGGGGGAGGAGGGAAGAGGAAGGGACCTTGCAGGCCGGCCCAGTACGTGGTTCTGAATTGCCTCTCCAACACCCAAGCACACACATCTCTGCCCTGAGGGCCTCCACCGGGAGTGACCTCTCCTTTTACTGAATTCCTTTGGCACCAGAGACATACCACGTGCAGCACTGTGCTTTCTGATTTGCTCTGTAAATTGGTAGTGGAGGACCCTATTGGATACATAATCTGGGGCTGGATTATAAAAGGCCTCGAATTTCAAGTTAGTACTCTGTTCAGATTGGTGAGCCAGTGTGTAACCGATTGTCACTTGAGAGAGCAGGGAGACCAGAAGGGAGGCACTCTGTCACCTTCAGGGTGACGGGGCTGGGGAGGGCAGGGTCCAGGCGGGGTGTTGGGTTGTGTTGACCTGTGGTCTAATGGCAGTTCTGTGGAAGGGAGGTTGATTGGAAATGGGGGTTTACAATGACTCTAAGAGCTATTTGGGGGGCTCAGGATGGGCTGGCAATCCAAATATAAGGGTAAAGTGAGATGGTGACTGGGGACAGGAGGGTGAGCATTAGGTACAGGATTCCTTAGAAGGACCTTCACATCGGCCACCTCCACAATGAGGAACTTTTGCCCTGGAACACCTCAGAGCACCTCTCGAAGGTGACCCACAGAGTTGTTTGATGGTCATCAGAATAGTGGAGGTGAGATGACAGGGGATGGACAGAGCAGACAATGCGTGTGTGGGGTGGGGGTGAACAGAAGGTGCAGTTGGGCCCTGTCCCCACATCAGACGTCTCACTGTCCCTACTGCCAAGCTCAAAAAAGCCAACCCTTGTGTTCCCCCAGGGCTCTGCACTTCCTGCCCAGACAGGAAAGGGAAGGAGGAAGAGGACACTTGCCTGCTCACTTTCTCCCAAGGGCAGTTTGTTTTTTGGACCTCAAAACTGGTACCGGCTCCATGGCTCATGCCTGTAAACCCTAGTGACTTGGGAGGCTGAGGCAGGAAGATCTCGAGTTTGAGGCCAGCCTGGGCAGCTTAGTGAGACCCTGTTTTAAAATAAAAATAAAATAAAAAAAGGTCTGGGGATGTCGCTCAGTGGCAGAGCAGCCTGGGCTCAGTCCCCCATACTGCAGACAGACAGACAATAGCAATAGCGTGTGCCCTGTCCCTCGCACTGCCAGCTCTGGAGCTGGGGCCTGTGCGGTGTCCCGTAATGTCTTCTTGCTTTAACCGAGTCAAAGAGCAGAGAAGGAGACAGCTGCCGACTGCAACTTCAAGATGCCTCTGAGAGATGGGATTTGCCTTCGCATTCTAGCCCCGAAATACAGCCTCCTTCCTCCTTCCCTGCCCTGCCTCCCAGAGGGGCCTCCTCCAGAACCTGTCTGCACTGGGGAAGGAAGGGAGGAGCTTGGGCCGGTGGGCCCAGCGGGGTCTGTAGGGTGAGTGGAGCTGTCCGCAGTGCTGGGCTCAGACCAGGCTAAACATCCGCTTGCCCGATGCCCATGCGTCCTGCTTCCCTGGCCTGACTTGGAATGGGGGCACCGGTGTCATGGAGGATGTCACTGGTGGTGAGCGCTTGGAAGGCCAAGGGGGAGGGACCCTCCCGCGGCAAGTGCCTTTGCCCATTTCCTAGAGGGCAGATCTCATCAGGACCAAGTCCTTGGGAAAGTTGGATGGGGAGAGAGGAGACGGCAGTCAGGCTGAGCAAGTTCTGGGCCTTGCACAGCACAGAGACGACAGTTAATAGTGAGGTACTGTGTATTTCAAAACTGAGGACGAGAAGAGGGAATTTTAGTTTTTTGTTACTGGGGATTCAACCCAGAGGGGTTTTATCCCTAAGCCCTAAACCCAGCCCTTTTTATTTTGAGACAGGGTCTTGCTAAATTGCTTAAGGCCTTGCTAAATTGCTGAGACTGACCTTGAACTCTCAATCCTCCTACTTCAGCCTCCTGAGCTGCTGGGATTATAGCCTGCCCACTTTCTCCCAAGGGCACTTTGTTTTTTTGTCCTTCAAACTGGTACGGGCTCCATGACTCCATGGCTCTCGCCTAGCACAAGAATAGTGGATTTAAAAGTTCTTGCTACAGGGCTGGGGATGTGGCTCAAGTGGTAGTGCGCTCGCCTGGCATGCGTGCGGCCTGGGTTCGATCCTCAGCACCACATACAGACAAAGATGCTGTGTCCGCCAAATACTGAAAAATAAATATTAAAGTTCTCTCTCTCTCTCTCCCTCTTTCTCACTCTCTCTCACTCTTTAAAAAAAAAAAAAAAAAAGTTCTTGCTACAAAAAAATGATAAGAATGAGAGATGGTGGGTATGGTGATTAGCCTGATTTGCTCATTTTTCAGCACATACATGTATCAAAACATCACCTTGTACCCCATACATATATAATAAATAAATACATAATACATACATACATACATACATAAAACTGACAATTAGCATTTTGTCAGTTTTATTTATTTATTTATTTATGGTACTAGGGATTGAACTCAGGGACCCTAAACTACTGAGCGACATCCCCAGCTCTACTTTGTATTTTAGTTGGAGACAGGGTCTCACTGAGTTGGCTTAAGTCCTCACTAAGTTGCAGACGCTGGCTTTGAACTCGCGATCCTTCTGCCTCAGCCTCCTGAGCTGCTGGGATTACAGACATGAGCCACCGTCCCTGGCTAGTGTTCCTCAGTTTTAAAAAACACTAAGCAAGTTTCAAATGGTCGGCCCAGGACCTGCCTCAATAGAGGTCTCATGGGGTGCTCAAGTGTATTCTGTAGGTAATTAGAAAATTTGGAGGGTCAGGATTCTTTCTTAGCATAAAGATTTAAGATTTAGCTGAGCAGGATGCAAAGAGGGCTTTGCTTCCACCTCGTTTTCTTGCCTCCCACCTGCCCCTCTGAGATGGAGGGTTAGCTGTGCTGTCTGTCTAGTTCTTTTGCCCAGAACCATATTAGCTTCAGGATGTTGCTCAGTGGTTGAGAGTCCCTGAGTTAAATCCCCAGTACCAGAACTTTTTTTGTTGTTGTTGTTTGGTACTAGGGATTGAACCCAGGGGTACTTAACCATTGAGTCCCATCCTCAGCCCTTTTTTGTATTTTATTTAGAGACAGGTCTTGCTGAGGCTGGCTTCCTGCCTTAGCCTCCCCAGCTGCTGGGATTACAGGTGTGCACCACCATGCCTGGCTCAGGAGAACTTTCTTAGGCAGCTGGGCTGACATGTGACTAGTTCAGGCTGCAAGTTTGCTCCACCCCATCCCAGATCCACTACCTAGGAGGCTTCTGAGGGGGATTCTCCTCCTTGCCACCCTGCTACTGTATTGCTTTGGGTCTTTGTATTCAAGACATGGCCCATGATTGGTTCTCTTCAGAACTGTCAACCTCAGAGGGATGTGCTGTTTAAAATGGGCTTTTTAATAAGGCTTGTGAATGATCAGGAGGAAAATGATTGGACATTCCTAGATTTGTTTTGTTTTTTCTTCCTGCAGTGCCTGGAATCCCACCCAGGGTCTGGTGCATGCTAGGCAAGTGTTCTACCACAGAGCTACATCCCCAGCGCAATATTTCTTAGTTTTAAGGGAGTTTATTGCCCGCGAAACCCTGAGGCTCCAAACATGCCCAGTCCCGGGTGGATTGCCAACTCTGTGTAGCCCCTGTGATGAGGCTGTCCCCAGAGCAGCTGGAGAGCAGGGACATAGGAGGCCCCTCCAGAGGGCAAGCCAGGGCTCAGGTCTACCCCATCCTCTGCAGGCTGAGCCAGGTTCCCGGTGAGGAGTGACCTGGTTTCCCATTGTGACTTTGACTCTTCCTTAAGGATGTGTAACTTCAAATAACTCACTGTCCCCTCTGAGCCCCAACAATTCCTCTCTACTGAGAAACAGGGATGATAACGTAGGCCTGCCTCCTCGGAGGGTTATGGGAAGTTGCAGCGAAAAATAGTGTGTCTAAAAAGTGGGAGAGGTTCCTGTGAATATGGCTGTTGTTCTTAGGAGAGGCCGAGACTCCTGGAGTCCTGGATTTGAGCTCTGATTCTTAAGGGAAGTTCCTGCAGCCCTTGCTTCCTCCCTGGGGAGTGGAGGAGGAGCTGCTGGGTGTGAGCTTTGCTCCTCCTGGCCACCTGCTGGGGCCAAGCCCTGGGGGGTTAGAGACTCTGCAATCAGCCCACACAAATAGAAACCCCAGGCCAGACCTTCCCATTCCCCCTCCTTATTCTCTTCACATGGCCAGTTTTCAGTCACCTCCCCACAGAGCTGGGAGGCCCTGGCTGTCCTGGGTGGGGTGCCCGAGGCCTGGGGGCCTGGGTGTTCTCTGGCTGGGCCTGCCATTTGCCTTCACCTTATTCAGTGGGGACATTACTGAGCCTGAAGGAAACCTCCCTAGGCAGGGCAGGAGCACTCATGATAATGATACCTCGGGTTTACACAGCGTCCCTGCTGCTTAGAGCACAGAGCGCTTGTCCTGTGGTGTGCGCTCCCAGGATTTGGGAGGTGTGGGCAGAGGGAGAGGGTCACATGGCTTTGAGATGGAGGCTGTGTCCATGGACTCAGTTCCTGTTCCAGTGCCTCCCCTGAGGTCATGGAGCCAGCAAGTGGCAGAGCCCAGGTTTGAGTTTCAGAGTCAGAACTGCCCCTGGAACTCGTCGCGAGGTCCTTGGACTTGCTGGCCCACTTCCTCAGTGCCTGAGGAGTGGGGACCAAGCCTGCTCGCCCCGGCTTCATTGGAGGTGGATTCAGATGGAACACAGGGCCTTGTGGTTCCTAAGGGTCACTGAGGAGGTGGGAGGGAGACGTGGCTCAGGGGCAGCTGTGCCCTGGTCATCTTGTGACTTGCCCAGCATGGGCATGAATATGGAACAGACACCTTGTTTGAATGCTCAGTTAACCCTTTGTCCCCTACAGCACCATGTCCCACAAGGGCGGGCTCCTGGCTGCTGCTTTGATTGGCTACTTGGTCTGGGGGGGGAGCCTCTGCTGGTGTGGGAGAGGCTCCACCCCTTAGGAAGCAGGTGGATTGTACACTAGTCTCTCTTCCTGGACAGAACAGGCTGCTAAGAGGTAGGAGAGGGGCCGCTGGGGGCACCAGGTGTCTGCGCCCTGGCTCCTGCACACTCTTCTGGGCTGGTAAGGACAAGCTCCCTCAGAGCAAGCTGGGCTGGGAATGGAGGTGTGGGGCATGGGGACAGGGTGGGCAGTCCCCAACCTGACTGTGGACTCAGTTCATGTTCCAGGTGCCTCTCTAACCCTCCCCTGCATCTTTCTCCCCTCCCTCTTTTCTGTTGCTTTTATTGTCCCTTTCTCTCTCTCCCTCTCTTGATTCTATATTTTTAGTTGTAGACAGGTACGATACTTTTATTTTATTGATATGGGTTGCTGAGGATCGAGCCTAGTGTCCCACATGTGCTAGGCAGGCACTCTGCCACTGAGCCACAACCCCAGCCCCTCTCATTTATCTTTTCTCCACCTTTTACTCAGCAAATTTGAGCTCCGGGATGTTCCAGGTAAGGTACTCTGTCCTGCGTCCTCCTTTCCAAAGGACCCCTCCAGATACCCCACACCCTTCCTTTTTAGTTTTCCGTCACCCTCTCTCTCAGTTCTCTGCCCCAGAAGGCTCTTCCCTCCTTTAGGGTAAGCTCTGTGATCAGCAGCTCCAGGAAGTGCTAAGGGTGGGAGCAGCCCAGGCAGGGCCAGCTGTTTGCGCAAGGTGGGGTTGGCTCAGTCTGGCTGTCTGGGCCGGGCTGGAGCATGGACTTGGGCGCTTGGCTCTCCTGTTGTCCCACACCTTCTGTCTTTTCCCCTCCCCCGCATTTCCTACTTCTGGCCCCTGATGGAGACAGAGAGGGCACAAAGCCTATGATCCAACTTCTGCAAAAGCCACTGTGCTGGGATGCTAATTCTTTTCCAGACCCTAGGTATGGAGCACTGGACTCCATCCGGGGTTAGGGCTGCTCTCAGAGCCAGGGTGGTCCAGTGGAGTAGCAGTGTTGGATTACCTCTGAAGACAGTGTGACTTCAACACAGTCTAGGACCTGGGAGGGTCTTTTCTTTCATGTGGCACCACTGACCTCTGTCAAAGGTCCAAGTGGATGGAGTTGTGACAGCCAAGTGTGACTTGTGGCAGTGACTCTGCTATAAAGGGAAAAGCAGCCTTATCAAGAGTGGGAGTCCTGGGGGGCCAGAAGCACTGGCCTGGGTGGCTCTGAGGAGATTATTGACCTCTGACCACACTGAAGAGCTCAGAGGGTCTGATTGATATTTTTTAAAAGTTTATCATAGAAAATTTCAAGCATATACGAGACTAGAGAGAATAATGTAACAACCCTCATATGCCCAAGGCTCCATCATTTTGAAGAGGTCTTATGGCCAACCTTATTTTAGGAATATTTTTGGTTCTTTCTACCCTCTGATTGTTTTAAATGAAATCCTAGAGAGCTTATCATTTCATCTTGAAAGATAAGGTCTCCCGAGAAAAATACCAAAATGTCCTTGTCACACCATAACAAAATTGACAGTCCCTCTATATAGAATCCAACATTCTGTTAAGTGTTTCTGTTTCCTTAATGATCATGTAAATTTCCTCCTCATTTTCTCTTTAATTTGGATTCAGGTAAAGCCCAGGCATTGTGATTAGCTGTTGTAGCTCCTTGGTCCTTCCTAATCTATGGGTGGTTTCTCTCTTTCTTTTGCAACGTGTTGCTAAAGAAATAGGGTCACTTGTCCCATAGTTTTCAGATTTTGGGTCTGTTTGACTGCTCCCTCATCGTGCCATTTAGCGTGTTCTGCAGTCCCCGTGTCTCCTGCACATGTCTTTAGATTTAAGGCTTGATCAAATTTAGGTCCCTTTAATTTATCTACTGGGGGAGTAGGGCAAGGATCTCGGGTGACAACCATCCGGAGACACCTGGTATCTGGTTTTCATTCTTGTTATGGTGTTAGCTGCCTCAATGATCACGGCCCAGATCCATTAATTCATTACAGGCTAATTGCCTATTAATTACTCTCTAATTAGACGTTGCTTCTTTGATCTCATGGTAAGTGCTCTCGCTGTGAGAAGAGGCCTCCTTCTCTGGGAGGTGTCACTGTGGAGGCCAAGACCACATGGCATCCGGGTGGCCCATTCCCACCCACTCTGGCCTCTCTGGGTGGCAGAGGCTACATAAGTGCCAGTTTGGGAGTCCTAAGGGAGTGCTTTGCTTTGCCATTTAGCCATATTTCAAATCTTGGTGCCGATGGAGGGAGCCAGAGCCTGAGATACTCTAAATAACTTTTGCAATTAGCTCTGCAATACAGTTCAGCCATACTTGATCAGATTAGTGCTCTGATACAAAGCTTCCCCATATCTCCACCTCCTGGCCCTTTCCTCCTGGTAATAACTCTCTATATGTGCGTGATAGTTCCAGGTGACAGATCAGACACACACGAGAAACAGCCTAGTAGAGAGGCTGAGGGTGAAGCTTTGAGGTCAGCTTGCTTGGGGATGGATTATCTTCTACCACTTTCTGGTTGTTAGGCCTTCAACAAGTTGGGTACCTTCTCTTTGCTTCAGTTTCTCTATCTACTTTATATAGGGTTATTATGAATATGAAATGAGATTATGTAAATAAAGAGCTCGGCACAGCGCCTGGAATGTGTCTTAGGTCCTTGACACACATTAGCTATTTTGAATGATCCACTCCTAGTAACCCAGTGTCCAGCTGCAAGAGTCTACAGGTGTGTACGTCAAGGACAGGGTAATGACCGACCGTCGAAAGTTGCCTATATGTGACAGCCGGAGGGCCACATGTTACTTGTTCCAGTATCCACCAATAAGGAGGTCATTGAATATCAGTGACCCTGGCCAGGGCCATTAGAACGTAGCCAGGGCCCCCACCCTAATTTTGAGGATGATGAACTTGTGCTAGAGAAGTCAGGGAACTTGCTCTCGGAACACAGTGAATCCGAGGATGTGCCTAAAATGGAAAAGGAAACCCAGGCACCTGACTCTCCTAGCTGACTCTCCTAGGAATGAGAGCAAGCAGGGAGGGAGCCAAGAGGACCTGGGCTTTGGCTTCCACCTGCTCTTGTATTTTTCCCTTTTGGAGGCCTGGGCTGTCTCCTGTCCTTGAGGAGGTTCCCCTGAGGCCTTGGGACTAGAGAGCCAGGTGGATGTGGCTCCTCCCAGGGAGCTTGTGGTCCCCTGGGCCCTGGCTCAGCTGCTTACCCATCTGCTCATGCAGAGCAGAGATGGGGATCTGCAGTGAGACAATTAACACAGCAGCCTGGACATGGAAGGAAGCCTACCTATGAGGTGCCAATCAACCACGAGCTCCCTGCGCTCTCTACATGGGCTAGAGACTCCAGGCCGAGAAGGGGCCCTGGGGGGTGGTTGGGCAACCAGGAAGCAGGAGCGCTGCTTTCTGGGCATCTCAGGAGGAAAAGCGTTTGCACTGAACAAAACACTGTATTTCGGTTTCACTGGGCTCTTGCCTGGTACATCCTTGAGCTGCTTCTTTTGCTGCAAGCTCTGCCTTGTGACTCAAGCATGTGAGCAGAGGGTGGCAGGGTTTCCATCCCAGGCGGAGGAGGGCGGAGGGAGAGACAGGGAGCTGCAGGAACCTAAGTAGCTGCCAGGAGTTGAGCGATGAGCAGATTTGTGGCCCATTCGATCATATGACAAGGAGGGAGCCAGAACAGGGGGTGTCGAGGGGCATGGACACTGAGTGAGGACAGAGTGAACTTGTCTAAGCACCGTACCTAGCTCAGCATGGGCACCCAGAGGACCTTATGACAGGTGTATCGAATGAATGAATGAATGAACGAATGAACGAACGAACGAACGAATGAACAAACGAACGAACCAACAAACAAACGAACGAAAAAATCAGTCAAGGTCACTGGGATCACAGGCATGCACCACCACATATGGCTACATTTCTCCTTTAACCCTTTTAATTCTCTAGCTTGACCCTGAGGGTTTAGGCTGCAAAAGTTGTTTGTGAGAAATGTGTTCAAAGTTGAATTAAACCTCACTACTACACGGAGCGCTGCCTTATGAATTCAGTGAGGCTTTGGCTCCTCTTCTTTCCTTTTGGTCTCCACATTTCTATGGCAGTGGGTGGTTGGGGACAGAGTGTGGCAGCCACGCACAGAACCACGAGAACGTGAGTTGGGAGCCCTGTGGGTTTCAGTACTCTGGGCTCGCCTGCCCCTCTTTGGGTTCTGAGTCTGGGTCTCAGTCTTCTGTTTCTTTCCCCGTGCTCTGCACATCATGGACACTTCCTTGAGATCTTCCATGAGAGAGAAGTCGCTCGGTTGGCCGTGGCGGATTAAGAGGCAAAGCTTTCTTCATTCATCTGATCTTTCAGGCCTTGTTTCTCCTCCCGGGTCCTAGAATGGGTGGAACCTCCTCTAAGGGACAGAGGAGGTGAGAACCCACGCATGCCCTCTTGTTTGCACAAACTCAAGGGCACAGTTGGAGCTGGGCTCTGTTTCAGCTGGCAGAAGTGGGCATGGAACTGGAGCTGCCCTCGGCCTCGGAGAAAGTCGGCCACAGCAGGACTGGACACGTTGAGTGCTCAGAGCCCTCCTCACAAAGAAGCTTAGGAGAAAATCAAGTGGACTCCAGCCAGGGGGAGCCTGGCTCTCTGTGCTGGGCTCCTCAGGGAGGGTGCTGGGCAGGGCACGGGCAGGTTCACTGTGGGCAGCGGGTCTGTCTGTGTGGTCACTGCAGCTCGGCTCTGCTTGGTGTTGATTGGCAGCCTAGAAATAGCTGGTACTGCTTTCCTCCAAGCCTGTCCATCAAGTCCTGCTCAGCCAGGCCACTGAGAGCCCTGCAGGACTTGATGACCATGGGGATAGCCAGGGCAGAGTCCTGCTCCCCAGCTTCCTTCTGGGTTCTCTCTTGTCACTCCTCACAATCCCCAAAAAGGAACTCAATAGTTTCAGAAAACATTTGTCCTACAGTTGGAAGGCCACCCCATCCGTCCCCACCGGGAAGGGACTTGTGCATGGTGCTGCATGTGCCCAGGGCTCACAGGGACAGGCAGCTGGGTGCTCGGCCTCCCAGTCCTGGGACCTGAGCTCCCGATAGCTCTGAGCATGAGGATGTCACGTGGTGTCCATTGATTCTTTTTCAAACTCGAGACTGATTTTTGTGTGAGTTCCTTGGTAGGGTGACTCATTTGTCCCACTGAGCCCAGGACTTTCTTGTTTTTTTGGCACTAAATGTCATGTTTTCTTTCTTTTCTGGTACCGGCTACTGAACTCAGGGACACCCCGCCACTGAGCCCCATCCCCAGCCCTGTTTGGTATTTTATTTAGAGACAGGGTTTCCCTGAGTTGCTTAGGGCCTCACTTTTGCTGAGGCTGGCCTTGAACTTGCTTTGAACTCTGACAGGGCCCAAAAGTAGCTAGAGATCCTCCTGTCTCAGCCTCCCGAGCTGCTGGGATTACGGGTGTGCGCCACCACGCTTGGTTGAATGTCATACTTTCTGGGATCCCTTCAAGTCCCAGGAAAATGAAGGCCACCCTAGACTCTGCAGTCTCTTTTACCCTAAAAGAGTCCTAATGCTAAAGGATGAAGACACATATTGTAATATAGTATCTTTCTAGTCAATGGAGAAACTGAAGTCTGTGGAAAGTTAACCCACTGTTGGCCGCGGGAAACACCAGTATTGGAATCGACCTCCAATCAGCACTTGGAGACACAGACTCTCAGCTTTTGGGGTTTCTGGGGTAGTGTCCCCACTCCGGATGGTCTCTTCTAAACCTTCCCTTCCCAGTGAAGGTTTTGCCAGAAAAACTCAGGCTCAGAGAAGGTTCCCAAGTTCTTTCTGTGTGGCTCCTTACACTGGCTGCCTCAGCATCAGATCCCCCCAGGGCCAGGCCTGAGTGAATTTCCACCGCTCAGCTCTGCCCTTCCTATCCCACCCCATAAAGGGGCCATTCACGAGGCCCTTACTTCATCCTATTTATAAATCTCTTCAGTGTGTCCTTGTCCCTGTGACCAACACTCTTCTACCCTCCTCTATCCTGTCTCCTCCTTTGGCTTTTAAGATACTCACCATTTCCTTCCACCTCCTGCCCTTGCCTTCAAGATCTGCAGCCCTAGGGCTGGGGGTGAGGCTCAGGGTCCAGCCCTGCTCTCCTGCCTGCGCGAGGCCCTGGGTTCCATGTCTGGCACTGCGAGAACAGAAAGTCCACAGCCCTGACTCTTCCTGGGCCTGCCTGGCAACCACAGGCAGAGAGAGGGACTGTGCCTGGGGGGGGGACTGGCCCAGGGGTGGCACGGGGCTCTGGACAGTGGACCCTGAAGGACTCGGAAGTCTGTGCAACTGAAATGCGTCCCCAGGGGCTGGATTTTGATTCCACTCATGCAGCTGGAGGTGACTCAACGGAGCCTGGGGCCTACTCAGTGCTTGGAATTAAAATCCAGCCATGTCCCCAACTGCAGCGTCCTGTGGACTGTCCTTGGCTGCTGCCATCGGAGCACCGCTCTGGAGGCAGGCTGCCCAGCGTCCCCCCGGCGTCTTGCCCCTCCGTCTCCAGAATGTCTAGTCCTGTTTTGTCTCAGTTTCGTCACTCAGAGGCCAAGATGACAGCTGTCCTGTTGTTAGGGTGAAGCGAGCCGCGCAAGCACGTCCTCAACCAATCGCCGTCATTTCTGGGCAGCGTCCACCCTCGGCCATTGGTCCCTCTAAGGAGTCCTTCATCCTTGGACAAACACGGGCCCGGCCTGTTAGGTGCTAGGGATGCCCGAGAGCCGCGTGGGAGCCTTCTGGATGCCAAGCACTCGGCGCCCCTGCCTTCTGTGTTCACGTCAGCTGGCTTCCTCCTCAGGGCCGTCTTGGCAGAGATGGCGGGTGACAAGCGGGACGTCACATTGTCCTGTCTGTCTCCCTGTGGTCCTAATGTGCATGGCAAGGGGCACCAGCCACGGGCTTTGGGAGTCAGGGGACCTGAATCCTATGGCTACAAGGTGGGTGCCCTTACACAGGTGGCTTCATTTTCCTGGGCCTCAGTGTTCCCATCCTCCAAATGGGATCACCTCCCTCCACCTTGCTTTCTAGGGGGCTATCAGGTAAAAGAGAGAACCATGCCAAAGCGCCTCACCACAGTAAACTTCAGGTAAATGTCAGGACTGGAGGGAGCCAAGAAGACAGGGTTCCCAGGGGAATGCCCAGGTCTAAGGGCAGAGCTGGGCCTCCCCCAAGCCAGCTCTGAAGGTCATTCACATGAGCACAAACTCCTTGAGGGCCTGAGCTTCCAGTGGCTAACACTGTGCTTGGTGCATAGTAGATGCCCAGAAAATGCCTGGCACCTAGGTGTGTGCCCTTAGTCAACTTTTTTCAGTGAAGGAAAGGGTCCTAAGTGGCTCCATCCAAAACAAATGCAAGGAGAAGATTAAGCCCCAGGCAAATGCGAAGCAAAATCAAGGTTGGGGTTGGGTGTGGTCCATGAGGGAGGGCTTCCTGGAGGAGGTGACTTGGATTTGGGGTGGGAAAAACTTGAGTCCCTGAAGCAATAGTCCCTGGGCCAGAAGAGCATGTACAGAGACCCTGGGGTCTGCTGGCTTGTTTGGGGTGAAAGTAGGAAAGAAGAAAGTAAGGTCGGGGTTCACATGGGCAGTAGCCACGGTTGGGTTTGAGGGCGAAAGGTGCTCAATGGGGGACATGGAAGACCTGTTGAGGAGTGTGGCTGTGGTCGCAGAGGAGGAAGCCTGGAGACTGCCGTGAAGGGAAGAAGCCCAGTAGTGGGTGGCTCTGCCCTGGAGTGACCGGCTGCAGTCACTTGCCTCTGTCAGGCACTAATGGCATTTGAAGTCACAAAAGCTGGATGGTGGCTGTACGATGTGTCATCCTCCTGGCCCCCCAAGGCAGGGTGGGGAGCTGTCCTCGCTCAATGGAGTGCCGGGAACTCTCTGGGAGTCAGACAGGAAGGGACTGGAGAACTTCCAGAAGAATCCTGGGCAGCTGGGACTGAGGCTGTGCAAGTTAGAGCCTTGAAGTCCACAGATCATCAAATTATTCCCTCCTTTTAAGTAAGAAGTCCGGGCACTCGTGACTGGTAGTGTATTTAAACTGGACAACGTAACGGTAAGGGTGTCTAGACAGACCTGAAGTCCTGTATAAGATCCACCACGGGCTGTGACTTTGAGCAAGTTTCCTAACCTCTGTGGGCACTCCCTTTTTAAAAAATCTATGAAATCAGAGTAACAAAGGCTTTTGCCAAGAAGTTAGTTTGAGGACTAACTAAAGTACTGAGAACAGTGCCTACCTAGCATATGGTAAAGTGCCCAGTGAGTGGGTGGTTTATGTTTTTAGTTTCTTCTTCCCTATACTCTTTAGCTTTCTGCTAAAGGAGAGGGGGCAGATCATGCCCTGCAGAGCCCCCCAGGGCACCTGCTTTTCCTGAATGCTCTGGGTTGGGTCTGCTTGAGCCTGTGTGCCTGTGAGTCTGCCCTTTCTCCTCTGTACCAAAGAAGGCAAAAGCAAGTAGACACACTAAGCGCTTTGCAGAGTCTGGGAGGGAAGGTGGGGGTGGATGCAGCAGTGGCTGCCTGTGGTCTATCCCTGAGGGTGGGGTGGGGCCGTGCAGTTCAGATTGGGGGGTGGGGCTTGGCTTGCAGAGGCCCAGATGCCCGGGGCAGCCTGGGAGCTGTAACCAGATCAGCAGGGGTTGGAGGCAGAAAACTCATATGGGGGCTGCGGAGGAGGCTGGAAGGTGGACCAGCCTTGGAGAGCTTGACAGCCTTCCCCAGGAGTTTGGGTTTAACCCTTGGAAGGTTATGGCAATTTGCTTCCCTCCTTTCCTTGCCCCCTTCCTTGTGGTCGTGTGCAGAGTTACGCGAGGACCAGAGAGGCTCATGGCCTGCCTAAGGGCACACAGCACATTAGCTGTTGGGTCAGAGTGAGAGTTCAGAGCCCTTGGCTCCCAGTGAGTGGTGCTTGGAGAGCAGACTGTCTGTCAGTGTTGCCTGTCTCTGCTGTCCTCGGGGGCAGTCATGGCCTCTGGCTGACACTGCCCCACATTCTGTCTTGCAGCAGCCCTGTCCGTTTAGAGTACAGCGTGATTGAGCCGAGCCTCCTCCTCCCCCTCACCAGTTCTTTGGCACCAGGGAGAAGCCACGAGATCCCCTGGAATAGGTTCCTTCTTCATTTCCAGGTGTGCCTGGATGCTTGGCATGTGCCAGATTTGGCTTGAGGACTTGTTTTTCATAAGAGATCAGGCAGGATTTGCAGGAGGTAGTGGCATTTTTGTGGATTTTAGGAGCAGCAGGCCCCTTCATCTCCCATCCCCACATCTAACTCCCAGAGAGTACCCAGGGCCAGCCTGGCATGCCCTGTGTGAGGTAGGTCACCACTGACCCACGCGGAGCCATGACTCAAGTGCCATGGGGCTGGGTGTGGTGGCATGTGCTGTAATCCCAGCAACTCAGGAGGCTGAGGCTGGAGGATTGCAATTTTGAGGCCAGCCTCGGCAACTTAACAAGACCTTCAGCAACTTAGACCCTGTCTCAAAATGAAAAATAAAAAGGACTGGGGATGTAGCCTAGGTTAGGCATCCTGAATTCAGCCCCCTTTACTGCAAAAAGACCTGGTATGTGTAATGGGCTGCGTGGGGGAGAGGCGAGGGTCTGATACTGTCCAGAAAAGAGGAGCGGGGCCTCACGGGGTTCAGAACCACAGGCCGATGGAAAGGCTCCTGTGGCCTTATGCTTCTGGATGCTTCCCTGAGCCCTGCTGGGGCTGAGCAGCTGGAGCCCCTTCCTATAGCTGGTCCTCCCTCCGGCCTCCCTGTGTCCTCAGGGAGGCTGAGCTCATGTTGTGGTGGCTCCAGGTGCAGGAGTGTGGCTCCTGCTGGCACCAGCTCCTCACCCTAGAAGTGCCCCCCAAAGCCCCCCCCACCTAGGTGGAAGTCAAGTGGAGGGGGCTCCTGGCCCACCGTTTTCTTAAGTTCGTTTCCATCATCCACAATGGAGCAGGATGGAGCCTCCACTGAACAGGTAGCTTTCGGGGTGGGGTGGGGCAGAGGGGCAGAGGGGCGAGGCAGGACCCCCAGTGGGGAGGCAACTGTTGTTTTGGTTTGGTTTTGGTTCTGGGGATGGAAGCTGGGGCACTCCACCCCTGAGATACAGCCTCAGCCCTTTTTAATTTATAAGGGTCTCGCTAAGTTGCTGAGGCCGACTTTGAACATGCAATCCTCCTGCCTCAGCCTCCAGAGCTACTGGGATTACAGGTGTGCTGGCAGCTCCCTCTTTGTTGCCTGAGGTGGGAGACAGAAGCCAGGAGGATGGGACTTGCCTGTGGCGGGCTGTCTGGCCCCTTGGTGGCTGGAAGGGGCTCTGTCACAGGGCTGGAGAAGGGCAGCCTGTTTCCACTCATCCCAGTTAGGTTGGCAGGAGGCCTTCGGTTTGAGGTTCGCTTTGTCTTCCCGGGGCCTGAGCACCCACCTCCTCCCTCCGCCTCCCTCCTCCTCCCTTCCTCCTCCTCTGCCTTCCCGCCTTTCCTCCCCAGACATTCACTGGGAACACTTACCCGCCAGACACCAGGGAAGCAAAGACGACTAAGACATGTCCTGTGGGCACTCGGAGGAGAGCCTCGGGTGACAGTAGGTAAACAAACGGTTGCAATACAGGTGACAGACTTGCTCCAGAAACGCCCGTGAGCCAGAAATCCATGTCACAGTGACAGGAAGTCAAGAGGAGGGAACAGCGGGGGGTGGGGTGGGGGGGACCCCTCAGGGGATAGGCAGGGCCTCCCAACTCCAGAGGAGCCTGGTCTTACTGGGACCCCCCCCCCCCGCTGCCACGCCTACATCAGTGGGTGACAACAGGAGCAGGTCCCTTGACTTCCCCTGATCTCAGTTTCCCCATCTGTTTAAAAACACATGCGTGAGTCTTGCTACAGAATGACACATGTCCACAGCCGTCCTGGGTTTGCCCAGCAAGAGGGGGTGTTGGCAGCTCCGGGTTGAGAGCAGGTCAATGAGGACCCCGGGATTGGGGGGAAATGGCCCAGGAAGGCGATGGGATGGAATGCCTGCTCCTCCTCTTGTTCCCAGTGCTCTGATGGAGGGTGAATGGAGCACCTGGTACTGGGGGGACTTTGCACGGATGTCAAGGCAGGAAGGAAGGAAGCCACAGCAGACTGGGGGAGTCAGGGACTCCCCAGGAGCCAGGAGAGGCCCCAAGTTGCACGCTCCTGGCCTCTTCTTGGAACCCACACTCAGAGTGGCCTCTGGCAAGGTCTGGGCCTCCCAGGCTGTAAAACAGGAGATTCTCGCGCTCTGTGACATCTCTGGACCATGAAGAAGAAAAACGGACATGATCAGCAAGGCCCTGGGTCTCCTATAATGAAGGGTGTGGGAGAAACGCGTGCCCTCTGGTCTGTGTATGCTGCTCAGATGAATAGAGCTCTTAATGTGCGCTGTGGGCTTGAGCGCCCATGACCAAGTTCATTGTCTCCAGCCATTGAGCCCGGCTCTCCAGACTTTACCATGGGACCCTGGAGGTGTGTTTCCCAAATTGGAGCAATTAGAAGATCACATTCCTTGCTTTTGAGGCGAGGGCATAAGTAGCTGTCCCCCTCACTGACAAGGCCACCCCCTTTGGGGTTCAGAGGAAAGGTGGCAGCAAGAGAAACAGAGACGGACGGAGCAGTGCGATGATGGCAAGTTCAAATCTTGGCCCTGCTGCTCCTTAGCTGTGCAGTAACTAACCTCTCTGTGTTATGGTTCCCTCCCTTGTGAAACAGGGATGATACCTACCCCACTGGCTGGGTAGGAAGGAAGTGAGTGGATTTGAGAAGGGATCAGCTCTGCTCCCGGGCTCCACCCACTTCATCCAGACGCTGTTCCTCGAATCACCTCCGCCGCTTTTTCTAAAGCCAGGTGGACAGACAGCTGTGAAGCCTTCTGAGTATTGGAAATTGACTGGATACATATGGAGACCTTAGCTTCTCCCACGCAATAGCTTTCCATTTTTCTCTCCACTCTATAGATATTGCCTTGTAAGTACTGATATGTGTACCTGAGTGTGCACAGGTCCAAACATGCACTCTGTGTGTACAGACATCGGAAATCACACTTTTATATGGCACTCGAATCAAGAACTTTCCCAAATGCTCCGAGTCTATTAACTGATAGGATCCTCATGACCAGTTTGAACCCAGGGGAACTCTACCACTGAGCTACATCCCTAGCCCTTTTTATTTTGAAACAGGGTCTCCCTAACTTGCTGAGGCTGGCCTTGAATTTGGCATCCTCCTGTCTCAGCCTCCTGAGTAGCTGGAATTACAGGCATGCACCATTACAGCTGGCTGTCCCTGCTTTAAAGGTGAAGAAACCGAGGCAAAGAGAGTATAAGTGGCTGGGTCACGGTTCTAATGTGCTGTGTGGGTGTTTTAGAAGCATCACAAAATAGCCAGGCACAGTGCTGCACACTTGTAATTCCAGCTACTACTGTAAGTTTGAGGCCAGCAACTTAATGGGCAACTTAGCAAGACCCTGTCTCAATCAGGTTTAAAAAACGGGAAAAAAAAAAAGAATCACAAAATAATATTTATTCTTATCGAGTACAGTATACACTGGTATTTTCTTTTTGGTATTAGAGATTGAACCCAGGGGTACTTAACTACTGAGCCACATCCCTAGCCCGCCCTTCCTTCCTTCCTTCCTTCCTTCCTTCCTTCCTTCCTTCTTTCTTTCTTTCAGGCTTTCTCTAATTTGCTTAGAGCCTTGGTAAGTTGCTGAGGCTGGTTTGAACTCACAATCTTCCTTCCTCAGCCTCCTGAGTTGCTGGGCTTACAGGTGTGCGCCACAGTGCCCAGCTAGGATTTTCTGTTCTGTTCATTAAACTAAAAAATATGCCAGTTATGATCTGCTAAACGGATTTCCCAGCCCACAGATAAGTCAAAAACCACAGCTTGAAAGGCACTGTCCTGCAGAAGCCACTCAGAAGGTGAGAGGGGAGAGTTGGGAGAGCCCCCAAGGAGACAGAAATGATGAGTTTCAGCATGACCTGTTTTTGGCAACAAGCAGAGATCTAGCCGAGAGTGTTGGGGGGCTCAGAGGTGGGTGGGAAGGAGCCTTGTGGCCCCTGAGTAGAGGATTCTGAGGAGATGACCAGCTCCTTAGCGCTGCCTGAGGAGGTGAAGGCTGCAGGGCTCTTTCCCAAGAAGCCTGGCTGAGAGGGGACATTGCTGGCCCTCATTTTACTCATCCCATTGGGGTCCCCTGCCTGGAGCTGAGGACCCGGGCAACAAGTTCCTGGGGCTTCTTAATGGTCTGATGGGTGTTCCAACACAGCACCCTAAGTTTTGCTTTTAGATTTTAACTTTTTTTTTTTTTAATCTGAAAAGGTTTTAAGGAAGGGAGGCAGCCGTGTTCAAGGATGTGGACACGGCTTGGGGGAGAGGGAGGCACAGGTCTTGTGACTCCTGGTTCATGGCTGTGTCTGCTGCAGATCCCATGGCTGACGATGACATTCCAGGAGGTGCTTAGGAGAGGGGACAAAGGCGCTTGCCCTGTCTGGGTCATCACTTGGTGCCTCTGTGCTCTCGCCCCGGGTGAGCCCTGGTGAGACATAGTAGAGGTTCCCTCCTGGGACACCTGGGTGAAGGAATGAGGAATGCGTGGCCACTTCTGTCCACCCGGTGGTGCTGTCCTTCTGTAAGTCTGATGGCCATGTTGACTTCTCTGGTGTCTGTATTGACTTCTCCAGTGGGAAATGGGTTTAAATCCCAGTCAACCCGATAAAGGATTGGGAGGCTAGAAAAGATGGACACCAAAGGAAGCTGTGACCCACCAGGAGGGGTCTGCATCCGTGTGGAATGAGTTAGCCACGTTGCTGCCCCTTCTAGAATGGGGAGGAAGGAAAGGATCGGTTCAGGAGGTTCTGCCAACTCTAGGTCGTGGGAGGGAGCCCTGCACTGGCATTTAACGGACCCACAGGCGTCCCTGTTCTGAGTGACCTGCAGCTGCCTTTCACGCAGCTGTCTCCCTGCGGCCAGCTTGGGTTTCCCGTGGGTCCGGGGAGCGCTCCCACACCCACCCGCTGCATCCTGTGTCAGGAAAGCCAGCTCTTCCCCATCCAGGGCCTCGCCCCCTCTCGCCAGTCCTGCTGTTTCTTTTCCTAGTTTAAAAAGTTAGGAAAATATTTTTCAGAGCTGCAGTTGCTCCTGAAGGATCGCAGCATCCTAACCACTGCCCCCCCGCCCCGCCCCAGGGAGTGAGCCTTCCAAGATCACTTTATCTACTGATCCATGAGAAAATATTTACCGAGCAGGAGCCACTCTGTGCCGTGCGCCAGGCGTTGTGTGGATTGTGGGACTCCATCAGGGGGCCCCTAGTACTCTTCCAGCCGCATTTCATCCTGAGGAGTAAAGGAGACCATAAATAGGAGCTTTTCCAACAGTGCACACAGTAAACGCACAAGAAGTGTGACTTTGTTGTTGTGGGTATTACTCTCCTTCCTTCCCTGGGGCCTCTTTCTAGAGTGCCTGCCTCCTGCATCCTCCTCTCTGATGCTGTGCCGTGCCCTCCTCCAAGCACCTCCCCAGCTCTCCATCCCTCACTGGGCTGCCTCTGATGGGAGGAGGTTTTGTTGGTTGGTTTGTCTGAATCGGTCTCTAGGTTGGAAGTTCCTCACCATGGAGGCTTGGGATACTTCCTTGGAATGGATGGATGACTGGCGCATGCCCATCTATCAGTTCACCGGGGCGGGGCTTTCTGTCGGCCAAGGTGTTTTAAGAGGGGCTTTCTGGGGAAAGTGACGTTTGAGCTCAGCCTCAAAGTGGTATCCACCCCAGCAGATTTGATTCAAACAGGCGTCTGGGATGGAGTCTGGGGATCTCTTTTCTGGCAAAGCTTCCCAGGTTCTACGATCATCATTGTGACTTAGGTGTGTGACCTTGAAAGACGGCTTGCTCTGGGGACTGGTGAGGAGTAAGCCACCTGGGGAAAAGGAATGGGGGAGCAGGGCGGCCAGGAGCAGGAAGGCCTGAGGTCTTTGGGGTAAATAAGATGTTCAGTTCAGCTGGATCAGAAAACTCACCCAGAACAGTGGAGTATGCATTTTGAAAGATATGGGGGGGGAGTCGTGGGTCTCAGATGCCAAGCCCGGAAGTAGGTGCTTATGTGGCAGGCCAGGGGGAGGAGCAAGGGGCAACGTGATGAAAGACCACTCCCTCCAGAAGAGAAATCTGCTTTATTTATTTATTTATTTTGGGGGGGTTGCTGGGGATTGAACTCAGGGGCACTTGACCACTGAGTTACACCCCCAGCCCTTGTTTGTATTTTATTTAGAGACAGGCTCTCACTGAGTTGCTTAGGACCTTGCTGTTGCTGAGGCTGGCCTTGAACTCGAGATCCTCCTGCTTTAGCCTCCTGGGCCGCTGGGATTACAGGATTGTGTGTCATTATGCTTGGCTACTTTCTTTTCAAAGCTCAAGGGCAGTGTCCTAAACTTGCTGTGTCACCCATTTCACTTGCCTCTTGGTGTCTAGCCTAACTCTTTCCTGCAGTTACCAGTCCCAGTTTGCCTCATAGGAGTTGGGAAGTAGCGGGTATGGCCTGGTGATGATCAAGAGAAGTCATTCTCCCACTTCTGCTAGAAAGAACCCACACATCGTGGTGGAACAAGAGTGAGTGACAGGTTCTGGGCCAAGCTGGCAGAGCTCCGGGGCTCCTGAGTTCTGTGCTGAGACCTCTAGGGGGTGGGTTGGGGTGATGGGAGCCCCTGTGGAATGCGAAGTCCTGGACTTGTTCCTGAGGCGCTGCTCCACCCCCCCCACCCTCACCCCCATCCCGGGTTCTGGCACATGTGCTGTCTCTTTGAAAAGTTGGCGGGCATCAGGACAGCCAGCCATCTCAGCCTCCCCTGCTCCACTGTGAGGTGGAGATGAAATGGGGGAAGCCCCCAAGATAGGACTCAGGGGGGAAAGACAAGGAAAGGGGCGCAGAGCAGGGGTGCAGAGGTTTTCCTGTGTCTTGCCACAGTCTGCTCCGATGACTCTGGAGAGTGGGATCTCCCTGGAGCTACGGCAGCGGTAGCAGCTGTCTTTTCCCTTCCAGTCTGCTGGGTTCGACTGTCCCAGGCTAGGGGGAGTGGTGACCAGGTAGAGAGCATCTTGTCCTCCCAGGGGCCTCCTCTGTGGTTTCCCTGGACCCTTCCCTCACTTGTCTCTTGCAGGAGGGTTGGTTGGAATTCCAGAGACCTTGGTCTCTAATAAAACAGAAAGCTTCCCTTGAGCAGGGAATCTCCCCCACCCCCCCGGCTCCCATGGCAAGTGGAACATTCCATTTAAAGGGTGAAGCTTGAACAGGTGAGCTCCGGTGCAGACAGAGGGTTGGGCCACACAGGTGGGGAGAGTGCCACCTCCCCCTCTGCCGTCTTGCCAGTATGCTTGAGGGCACCTCCATTCCAGTGCCCTGGCCTCCTCCAAATGCCAGGGTGGTGAGATAGGGCTCGGAGACACCTAAGGCGGCCAGGTAAGAGGACATCCTCTCAGAAGACTGTTCTTCTGAAAGTCTAGGGACCTTCCCTTGCTCACCCACCAGGGCTGCTGTGTCCCGTAATTCTCGGGGGCACCATTTACAATGTGCTCTACGGGAATAGCACCCTCTGGGATTGTAGAAGCCAGAAAGTCTGAGCTACCAGATGAGTAGGAGGGCAGAATGGTACACTTCTCTGTGTTCTAGACAAACAAAAGGGACCTTTCCAGGAAGCTTGGGGGAGGGAGTTGCCTGTAAGAGGATCCCCTGGGTGGACGCTCAGTGGGGTGGCTTGAACAGGTTTCTGCATTTGCTGCCAATTGCTTAATTAGACACCTACATGGTATTCTGTGCTAATGACCACGTCTCCCAGGGAGATGACAGATAAAAGGGTAGATAGCTTCAGAGTGCCAGACGGAGGTCTCCAGGACAGGCCACTTGAGCATGAGGGGCATGGAGGTGAAGCATGGTGTGATTTCCTCGGGCCATGCAGACTGTGGACCATTAAGGAGGGTGAGAGGGTCATTCACCCCAGTGACCCAGAAGAGAAGCAGTGGGCCCAGGTCCTATTTCTGTCTCCAGCATTTAACTTGCTTTGTGAGCTCCAAACCCCTGGCTGTGGTTTGTCCTTTAGAGAAATGGGGACGTCATCTCCTGAGCCCAGGGATTCACTGAGCCAGGAGCCCGGCAATGCGTGTGCTTCTGGATATGGGCAGGCCTGGATGGAAGGCAACCAGGAGTTTGTCCAGCTCCCTGCAAGTGAGGTTGGAAGGAGAGGGAGGCGGCAAGCTCGGGTAGTTGTGTGGAATGTGTCCCTGACATTCAGAACCCCAGGGCTGGGGCTGGGGTTCAGCCATGGCGCACTTGCCTGGCATGTGTGAGGCACTGGCTTCAATTCTCAGCATCACATATAAATAAATAAAATAAAGGCCCATCAAAAACTAAAAAAATATTTTTTAAAAAATTCAGAACTCCAACAGATGACAGTTAGGAACCATTCTGAGTTTTGAAAAATAGACTGAAGGCCCTGCTGCAAATGTCCCAGAGTTTCCCAGAGGCACATGGATGCCGGGCATACTCTGCTGTTGGCAGGGGAACTTGAGTTGGTGATTCTTTGTGCCAACCCCCAGCACTTTCTAGCCCATCATCCTCAGCTTTGGGCTCTTGGGATGTGGGGCAAAGTGTCCCCCATCATGCCTCCCTGGGCTTCTCCTGGCTTCTCCCAGCCAAATATTTACCCAAAGCAGGGCTGCCCAGAAAGGGTGCCAGAACCCAGGTAAATCTTGTGTTTGTGCTGCTCAAATAATGCCGTGCTTCATGGGCTACAGCCCCACTGTGAGGCCCAGAGCAGGCCCTGCAAAGGCAGGCTGTGGGAAGACTCAGGGTGAGCACCACGCATGAGCTAGGGAGAGGCCACGCTGCCCCTGGGTGTCTCTGGGACGCTGGCATCCTGACTTTGGATGGTTTCTGGTCTTACTCCTCCATTCCAGGAAGGTGTGAATGGCTCAGGAGGGTGGAATCTGGTGAGGCCCTGTAGGGCTGCTGTCTGCTGTCTCTCTCTCTCTCCTGTGTTTCTGACAGAATAGTCATTTCTGCCCATGCCAGGGACAGGATAAGGTCGGTGGAAATGATCAACTGTCATAGAAGCACTGGATTGTGGCAAAAAAAGACTGAGTTTTTGAAGTTGGCTTTGAATTTTGGCTTTGCCACTTAGTATCATGGGATTTAGGACAAGTTAGCAAACTCCTTTGATTTGGAGTTTCTTGTGCTGTAAGTGGAGCTCTTGCTGGGTGTGGGGGTGCACACTCTGTTCCAGAGACTCAGGAGGCTGAGGCAGGAGGATCCTAAGTTTGAAGCCAGCTTCATCACCTTAGAGACCCTGTTTCAAAAGGGGCTGGGGATGTGGTTCAGTGATAAAGTGCCTCTGAGTTCAATTAAAAAAAAGAAAAGGACTGGGGTTGTGGCTCAGCAGTAGAGTGCTCGCCTAGCACATGCGAGGCCCTGGGTTTAATCCTCAGCACCATATAAAAATAAATCAGTAAAATAAAGGTACTGTATCCAACTACAACTAAAAAATAAATATAAAAAAAAAAGAAAAGAAAGTGGGCCTCTTTCCACCTACCTAGAGTTTCTGTGAGATTTAAATAAGACCATATGCATAAAGGACCAGATGGTACCATCTTAATGCCTATTTTAAGAAGTGAGAGTGGGGAATGGACTGGGACCAGAGGAAGCACTTTGGCTTTTTAGGGGTTCAGTTTAGATCTCAGGATGCATTTTAGAGATCTGTGCAGCCATGGAGGATCATGAAGTTTCCTCCCATAAAGAAATAAAATGATTTCCCTTTACAGAGTGTAACCTGAGTGCTCTCATGTTGGGAAGCTGGAAAAGGAACTATATTCAGTTTCATTCAATAAACATTTTTGAGCAAAGGTATTTTCAGTTCTTCCCAAGAGTCAATGATTTTGTGTCTTTGAACATCTTGGAAGGAAGAAATATTTGAAAACTCTATTATATTTGGCAGTTTTCAGTTATGCACTCAGGAAGTCTCATCTGTTTGGTTCCAAAAGTAGAAACAATGGGTGGAAGCAGAAAAGCTTTCCAACAATGGCAAGGGTGCCTTCCAAAACCTGAGCCTGCTGTCCCCACAACAGTCCAAGGAGCACATGGACAGTCGTCTTTATCTTCCATAGTTTCCATGGAGGGTTTCCAGCAGGCTGCTTACTGCTTACTGCTTACTGCTTACTGCTGGGGTCCCTCCCAAATGTATGAGCCTCTGTTTGGGGATCAACAAACCCCCAGCTGATACAGGAGGGGGAGGTTCCCTACTCTGCAGGTTAAAGCACCAGGGATTGGAATTAGGGGGAAATTCCCCTGGGGTTTCCTGACTTCCCTTTCCAACCAGGCTCCTTTTCTTGGGATCCAATTCCCACCGGCATCTTTTTTTTTTTTTTTTTTTTTTTTAGGTACTGGGGATCAAACTCAGGGGTGCTTAATCACTAAACCATATCCCCAGAACACACACCCCCCATGCTTTTTTTTGTTTGTTTGTTTTCTTTTTTGAGACAGGGACTCGCTAAATTGCTGAGGCTGGCCTCGAACTTGTGACACTCCTTCCTCAGCCTCGGAGCTGCTGGATTACAGGTGTGCGCCACTGTACCCGGCTCCACTCTGATACCTTTCTTCTCCCTAAATGTGCTTTACTTCTACCTCTTCCAAAGGCTTTGAGCTTTTGTGCATTCTCAATCTGCTGCATGGTGCAGAACCAGCTTCTCTTCCAGGTGGATCTTTTCCTGTATTCCTGACCAGCTCCTGGAGGCTGGGAGGGTAGAATTGCGCAGGGTATACTGCATTCCTGCTAGGCACACATGTGGGAGCCAGCCGAGAGGGAAAGCAGGGAGTTGCCACAAAAAGCCCAGTCCTTGTAGAGCTCCAACCTGTTCCTTGGAATTTAGCTTTACTTACACAGCTGAGGGTGTGAGGCTGGGTGTCAACAACCACTGAGTGGCAAGGACAGCAGGAGTAGAGTGGGTGGTGGTAGATGCCCAGGAGTGGGCTAATGCATCTTGGTGAACTGGGCCAGTGGACTGTGGATCTGATTCCTGTTGGCGTGAGAGGCTGTGAAGGGAGAGAGTGAGAGCTAACCTAGCAGATATGAATCCATCTGACTTAATATTAATACTGATGGAAATAAGACCACTGAGGTGGGGAAGCCACTGATAATTGTGGTGTTTTTCTTTATTTATTTTGGTTTGATTTTGGCACTAGGGATTGAACCCAGTGCCCAAATTTTATTTTGTATTTTATTTAGAGGCAGGTCTTGCTGAGTTGCTTGGGGCCTCACTAACTTTCTGAGGCTGGCTTTGAACTCGTGATCCTCCTGCCTCAGCCTCCTGAGCTGCTGGGATTACAGGTGTGCACCACCTGCCCGCCTACTAATGATTGTTTTAAACTGCATAGGTTATATTATTCAAATGGTACAGAAAAGTCCTCTGCAAAGGTCTCCTTCCTGCCCATCTCTGATCTACCCCAACCCTCTACTTGGAGATGGTGGATGTCACCGGTGTCCACTGTGTCCTTCCCCTGAGATGCTTTAAGCCAAGGGTCAGCCAACTATGACCCACAGCCCAAATTGGGCCCACCACCTAATTTTGTATAATCCATGCACTAAGAATGGTGTTTACATTTTAAACAGTTGGAAAAAAAAATCAAAAGAAGATGGTTTCGTGATATGTGAAAATTAATATGACATTTGGACTTCGGCTTTCATAGGTGGCGTTTTGGTGACAGTCACGCTTGTGCATTTATACTCATTGTCTCTGGCTGTTTTTGTTTTACAAAGGCAGAATTGAGTAGTTGCAAGAGTCTGTGGCCCATGAAGCTGGAAATGTATCATCTCATCCTTTACCTAGGTTTGTTGACTCTAGAAATAAAGCAAATAAAATACAGGTAGTTATAAATTATTTTTGACATAAATGGTAGCATATTTAATGAATTCTACCTTCATTCACTTTGCCTTGGAGCCAGTACCATACCAACACTGTAATAAAATAAAATCTTTTTTATTTTTATTTTTTTTTCTGGTACTGGGGATTGAACCCAGGGGTACTCTACTTCAGTCCTTTTGATTTATTTTGAGTTAGGGTCTCACTAAGTTGCCCAGACTTGCAATCCTCTGGCCTCAGTCTCCCCAATAGCTATGCACCACCGCCCCTGACTTAGAGTCAATTTGATTTTGGACATGCTGGGTTTAAGGCAAAGACCAGTTACCCAGAGCCTCGGTAGACCCCTGGAAATAAATGCTCAGTAGGTGGATGGGTTGAGGCTTGGAGCCTAGGGGTGGAGCTCTGAGGAACAATTGTGGGGAGGTCTTCAGTGTGGATATGCCTGTGACACTGCAGATCAAAGATGTCCCTGGACAGAAATGAAGTGCTGTTCATAGTAAACTGTGAAGGTTAATAGGTTGACAGAAAGACAGTGAATGAGGAGCATTAAACTAACCCTGAAGGAACAGTAAATACTAAAGACAATTGATAGTTCTCTTCTTGATTCAGAAATAAGCCAATAAGAGGAAGTGTTGAATTGTGAGCAGAGGAGAGCCATGGATATTTGTAGAGTGCCTACTGTGTGTCTCCTGCCGTACACATGGTCCTCACCTCTATTTTTTTTTTTCTTTTGTACTAGGGATTGAGCCCAGGGTTGCTTAACCACTAAGCCACATCCCCAGCCCCCCCCCCGTCCCCCCCCACCCGCTTTTTAAAAATATTTTTTAGTTGGACACAATAGTTTTATTTAATTTGTTTATTTTTGTGTGTTGGTGAGGATCGAACCCAGGGCTTTGCATTCTACTGCTGAGCCACAACCCCAGCCCTCCCCAGCCATTTTTGTTTTTTATTTTGAGACAGGGTCTTGTCAAGTTGCTGAGGGCCTCACTAAGTTGCTGAGGCTGACTTTAAACTTGTGATCCTCCTGCCTCAGCCTCCCGAGTTGCTGGGATTACAGGCACTCACCACCGTGCCCAGCACACGGTCCCTTATTTAACTGTTACTCTCTGAGGTTGTATCATTAACTCATTTTACAAATGAGGAGATTGAGGCTCAGGGAGGTTAAGGGACCTTTTTCTCACATCAGTGAGTGATTCAAGTGAGTATCTATTTGCAATAAGGCCTCTTCTTTCCCTTGTGTCAACTAAAGTACCACCTTGGGCAGGGAGCCCTCCTGGGCTTTGCCAACCCATTTCTGGTCCCAGCTCTCTCATATGCAAAAGAGGCATTTGTCACCGTGCCGGTTCTCACCTAGCCTGAATCTATTATGGGTGAAAACATAAGGGAAAGAGATAGTCCTCTAAGAGTGAAATGCAGAAAACTGGAAGAGGAGAGGAAGGTAAGTTTAGCCCTTTGTATGTATCAGACCCAGCTCTCTGGCAGATCCTTAGAGGAGAATATTTTTATTTTTTTTTAAAGAGAGAGAGAGAATTTTTTAATATTTATTTTTTAGTTCTCGGCGGACACAACATCTTTGTTTGTATGTGGTGCTGAGGATCGAACCGGGGCCACACGCATGCCAGGCGAGCGCGCTACCGCTTGAGCCACATCCCCAGCCCCATTAGAGGAGAATATTATTCCTTGATCTGGAGAAAGATTCTGCAATCCCTGTGTCTAGGCTGGGATCTTGCCTATCACCCTCATTCCACAGTCCCGAGCTCTGCTTAATTAAGTACCTGCACTTGAACTGCAGGAGGCGTTGGGGCTGGAGAGCAGTGGACAGCGCTGGGCAGGTCTCTGGGTGCCTGCGCTGTGGCTCGCTTTCCGAGGAGCTGCAGCTAGGGGGCTGTCTGATGTTACCGAGGAGCGGCAGGGTGGGAGCCAGGGGAAGGCGAGGGCGTGAGCCATCAGGCTCCAGGAGCCGGGGGTGAGAGTGTGTTTATGTAGGACCCGGCCAACCTGCAGTTTCAGATTTCAGAGCCAGCTTGCCGGGGAGACTTGCCCTCGGTTTTCAGTCAGTGCTGGAGCAGGGAGAGAGCCCACACCAGAGTCTTGCTGGGGAGCTGGGGAAATTCTCCCTCCTGGGGCTCTCTCCCTGTCTCCTCCCTTCTCACGCACAAGGGCTGCATCGGCCACCCTGGGCAGTGTTCTTGCAACCAGGAGTTTTGCTTCTTTGCTTCCTGGTCAGCATCTGCCATCTCCTAGTTGGGTTCCGACTTTCAGCATGAAAGGTAAAATCAGGGTTCCTGGGAATCTCGGCTGGAAAGAACTGGGGCTACCCAAACCTGTGGGGAGGACCAGGGAGAAAGATGCATGTGCTGGACACAGAGGAGTATGTCCTAGCAAGGGATGAGACAGAGAAAGAGTGAGACTCTGTGTGTGCGTGTGTGTGTGTGTGTGTGTGTGTGTGTGTGTGTGTTGCATGCGTGTGCAGGTCTGGGGCATGCCCTTTCGTAGTTGGGATGCAAATCACCTTTTACTCTTTCCTTTCATTCCTCTTTCTCTCCTTACAAATAAGAATATCCCATAAATGTCCATATTCCTGGGGTTTCCAACAATAAGTTAGTGAACATTTTTAATTTTTGGAATAGAATGTGAATATTTCCTCACTTGGCGTCAGGGGTTGCAGAGAGAATTTAGAGACGTTGTTCACACTGGAGATGCATAACCTAGAGCTAGCCCTGGGTTTTTATTTTATTTATTTATTTAAGTACCTGGGATTGAACTCAGGGGCGATCGACCACTGAGCCACATCCCCAGCCCTATTTTGTACTTTATTTAGAGACAGGGTCTCACTGAGTTGCTTAGTGCCTCACTGTTGCTGAGGCTGGCTTTGAACTTGCAATCCTCCTGCCTCAGCCTCCCGAGCTGCTGGGATCACAGGTGTGCACCACCATGCTAACTGTGACTGGTGTGATTCCAGCCTGGGCTCCATGTGCAGTTAGAATAAACCAGCCTAAGAATTCTGAGCTCCCAGACCAGCGCCAGGAGCACTTTCTTCTGCCTCAGAATGGGACAGGAAGGAGGCCAATGCCTTGGATGGGTGGGGCTGGCATTCAGCCTGAAAACAAATTTGGGTGGGGAGGTGATTGGTGGGTGGTGGGTGAGGCTGGCTGAATGCGGCTCTGTCTTCTTTGTTCATTTCCTGTGTTATCAGTTGCAAGGAGCAGAGATCAGAGAACTACCTTATACTGGGGGTTGGTGGGCGGGCAGCCTGGCCTAGCTGCCAAGACCCATTTGAGCAGTGGCTGGCCCTGGAGCAGCACATGCTGTGGGGCTGGATCCAGCAAGAGAGGTGGGTGGGCCGGGATGAATGGGACTCAGCTAGAGGCTGGAGGTGGTTTTTGTAAAGCAGATTGGGGTGGGGAGATATGCTTTGGTAGAGGAGAGAGCTGGAGGCAGAAACCTAGGGTGGTTATAAAGGAAATAAGAAGTGGGGGCTGGGGAGCCCTAAACTCTGATGCATTCCAGACTTGCAGCCCATCCAGAGATCTCAACTCTGCAGAGAGATAATCTGGGATAGATGAGAAAACCAGGGTTCGCCTACTCACTTCTGAATCTAATGAGATGATGTGAGCTGGGCACCATGCAGTAAAAACATATTTTGAACACACGAAATCAGACGGTGCAGTTGAATTTGGGAGGCAATCACATTGCTGTTTGTTAGACAACATAATTAATAGTTTGTACAGTTGAAACTTTGGGTATTTAAGAAAATTTTTAGATTTATATCGTTAACTACTTCCAAATAGAATTTGCAGCATTATTGTATGTTTGGTAGATGGTGCTGTGCGTGATTTTGAACAACAGATAGTCATAACCATCTTGTTTGATTGCATTGTTCTTTTTTGCTCAGAAGCAGAGCAGTTTTGTATTTCCACTATCAGTCAAATATAAATCAGCAGGTGCCCCTGCGAGGTCCCAGGGAGCATTTGGAGCTGCTTCTGCCCCCTAGGATCGCCCAGACTAGCTGCAGTCCTGTAAGGAAGTCAGAGAGAAGTTTATCCCTACAGTACAGAAAAGGAAACAGAAATCAAAAGATGCTGCTGGGATTAGAGGTTGGATCTTAATTCTAACTCTTGCCAGAGGTTAGTCAGCAGAAGGTCAAGGGTTAGAATTAAGATCCAATCTTAACCCAGTGTGCCACACTGTGTACCTGGCGTACTTCCCCTTGCCCCATGACAGAGTCCTTCTTATATGTATGTCCCTGTACCTGTTCATCCACCATACTTTCCACAGCAGGGTAATGAGAAGGAAGCCATAATCTGTGAAAGGCAGAATGGAAAAACTGCTCCCTGGGATGGATTCTGTCTTCTCTGGGCTGTGAATTGTGCAATTAAATAACATCAGTGGTTTCATGCTAATGTTATATTGCTGGTTTGATGGTCTGTGCCACTCACCATAAATTGACTTTATTTCTTGGATTTTTCCCCCCAGTGCTGGGGATAGAACCCAGGGCCTCATGTGTACTAGGCAGGCCTCTACCCCTGAGCTACATCCCTAGTCCTCCAATAATTCTTGGCTTGAGGCAAATTGCCTTCTTCTCTTTGAATTATGCATGCCTTCCTGAACAGGCCAAGGGGACGGTAAAATTCAGGGGCTCTCAGAAACTTGGGAGGTCCATTAGGGAGGAAGATGCTTGCCAAACACGAACACTTGATTTATACAATAATCAGCATGCGTTCGTGCTTTATAATTGGCAGAGTGTCTTCACATAAGCAAAGATAGTATGCCTGTCCCCTCTCTTCCACGCATGTCCAATTGGGAAGGTCTAAGTCTCCAAGGATTAGGAGTTTTCTTTTAGTTCTTAGGCTCGAGCCAAAACTGACATAGAGTTTGTCTAGCCTACTGATTCCCAAATTTTGGTCCATGGCAGAGTTTACCCCAGTCTGAGGCATTGTGAGAAAAGCAGGGGAAATGTACTCGATTTTTTATTTATTTATTTTTCCAGAAAGCAATATGTATTCAGTTAAAATGTATTTCTGTGCGGATAGGAGATGAGCTAAAATATTTTGAGGTTACAGTGTTCTGATTCTTTTCATGAACCGATGGTGAGAATAGATGGTAGCTGGGCTTTTAAAATGTCCTTATTTGGCAAAATAAAAAGTTGGCAACCTTCTATTGGTTCCTCAAATTTCATTTTTTTTTTTGAAATTTTACTGGTCCATGAAATCCAAAAATTTTTGCCTCCAGGATCTTCTCCAAACAGACTCCCCGATAAGGCCTCTTTGGAGCAGATTCCTGAAAATTTGAAATCTGATCTTGCTACCATCACTCTTTCTCTGTGGGTCCTTTGAACATGATGAGTCTTGGCTCCTACATTCTGAATCTGTAAGAAGTTCTTGTCTCTGGCACAAGGCCACCAGCAAAGGGATGTGCCCTTGCTTCCTCTTCCCCTGTGTTCTGAATGACAGGGAGCAGACCTTCCTTTCTCCGAGGGGCTGTGGACTGGGCCTTGCCAGTTCCTATTCCCACACTTATCTTCTGGAATTGTTGGAAGTCATCTTCCTTCCGTCCTTGGAAAAGATGGAAGGGGATGCGTGGGCTGTGTTTTGGGAACAGCACAAGATGTATTTTACATTTATTTGGGTCCTTTGTGCCTAGTGTCAATCATTCAGAAACAAGGTGGTCAAGAGACAAGGCCATTAAAAAAAAAATCTCAGTGTCAGGTTTTGAAGTGGTGGGTCTACTTGAGCTCTTGAGTCTAGACTGGAGCTTTTCCAACTCTGTACTCTTGGAGGCATTGGAGTGTCTGAGTGGTCTACCTTTGAGGAGTCAGGCCTGGAATTGTAACAAACACGTGGGATTCCTCAGGCAGATCCCCAGCTGCCAGGACCTGAGACACGGACTTGGTGTGCATATGTGTGCAGACTTGTATGAGTGAAAGCTCTCAGAGAAAAACTAGTTTCAAACCACCCTGGAAACTGAACTAGAGGCTCTTTTTTTTTTTTTGAGATTCATCCCAAGGCCCTTTTTTAGAAAACACAGGAACTTCATTGTGGGAGAGAATTTTCTAATTTTCCCACCCCATTTTCATGTTCTGAAACATGAAAGCAGTCGATTTCCTAAATTAGGAAGGCTGTTAAATTTGGGGGACGGGGCGGGGCAGAGAGAAGTAGGATAAGCTAGTAGGGGGAACATCAGGTTCTAATCTGGGAGACCAAGCCAAGGTGCCTGAGATTTCTCCCTGCCACAAGGTTTCTGGTTGTTGCTGGGTCAACCCAGGGGCCTGGCGCTTAGAACCATAGCACAGACTGAACCTCTGACAGATGATGGAAGCCACAGACCTGTGCGTATGAACGGAGGGGGACCCAAATGAAAATGGATCCAGGAAGTGCATGTTGAAGTTCTCTGCACTTTCCAGGCATGCTGGAATCCTACCACTATTGGGGATGTAGCTCAGTGGTAGAGCACTCGCCTAATGTGTGCCAGCCCCTGGGTTCAATCTCAATTACTGAAAGAAAAAAAAAGCATCTTTTCTGAGATGCTCAAGCCAGGAGGGTAGAAGGTATTAACCGTCCAGCATGGCTTCTTCTGAATGCAAAGGTCAAGGACATGACATGGACCTTTTATTTGGTTTGGTTTGTTTGGGTACTGGTGATTGAACCTGGGGGCACTTAGCCACTGAGCCATATCCCCAGCCATTTGTGTGTTTTTTTTTTTTTTTTTTTTGAGAGGGTCTTTTTAAGTTACTGCAGCTGGCTTTGAACTCAGGATCGTCCTGCCTCAGCCTCCCGAGCTGCTGGGATTACAGGCGTGTGCCACCACGCCTGGCATGACTGGGACCTTTAAAGACATCCTGGGTTTATCATGGGTAGGCCATAGAAATCAATATCGCCACTCCTGGGCCACCTTTGTCTCTAACTTGCTTTGCGGTCTTGGGCAACTTCGTCCATATCTTCTGGTCTCAGATGCTTCATCTGTGAGATGAGGGAATCGAATTGAATTGCCACCAGTCTGATGTTTAACTCTGCCTGCTTCAGTGCTTCACTTGACAGTGGGGACTCTCTAAGAATATCAGGTAGACTTGGCCATTCCAAGAGAAGAGCATCCCCTACCTCAGCCAGCACTGCAAGTCTCCCGCAGTTCGATTGCTTGTCTGTTGGAAGGTGGCTTAAGGTGGCAGGATGGAGCCTGGCTGGGTATCTGGCAGATCCAGGGTCAGAACTGAGAAGCCCACTTAGGTGACTGTGCCTCAGAGAAGGTTGAGTCATACAGTTCCTACCACGTCTGGCTAGAGCCAAGAGATCTGAGGAATGGAATTGCCCAAGGTTGTTCACTGTTATTGACCAGGACTGGTTTCTCATTTTAAAAGCCTCCCGGGGCCATGAGATGGCATCAGGAGAAACATGCCAAACCTGTTCCACTGTATGTTGCATGTGTCTGTCCCCCCCTCACCTTCAGAGTCCCATCTTCATCGTCACCCTCACACTCAGAAGCTTTTCCTTCCTTTTGTCCAGGTGCCTGCAAACCCAGATCCCCCTTCTCATGGTGTGTCCTTGGCTGGGTCACGTATGCCCCTGGGGTGCCTCTAGGGAATAGGTGATGTGGATGAGCTGTGGGGTGGTAGGGCAGAGAGGGCTGGAAGCCCAGTGAGGTGGGGAGTCGGGAGGCATGTTTGGAATCCCGAGGCATGTCTATACCTGAAGTCCAACCAAATAATAACAACACACTGCCTCTACCAGTCTGCTCGGCGTAGAAAAGCAGCAGGGTTTTATGGGCCGGTCTTTGCATCGTCTCCCCTGCCCCATACCAACTTGCGTTCCAGGGAGCCAGCTCCGGGCTGCAGGAACCCAGAGAATCCTCTCCAGGTTGGAGGTGAGGCAAAGGGCTTTGAATGGCTGTCATGAGTGTCAGGATCTTTAGCTTAAATCACTCTGGCGACTGTCCTGAAATCCCTGTCTTTGGGGACTAAGCCGTGGTTATAGAGCCCTACACTTCATTATTGGAAACTTGCAGGGCCTGTGGAGCTTAGCTCAGTACATGGTACATACTGTGTATTACATAAAGCCTCCAGCAAGCACTGAGCAGCTCCACCATCAGACATTTTAATAATGCTGCAGCAAGACTTATCTAAAGAGTCATGTAAGTGGGATACATAAAGAGTCTCATACCAGGTCGGGTCATGTTCTGCTGCCAGATAGGTTCAAGTCTGGTTGGGTTTTGCTACCCGTTGAGTTAGGAAAAACAGAACAAAACAAAACAAAAAAACACTTTGTTTTTAGCTGTCTGTGGATTTTGGAATGCTATGAAAGCACTGTGGTTCCGTGTTGCCTCCTATAATCTTAAAAGGTTGGAATTATCTTCCCATTTTACAGATGAGGAAGCTGGGGCTCAGGGGATCAGGGACTTGCCTAATGCCCTTCAGCTGGCAAGTGGCCAAGCTGTGATTCCAGGTCTGTCTATAGACTTTTTCCTCAGGGTAGGGATCTTGCCCACTTTGGAAGGAGCGAAGAAACATCCAGGGTGGGGCCGGGGAGCTCCAAATCTGGCGTCTTCTCTGGCGGGAGGCACTTTCTGCACATTTGGAAGGGATCATTTATTGACTCATTCTTATTTATACATTGACTGCTGGGACCTCAGTAGGCTAAAAAGCTCCGAAGAGAGGAAGCTAAAGTTCAGTCAACTTTGTGGCTTTACAAGAAGAATCCAGCTGGCTTTGTGGGGGCTGAGAGAGCCAAGAACAAATGGGGTCAAGTTGGGTTGAGTGAGGGAATCATCATCCACAGTGGAGGGGGCCCCTGTGCAGAGCTAATGGAATGCTCCGTGCTTCCTGCCTCCCCACCGGCTCCTGGCTGCACAAGTCTCATTCAGAGTACAGAGCATCTGGAGAGAGGGCCCAAGTGCTAGGACCATAATCCCCAGATAAGGATGAGAGTGATGTGCAGCTTGGGACAGGGAGAATTCAATTAGGGGGTCTCACTGGTCTTCATTAGTGATGTGAAAAGACGTCAGAGGAAGTGCTAATTCAATCTGCCGAACATAACACTTCATTGGAAAGATGGACATGGGCCTGCTGCGTGGGCAATGGTATAGATGACCTCCCTCTCCTACCTTCTGGATGCTGTCGGATAGCCACCGCCATCTCTGGCTCATGCCTAGGTCAGGTCAGATTTAGACCCTCCCTAGGCAGGCACACGTGTCCACATGCTTCTCTGCAGAGAGGAGCCTGTTGTCAGTGAACTCTAAGCAGCAGAAGTGCCAGCTGGTCTGGAGGAGAGTGGCCTGTGCTGTATCCTTCATTAGGAAGATACCCACTAGGAGGGATGGTAGCTTAGTTGCCATAGGAACAAGGAACATCTGCTCCAGCCAATTAGAGAAAAGATGGGGGGTTGGGGCGGAAATCTTCTTAAAGGGACCATGGGTGCCAGGGAAATAGACTTTCTTAAAGAACACTTGAGAGGCAGACTGGACCCATTGGCCTGTGAGAATTGTGGGGTTCTAAAACAGCAGAGGACCCAGGTACTTTAGAAAGTACTGGAAAGAATGTACGACTTTCTTCTCAGTGATGGCTGTCCATTGTTGGGAATATGCTTCAAAGCTGTGTCCACTTGCTAGCCACCAGCTCGGCCTTCCCTGAGTCCTTCAGCCGGCAGCAGTATCAATGACTTACTACACACACCTGGGGATCTTGGGGCCAACCCGAGTCTCCTGTTGCCAGCTCCCTCTCACTCGTGCACACCTGGAGCTTCTCATTGCTGTGGTAGTGAGCTTGCCTGCTTTCTCTCAACCCTTGCCCCCGTCCTTGTCCTCCCAGATGGCTTGGCCCATAGGGAAACCAAGACCTCCCAGAACTCCTAGTCCTGTCCCTTCTTCCTCCCATTTGCCTCGTTTCTCCCTCCTACCAACCGTGGATGGCAAGTTGAGGTGAGATGCTGGGTCCTCTAGAAGTCACCTGATCCCTTCCCTGGTATTAGTGGGGAGTCTTCTGGGTCCAAGTTAAAAAAAACCACTCAAAACAGCTAAAGTCCCAGTGGAGATTTAATATGAGGGTACTGGCGTGTTTCTCAGAGCTCAAGGTCGGAGACATGGCTGGACCACAGGAACGAATTGGAACCAAGAAGCCGAATGCCAAGGCATGACCTTGGTTCCTCTTCGTGGGCTGGCTCCCTCCTTTTGCAGGTTGCAGAGAGGACTTTCAGCTTCCTGGTCGGCCCACAGGGTGGGAGAGACGGGAGGCTGTTTCCCTTGTGTCCAGGTTGACCAGTGGGGTCACCTGGAAAAGAACTGATCTCTCTTCTCTCTCAATCCTGGTTCTCATCTTGGGGGAGAGATTTTGGCTGAGCTGAGATCACAGGGTGTACCGGATAACCAAGAGAATGGCACAAGTGGTAACCAAGACAGTCCCGAGTTTTGGGAATGTGGCTATTTCCATGGTGACTGTGGATGTTGGGGTGGGGGCAGTTTCTAGAAAGGGGCATACATGAGTTTGGCTTGGAGAGTTTACACCCCTGGCCTCTCATGCTCAGCTCTTTTGCTGTCTGATGATGACCACTGACAAGGTCTAGTAGATAGCATGGCAGTGTGACTGAAGGAGCCAAGATATGGTTATGTCACTGCCATTCCCCATGGGCAGAGCCTGGACCAGTGGCCGTTCCACCTGTTACCCTATCCACTGGTAAAATGCTATTGTTTTATTTAAGTCCTTCGTAGCAGATGCAGACACCAGGGAGTCAATGTCCAATCACTTCACATTTGGAAAGCTCATCACTGATTCTAAATTCAGTCCTTCATAATGTAATTGAATCCATCTATGGTCTCTCATTCCATCTTGGGCTTAGAGGAGGATTGAGGCCCCCATCTTTTAGATGGACCAAATTAATGAAGATAGAATTATTTCTGCATGACGGGAGGCTGAGGCAGGAGCATCTCACTAAGCCTTGATACTTAGTGAGACTCTCAGCCACTTAGTAAGACCCTGTTTCCAAAAAAAAAAAAAAAAAAAGGCTGGGGATGTAGCTCAGTGGCAAAGCGGCCCTGGGTTAAATCCCCGGTAACTACCCCCCCCAAAAAAATATATTATTTCTGCATGAGAAGACAAGAGTTTAGTTGTAGGGGATATGGAATTTGGCATCTTTCTGGATGGCCGCTACCTTTCATCCAAAGAAACCCCAGAGAAGAGAAAAGACAAGCCTCTGACTGCATACAGAAATGGCAGAGAGCTCTCTTCTAGATTTCTCTTTCCCATGCTCCACAAACCCAATCAAGTTTGGACCATAAGAAAGGTGTGGAGGTTCAGGGAGGTCAGGGGGCTGGGGAGATACGAGGTATAGGAAGAAGAAGACAGGGCCAAGGTGCCATCGTCCCTCCCTTACCTACACTAATGGAGCTTGGGGGGGGCTGGGTAACCCAGATAGGCAAAGAGCCCCAAGTCCTTTTTGATCTTTGACAATGAACAGCTCACGATTAGCAATGTAGAGGGGGATGGATTTCACTTCCTATGTTTCTGGTGTCCCACAGCTTGGGAGACTGAGATGATGATGACCATTAACTGTCACAGCATTGTTTCTGTGTGTACGAAGTCATTGAATTCTCACAACAAATCCCAAGAGGTACAAGGTTACAGCTAAGAAACTGAGGCATAGAGAGTTTGAGTAAGTTGTCCAAACCCCCAGTGCTCCCAAGGAGCTGAGCAGGATGCAAATTTAGGATGCAGATTCTTCCTCCTCTCCCTTCTGATGAGGAAGTCAAACAGTTCTATCCCAGGTGAGCTGGGAGGAGGCCCTAGTGGATGGAGCTTCTCCAGGGGAGGGCTCTTGTCCTCTGTAGCTGTGCTGAGCTCAAATGGCCGTAGTAAAATTTCTTGACCCAAAGAGGAAAGTTAGAGGGGACAAGGACTAATCTTTATTCTGAGATTTTTGTCTTTCTTTTTTTTAATTTTTTTTTTTTAGTTATAGATGGACACAATACCTTTATTTTATTTGTTTATTTTTATGTGTTGCGGGGGATCACACCCAGTGCCTCATGCAGACTAGGCAAGCGCTCTGTCACTGAGCCACAACCCCGTCCCTGAGATTTTTTCAACAAGAGAAAAACAATTCACATTTAGATGAAGCATGTTTTCTGCTACCAGAAGTTTAAATGGCACATCACAGACAAATGTTGTTAGAGCCAGGAGATTTTTTTTTTTTTTAGGAAGAAGGATGCATTAGTCAGTCGGTGACTTCCTCCATCGGAATCTATCTATATCTCTACCCTGCCGATTCTTTTAATTTCTCTCTCAGTGGAGCTGATGGCTAGGAGGGAGGGATGTGAAGGTGTCTCTGTGGGTGGTGAGAACCATATGCCTACCCGACCCCACCTTCCTGGGGTCACATAGGAGAAGCTCCCATGATGCTCTGCTTCTCTTGCTTCCTGTCCTCTTCTATATTCACTCCCTAAATCTCTCACCTCCATCTTCCACGTGTGCAGATGTGGAACAGCATTCCCGGGGCTGGAGGAGCAGGCAGAAGGCAGGCCCCAGGCCCTGCTTGGCTGTGCTCCTAGGGCTGTGTGGGAGGGTGCCGCAGAACTACCTTCCTCCCATCTCGCCTGACTTCCTGGAGCCAGTGAGGTGGGGGAGTCTCTGAGCGGAGCAGCAGGAGGGCCTGGAGAGGCCCAGGAGCTAGACTATTTCTGTAACACAGACACATCTGCAGCCAGTCACAGAGAAGGTCAATCTCTGGGCGCAGGGCTGGAATGCACGGGCCGGGCAGTGGGGAGAGCTGTGGTTTCCCCTTTCTGGCAGCCTGGAGGGCTTTGCTGTGTGTGCCCTTTGGGGAAGGTGGGGCTGATTGTAGCCAAACATGTGGACCAGGGAGATGGCCAGGATGCAGTATACTGGAGAGGGTGGGATGGGACACCCACGGCACCGAGGGGCACAGGAACTGAATTCCAAGGTGTGGGAGTTCCAGCTCATGCTCTGTGCCATTTAAAAAAAAAAATAATAATCAGGTCAGGCAGAGCACTGAGTGAGAGGAGAGAGAAATAGCTTTGGAAAGAGACAGGGAGGCTCACGGAGACACACATGTGCGCGCGTGGGCCAGTGGTCACTCATGCATGCGGGGCAGGCTGTAAGTTGACGTGAAGTAACGTGGCTTCTCATTGAGGCCCCTCACTGGCACTGGCCCTTTCCACGGTTCTGACACATAAATTCGTATTTGTAGTCTCTTTCTTAATAAGGACCCCACATTGTGTAAGGGTTAGGCCTCACAACGCCTGGCTCTGCTCCTGCATCCTTGGGCTCCAACAGACACGCAACCACCCCTCCCAGCCTCACGCTGCCTCCTCATAGCCCTGTCCCCTGCTCACATTCGTCCTGGAGTGACTACGCTTCCCTCATGTCCCCACATGTGCACGCATGTGGGTTGGGGCTTCTTGAGTGTCTGTTTATAGTTAGAAAATCGCCCTGCTCCTCCTCTGCCTCTGTCACAGAGGGAACATTGGAGGGAAGTCTGACGGCTGCGTGACCTCTGGCCACCCTGCCCATCCCCTTCCACCCTCTAGGCACACGATCCCCGAATTTACTCTCAGGCTGTGGGACCTCCCAGCCCAATAACCCTCTCAGATAGGGAGAGGGTTTCAGGTGAGCAGTTGGCCTTTAGAGAGAGGCTTTTCCAGAAGAACCCAAAGCTCCCAGGCTTTGGGTGGCTTCTTTTGTGCTCTCACGTACTCTAGGGGCCACTCAATTCCCTCCCTTGTGTCTAGTGGGCCCCCAGGGAACAAGAACTTGTCCACATGATAGAGCTGCATAGGTAACAGCAAGAGCACTAGAACTTGAGATTCTTCGTGCCCAGTGATGATGCTCCTAGAATTCACTTGCTTTTTAATTTCCAAGTAAGACATGACAGAAGAAAAGTCTACTGTCCCAGTTCCAAAGGCATCAGGGCAGGCACGCATGCACACTCCTGAAATCCCAGCTGCGAGCGTGGGCCAGCAGTCACACATGCACACAGGGCAAGCTGTAAGTTGATGTGAAGGCCAGAGGCAAGAGGATTGTAAGTTCAAGGCCAGCCTCAGCAATTTAGCGAGGCCCTAAGCAACTCAGCGAGACCCTGTCTCAAAATAGTAAAAAAGGGTTGGGGATGTGGCTCAGTGGTTAATTGCTCTGGGTTCAAAACCTAGTACCAAAAAAAGAAAGAAAGAAAAAAGGGACTAGAGGCAGACCTCCCTCCTGTTTGAGATTCCCAGGTGCCGATTATTCTGTTCCTAGACTACCTCTTTCCATCACTTGACCTGGGGTTTTAAAGGCTTCACAAACTAGATTTAGGAATCTCTGTGCCATCTTGATGGATGATTTCCTTAGGAACAATTACTAAACATCCATCTTTATGTGACAGTGTGGTGAAGGGTTTTATAATCTGAGGGCTTTATGGTCAAAATTAGGTCATTGTCTCCTAGAGGTGAACAGTTCAAGGCAGATGCAGGCAGACGATAATGATTACTGGCATTTATTGAACATTTATTAAGTGCCAGCAACTCCCTTGAATTCTCCACTGGTATAATCTCATTTAATCCTATAATGAACCCATGAGGTGGGTCCTTCTATTGACTTCTTTTGACAGCTGGAGGAATGGAGCACAGAGAGAGGTAAGTCATTCACCAGAAGTCCCTTAGGTAGTAACTGCCGGAGCTGCGATTGGAACAGGGACAGTCTGACTCCACAGCCAAAAATCTCAAGACGAATGCAGAATTCAGTGCAGTGAAAATAAACGGAAGGATTAGTTGGTAGGATGATGCATGAGAAGGGAATTTCAAGTTGCACAACTAACATCAAGTGGGAAGAGAGCCTGCTTTGGACTGTGTCCTGGGCTCTAATCCCTGTCCTCTCTCACTTCCTAACCATGTAGCCTAAGGCTGGTTACCTGGCCTCCGGTTCCTCCTCAAAGAACAAGACAGCGGTACCTATCTCTGGAGGTTAGCAGAGAATTTGCTAGCATCCTGGCTTGGTGAGGTGTTGATTTCCTTTCCTTTCTGTGCAAGTTGTCAAGTTTTCCTTGGGGGGGTGAGGAGTAATTTGGGAATTCAAGACTAATCCAATTGTTTCTGGAGGAAAATGTCCAACCAGCCCTCCAATCCCCTGCCTCCAAGAGACTTGTTGCCGCCACCATCTCCTCCTACTTCTCCTCCAGGCTTGCCTGCAGTTGGAGGAGTTGCAGGCTGCACAGGGCAGAGTGTTTGGCTTCAGGCAGCTGTCAGACAGCTGTCACCCTTTTGGTCTCTCTTCCTTCATCATCATCCTTTTTTTTTTTTTTCTTTTAAAAACAAGGACAGCCTCTTGCATAATCACAGTGCAATTAGCAAATTCTGGAAATCTAATACTGATACCATTCTAGCATACAGTTCATGTTTAAATTTTTCCAAGTGTCCTAATATTGTCATTTTAGAGTCTAATTCAGGGTCGAGTCTCTTTGCTCTCTCAGGTTAATCTGGATGAGTCCCTCGGCTTTTCTTCGTTGTTCGTGGATGGACCTTTCTTTAAGAGCACACATCTTATCTGGGCCTTCCTGGTCTTGTCCAGTCTTTCTTTTCCCTCTCTCCCTCCCCCATCCTTGAGCAGGCCTGACTACTAGGGTGAGAGGCTTAGGGCACTCTCTGTGGACACGAAATTTAAGACAGAGTTTGCCAAAAAGCTGGGTAATTAAGATTAATAATACTTAAGTGCATATTTTAAAATATCAACCTAATGCAAGCATTTCATTCATTTTTTTCCCCTCCCATACTGGGGATTGAACCCAGGGCTTTGAACATGCCAGGCAAGCACTAACTATACCCCAGCCCTTTTTAATTTTTGATTTTGAGACAGGGCCTTGCTAAGTTGCCCAGGCTGGCCTCAAACTTGAGCTCCTCCTGCCTCAGGCTCCTGAGCATGTTATGACTGACATTTTTATTACTGCATGGGCATATTTATTTACCCTTTTAAAGGCAAAATTGATTAAGTATTACTTTTTCAAAGTACCCGTTCAGGGAATGTGGCTCACTATAGAGCACTTGCCTAGCATGCATGAGGCCCTGGGTTTGATCTCTATTACTGCAAAAACAAACCAAAAGATCGCATCAAAAATAGTATAAATTATTCCCCCCACTCTCCCACCCCCCAGTTCTAGGGATTGAACTCAGGAACTAACGTATAATAAGCAAGCTTTGTACCACTGAGACATATATCCCCAGGCCATCCCACCCTTCTTTTTTTTTATTTTGAGACAGAGTCTATTGCCTAGGTTGGCCTCAAACTTGGGATTCTCTTGCCTCAACCTCCTGAGTAGCTGGAATTACAGGGGTGCACCACCCCTCCTGGAGAATAGTATAAATCATGCTTGCTGAATTTTTGGGTGCCCTTGTGCTTCGTGCCCCTGTGGTCTGCAGGGTGGGTTCTCTCCTGCCCATCATCCCATTCTCAGAACAAGGGAGAAAGAGAGGTGGGGCCCAGCCAGCTGCTGTCCTTGTCCTGGGCCAGAAGGGAGGAGGAGGGAGAAGGAGGGAGGGTGGAGACAGGGAGAAGAGGAGGGAGAGGAATGGTACAAGGGCCTCTGGCTGGGAGCTAACGGCTTCCAGCTGCTTCCACACCCAGTAGACTTCTGCTGGGGGAGTGGTGGTTGGTTGGTTTTTTCCTCTCTTCCCATCAGATGTGTGATCTAATTAGATCCCGGGACCCTCACCCTACCAGTGCTCCCTGTCCTAACATCACGGTGGTTCCCTTAATTGATCCTGTTCTGAACCCAAGTCTGCTACTGTTCTTATGCATCCGAGGAGCCCTGAGGCTCTGTCCCTAGCATGCCCCTTGAACCGCAGGGGGGCCTTTCACAGGATCTGTCCCCCAGCAAGGCTATCATGCCAGCTAAGTCCCTCCACCCTCACCTGGCTCCGAGTCTAGTGGATGGTGGAGCAGCGTCAGGGTGCTCACCTGTCAAGGAGGAAGGCCCTAGGGTGGGCTGTCTTAGCAAAGCCCCTTAACTTCTCTGAGCTTCAGAGGTGTGTAGTTTTGTGAGATGCAAGTGGTAGTACTTTTCTACCTGCCTCAAGATCTGAAAGAATCAAATGAGATAATGAGAGAGTTCTGTGAACGGGTAAAGGGTTTGACTTGACATTCCCCTTTTGTAAACAAATAACGTCCTTTATTTTTATAAAGTCCATGTTCAGATCTGCCTCATTCATTGATCCAAACTCATGAGAGGAAGGAACACAGGCTGCTCAGACTCCTGCTCATCTGCCTTCATATAGCAGGGAAGCAGGTGCCTGGGAAGCCTGGAGTCCTGCCCGCTCCTCCCTGTCCTATGTTCCATCACCACCTAACACAGTGGGCTCCCCAGAAACAGTAGTGGTCTTTTTTTTTAATACAAGGCTCATCTGAAGCTTTTGCTTATTATAACTTTATTGAAGTATAATTGATACATGGCAGACGGCATGTATTTAAAGAGTAAAAACTTGATATGTTTTGTGAAACCATAACCACAATTAACATAATGAATATAACTCCCCCGAGTTTCTTCCTGCGTTTTTGTAATCCCTCCCTCTACCCTGTCCCCAGGCAACCACTGATCTGCTTTGTGTCACTATAAATTAGTTTGCATTTTTTAGAGTTTTTTTATAATAGAGTCATTCGGTACATACTTTCCAAGAGGAGAAAGGACCTGTCTTCTTTCACTCTGCATAATTATTTTGAGATTGATTGTGTTTTTGGTAATTAATAATTTGTTTTCTTTCTTGTTGAGGGGTGAACTTTTGTGTAGATGTGCCCCATGTCATGGACATTTGGGTGGTTTGCAGTTTGGGGCTATTACAGGAATATCGGTGTACAAGTCTGTGTGTGTGTGGACATATGCTGGGATTTCTTTCAGGTGAATACCCAAGAGAAGACTCACTGGGTTGTAGGGATGTATGTGGATCTTTTGAGGAAACTAGTGTCTGTTTTGCAAAGTGGCTGCACCATATCTCGCCAGCAGTCCATGAGAGTTCCAGTTCCTCCACGTTCTTGGCCATATGGTGGCCTTGAATTTTGGCTGTTCTATGGTATGTGCGTAATGGTGGCTCACTGGAGTTTCAATTTGCATTCCCTGAATGACATGGAGCATCTTTCATAGACTTTAATTTACACTTCTGTCTTTTTCTTGGTGTTGTTTGCTATCTTAATCTCAAGTCACGAGAGTTCTTCATTTGTTGTACATATAAGTCCTGTGTCAGTTACCTTGTAGAATGTCTTTATGGTTTTTCGTTTTCATTAACAATGTCTTGATATTCATTTTATTGAGTTTTCTTTATAGTTGGTACATTTTGTGTCATCTTTGCCAAACTTGAAGTCACTAAGGTGTTTCTCCCATCTTTTCCTCTAGAAATCTTACAGTTTGGGCTCTTAACATTCAGGTGTGTGATCCATTTTGAGTTACTTTTTAAATGGTAGAGTCAAGGTCTATTTGGTTTTTGCTGTTTGTTTGGCATATGGATCTCCAGTTTTTCCAGCACCATGTAGTGAAAAGGCTGTCATTTACCAACCCCTTACCCCACCCCCATTGAAATTGGCCTTATACTTTTGTTGAAAACTTGTTGTCTGTCGTGCATGGTGGTGCATGCCTGTAATCTCAGTGGCTTTAGAGACTGAGGCAGGAGGATCATGAGTTCAAAGCCAGTCTCAGCAACTTAATGAGATTCTGTCTTAAAATAAAATATAAAAAAGACTGGGGATATAAAATAAAATATAAATTAAATCATAAAAAGAGGCTCAGTGGTTAAGTACCCCTGGGTTTAATCCTCAGTATCAAAAAAAAAAAAAAAAAAGAACTTGTTGACCATATGTATGTAGGTTTATTCCTAGGCTCTATTTTTTTCTGTTTATTTATACATATATCTTTATACCAACACCACACTGTCTTGACTATTGAGGCTTTATAGTAAGTCTCAAAGTCAGGGAGTCTACATCTTCCAACTTTATTCCTCTTTTAAAATGTTTTTTGATTAGAATTAGCTTGTCTTTTTTTTTTTTTTTTTTTTTTTTTTGTTTGCAGAGATCCTGTTGAGGTATTGATTGGGATTGTATTGCATCTATAGAAAAATATGGGTAAATTAGATAACTCACCAATATTGAGTCTTCTATTGAAATAGTATCATTTTCCCTTTATTTAGATTTTATTTAATTTCAGCAGTGTTTTATAGTGTTCATCTTATACATTTTTTTGCCAAATTTATTCCTAAGTGTTTAATATTTGTTACACAAATTAGGGTTTTAAAAATTTTGATTTTTCATTAAAATTTTAATTTTTCAGTACATAGGAATACAGGTGATTTTTCTACATTGACCTTGTATCCTGAACCTCTTCCTCCCCTACTTCAAAACTCAACTGAGCAGGAACCTGGAAATACTGAGGTGCAGGGTGTTTGTGTGCAAATGTTGGCATCTTTCAAGTCTTAGTTCTTCTGGGTAGCAGCCCTGTAGTAAAGGGTGGAGAAGAGGATGGCGTGGTGAACTGTGACCTGCACAGGTAGAACACCCCCAGACCTTGGGGGTATTCTCGAGGGCAAACGGAGTAGGTTAGGAATGTGAATGCGATGCAGCCTCTTTAAGAAACCGTGGCCAGCAGCCATCAGGCCATTGGGAATGCAGCCAAAGAGATAAGATAAGGCCCCCTGGCTGGTTTAAACTAGGGTCCTGAGCCACAGTGGCTGGCCTACTGATAGGCAGACAGGAACCAGGGGCGATAAGGAAGATGCCAGCTACTAAAGACAGGCTGGCAAGAGGCGAAGCAGCCTAATCATGCATCTGGGGCTGGAGGGGGAAGAGGGTATTGATGTGGGTGTTTAGAGGGGGGGGCCCTTGTATTTTTGTGCACATCCTATCATATTTATGATCATGGTTTAAAAAATAAACTCAACTAGGCTATACTTAAATGCCCTCAGCTTCCTTTATAGTAAATGTTCAATAAATACATGCTTATTGAATTCTTTTTCCTCTAGTGAGATGCTCTGATATGGGGATTGGAGATTTTCCTCAAACTAGGAAAATCCTGGCAGGGACTTACTCTGACAAGCCTGGAGCTGCTCATTTGCACATATCTGCATAGATTTGCATGCATCCTACACCGAGATACTTTTCGTGCTGGATTTAGATTTCCCCAAATCGTTTTCCTATTTTTAAAGGGATCAGGAAAGAATTTGTCTCTACTCATCCCTGCCTACCTTTCCTCAAATGTGTCCAAAGATACAAAAGTGATCTCTGCAACTTCAGAACTGTAAAGAATACCTGTGGTTGCAGTTGATGCAGATGCAAGCAATTCCTTCCCTGTCAATCCATTTCTTCTCTTCCTTTCTCTTGAGACTCCCTGTTCCACTCTCAAAACTCAAGAATGGGGCAGGGAGATATTAAGGCACAGAAGCCCTCTAGCTGAACAGCCAGGAGCTCAAATTGCTTAGAAGCCTTCCAGGATTCTGCATCAGGATAGAGAAATGGAAGGCAGTCCCGTGGATCTGAAGATGGTCCTGCCACGGCTTCCTGTCCCGGGACTGGGGATGCCATGACTACCTTTGTCTGCTCTTCCTCCTCCAGGAATAAATAAAAATATCATCCCTCCCCCAGATCCTGGTTTCTCTATTGGCCTGCCAGGAAATATTTCATAATGTGGGCTCATCCAATTGGGCATTATGCCAAAGCCCAGCGCCTCAGGTTGGGAGTGTGCTCCAATCAGGCAGGGCGGCCTGGGTGGGACTAAAGGGTGCTCCTTCCTCACATGGGAGGCAGCGGCATTACTCAGGTGAATGGCATCAAGGTGGGAGTTGCTACTTTTTTTTTCGGGGCTGGGCAAAGGGGACAGGGTGGTCCACCAGCCAATGTGACGCAACCTGGCACTGAAGGGGTTAAGGCCGGGCGGCATGTGTGGCTGTTAATGATTGCTCCCCACCAGGGACCTGGTGAGCATTAAAGGAAAACCTTTCCCCTGTTCCTGAGCGTGGAAGGAGGCAGGGCTAGGGACAGCAGAGGGGACGCAAAGAAGAGCCGGTGAGTAAGTGGTTATCTGTCTGCTGTCTGTCTGTCCGGGTTACTCTGAAGCAGGTGAGGAAGCACTAGACAGACCCATTCCACCAGCAAGAGCTGGCCTTTGTCACTTCCTGATGCAGAGTCTCAGTGCGGGGTGGGATTTTAGAATCACTCTTATTTATTTGAAGAAAATTTTCAGAATCATGTCTTGTCCAAGGGTTGAACTCCTCAGTCCTGAAGCTGGAGATGCAATCGGGCATTGTCCTGCGACAGAGACAATGGTTTCCTATGGCCACCCTGCACACAAAGCTGGAGCCCGGCTCTTCCCTCGCCTCTGAGCCATTGTCTCCAGAGAGGGGCTTGGGAGCTCTGGGCAGAGGCAGCGTCGGCCTCTCTCTGGGCTGATTTCCTGGGACCCTGCCACGGCCGGCTAGGACAGTGTGCTATTGCCAAGGCCATAGTCCACTGTGGAGAGGGGCATGGTGGGACAGAACGGGGTGACTGCAGAGAACAGGGGGTGAACTCTTCAGTCATTAGGAAGACAAGACAAAGTTGTCATTGGGGAGCCGGATTGAAACCCGGGAAGATAGAGAAGCGATCTTTGGAGTTTAGATTTCTGTCGTCCCCATTCCCTCCACTTCCCTGAGCGACCCTTATCTCCTCACTTTCCACAGTAGTTGTGGTCTGTGACCCGGGCACCTTCCCGTGTCGTGTCAGGCTTGGGTAAGGAGTGTGGGCAGGGGTCCCTCGGCTCTGCGGGAGGAGCGAGGAGGGGGACACACTGGCTTTCCTCAGCTGATGGGATTGCGCGGGTCTCTACTCAACATGTGCTCAAATGAGAACAAGAATGAGACCCTGTTTGTCATCAAAGGAGAAATGTTGACCTTATCCCCTCCTTTGCTGGGGGCCCTTTTGTTGTCCTTCTTGGGAGGAGAAAGATTGGATGACATCATGGTGATGTTAGGCTGGACCTCAACAGGGACTCTGGCCCTAAGGGGCCTGTTGGACAGGAACGCTCTGCTCCCTGGGCCAGTCTTGAAGACACATTTGAGAGAGAGAGTCATCCTAACCCTGCTGGTGGCTGTCACTTGGTGCTTCTTCTGGTTGGGCTGCCCCATAGGCAAACAGAAACTAGGCGCAATCAGGGGGAGGTGCCAGCCCCTAGGCTCGGCAGGGCAAGGCAGGAGCAGGAGCAGCCAAGTTTCTGGGCATCTGAGGCCAAGAAAGAGAGGGAAGTAGAGTACAGGAGAGGAACGGGCACACTGTCCCATAGGCCTGGTATTAAGAGTCAGCCATAAATGTGACTAGCCGCCTCCAAGGCACTTGCAGAAGTAGAGAGGACTGACTGTCCCCAGGTGGGTGGGCTTCATGGGGGCCATCTGTGCACCGGCTCCCTTGCTCAGAGGCCCCTCGGTTGGTTTAACACTCTACTGTTGTCATCCTGAAATTCTTAAGTTGTGCACAAGGAACCCTGGGATTTTCTTTTGCACTGGGCCCTGTAACTTGTGCAGCCATTCCTGTTCCCAGGCCCAGCAGAAGTTGCAACAGCTGGATAGTTGGTCCAACAGGTGTAGGCAGACTCACCTGTTACTCAGGTGTCACTTACCAAAGCTGGCTTCTGTCCTGGCTGGGGCCTGCACAGTGTCCTATCCCCTTTGCTTCTCTCTCTTCACTCCCCCTCCCCCACCCCAAGGTGCTTTAAGTCTTCCTTAAAGGCTACTGTGTGGCAGGGGACAGGGAGGAGGCAGCAGTCCCTTATCTCATTCCCTCCCTCCTTCCCTCCCTCAGGCCCCCTCTTTCCCTTATGTGGATGTGACTGGTGACGGCTCTGGGCCTGATATAGGCCTGGGAGCAATTCTTCCATTCCTCTCAGCTTTCCTTTCCTCCCTGCAGTAAGCTGTGGTTATCCATGGCACGTGCTTCCTGCGCCGTCGGTTCCAGAACAGGTTGCTTCCTGGGATTACCTGGTGTCCGCAGGCTCCAGATCTGGGTGGGTGCAGGGAAGGAGGAATCCTAAGCCAGCCAGTTGTGGTGGCAGCTAGCCTGTCTGATCTCCCTGCAGGCCAGCTCCTCCTGCTCTGGAGTAAAGGCCCTAAAGGAGGCCTCCCTTCCTCCTTCCTGGTCTTCCCTCCAGCCTAGACCAGAGGTTGGCCAGTTCCAGAAGGAAAATGAGACTGGAAGGAGGAACAAGTCCCCACTGTCCCTGTCCTCCACTGCAGCTCTTTTCTCTGTCCAGTTCTCTTCCCTTAGGCTGCGTTAGGGACCTTTTCCAGTTTGTGCCCAATAGGATGACAGTGCTTTCAGACTCCCCAAAAGGAGTCTTAATGCATAAGATTTAAAAAACCAATGTAGTATCTAGATTTGTTTTGATTGGACTTTGGAACATGTCACTTGGTTTTTAATTTTTAACTTTTTGTTGTGGTTGGCAGCAGATTTTCCTTTCTTTTTTGGAATTGCGTCGGACCATGAGGGACTTTGTATTTCCTGAGGGCTCTGGGCACATATCGGCTGCTGGAAGGATAAACTTGTTTGGAATTAAGTGTCTCATAGAATCCAAAAGTGTTACAGCTGGAAGTTGGTTTAGAGAAAAATCTAGCTTAAGCCACTGTCCAATAGAATGCTCTACAATGATGGAATGTTCTGTGGCTGTTCTGTTCAGTGTGATTGACGCCAGCCAGAATGGGGACTGAGCCTCTGTGAAAGGTGGTTAGTATAATTGAAGAACTGAAACCTTAATTTTATTTAATTTTAATTAAAATTTGAATAGCCACACATCACTAATGACTATCAAATTAGATGATATGGATTTGGGGTAGCATTGCTTATTTTATTAATCACTGTAACATCAGCCACTTACCGAGCAACAATTATGTGCCAAGCTTTAAATATGTGATCTCGTTTTATCCTCCAAGCCACCCTGGGTGCTGTTCCCCATTACAGACGGGGAAGCTGAACCCCCAAGAGAGGTAAAGTGACTCAAGATTGCTGATCTTACCCTGTTCCTTAAGAAGAATCCAAAGTGTCCATGACCCTTTGCTGTCAAAGTTCTCCAAGTCTCTTCCAGATCTCACTTTTCCTCTCCAGGATGTCAGGGGAATGGATGAAGGATTGTCACATAGGGGAAAGACAGCAGCAACTGTCCTGGACACAGTTATTTTCTGGCTCGTTCCATGGGCGACCCTTGTTCCCAAGCTCCCTTTGGAGCCTCCCTATGGCAGACCGTGATCCAGGGAGAGTCCTCTGCTCTTGGAGCCCTTGGCAAGCTCCCCAAGTACATGGGAAGTTCCGGGCTCCTCACTCCTGGCAAAAAGAGGTGTTCAGATTTCCCACCGTGCATCTGTGAGCCAGCTTGCTGCGTTATTCCTGGTCTCAGACAGAAGGCCAGCCCAAGCCCTCCCGGGGCCAGCGCAGACTGGCACTCCCTGGGCTAGTGAGGAGCAATGCTACCATCCCACCTGCCTGGCCACTCTCTTCCCGGGCAGCCCCCCAGTTGGGAAGCTCTTCCTGCAGAAGCAGTGTCCAGGCTCCTGCTTGCCTTCTCTGGGTGATTTATTGCTTTCCTGTTCCCCAGACAAAGCCCCCCCCCCCCCCCCCCCCCCCCCCGCTGTGGAGACTCTCATCAGTCCAGCTGGCCAGTAAGGGGAGGGGTCGGGAGACAGATGGAAGTCACCCAGCCATCCGATCCCCAGGGCAGGGTGAGGGTTTGAGGCTGACTCTCCTGTCTCCTCCAGTCATCACGCAACATCCCCCTCAGAGCAGCACGGCCCTGCTCCCCTAGCTCCTCGTCAGCTCAGCGTGGGAGCTGGGGGGTGGGCATAGCCAGGAAGAAGGCCCGGGCAGTGGGCAGTCTGTATGTGGCCGCCCTCTCAGACCTCCACACCCACGCACCTCTTGCCAGACTCTCGCCCACATCACACATAGTCCCCTGATCTGTCGCCCACAGGCATTACCAGTGAAAGGGTTTGTGGCTTTTGTTGCTATGTTCTTGGAGCGGTGCTGGGAAGCCAGTGTCTCCCAGTGACTCATGAAGCCTTCTCTCCTTCCTGGAGATGAGGAACTGAGATTGGTGATCAGCAGGGATGGAGGGACCCTGGGAGATGTGAACTCTGCCTTATCACTCCCATCACTGTGGCCAGGGCAGTAAACCTCAGCCTCCCTGACTCCGCAGTGGGCCTTCCTTCTTCCCCTCCCAGCGTGAGAACCAGAGACTACATGAGTTTTATTTCCCTTTGTTCCATATCCCTTCAGAGCTTGGTAACCTTTCATCCTCGGCTGTCTAGCCTGGTGGCCAGTTGGTATTGTGTGCTGAAGACAGCATCCCTTAGTACCATTGTTTTATTGTTAAAATGAGAAAACAGCTTGACTGTCTCAGATTGCTGGATCAGGAACCCAGAAGCCTTGGTGGCTGTGGAGGGTGTGGAGCGGGAGGGAGAGCCCAGCTCCATCACTCTCCTCGCACGCACTCTGTAAAATTCTTTTCCATGGGGTGGGGTGGGTGGGGTCACTGCTCTCTGTGGGACTCCAGGACCAGATCTGCTGAGTTAGGAATGAAGAGAGATGGTTCCAGTGACCTTCTGTAGACCCTGAAGTGGATCGTGGGGCCGCCTCAGCCTCTGAAGGGCAGGGGTTTGGAACTGGACTCAGCTGGGGAAGAGGCGTAATTAATTCTTAGCCTGCCCTGTCACCCCTGGGGATCTTTTCCATACTGCTGACTGGCAGGAGAAGGTACTGTGGAGGCCGGGCCAGGGAGCCTTGGTTTGCCTGCCTATCTGGGTTAGCCACCTGGGGAGGTTGGAGGAAGGAAGCGGTGGAGCCCGGCTGTAGTGAGCATCGTCTCCTTTTCCCTTGGCAGGAGCAGAACAAGAGCACCCAGCAAACAGATTGTGGGGAGCTTGGGCAGGTGGCTTGCCCCAGTTCTCTAAGTGGGGCCATCGCAAGCGGGAAATGCCTTCCATTCTGCTCTGACAGCTTCTGGGTCTTAGAACCAGAGTTCTGACCCACTGGAAAGGATGTCAGTGTGCAGGCAGTTAAGGGAAGGCCACCCACTGGAAGGGTCTTCAGTCATTTTTTTCAGCCAGAAAGGACACTGGCCTGGTGTCCTGGCAGGCCCTGTGGCCCAGGTTTAACGCCTTAGTCTCTGGGTCACAGAGAGGCAACAAGGTCCCAGGCACTGGTCAGGGAGGTGGGGCAGGGGCACTGGGAAGGCTCTTCAGCAGCCAACCTGGAGGAGTTTCAGGGTGTCAGTAACTGGCATGGCTTTGCAGACACTCCACCCTGGTTATCGTTGTTTTTCAGAAGGCAAATGGAATTCCATAAAGTAAAATAATCAGTTTAAAGATAAAATAGTTCAACTAGGGTAGAAGATCGCTTGAAGTTCTCCAGCATGGTATCTATTCTTTCTTTTCCTTCTCTCTCTCTCTCTCTCTCTCTCTCTCTCTCTCTCTCTCTCTCTCACACACACACACACACACACACACACACTGCCTTAGACTTTCCTGGCTCGTAGTGTAAGAATAAAGAGAACTGGGGCTGGGGCTCAGTGGTGGAGCATTTGCCTAGCATGCGTGAGGCACTGAGTTTGATTCTCAGCACCACGTATAAATAAATAAAGTTCGTTGACAACTAAGAAAATACATATATTTTTAAAGAGACTTTGGAGGTCTCAGGCAGAGGCTCAGAGGCAATCCAGTAAGAGACAGGAAAGCGGTGATGCCTGAGCTGGAAGGGGGCCCCCCTGATCTGTGGTGCCCCATCTTGTCCATTGAGCCAGCTCTTTTTTTCTGTCTGAGGTAGGGCTGAGCTCAGGTGGAATTCCCCTGGCATTCCATACCTGGCCATAGCAGGTAAGGATGATGTGTTTGTCCCTTTGGGTTGGGAGGAGGATCCCTGAGGATGGACAGAGCTAAGCAGCCTGGATCTCATCTCCTGAATCCTCAGCCCAGTGGTCTCAACTTGGGAGAGGGCACCGTATTGCCATTTTCTAAATAATTGTGGCATTCAAGGGAGGGCCAGGGCAAGGGCAGAGAAGAAAAGAGAGGACAAGTACTTTGCCAGGTGAGAGCCACTGGCAGCTGGTCCCCGGCACCTGTGGAGCTGGCATTTTGATCTGCAGGTGCGTGTGGAAACCAGACAGTGTTGTTGAGTGGTCTCCTCCTGCCCGCAGACACCTTGAGGTGCTGCCAGGCCCCACCCCCTTTTGACCTCATCTTTATGCTGCAGCAAGTGGAAGGAAAACAGGGGGACCATGGTGGGAAGAAGGTAGCTAGGAAAGTGTATTTTTCTCCCGCAAATGACTGGAGAAGCTTCCGGAATCTGGCGCATCAAGATGGTTAGAAATTTAAACAGAGTTGGTTTTTAATTGGGACTGAATGCTGGGGCAGATAAGGCTCCCAGACAATGAAGATGAGATCCAGAAGGGGAGGCAGAGAGCAGGAGCTGAGCTCTCCCCACCTTCCCTGAGTGTGGACAGCCTTGGCTCAGAGAAAGCTGGGAGAAAGAAGGAAGTGGGAGGGATGGGCCCCAGTAGCCCCGCTTCCCACTCACGCCACAGTCCTCTCTCCTGCCTCATGAGCTCTATTGCCAGAAGCCAGGGCATCCTTGGGATGGGGAAGCTGGGCCAGGACTAATTCTCTGTCAGCAAATTTTCAGGAGCTATGGAATGAAGCAACTTGGTACAGGCAGATCACCAAGAGGGGCCCCCAGGGTGGAAAGAGTGGAGTGTGTTTCTCTAGTTGTTCAATATTTATCTCACAGTGGGGGCCCTGGGCATCCAGCCTGGGTGCCTGAGTGTGTGTATGTGCTCATGTGCATGCCAGCAAAGGGACAGGAAGACAGGTTAATGTTGTGGCTTATAAATATGAAGGGCCAGGGCCACGCCACGCAGATGCTGAGGAGGTCTTAAAGCATAGAGAAGTCCTAACAAGGAGGAGAGACGGCGGCCTTAAGAGTGGAGAAGACTCTTGTCTTGTCTTTGTAATTGACTGGTCTTGGCACTTCGGAATGCTTGCCCCTGGATTTGTTCTTCTGCAGAATGGTCCTAGCTATTAATGTCTTATGCATAAAACATTTCACATTTTGAAAGTTTGCAGCTATTCTTCCAGAGAATTAGAAGGTATTTCATTTGCACATGAGAAAACTAAGGGCCCAAGAAGTGACGTCACACTGCTAATTCATGCTAGATCCCGAGTGGAAGCCCTGTCCTGCCAAGTACTCTTTTCACCGGTGGCAATGCTGTTGGGGTCACCTCTTGGGACCAGTGAATCAGTGACCACTGACTGGCAACCCGGAGTGTAGAGTGCTTCGGCCTCTGACATCAGATGTCCTTTACTGGGTTTCCCCCGCTTTTCTTGGGTGCAGTTTGAGAGGACCACTCAGGTCTGTATTCATAACCATTTGCCCTTGAGCCATGGAAGCCTCTTGACATCCCAAAAGGAAGGAGAGAGGAGTGAGGAAACTGATTACCTATTCTTGTTTCCCCCTTTAATGTTCTCTTGGGAAGTTCTTGCCGTTTAACCTAAAATGAAAATCTGTCGCACCATGCAGTTTAGTGATAAGTTTAGTGATAAAGGGAAAGAGCCCCAGCTGGGCCCTCCATGTGCCGGCTCCACCCCGAGGAGGATTTCGGAGCTCTCAGCAAGCAGGGAAGCCCTGGAGCCTCCCCTCCTTCCTCTTTCCCTGGCTCGTCACTGGGCAGGAGAGAAGTTAATTTAACTTGCCACTTAAGCACAGGCTGTGGGAGGCCCCCGAGTTCAGCTTGAGGAGAAAGGGGCTATTTTTGCCTCCTCTAGAGGAAGAAAACTCATTTTCCCAATGCACCCCACCCCCTCCTCCTCCTGTGCAGATGAGCTTAATTTTCTTTCCTTCCTAATGAAGATGGATCCAAGCCAAACTATATATTCTGGGGGGAGCCAGGCAGGGAAGCCGAGTGAGGGGGCGAGGGGGCAGAAACAGAGCTTCTCTTCAGAGAGGAAGTAATTAATTTTAAGAGAGAGCTAAGATAGGGAAGCCCTTGGTAATATAATGTCAGACTCCAAATGCAAGTGACTGAAAACTGAATCAGAGCCCAGAGAGTTTCTTTCATTCATTCATTTACTCATTCAACAAATGTTTATGGAGCACCTACTATGCACAGGCAGGGTCCTCAAAACAGGCCTCAGAAGAGAGCTCAGCACAGCACAACCACAGCAGGGCTCCATTAAATGGATCAGCGGCAGGAAGAGGGCATGTTCTGAAAACTTAGGCCTCCTGTCACCAGGATGAATCATTTGCAAAAGTCCCACTAAATGGCTGAATATATTGATCTTTTGGATTTAGGATTAGCTGTTTAAACATCAGCAGCTGTTGACCCCAGTTATATCCCAACCAGCTTGACTCTTCATGGGTTAAATAATAATGTTGTCCATTTGCTTTTCCATTCGCTGATGACATTGTTCCCTGACCAAGTTCTATCCTCCATCAAAATTAGATTAGCCCCTCCTTTTCAGTGTCTGTTGTGATATCACAGAATTACCATAGCAACAGACTATGATGTCAACACAATGCCTGGTCTTTCTAAAAACGAGCCGTATTGGTTTAAAAGGAACCTGTCATGTGAAAACAAAATGGAATAATATAGAAAACCAGAGGAACTGGAATTTGATATCAAAAAGAACATCTTGGCAGGGTAAGGTAACTGGGTGGGCCTGGGTGTCCTTTGCTAGAACCCTTTGCAAACCACCAAGGTGCTTTCATTGAGATGAGCATTGATTAGTGAGCCTGCTTGCCTGAAGACAGGGGTGGGAGGAGGTGACCTTCAAGAAGTCCTCGAAGACCAAGGATCCCAAGACAAGGAAGACATTAAGAAAGGGGGAGATTTGACCAGCTTTGGCTTCTGGGGAATTCAGGGGAATTAACATCAGTGCAAAACCTCCTTGCTCGTGAGTTGATCTGACAGGCACCAGCTGGAATTTATCATCTTGCATCTGGGAAGATTTGCAGCAGTAAACACACAGTGACCCCTTCTCAAGCCCCATTTGCTGCCCTCTTCCTCACAAGCCTTGGGAGGAAGCTTTCCTTTCATTTCGCCAGAGCAGAGAAGCCCAGTTCCTTGCCATCAGCTCTGGCTCCCCGACATCCACGCCCATCCACACTCTGGATCCACAAGTCCCGTCCCTCCCAGCTGGACTACGGCTCCCAGAGGGCAGAAGAGCTGCTGGGTCTGAGGGCAGCTGGGCAGAGGCCAGTGGCTTCTGTCTGTACAGCAGGCTGGGTAGGCAGAGGAGAAGAGAAAGGAGACTTTCTCAATTAATCTCAGCCTCTCAGCAGCAGCAGCAGTAACAGGGAATGAACCTGGAGCTTCCCTTAACCCTGTACCCTCAGGCTCTGAAGGGTGTCTGAGAAGCAAGCTGATTTTCAGCTCCAGAGCCTGTGTCTGGGCTGGGAGCTGGGAAGCAAGGAGCACCGTCTCCCTGCAGGTCGAGCTGGCATGAGTTTCTGCCGTGCAGATGGGAATGCAGCCCCATGCTCCTCCGCCCGCCCAGCCACTCTGTGTCCTTAGCTCAGTGAGGTCGCACTACCTGGAGGTGGTTCACCTGCTCCGTGCACGCCCCAACTCTCCGTGGCTGCATTTTCTCCTTGGGAACCTGAACGAGGAGGATGCCATCCCCTCCTCGCTTATCCAGTCTCCAGTCCTCTGACCGGTGGTAGTCCAGCCGGATACTAGGAAGCTGCAGGCCCGCTGGGGCACCTGGGTGACCCCTACCATCACACAGGGAGAGCCCCCTCCCTGTTCTCTAATGCCAGAGCCGGGAAGAGGGGCAACCAGCAGACAGCCTGCCACCACTTGCGCTGTTCCTCTGCCACGGCATTACGGGGTTGGACCCGAGGACTTACTTCTCAGAGGGATGATAGCAGCAGGGTGGCTGGCGGGTCCTCCGACGCTGCCCAACTGGGGACTGAGCTGCCAAAAAGATGCTGAAGTTTCGGGCTGACCGACGAGCCAGGTAGGGATCTCGTCCACAGACCGCGAGCCTGGTGAACTCGGAGCCGGCGGCGCTGGCACTCACCCTGTTCCCGTCTGGGGGCTTGGCAGTGAGGGGTCTGCTGGCGATGACCTGGGAGGAGAGCGCAGTTAGGTCAATGGTTGCTGCATTGCAGTGCCCGTGAAGGGGAAGCTATTTTGAAATTGGTAGTGTGGGGATGGAGAGAGCACGTCATCTGTAGGGGTTGCTGGGTAGGAGACTCTGGGGCAGGGAGAAATGTGCCGTACCCTGGGAGACTCCAGACAGCTGACAGCTGACTGCCTGCCTGCTTCTGTGTGTCTGTCTGTACCAGAGCCTGCAGGAAGCTCCCTGGAGCTATCATCGGGAACACACAGAGCATCAGGGGCCTGGAGGGGCACAGGGTGGGAGGGAACAAGTGCCCCACGCCACTGGGTGAAAGCAGAGAAGTTGTTACCTCAAGGAGCGTCACTGTCACCACTGCCTTTGCACCAGACTTCTAAAGGGGCAGAGCCAGGGACAAGGTTAACTGCAGGCAGGTACCTTTCCTTGCAAAGACCCCCTGTGATTAAGTTGAGAGCATCGTCTTTGGAACCTTGGAACCGCCATTTGGGAAGTGGGGAGTGGATTCCCAGTGTTCTAGAGTCAGAAGCCAGGAGGACACTGGTCAGGTTTGGGGTCCTGGCTGCACAGTCAGACTTTCCCATTGGCTGTAGCCACTACCTGCTGTGCTGCTGTCTCCTGTGTGCCTTTGGCTTACATCTGAACATGACCAGTTTGGAAGCTGGAAAAAACACACTTTGATATTATCTTTAGCTTCAGCAGGCAGCGCAAGGGTGAGATGTGTCCTGGGCTAAAAGAGGTGCCAACAAGGTTATTTTCCTTCCCTGAAGCAGCTGAAGCGACTGAGCTCTCTTTCCCCACCGCTGACCTGCGGGGGGCTGAACAGAACACTGGGTCTTTGCCATGAGGTCTGAAGTGGCCCCACCTTAGTCCCTATGCTTTCTCTTAGAGTCTGCTAGAGCCTGCGCTCTCTGGACTCTCACAGTATTTTTCGAGGGGTGGGAGAAGTGCTCCTTAAAGCTCCCTTAGCCCCCACAGGCTGGGTGCTCAAATGTCTGCTACTACCTTCCTGCCAGGTGGTCACTGCTAATGGAATACAACCCAGATAGGCCACTGCCCCAGCCCCTCTTGAAGTCTGTCTGCTGTCTTCCTCCTTATGCCCCCTGAGAGGCCACCGGGAAGCTGGCCTGACATCCAGCTAGCCAGCAGAGACACAGGCTGCCTCTGTGTACCGTTCCCCATCTGCCTCGCCTGCACCCCGCCCCTGGTTCATGCTTCCTGGCAGGCTGTCCTCATAACACACCACTCCACTCCCAGCCACAGTGTCCCTTAATTAGATCTGACTGTTCAGCCAGCACTGACCTTGATGCCTGACAGCTCGCGATGTCTCGGTGACATCCAGTAGCCCTTAGATGGAGGACCCTGGGCTCAGAGCATGAGCGAGTCCCGGCCCAAGCTCAAGAATGGAGTTTCTGAGTCTCCTGTTTCCTTTCAAGAAAGAGATGGAGCTTAAAGCAGGAGAGAACTAGTCCAAGGTCACAGGAGAGTTCTTTCAGCAAATAATGAGGGAGCGTGTTTTATGCAGAACACTGGCAGGCAGCTTCCCTGCTTGGGAACCTGCCACGCATGAAATCTTGACTGTGTTGGACAGACAGTTCAAACACCGCACCTGCGACGCATGCCTGAGATAGTTCAGTGTGGCTGGTGTCCTGCCTGGGGAGCTCTAGTAAGTGGCTGACAGTGACTAGTGATTGGTGACGAGGCTTCTTTTCTCTTCCCTCACCCCACCCCTCCCCACCCCAGCAGCAGCTTCTGCCACTCAAGCCTTGTTCTCCCTCTGGCCCCCTTTGGGGGTGCAGAGGTAGAGCTGCTTTCATGGTCACCTGCCCCGTCACTGCCCAGGGTCTGTTCTCCCTTTGGCTGGTGTCTCTGTCCTCCGCATTTTTATCACAGTTTCTCCCACTGTTGCCTCTACAGCCACAATGACAGACGGAACACATTTCGTCACCCAGTGACTGGCCAAGTCCCAGAGGAGAACAAGAAGTTCGACTTGAAAACGTAAGTTTTGCCTTCTATTTACTGTGTGGCCTTTTTATCTTGTGTCACCACCATCCCATGGCCACCTTGCACTGGGATGGGGAGGATGATGGGGAGGGAAGGAAAAGAAGGGATTTGGGATCCCTCAGTTCTGAGACTGGAAGCTTCTGGGACCCATCTCCTGACATCCCCATCCCTTTCCCTGGTGTACCTCACAGGTTGAACCGAAAGAGTCAAAGCCAGGTCTGAGGTTGGCATAGCACCCAGGGGCCTTGGCAGGAGGCAGAGAGAGAATCTGATATAACCTTGAGGGCTGAACATGAATTTGGCCTATGCTGGATTCTGCATCTCTGAATGAAAGGGAAAAAAAGGAAAGGATAATTAATTGACTCCTAGGCCACCAAGCCATTGTACCTTTAAGATTAGAAGGGAAGGAGTTCTGGAGTCTGAGAATCTAGATTTTTAAAATAAAAAAAAGAGAGAAGAGAGAGAATATGTGGGATGACCAGCATATAATCCCAGAAGAACTGAGGAGAAACTCTGAATGATCTCTTGATGGGTGGGGAAGTTTTTCCCCCATTGCTTCTTGGCTCTGACTAGTCTATTTCTTTTGTTCCATTTGAAATCAGATCGGCCTTGGACATGTCCAATAAAACAGGTGGGAAACGCCCTGCTACCACCAACAGTGACATATCCAACCACAACATGGTGTCCGAGGTCCCTCCAGAGCGGCCCAACATTCGGGTGAGTTCAGTCCCTCAAAGCAGGCAGGAGATGTCTTCAGTGCATGTTTATTGGGATCTCAGGGATCCTAGGAAAGTCTCACCTACCCAGCTCATTCTGTATGCCGGACAGGTGAGGTGGCCCAGGGAGACAGTCAGTGGGAAGGGAAGAGGGCTCAGACCAGAATCTCGCAGAGGACCAACATCTAGACCTGGGAGTCTCAGCCTCAGGCCTGTTAGCCTCCGGGCTTGACAGTTCTCATTGGTGTGGGAGTGCCTTGTGCACTGAAGGATGTTGACCTGCATCTCTGGCCCCTACCCCGTTGATGCCAGTAGGACCTCCCTCCAATTATGGGTGGTGTGAATCAGAGTGAGATGAAAGTAAGGGACCCCCAGGAAGAAGAAGTGTCTCAGGGAAGAACGTTGCAAAGGGGCCCTGCCAGATCAGGGCTGCTGACTTGTGTCCTTGTTTGGTGACAGGGTGGTAACTAGAGGAGAGGGCGGTCTGAGAGGTGTGATGAGGGCAAAAGACAAGGCGGAGAGGGTTAAAGAGGAGATGGGAGAGGAGAGGTAGACATGTGGAAGGGTAACAGTTCTAAGATGATGATAAATTCACACAATGGAGTATTCTCCAAAACTTAAAATGAAGTTGCTCTGTGTGTACTAACAGGGATTCTTCTTGAAAACATGATTCTGCAAATTGCAGAATATGGAAAATATAACACTTATGTAAAATGCACAAATATGAAAAGCGGCACTACATATTTATAGGAACAGCTGCAGTCCAAGTATATAACCATGAATAGGAAGGCTTGTTTTGGGTCAGTGGTTACCTCCGGGGAAGAAAAAAGGTAATGGGATTGGCCCGGTGCTTCCCAGAGAGAGTTAGCTCTGACAACACAAAGGGACGATTGCATATTGTTCTTACTTCCCTGAAATGCTTGGGATATTTCAAAAAGGTATTTTTAAAAAGAACTTTTTATTTTTACTTTTCGATGAGCATATATTCGTCGTGCATATGAATGAGGTTCCATGTGGTGGTTGAGCTCACACATGCAGCATGCCCTGATCCAATCAGGCTCATGAGCATTTCCCTGTCCTTACCATTTCTTTATGTTTGGAGGCTTTGTGCTCTTTCTTCCAGAGCTTCATAAAATATATAACAGGTGGTTGTGAACTATAGTCAGATGGAAGGAAAATGTGGAGTGGGGAATTGGAAACCAGAGGGAAGGAGGCGAAGGGGATTTGTTGGTTAGGCAGAGGCCTGAGGGGAAGGATTAGTCTTCGTAGACAGGTTCAGAAGAGGATGGTTGGCAAGTCGTGTTTTCATGGTGTCGGGGTGCCTGCATGTTAGCCTGGGTTAGGGAAGTGCACATCTTCCTGAGATGCATAAAAATAAAGGTATGTGAAGCTGAGAGTGGGTGTCTAGGAAATTAAAGATGCCTGACTGCCTCCACTTTTGCAGGAAGGAAGGAAGCAGGGTGCTTTGTAGGGAGGAGAAGCGCATGGGAATGTGTCAGGTCAGGTGTGTGAGAACATGCAGCGCACGTTTGGGTGACAGGAATGGTGCTCAGCCAGGGACACACAGAACATGCTGCTGGGGAACTGAAGGATCACCTGAGGTTGAAGACTAAGAATCTGTGTGCCTGATCCACAGGCTGGTGTGGTTTTCCTTCAGCAGTGCTCAGAGCCCAGTTGTGAGGGTGAGGCAGGCAGAGTGTTGGATTGACCCCTGGCTGCTGGGAAGCTGGGCACAGGCACCGGGTGGTTAATGTGTTGAGGGGTGGCCCCGGGAATGTCTAGAAAGGCAAACTATGGGAAGCCACTGCTCTGGTGGCAGAGAGAAGGGGGAAGGATTTAGGGATTTGCATATCCTTAAGGAGGCATACAACTTCTTCAAATGACGTTTCTTGGCCCTTATCTGTGAATTTTCACTAGTAATGTCCAGAAAATAACTTTGTTTCCTACTTGTGGAGGTACTTTATAATAAAGCCCAATCTCTTCTTTCCTTCTTTCTCTGCAAGTATATTCTAAGTGTTTGTTATGGCTGGCACCTTGCTGGCTCTGGTGATATAGGAATGAACAAAACCAAAGTCCTTTTTGCAAAAAGCTCAGTCGCGTGGTAGAGGAGACAGAAAGCCAGCAGTTCCATTGCTGAGCAATGTGACAAGTTTTACACTCTACAGATGTCCAGAGTTGCTAACTGTTGTGGGGGTGGGTGGTTAGAGAGGTCTCATGGAGAGTCTATGCTGGATTTTAAAGAGTGGGCTGGGAATCGTGGGTGCTGAGGGAGGATGTCCTCCCTTTGTGAGGGAGCCCAGGTGAGTACAGGCTCAGGAGGAAGAGATAGCAGAGGTGGGGCTTGGGTGCCAGAGGGGCATCAGCTGGGTTGTAGACCCGATCGGATCTCATGGATTCCCGCTTCTGTGCTGTGCTCAGGTATCTGAGCTCTCTCCTAAGCGATGAGGACTAGTAAGAAATTTGAAGCAAGAGAATCACACGATTCTCTGTGTTTTAGAAAAAATCACCTCAATTCATTTGCCCAGGATGGATAGCAAGAAGAAATGAGGACCTGCAAGATGACAGCAGCAGAATTTCAGAGGGAAAAGAGATTTGAGGCTCTGTTAAGGAGACAGACTCAGGCTGAGGGTGTGGCTTGGGGATAGAGGGCATGCCTAGTCACACCACGCTCTGGGCTCCTTCCCGGCACTGATAACACACAACATCAAAGCAGATCTTTCAACCCGCATCAAGGTGGTAGGAAGGAGTAGAGGAAGCAGGAAAGCAGGGACTCCGAGTTCTGATGTGGGTGGCTGGGTGGGTTGCAGCGTTGTCCACCAAATGAGGAATACAGCAGGTTTGGGTAGAAAGAATGAATCTGGCTTCGCTCTTACTTAATCCTGGTCAGACAACGAGTTATAAAATGGACTGGCGCTAGGAGATACAGCTCAGGGAACCCTGATCCTGTTGCTGGTACTTGAAGCAGTGGGTAGAGATGAGCTTGCACAAGCTCCAGTAAAGCTCCAGGGCTGGGGCGTGGCCGGGTGTAGAGTGCTTACCTAGCACAGGAAAGGCATGGAGCTCAACCCCAGCACCACCAAAACAAAAACAAAAACAAAACCCTCAAATAAAATAATAAAAGTTTGGTTGTGGTTCAGCAACACTTGGAATAGAGGAAGGGGAGGTATTGAAAGAACTGAAAGATCCCAGGAAGGACAGAAAGTTAATGGGGCTTTGGAATGATCGAGGACCGAATGGCCCTAACTCAATAGCATTAAGAGAGCCATTTCCAAATGAGGTGGAGGAAGGTTGGGGATCTTGGGAGGAGAGGAAAGTGGACTCTTCCCAGTAGCCCAGCCCTGAAGAGAAAGGGAGAATGGATTCTGCCTTACAGTGGGCAGGGGTTGTTTTAGTTAGTTTTTTTTTTTTTTTTTTTTTTTTGCTACTGTCACTGAAAGACCTGACCAGAACCATTTTAGAGGAGGAAAATTTTATTTGGAGGCTGAGCTCACAGCTTCAGAGGTCTCACTCCATAAGCATCTGGCTCCATTCCTCGGGGCTTGAGATGAGGCAGAACATCATGGTGGAAGAGAGTGGTGGAGGGAAGTTGCTCACATGATGATCAGGAAGCCGAGAGAGACTCCACTTGCAAGATACAAAATATATACCCCAAAAGCACACCCCCAGTGCCCACCTCCTCCAGCCGCACCCTACCCACTTCAGCCACCACCCAGTTAATCCCATCAGGGGATTAATCCACTGATTGAGTTAGGGCTCTCAGAACCCAGTCATTTCTCCTCTAAATCTTCTTGCATTGTCTCACACTTGAGCTTTTAGGAGGGGACACCTCTCATCTAAACCATAATAGGGGATGAGGGGTGGAGGGGAAGTTTGGGGGTGTGTGAGAGGATGAGAGAGAGAGGTGCCATCAGATGGAGAGACTGGGGCTTGCTGGCCAGGAGAAGCAGCCAGCAGAGAAGGGCACGTTGAAGTCAGGCTTGAGAGGAGATGTCAACAGGGCAAAGTCTCAGAGGAGATGGCGGGCTAGAAGGGTCAGCTGTGGAAGGGCAGGTGATACTTCTCCTGTTGACATTGGAGGAAAAAAGACAGTGAAGAGGGCAGTAATTTTCTAGGAAAAAGGGTATGGAATTGAGGAAGTGCATGTATGGTTGTGGAGGAGGGGCCAGGTCCAGGGTGGGGACGGCAGAGGTGGGAGGTTGGGGGACTTGGGAGGACAGTGTGGGGCTCTTGCTGTAGGGCTCTGTGGGGCTCTGCCCAGCTGGGGCTGGGAACCCTGGGTCTGCAGTGACCTCATCTGCTCTGCAGTATGATTTTAAATTTTTTCTTCCTCTAGCAGCACCATAATCTGGCTGTGAGTACAGGGAGGGAGGATAATTTGATTAATTTGGAATATTGAGTTTCAGAGAAGATGAAGCAGAAAAATAATGGATGGGTTTTTTGAGTCCAGCTTTGGAAGGACATAATGAAAACCAGGAAGCAGCAGATGAATCCAGAGAAAAGGAAATGGGGATCTCGGGGGAATAGAAAAGCTGGGGGTAGTTAAGTAATGGGGGGAGAAGGCCAAAGGGTGGAATATAGTGACCAGCAAGTGGGAATTCTAGAATTGAAGGTGTTAATGGACGGTGGCTTGGGGTGCTGACAGTCTAAGGTGAGGTGTAGCCTGGGCATCAGCACCTGGAACAGAGGATGGGGAGTTTTGGAGTTGAGGAGGTCAAGGGCATTGGATGGGTAAGGGGATGTCTCATATCAGAATCCTTAGACTCAAGCCAGGCATAGTGGTGCACGCTCGTAATCGTAGCTCCTGGGGAGGCTGAGGCAGGAGGACCACAAGTTCAAGGCCAGCCTAGGCAACTTAGCAAGACCCCCATCTCAAAATAAAAATTAAAAAGGGCTGGGGAGGAAGCACAGTGATTGAACACCCTTGGGTTCAATCCCAAGTACCAAAACAAAAATAAAAAAAATAAAAATAAAAACCCTTTATAGAGTCCAAAAGAAGGATCTAGAAGCTGATGGTGAAGGGTTAAGTCGTGGGAGGCCAGAAAGTGGGGCTTCAGGAAGACAGACTGTTGCCAAAATGTGGGAGAATGACAGTGTCCACACGGTGAGGAGCTAGGAGAGCACCCCTTGGTCTCCCCAGCTCTGTGGGGTGCTGTGGTTGAGACGTTGAGCAGGAGTTGACATGGGACACTAACTTAGAGTTGAGTGGATTCCAGAAAGCACTGCAAAGAGATGGGGAGTCAGGAGGGCAGGGGAAGAGGGTCAGGCCAGGAGTGAAAGGAGAAATCTTGTTTTTTTTTTTTTTTTTTCCTCCAAAGGAAAAAAAACAAAGCTATGAGACAGCTAGGACTCCTCTTTTGAAACCCATTTTAGAGATTGAAAAAACAAGCTAAAGAGGGTCCTGTCCTGGAGTTAGTACCAGATCCCAGAGTCTCATCTGGGTCTCAGCAGGAGAGCACCCAGGAGTGAGCTGGAGAGAGCTTGCTCCTCAGGGGGCAGCGCCCTTGCAGATGGAGCAGAGGGAAGGAGAGGAAGCAGCTCCACCGTCTTTCCCTGTTTCCCCAGGCGACGCGTACATCCCGCAAAGCCATCGCCTTTGGCAAGCGTTCACACTCCATGAAGCGGAACCCCACTGCGCCAGTCACCAAGGCAGGCTGGCTCTTCAAGCAGGTGAGGCGCCCTGTGCTCTGCCCACCATAGCCACCTCTGATAGCGCCGGGACTCCTCTGTGCTGATGGCAGTCTGTGTATTTTTTTGAAGTCCCTCTTGCCATGGTTGGGGGGGACAGGTGTCCACTGACTGGCCTGGCCTCATCCCTGCCTTTCCTTCCGCTCACTCATTCTGGCTCATTTCTTGCCCTTTTTATCTTCCCCCTGACGAGGTGGCACGGAGCCTCAGAATGACAGAGCTGGAATGTCACAGGCAGTAATCTAATGTCCCTTCCCTGCCCCTGTGACCTCCGGGGTGTTGCTGCCACACGTGAGATCTGAGCCCGGAGTCCTTGTAAGCTGTGCGGTGCCCTGTCCCCTCGGTGCCCAGCCCACAGCCCCTCACATCCGTCTCTCCCCGTGTCCCGCAGGCCAGCTCTGGGGTGAAGCAGTGGAACAAGCGCTGGTTCGTCCTGGTGGACCGTTGCCTCTTCTACTACAAAGGTGAGCCTGCCCCTGGGGTGTGATTGGCAGAGCCTTGACAGGACAGGTCTCCCCCCTTGAGTGCTTGGCGCCAGAGGGGTGTGACATGGGACGGTGGCTTGTGTCAGCTTACCCATGTTCATTCAATTCAGCAACATTTCTGGACTGCCTGCTAGGTTTCAGGCAGTGTTCTGGGTCCTGGTTGGTGACCCAGTGGGTGACAAGGTAGTTATATGGATGGTGAAGTCTGGAAGGGGTAGGAGAGAGGAAGAAGATGAAGAGATTCCTAGTGAGCACCTGTAGGTCACCACGTCCTGGAGGCTTACGCCTTGGTCTTCTTTGTGTTCCACCGGAATGGACAGTCTAGTCAGTGAGGGCAGGAATTTCTGCCAATTTTGTTCACTCCTGAGTCCACAGCATCTAAACATTGCACTGCACACAGTTGGTATTTAGTGGATAGTGCTTAAATGAGTGGCCCCCAGCTTCTACCCTCTGTCACCCCCCGCATTCACCCCTAGCCTGCTCCCTGATCAAAAATAAATAAATAAACAAAATAAAGGAGAGCAAAGCTCTGGTAACTTTGATGCAACCTTCTCTAGGAAGTTATTTAAAAATATTCAGAGCCACATGTGTCACCATGGGCACAGAGGGCACAAGGGCTGGCTGATGACAGCAATGGTGGCATCATCAGGCTGCTGTGGTGGCAGGAGGAAGCAGGCCCAGGGGATAAGACAGTGATGTGAGCTCGGAGGAGCTTTTCTTGGTGCTTGCCTGGCCTCCTTGCCTCAGGATGGCTGAGCCCTGGTTTCCCAAGGCCTCCTGGGAGCAATCTGATGAATCATTAACTTGGGCAAACAAAGGTTGTACCCAGTGACCCTTTCGCCCCAGGGTGCCACTGTCCCTGCGCACTGAGCTAAAGCCAATTGAACTCTTAAGGAAGAGGGATCAGAGGGGCTGCGGATTCTGGGGCCAGGCGCAGAGAAAGGCCCAAACTTGCAGAAGACTGTGCCCAGGCCTGGCCCCTGGGTGCTGAGCCCTGGAGCAGAGAAGGACTGGCCTGGACAGAGAGCCAGTGTCTGTGCAGAGGAGGGGCTAAGGTCCTGAAAAGGGGTCACAGCCACAGAGGGGTAGTCTCAGGACAGCCCTGGGCTTAGCCTGTTTTCCGTGGCTGGGTCATTCACTGTGAGGGGAGGTTTATTGTGGCCCACAGTTCTGGAGGCTGGAAGGTGCGAGAGCACAGTGGTTTCTGGGGAGGGCCTCGTGCTGCTTCAACTCACGGCGGGAAGGTAGAGAGGGGACGCGCAGATGACACAAACCAGGAGGGCCGCCTCGCCCCCAAGGCCCCGCTGGGGAGGGGGAGCTCTGTGTGGGAAGAGCACCCCCCCTCTGAGACCCCACCACCTCTCAGCACCTTTGCATTAGAATCAGATTCCCACGTGAGCTTTAGCTCATCCAAACCAGAGCAGCCCCTAAACGCTGGCCTGCCCTCTGCCAGGCAGGGCCCGTCTCCTCGGCAGGTGGGCAGCCTCCGTTTTCCCAAAGACAGCTTTGGAGTCCAGCCTCAAGTCCTTCCTGCTCCTTCATTTGACCCCTCCCTCTGGCACCAGGCTGTGGGCTAAACAGAATCACAGACCAAGTATCTTGTGGGTCTGTGGATGTGACAAGAGGGGAGGTAGAGCTCCGGGAGTTGTAGCCCTGCAGAGGTTTCTTCTGGACTCTGACTGAAGGTTTTTTCAGAGTCCCCAACCCCAGGAATACACAGCAGACCCAGTAGAGGAGAGGGTCTTGCCATGGCCGCATAGTTGTCCCCCACCGTCCCACAGAGGGCTCCTGCCCTTTCTGGCCTCCTGCTGACAGCTGGGCGCCTGACTAGCTAATCCATCAGGCTCCTCCAGATCCGGGATGAATTATGTAACAGCCCCATTGTTAGTGATTGTTAGCCTGATCCTGAGAGGACAGGGCCCCGGGGCTGCACGCAGGAGCTATAAAGGGGGTCTGCAGCAGGAAAAAGGCAAAGCAGGCTGCTAGGGGCTGGGAGCACCCTGGAGAGAGCTACCCAGAGCTCCGGAGAGCAGGAGGAGAAGTGGGGCACACGACCCTGCTCCGTCCTGTCCCCTGCTATATGCACCGCTACTGGAATTGTCCTGTTCAGAGAGGCAAGATAGATGGGATAGGGGTCGGCAAGGCCAGCTTTGGCGTCAGGCTTCTTGGGTGGAAAGACCAAGCCCACTACTTACTTTTTAAGGAAACTTAGACAAACTCCTCGGCCTCTGGGTCTCAGCTTCCCATCAAATGGGGGGGGGGTGATACGGGTACCTCTTTGCGGGATAGTTTGAAGGGTTCAATCCAGTAAGGCATTTAACTTGGAACGCTCCTAATAATGAGGCGAACACTCCAGAAACATCAGCTCTTCTTTAATAACTGGTTTGGGCATTAGAATGTGAACGCCCCGAGGGTGGGCACTACTTTTCTCTTATTCTCTTCTGTAGTCCAGTGTCTGAACAGCGTCCGCCAGCCCCTCTGCCCCCCCACCCCCAGCTCCAGGGAGTGCCTCTTGGAGTGTGTGTGGTGGCCCCCCCGAGTGTCTGGCAAGTAGTAGGTGGGCATCAGGTGTTCACAGAGCAGGGCCAGCGTGCTCCTGGCTCCCCCTGCCCAGGTGCGCACGTGAGCACACACACCCTTGTGCCCCTGTTTCTCTGGCAGATGAAAAGGAGGAGAGCATCCTGGGCAGCATTCCCCTGTTGAGCTTCCGGGTTGCAGCAGTGCAGCCCTCGGACAACATCAGCCGGAAGCACACCTTTAAGGTCGGTTGGCTTTCCTCTCCCAGGTCTGGGGGAGGGAGGCCTGTTCTTCTAGAGCATATGGAGATAGAGAAGGGTCAAGGGTATCTCCCTGAGGAATCCAGGTGGTGATGGAGGAGGAAGGAAGCAGGCAGTGGCCTCTGGACTCAGGGGTTACTGGGAGGCCAAGGTGAGGCTGTGCTGGGACACCCCTCTTCTTCACAGGGGTCACGTGGGTAATTCCCCTTAGGTGGACCAATAGGGGTGTGCCTCAGTGGTACCACAGTTTTTACTGGGAGAGAAAGTTATGTCCTGGGCCCTTGGACTTTCTGCTCCTGGGAAATCCCTCTGGACAGAGGCAGAGCTGTGCCTGGTGGAATTCTTGAGATCTTTTCTGGAAAGCCTCCCGCTCCACCTTGGGTCCAGGGAAGGGGATCCCTCCTCCAGCCAAATTAACTGAAATTGCAATCTTTAGAGGAAATGAGGAGTTGAGTTCTGCTGCAATCCAGAACTGCAAACTTCTGTAGACAACAGTTTTGAGAGAACAAGGGCCAGGAAAATGGGACTCGGCTGCCTCTCCGTGTCACTCCCTCAGAACCCCCCAGGGATCCACCCATCAAAGACACTGCTCGCTCACAGCTGGCTCTTCCTAGGCCAGTGTTTTTCCACATTTAAAAATTCATGACCCATTAAAAACTATAAAAATCTCATGCCCTTTTTGTACTTTGTGATGCAAAAAAAAAAAAAACCCTTAGGTTTCTTTTCATTTTCCAAATGTAAAATTATAAGCTAAACTGTGCATTTCCATAGGACAAAGCCCTCTGTCCCCCAGTAGAGAATTGCCATCTCAAACCCTGAAAACCCCAAACTGAGGTGTTAGATGATAGGACCTATGGGTCTCACCAGGCCACTGTCTGAGCTCCTAGGGCCCTTTCTGTCCCGTGGATTTTGGTCACCTGGTGATAGGATAGAGGTGGGCAGCACGTGTAGGTTCTGCCCTGAGGAACAAGGAGGGACTTATTTGGAACATAATTAGTTTCCAGCCTCCCAGGGTCCTGGGTGCCAGAGGTATGGGCGGAATAAACAATTAATGAAACTGTGACTCTAGAGAGCCGGGTCCTAGCTGGGGAAATAGAAGTAGGCTGTCTAACCAACAATACACAGCCCTGGATGGCTCTCTCTCTCTCACACACACATACACACACACACACACACACAGACCCATGACCATCAGCCAGCCTGCCCACCTGCAGGCATCAGATAACACCCCAGAATGGCTAGCACGAACCCCAACCACAAAGCCCCAAGATCACGCCTGGGCCCACCAGCCCCTTGCCCACTCCACCTTCCCTAGGAGTGCACTGCCTCTTTAAGACCTGGCTCTGAGGGCTGTGCTTAGTGGCCCACAAAGGGTTCCAATTGTGGCTATTCAGTGGCCCTTCCCCAGGGAAGGGAGGGGAGCTGAGACAGACAGGAGGCTTATCCTGCTGTGGCCACCCAGCCAAACTCTTGGATGGCAAATAATGAGAAGCCAGGAACTGCGCCTGCCCCGGCTGCCACTGAATGCTTTACCTCTTCCTCACCCGGCCCCTCGGAGGGTTTCGCCTGCTGGGACACCTCCCTCACTTCTCTGGCCCCTTTCATAGTCCCAGCCCAGGCCCCTCCCCACTCCCCATCAATAGCCCCGTCCTTTCCCAGGCCCTCTGCCTTCCCCTGTCTCCAGCACTTGCTCCTGGGCCTGTGTTTGCTCCCTGTCTCCTGTGGCATGTTTGGTTGCCAATATGACTGTGAGCTCAAGTGCAAGAGCAAGCCCCTGCCTTCCTTGTGACTGGTGCCCTGCACGAGCTGAACTCACAGGCTGCTCACTAGGTGCTTGCACTCCCACCCACCCCAGGACACACCACCAGTCCTGTGTCCCCTCTCCTCTACAGCCACCTGTGTTCTCCACCCAGAGGGCTCGCTTGGTCCTCAGCTCTCAACTCCTGTGCAGTTTCAAGTCCCAGAGGCCTCCTTCCAGCCCCATAGGCTGTCCGTCAGCCTCTCCTGCCCTCTCTACACCGGGCTGTCTCCTAGAGGGTAGGGGATGCAGAGGAAGGAGCCCCATCCATGCCCCTTGCTAGGTAATGGCACCTATTAGAAAGAATTCCAGGGCTGAGCCTGGCACGGTGGCTCACACCTATAATGCCAGTGGCTCAGGAAGCTGGGGCAGGAGGATCACAAGTTCAAAGCCAACCTCAACTACTTAGCGAGGACCTCAGCAACTTAGCAAGACCCTGTCTCTAAAACAAAACAAAACAAAACAGGTATGGAGATGTGACTCAGTTGTTAAGCACCCTGGGTTGAATCCCTGGTTACCCCCTTCAATAAAGAGTTCCGATGTTAGGGAGAGGTAGAGCGGGGTGGGACCAGCTACAGTCAAGAAAGCCTGGGGAAGCTTGGTCCAAAAGGTATCACACGAGTTGGGCTTGATGCTGCTGCTCAGCAGAGCCCAGAGGCTCAGTCAGTGGTTCCTTTCTCCTCCCCTAAACCCCAGCAACCCAGGAAGGAGCATCCAAAGAGTCAGGGTGCCAGGAGGCTCACCTCTAAGATTCAGTCACAATTGGACACCTCCCCCCCAATTAAGTAAGATAGACTGCTCCCTGCTTTTTGGAGAGATTGAGGGTCACCCAGCAAGTATATTAAGGTCCCCGAAAGTTCTAGTCCTGTGGCCCCTCTCTTTGTGGCCTTGAGTTTCACCAGGCAGACCCTTCCCCATGAGGTTGACCTGAGCAGGACAGCAGCTGGTCTGCCTTGGCAGGGCTGGTGAGGTGCAGAGCGGGGTTAGCCTCAGGGTTCCTGGCTCCTCATTCCAAACCCAGCCTGATTCCCAGAGTGCACACTCTCCACGCCCTGCCCCTGATGACCTGAAGCAGGCACTGCTGGGTGCTGTCCTTCCCAGTAGTGACACTGAGTAAAAAGGGACAGTCTGACCACCCCCCCCCCCCCCCCCGCCTCCTCACCGTCTCTTGCCTCCTCGTCTGTCTCTCCCTCTGGTGTTGGTTGACCTGCTCTCTGCTTCTCCTTCTGATGCCTGAGGACCCCTTCTCGACAGGAGCTCTCTTCTGGGTTCCCGCCCACTGTGCCTGCTCACAGCCGCCAACTAGGTAGTGTGCTCCGTCTGTATGCCAGAGCGTGCCCTTGCATGCCTATGGATAGGGGCCTGGCTGTCTCCCCTCGAGGAAGAGGCAGGGCGAGCTTCTCCCTAGGAAGCTGGGGCTGAAATTAGCATGTGTTCAGGGGCCCACCTCCCCCAGCTCTTGGGTAATTGACTTTCAACTCCCCCAGCCCTTGGGTAATTGGAGGGCAGTGGGTGTGGTGATTGTCCCTCCTGCTGACAAATCACCTCAGGTGGGACAGGTGGGCTTACCTGCCTACGGGGCTGCCTGGTAGCGCTTGGAGACCTGGCCCAGGCAGATATCTGGTTGCCAGTTGGAGCACGTGGGCCAGCCAGGGGCCAGCGACCTCACCTGGCTCCTGAGCTGTACCTGGGGGAGGAGCCGCAGGCCCAGGAATAGCTGACTGACTGTCTCTCCTGGGGGTGTTGGTGTCCTCTCCCTACAGGTGACTGTGTGCTGGGTGGATGAGGCCGGGGCCAGTTCCACGCACTGCCTCTCCCCACAGGCCGAGCATGCTGGCGTCCGCACCTACTTCTTCAGTGCTGAGAGCCCCGAGGAGCAGGAGGCCTGGATCCAGGCCATGGGGGAGGCTGCCCGGGTACAGATCCCTCCAGCCCAGAAGTCGGCGCCCCAACCTGTGCGCCACAGGTGAGTGCCAGGGTACCTGGCGTGGGAGTGAGGAAGGGGGAGAAGCAGCAGAAAAGACGTGCCCAGCCCTGTGCCGCTGTGGAGCCCAGCACACCGGTTGGGCCCCTGGAGGACGTGTGAGCCATCTCCTGGCGTCCATGCAGGTCTGGCTAAATGATTACAGAACCCCAAATCCTTCCCTGGTCCCACTTCTCCTCTTCTCTCTAAGCTGGGGAAAGCCACATTGAAGCCAGGTTCCATCATGACCTGCCCAGAAGCCAAAGGTGAGGGTATTTGCTTCTTTTTCTTGGCTGTGTATTAAACACGCAGCCTTTGGAGGAAGACAGATCACAGCTCGGCCGCCTGGTCACAGCGTGACCTTAGTGTAAGTGACTTGACCTCTGAGAATTTGAGTTTCCTCCCCTTAAAACTAGCAGTTATAATCACCCCACCTGGGGTGGTTGTGAAGACGACATGGTGTGTGTAAAATGCTTGACATGTAGCAGACACTCAGCAGATGGCTGCTTTCAGCTGCCGTCATCACCCGCGGTCTTGGTGCCTGTCTCTTCTCTAACTGGGTGTGGAGCCTTGAGTTAGGTGTTAATAGGGATCCAGAGAAGGGGGCTCACAGTGTTGACTCCAAGTCTAGTCGTGTGTCTTAGAAATGTTTACCCAGCGACGTTTCAGCAAGGCGGCTTGACTCTGCCAGCCTTGGAGGAAACTTCTTTCCAGAAGTTCATTTATTCATTTCACAAATATTTACTGTGAACATAAATGTGATAGGCCTTATGCCAGGTGCTAGGAGCACCCGGGAGGAAAGTCTGCCATGTTCCTGCCCTGGTGGAGCCTACCTTCTCATGGGAAGTCAGTCCTGGGAGGAGCGTGATTTGGAGAAGGGAACGAGCATGTCTGCATGCCCATGAATTTGGAGGCAGCAGCTCTTATCTCTGCCATATTTTATCTCATAGCAGTCCTCTGAGGAGAGAGGGGGTTATGCTCGTTCTGCCAGTGGGGAGCCCAAGACTCATGGAAGTCAAGTAGCTTTCTGGAGAGGAGAGAGTGGACCTGTAGCAAGCCTCTGTTGCAAAGGTCACAGTTACTGCTGTGAAACTTCAGTATCGGGCCCATGAAGTTTGAGGGGCTGGATCAGGGACAGGTGACAGAGGAGACCAAGACTGTTGGTTTGGTTTTGGCCATAGCTGAAGGCTGGGCTCAACACAGGCAGCAGATGGGAGTGGACAGTGACCTGGGAAGAAGACCCAGAGGGCAGGACCAGCCTGGCACGCTTTGGCAGGAATTGTTATACATTGCCTAATAGTTGCCCGGGCTGGAGCAAGAAGATGAGGCCTGGGGTTTAGGAAGCAGATCGGAGGTCACTGCACTGGCTCCCTTGCTGCCTTCCTGCCTGTTCCTCTCCACACCTTTTCTCCCCCCCCAGTCATGACTGGAGTCTCTTACTGCATCATCTCCCTTGGCCTCCTGCAGCCACGAGAAGCCAGACTCAGAGAACATCCCTCCCAGCAAACACCACCAGCAGCCAGCCCACAACAGCCTGCCCAGGCCTGAGCCTGAGGCCAAGACTCGAGGGGAGGGCGACGGCCGAGGCTGTGAGAAGCCAGAGCGGAGGCCCGAGAGACCCGAAGTCAAGAAAGAGTCTCTGGTGAAAGCCAATGGCCTCCCAGCTGGACCAGAGCAGGCCTCAGAGCCCGGCAGCCCTTACCCCGAGGGCCCGAGGGTGCCAGGGGGTGGGGAGCAGCCTGCCCAGCCCAATGGCTGGCAGTACAGCTCCCCCAGCCGGCCAGGGAGCACAGCTTTCCCACCTCAGGACGGGGAGAGTGGGGGGCACCGGCGGAGCTTTCCTCCACGCACCAACCCTGACAAAATCGCCCAGCGCAAGAGCTCCATGAATCAGCTTCAGCAGTGGGTGAACCTGCGCCGGGGTGTGCAGCCCCCCGAAGACCTTCGGAGGTGAGGCTCTGCAGGGCTGGGGCGGGCTGGCGTGGTGGAACGTGGTGGTATGGCTGGGTAGACACCCGCTTCTGGAAGCCAGGCTAACCTGGGATGCTAAGACCAGGGTCTGCTTCCCAGCTCAACCACCTCCTCTCCTGTGCCACCGGGATTGCCATCCCTCGTTCCTGCTTTCTCTGTCAGCTTCCTTCAGGAAGAAGGACAGAGCACCCCAGTGCTGCTTCACATGGTACTGGGTGGCCCAAGAGTCAGGGAGGCCCAGGCAGGGGACTTGAAGTGTTCTGGTCAGACACCCGTCCCTGCTGTGGATCCTACATCTTCAACCCCAGTGCAACCCCAGTCTAGCCACCAAACCAACTCACTGTCTCAAATAGCTGTGTTTGAAAGTTCATTATAGGAAGTTTACTCTTTGAAAGAAAAAAAAAAAGATGCCAATGATCCTAATACCATCCTCAGTGACCAAAGACGGGCTTTCAGATATTTGGGAACATCAATTGGAACTCAATGTTCGTCAAAGCAAGTGAGCTGGCTAACTTCTTCCCTGCGGATAGGGACAACTCCAGGGACTGCAGGTGGTGGCCTCCGAGGGCTTCTGGGCCCTTGAGAAACTCGCCCTGTAGCTGTGAGCTGCAGCTCACTGCTGGTGGTCCTGCACCTGGTCCACCCACTCCCGGGAACCTGCTGGTTCTGTGTTGATGCGATCTAACAGGAAGCTGCCCTTTCCTCCCGGCTCTGCTCCCTCCTTCAGTGCCTGGTACACCCGGGTTCTCTCTTCTCCCGCCTCCCTTGGAAAGGATCTGATAAATTGGTTCGCACAGATGGGGATGGCGAAGAAGGGGCATTTCATTTTAAAGAGACAAAAACAGAAGCTCTGAACGCTGCAGTCTGCAGTCCCCACGAGCTGGTTGAGAAAGCGCTTTCCCTCGCCTCAGGAGTAAATCCCAGCCTCTGCCTCAGCAGTGACCTCCTCTTTGTGTCCATAAGGCCAGGGCACCTCTCCATGGGCACCTTTCACCTGTCCAGGCAGCTCCTCGGGGCTGGAGGACAGTGGGGCTGGAAGTGAACGGGGTGGAGACCTGCCTATTTTGTCTGCTTTCCATACAGTGTCCTCTGTGTCCTAGTCCCTCTAGGTTCTACCCTGTGTCTCGCCGAGTCCCTGAGTATTATGGCCCCTACTCGTCCCAGTACCCAGACGATTACCAGTACTACCCGCCCGGGGTGCGGCCAGACAGCATCTGCTCCATGCCCGCCTACGATCGGATCAGCCCACCCTGGGCCCTGGAGGACAAGCGCCATTCCTTCCGCAATGGGGGTGGACCACCCGCCTACCAGCTGCGCGAGTGGAAGGAGCCGGCTGGCTATGGCAGACAGGATGGTACCGTCTGGGTCCCCAGCCCTTCTCGACAGCCAGTCTATTATGACGAGCTGGATGCCACCTCCGGCTCCCTGCGCCGACTGTCCTTGCAACCCCGTTCCCACTCCGTTCCCCGCTCGCCCAGCCAGGGCTCCTACAGCCGCGCCCGCATTTATTCCCCTGTCCGCTCACCCAGTGCCCGCTTTGAGCGGCTTCCACCTCGCAGCGAGGACATCTATGCCGACCCTGCCGCCTATGTGATGAGACGATCCATCAGCTCCCCCAAGGTGAGCCCCAGCCTGCCCCTCTCTCCTCTTTCCTAAGACCATCTTCTGAGAAGAGGTAGACGGTGGACCCCTGGGGCTGTGTCACAGGACCAGGCACCTGCCTGGGGAGATGCTGGCCTATGGTTCTATCCCTAGGAGTGCCGCCTTGGGGGACTGCTTTGCTCCCTAAATGGAAACAGTACTCTCTATGCCGGTCGGTCCCCAGGTTGTCCCAGGAATCGTTCTGTGTAAGATGGCAGAGTGCGTCTTTTCTACTCTTGAGGACTTGGACAGATTATTGCCAGGGGAGCTGTTGTCCTTTTTAGTTTGATGCAGACATCCCTAACCTTGAATTTCAGTTGGTGGGGAAGTCCATGTCCAACCAGACTCTCTCACCTCTACAATCCCCTTTCTCTTCCAGTATGATTACCTGGGAGACAGGCGGCCAGTCCCTGCAGGACTGTTCCCCTACAACTACCCACCATCCCCCACGGTCCACGATAAGATGGTACGTCCTCTTCTCCCCTCCACTCCACCTCTGGACTTCCCTGCCTCCACCCAAGGTGGAGTCAAACTGGGGCAGGCGCCAGGGGTGCTGTGTGCCTAGTGCCTGGCCTATGTGTTTTTAGCGCCTCTGGATGCCTCCTCCCTCCTGGCTAGGACTCTAGCTCCAACAGAGTTTAGTGCCAGTTACCCTTTCTCTGTGACACAGGGCAGAGGAGTAGGACAAGATCAGAGAGCATGTACTATCCGGATCCCCTAGAGCCCAGCGCAGCCCTCCTCTCCAGCATGCAGAGGAGGCCAGGGCAGGGGGCTCGTATTATGAGCTGGGACAGAAGGTCAGGCTAGGCCTCCTAGCAACAGGCAAGAGCATCTAGACTTTTTCTCCCTACACGTGTTTGCTTCAAGTTTGCTTTTTGCCTGAAATGCCACCTATGGGAAAGAGTCAAAAGGTGACAGAGGAAGACAAAAAAAAATGTTCCATATTGTGCCTACTTCCTTTTCTCTCCTTTTTTCTACTTGCATAGAAAAATGTGTTCCTTTGAGAATTTCTGCCTCCACCTGGAGGACTAGATGCAGTTGATCTACTTGGGCGGGTTGGGGAGAACCACAGGGTCCAATAGGCATGACCTCCTGTACCAGGAGGCCGGGTGGTGGAGCTTGGCCGTTCTTACTCCACTATCCAAACTCTATAGCCTTGACCCACCGCAGGCATCGCCCTCCAGAAACAACCAGTTTTTCCAGAAAACCCAGAAGCTGTTGCTAAGAAGTGCTGATTAGGTGGCTTTAGTGGTGCTTCACTTCCCAGGGAAGGCAAGACAGACCCAGGAGAGATGGTGGAGCCTGGGCCAGGAGCGTGTCCCTCCTGTGCCCGCCTGCAACCTCAGCTCCTCCCCAGAACTCCTCCAGGGCCAAGAGAGAGAGGATTTCCCTTGTCCTTGCCCAGCTAACTCTTAACAGCTTTGCTTCTTTTTTTATCGTTTTCTTTCGTGTGTTCCTGTTTGTTTGTGTTGCTGACTGGCCCTTTGGCCTCGGGCTCCGGGTAGGATGAACTTTTAGACCTTCAGTTGCAAAGAAACCTAGAGTATTTGGACCAGCAGGTAGGCAGAGCTGGTGCCCCTCACCATTCCACTGTCCTCTTGTCCTGTCGCCCCGCTCCTCCCCCCTCCTCACCCTCCCGCCATTTGACAACCTTTGTTGGTGCAACCAGGACACAACAAAGTGGCTTATATTTTAGTTTGTTCCTTCACACCCCTCCTCCTCAAAGCCCCGTAGGACACCTGGGGGTTTCTGGTGGAAAGAAGCATAATAATAAATGGGCACATGAATAATTAATGCCACCTCATATTTCTCCAACCAGCCCAGATGGAACTGCCTCCCAGGAGGCAGGTTGGGAATTTGCATTTCTGCTGGAGAGAAGAGGGAGTCACAGAGATAGGATGCCGCTCTGGGTATGGGCCTGAGATGCTAATAATTTAAACCGAGGCCTATAGACCTGCCTTAGAATAACTTAGAAAATCATATCCATTCAGTACATCTGCAATTTTTTTCGGCATCGCTCTTTTGCATACACAGCCCACGGTTGTGAGAATTTAGGCTGTAGACACTGAGGCAATATAATCAACTCAGTTTGACAAGTGAGCAAGCTGAACAGCTAATAAGTGTCCCCACGAGACCCAGGCAGTTGACTGCCTGGGCTCCCAGCTCCTGGCTCTCACCCTTGGCTGCATTGCCCATTGAGGCCAAGAGGGCTGATGTTCCCTCAGGGCAAGTAGACTCCAGGTGAACACGCTGGCGTTCCTGTGAGCACATCCTCTATGTTCAGATCTGTGCTACCAACCACGGGAACTGCATACCATTGTCCTGTGGAGGCAACCTGGGGTGGAATGATAATAATGATGGCAGCAGTCACCATAATGGAAGGCCTCCTCCGTGTCTTACTGTTCTAAGCAAAATAGATCCCGACCCATTTACTCTTTATGATAATCCTACAAGATGAGTACTGTTATTTATCCCCATTTGCAGCCAGGGCGATGAGGCACAGAGAGGTTAAATAATGTGCCAAAGACACACATCAGAGCTTGAATATGGCTCTGAGGTTTTAACCCAGTTTATAGCTGAGGTAACATCTAACTTAAAAAAAAAAAAAAGCTGGAGACATATCTCATCAGAAGAATTTTAAGCTCTTAGAGTTGCAGAAAGAACAATAAACTTGAAATCAGAGCTGTATGTTCTTCTGGTCACAAGCCCTGTCACCCACCATCTCACAGGGCCTCCACGTCATGATGTGGTGATCTTCTATCCTAGAAGAGCTTTTCACTGGGAAGCACTGATAGCCATAATTTGGTCAGCAGGACCTGATCCTGGCCCTCAAGGACCTTGAGTTCTTGTTCAATAAGCGGTATGCAGTGCTTGCACCATGAGCATTCCTGTCCATGTGGGAACTGGTCTCATGTTGTCCCTAAGAGCAGGGCTGGGAAGCATGGAATCCTCCCAGTGGAAAGTGTCCATCTGGTTGGCTCCCTAGCCCATCCACAGGCCTGGCTGTCCACACACTCAGTGCAGAATCAGGGTCCCCTCCTGGAGGTTTTAGCCCTTGAAAAGAGGGTCTGGACTATTGGGCTATAAATAACCTTCGAAGAGGACCCCTTCCTGGATAGAGGGTAATATTCCCGAGAGGCATCTTGTGGGATAAGGAGAGTCCACATGTAACCAAATGCTGCCACTCTAGTCCCAGGTCTGCCATTTACAAGGTTTTTTTCTTTAAACCTTAGAAATGTCACTTAGTCTCTCTGGGTTCTTATTCTCTTAATCATTAAATGCTGCTATTATTTCATGTTCTACCAAAATGCAGCACTAACTCTGCATTGGGCACAGGGTCTGTTGCTTTCTCATAAAATCTCTCCAACATTGTACACAGAGTTAGCCCATGGGATCCTCCTAGAGGAGAGGCCCTCGTGAGCTCAAAGATTCCCAAAGCCACAGCACCAGGGGGAGCAGGCCAGCAGGAGGACCTTCTGCTTCTTGCCACCAATGCTTTAGACCCACTTTTGGGGAAGGACTGAGGTCAGTGAGTGCCCCAGGAAGAGCTTTGGCCTCCCTTGGCCTCTGAGCCTGACACATTGGTAGATCCACTGTGTGCACACCTCTGGGTCTTCAGGAAGAGAGGGATAGACTAGAGTTTGGATCTTTTTAGAGAAGATGTGGTTGACCTCCTGTCGACTTTTAACTCTTGCAAGGACTCAACCTCATATTCCAAGTCTTTTAAGTCACACTTGATGCCACAGAGAAAATTTCCAACTGGGCTAAAGGGGCAGAAAAACTAGATCCTAGAAAAGGGCTGAAGTGACTACAGCTCCTGCAGTTGAGCAGCGGGTGCCTTCCACCTGTAGGGTGCAGAGGAGAGGCTGTGTTTCAGCTCTCGCTCAAAAGGGTAAGAGGAAGAGAAGACGGTGGGTCTCACAAGATTGGGGAGGCCGTAGAGAAAACCTGGGACCCCAGAAGATCTTTCCTACTGTGGCTGTCCTCCTCATTCACTTTCTCTCCCCAAAAGCTTTTCTTGCTCATTTCCCTTTGTCTCCTCCCATCTCTGCTGCAGAACAGCAGAGTTAAAGGGACACAGCCAAGGGCATTCCCTGACCGGCTAATTTTTGATCTTCTCACGCTGGAACCAGTGGGGAAATGATGGCATCTCTGATTGATGTGGTTGGCCCGACCTCCCTTCTTCCCTCCCTTCTCCTTCCCTTCCTTCCTCCTCCCCACTCTGTCTCTTTTTCATTTGGCAATCAATGCCCCACCCCAAAGTTCCTTATGATCCTTGAACTGTTAAAGATGATGTGGTGGAAAGCAGCGTTCTGGTTCCTGGTGTCCCTTTAACATGGCTCGCTTGTCTCGGCCTCCTTAGTTGCTCCCAATGCCATCCCAGCTCCTCTTGGATGCTGCCAGCCCAGCTCTGGAAACCATGTTGAGCAGTCCTTCCATGCTAGAGCCCGGGAGGGGAGGGGGCAGGGGACCCTGGCCAGTGCGTTGGCAAAGGCCACTCAGCAGGGTGCGTTCCACCGTGTGTCTGTCTTAGTTTGTGTGGTTTAGTGCAGACCTGGGGAGGTCAGCCTTTCCAACTGTGTGATGTTTGTGCAAAGCAGTGTGAGAATTGGGAAGGAGACGATAGCCTTGGCCAGTGTGGATGGGACCCACAGCAGTCAGGCATCTCAGGGCAGAGTCTCTGGGCCCGGGTGTATTCTGTGCTGCAAGCGAAGGCCCAGCGGTTTCCCAGCCTGCCTCCCCCCCCCCCCCCCCCGCCCCCGGCCTCTCCTCCGGGGCAGCCTTGGTGCTGGCTCTGACATGGAGTTCGCAGGGTCGAGCGGTGCCGGTGCCGAGGCCAAGCGCAGGTGCTGGAGGCCCGAGAGCAGCTTTCCTTCCCTGTTTCCTGGAACACGTGCAGGGGACGTGGGGAGCTACCTCCGCGGGTCTGAGTGTGAACCGTCCGTCCATTCCTTCCTCTGCTGCAGATGAGTGAGAGCGAGACTCTCATCAGTATGGTGAACCGCATGGTGGAGAACTCCTCCCCCAGGGCCCAACTCTTCATGCAAGTAAGACCTCTGCCTGGCAGCATGGTCCCTGTCAATGCCATCTCAGCTGCTTGTGCATGGTCGGGTCGCCCCACCTGGGATGAGGCTCACTCTGCCCAGACTGCTCATCTGCCGGGCCTCATCCCCCCCGGAGACAGGCTCAGCCTGCTCTTCCTCCTTAGCTGCACTGTGTCACCTCCATTCTTCACATTCATGGGTGAACCCAAGCCCATTTCCCAAACCATCTGATTAGCCAGCACTGACATCCCATGCCATGCTGGGGACTGCAAGCCTGCTTTTCAGTATCCATGACTCCCGATTCGTGTTTACTGTCTTCCTGACAGACGTTGTTGGGGTTCAGGGTGTGAGGGGCATAACGTGGGACCATCCAATACCAGAGGTGCATGGACTGTGCTGTAGTCACCTGCCATGTCATCAAGGCTGAGCAGTATTAGCTGAATCCAGAAAGGCTTCTAGATTCTTGCCAGTCAAGGCCTGTGATTAGTGTTCAGTACTAGGGTAACAATTCTTTTTTTATTTTATTTTATTATTATTATTTTTTTTGTGTGTGTGGTGCTGGGGATCAAACCCAGGGCCTTGTGCATGCGAGGCACGCACTCTACCAACTGAGCTCTATCCCCAGCCCTGGGGTAACCATTCTAAAGTGTTCCCAGTGTTCATTCCCACCATGCTGCCTGTCCTGTCGCCACACACAGCAGAGGGTTGTTACTAGCCAGCTACTGGGAGCCCTGTCGCACCCACAGCAGCGAATCCCAGAGCTGAGGACAGAGGAGTCGCAGAGTCTGAGTCCAGCAGATGTCTGGTCTCTCCAGAGTCAGCCAAGGACAACTGGGATGAGTCTAGACTGCGCCATCACAGGCTCCCCAGCCAGGGGACAGAGAATTAGCTCAGAGCCCCAGAACGGAAGCCACCCGAGGTGACGGACCACAGTGTGTGGCAGGAACGGAGCAGGATTGTGGTGTCAGCCTACGCGCCTTCAGCCAACCCTACTGCAGTAACCACCTCGTGTTCCTGCAGGTCCCTCCGTACCCAGAAGTGTTCCGGGACGGCCTCCACACCTTCAAGTTAAACGAGCAAGACACGGATGTAAGGGCAGCTCTCCCTGCTCTCTCTGTCCACTGCAGCCACCTCCTGCTCTCGTCCTCATCCTCCTTCCTCTCTGGGGCTTTTTCTCCGTCCATCTCTTGCTCCTCCTGGTGGCTCTTCATACATTTGACTCATGTCCTCCCTCGCTACAAACACAGCGTTCGACCTGCCTCCTCATCCCCCTTCTTTTCTAGATTTTACCACTGACTTCCCCTTCCCTCCCATGCGGGCGCCATGCATTTCCCTGCTGAGCTCCAGGCCCGCTGGTCTGCAGCAGTGGGACCTGCTGGGAGCAGGCCAGCAGGCCTTGTTGAGAGTTATGTCAGTCAGTCTGCTCTGGGCCCAGCAAGGTGCTAGCCCCGACAGGTAACTAGAAAGAATACACCTGCTCTGGCCCTCAGGGGGCTTCAGGCGGTTGGAGACACCAGGCTGCAGGAGGTGGCAATAGGGATTCAGTGACTGAAAGGACCAATAAGAGTTTCCTCAGACATGGGGGATGTGAGGCCATCTGAGGTGGTAGGTCAGGGGCACGACAGGTAGCTGGGAGCTGGGCCTTGAAGTTCAAAGGCCCAGAGGGCAAGATTTGGCTCAGAGGAAGGGATCCGATGAGTGGCCTAAGTGGATGTGGAGAGCACAAGTCTTTCCAGAAGAGGGATTTGGCCCAACTTGTCTCTAAGCTGCTGGCCCTGCTCAGGCAGGGGATCTGAGCAGCGGACCCAGGAGAGGTTCCAGCCAGGCAAGGGTCAGAGCTCACAGGGGCCCCAGGGTCTCAGGATGAGAGAGCAGGGGCTTCCCGTGGGACTGAGGGGCCAGTTGACACTGCACTGCTTTCTCTCAGACTGCTTACGCCCACACCTGCCTACCCTTCCCATCCTGCTGGGGAGGTGAAGCCACAGTCTTCTCTGAATTGCTCTCCTGCAGGAAAATGGGGGTGTGGGCATCTAAAATGGGGCTCTCAGGCCTCCCGGCCCCCTGCAACCTGACCCTCTTCCTCAGAGAATAAGTACATCTCCCCTTCCAACGTGGAGACCCTCTTCCTGGAAGCCTTCGAGGTTGAGGCAAAGGCTCAGGGTTCCTCAGCAGGGGAAAGGAGGCGGTATCCAGAGGCCAGGCCCTGCCAGCCCAGTTCCCAGGTCCCCATCAAATCGTGTCCTTCATCCCCTTCTTTCTCCCTCCCCTCCCCCTACTCTGGGCCCCCAGAAGCTGCTGGGCAAGTTGTGTGAGCAGAACAAGGTGGTGAGGGAGCAGGACCGGCTGGTGCAGCAGCTCCGAGCAGAAAAGGTAAGAGCCCGGGTGGCCTGGAGGGGACGGCGGGCAGGAACTTTGGTTTGCTGTCTCCATCCTTACTGAGCTGGTGAAGCTTTGTCCTTCTTTACACTCCTGTCCCACTCATTCCCAGAACCACTGAGGGTCTCCTCCTAGGGACCATACCCAGGGGGAAGGCAACCTCTGCTAAGCTGCCTGGTTGAGTGGCCAGGGCTTAGGCCTCTGCTGTTCAAACCCAAGAAAGGAGCTATCGGGGTAGCTGATGTCACTCTCCCACCTTCTTCAGGAGAGCCTGGAAAGTGCCTTGATGGGGACCCACCAGGAGCTGGAGATGTTTGGGAGCCAGCCCGCCTATCCCGAGAAGCTACTGCACAAGAAGGAATCGCTGCAGAACCAGCTGATCAACATCCGGGTGGATCTGTCTCAGGCGACCACGGTAACCTGGGAGTGGAGTCTGGGTGCCCCTCACCATCCATCTGTGCTACCCTAATCCTTGGAGGGCAAAATTCAATTGCTCTCACCCAAGAGGGGCATTAGCAAAGACCCTGACTCTGCCTTGCAACAAGTATACCAGTCCATTCATTCCATAGTTTCCACCTAGAAAAGGAATTTATTTCCCATCAGCCGTAGCCATACCCGAATTCCTTCAGGACAACCTCAAGTGGAGGGTTGATCATTTCCTTGGTTGCTCCAATGCCTCTGCTGCCTACTTCTTTTTTCTGGCTTGGAGAAGCAGCACCGGAGGATTAGCTGTGGTCCTGTCCTCTCCCATGTGTACAGGGTAGAGCCTCCAGCACAGGCTGTTTGGATAATGATGACTTTGAGAAGCAGCAGCAAAGGCCCCAGGCAAACGTGGCCCAGAAAAGAGGAGTGTGTCTAAGTTCCAGGGAACTGACACCCTCTCCCAGGCCCTTTCCTCTTTGCCCACCACTCCTGGTTCCCCAATGGGGGAAGAAGAGGAGAGTGCAGAAGTGATCAGCCCCTCTCTGCCTGGCCACATGCCTAGAAGGATCAGCTTTGTTTCTTTCCACAATGGGATGTGCCCCAGTCCCTCTTGTAAGGCTAGTGTTGGCTGTCATCAAAATGTCTCTGCCTTGTGCCCCTCGCCTTCTGTTCCTCTGTGTCCCCCTATCCAGGCCTCAGACTTCAGGTACCCTGGTCCCGTCACAGGGCAAGGAGGGAAGCCTTGACGGAGGCCGTTTTTCAGCCCACCCCCTTCTTACAGGCGCTGGCTAACAGCACCGTGGAGTACGAGAACCTCGAGTCCGAGGTCTCCGCCCTGCACGATGACCTCTGGGAGCAGCTCAACCTGGACATCCAGGTGAAGAAGGGCCCCCGAGCAGACAGGGCTGGGATGCGCGCTAGGTCTTCCGTGGTCCTTTTGGGCAGAAGAGACCAAAGCTGTCTCCTTTCTCTCTTCAGTGACTTCAGAGACTTAAGGAGCTGGTCCTGAAACTAAAGACCACTTGTAACAGACTCTTGAGTTTCGGGGTGAACATAATGTGGGTTTCTTCTTTATTCCCACCAACTCATAGGGAAAGGAGCTAATGCCAAAGCATGGAGACTTAGGTCAGATCTAGAGTGTTCTGTGACAAAGGATTTAAAACATAGACATAGAAATGTCTCCCAAGCTGTCGGAAGAGTGGCCAGAAGCCAGGCTCAGTGGCGCACACCTGTAATCCCAGCGATTTGGGAGGCTAAGGAAGAAGGATCGTGAGATCAAAGCCAGCCTCAGCAACTTTGTGAGAGACTGTTTTAAAATAAAATGTAAAAAGAGAGAGAGAGAAGAAGAAGAAGAGTGGGCAGAACAGGAGTGACTTATGCAGGAGTTTACGTAGGAATGAGGCTTTCCTGCCTGGCCTGGTTGGAAACAGCCAACCTGCAGGCAGAAGGATAGACAAGTGACCTTGAGGAGTTCTTGTTCTCTGCTTCCTGTCTTTTTTCTGTCCAGGCCCTGCCTCTTCTCCAGCTAGTTTTACCAGCCCTGTTCCCCTGATGTAGATAACACTCTGGTTTCCCCATTTTCCTTCTGGTAACAAAACTCACCTCTCCTGCCCTCCCACTGACTGGGCAGGGTGATGGGAAGAGCCAGGTCCTCCCACATCCTGTGGGCAAGCCACACTCTGAACACGCATGTTTTAGGAAATGGAGCAGGGTTGCGGTCAGCTTCTGATCAAGTGGATCCACATGCAAATGGTGGGCATGTCACTTACACTCCACATGGTCCTGGGCGCGAGTCCCCTCATCTCTGATATGGGGCAATGCCACCCTTACCATGTAGAGCTGTTGTGCCACCAGAATGAGCTGGTACGTGCAAAGCCCTGGGCGTGGCGCCTGGTACTAGGTGATGCAGCGTGAGGGGTGCTGTCGTCTTCTGCAGTACAACCTGCACTGAGGGTGCTCCACGGCTGTAGGGTGCGTTAGGTGAGGGTGTTACAAAAGGACTGTTCGGAGGTGAAGAAAAACACACAGAAAACAGGCTACCACATACGGGGGCATCGCTCTCAGACCACCTGATGTGCCATGGGGGAGCTCAGAAGGGTCGATTGTCACTCTTGGTTCTGAGGCTCTAGCAATTCTGGGGACACAGTTTTATGCAAGCCGAAGAATCAAAGGCTCCCCATGAGAAGGAGGCCCACGTGGGAGAGGCTGTGTGTACATGCCCGTGCAGGCAGGGCTGCTGCCTCCTGTGAATCCAGAGAGGTGCTGGTCCAGGGCTCTGGGCTGGGGATGAGGGCAGGGACAGACACCCCTTAGAGCTATGTCCTTTGACCCACTCTGCAATTGTTTCAGAATGAGGTGCTCAATCGGCAAATCCAGAAGGAGATCTGGAGGATCCAGGATGTGATGGAGGGGCTGCGGAAGAATAACCCTTCCCGGGGCACGGATACCGCCAAACACAGAGGTGGGAGCCTCCTGGGCCTCGTGCTTCTCTAGAAGTGCTCCAGCGATTCTGGCCTCCATCTCACACCTGACAGCTCACTCTGTGCTCAGAGCCAGAGGGGACCTTCTCAGGGTTCCAGAATCTTCCCCTGAATCCTAGGGTGGTAGGCTGGGCTCCCTTATCCCCCAGGTAGACCACTCAGAGACCCTGCTGACCCAGATGCCCTACAATCCTCCCCAGGAAAGGTCAAAGCACCCCTGAGCCTCCTGACCACACCTGGGCCCACTGGTGACCTCTCCCCTAGTGCTTTCTTTGAGCCCTGGGCCCTCAGGCTGGCTTTTTTGACACCTTGTAGGCCACAGTGACAGCTCCATCTACCACCCCCTTGATTAGGGCCCCTCTTGACAGCCAGCCTGTGACCCCAGCCACCTCTAATAAGTCTCTTGCAGCAGAGCTGGATGGTCCTCCCTCTCACATCTCAGCCTCAGGTCTCCCTCCTCCTCCCGCATCCCCCATGTACACAGCAGGCCTCGCCTCTGCTCCATGCCTCACCTCTCTCCCCTTCCGTTTCCCCCCCAGGAGGACTCGGCCCTTCAGCCACCTACAGCTCCAACAGCCCAGCCAGCCCTCTCAGTTCCGCCAGCCTCACCAGCCCCCTGAGCCCCTTTTCACTGGTGTCTGGCTCTCAGGGGTCCCCCACCAAGCCGGGGTCCAATGAGGTAAGCTGAAGAGACGGAGCACAGGTAGGCAGGGGAGGGAGGGGCACATCCTCATTTCCCCAAAGTTGCCCGAAGTCGGTGCCCATCTCTTCCGCAGAGGCTCCAGTCCCAGTGCTTTGGCCCTTCTCTAAGGGGGTCACTCTCACAGCTGGTCATGTGGCCTTCCTCTGCATCTGCTCTCATTTCCTCCTCAGCCCCCTTTCGGCCTCCTGAGCACCAGGATAGTTAGCAACCATCCCCTGCACTTGACCAGCAGGCAAACCTAGGAGTGTTCTGGGGGTGGCCGGGTGCAGGTTCGGTGTGGGAAGTGGTTTCCTGGTCAGTCAGCAAGTGCTCATGAGAGCTCTGGGAAGCAGGGGTGGGATCAGGCCCTCTCGGGAAGACACTCATGATGATCCAGGTTCCCTCACTTCACTCGGGGAGCCCAGCATCCAGCAGGGACAGACACTCAGTTAGCAAACATGGCGGTGTGGTCTTGGTATTGAGCCCTGGGGTTCAGACCGTAAATGCCCTGAATACTCCAAAGGAAGGGAGGGAACCAAAGGCAGGTGGAACTTCACTGGGCCAGTGAGTATTTGGAAAGGTAGAGGGACAAGGAAGAGGTGTTGTGGCAGGAGAGATGGCGGAAGCAAAGGGAGGGGAGTGAGGGGAGAGCTCTGGAGAAAAAGTGGGAGTCAGGGGAGTGGCGGGCGGGTGGGGGCTCGGTTGAGGAGGGCCTAGAAGGCCAGGTGGAGCTTCCGCTGTGGAGCTGGCGCTCTCTCTAGGCCCCGGGGAGGGATCCCCATGTCCTGGGTCCATCCTGCATTTCCTGTAATGATTAATGTCTGGCTCTTGCTAATGCTCTTCTCTCCTGCTCTCACAGTGGCTGCTCTTGCTCCTCCTAATGCTCTGGCTTCTCTGACACAGGAACCTGGCCCACCTCGGCCTCCCCTCCCCAAAGCCTACGTTCCCCTGGAGTCTCCTCCCACCGTCCCTCCACTCCCTAGCGAAAGCCGCTTCTGGCCATACCCCAACTCCCCTTCCTGGCACCGCAGTGGCGAGACAGCCAGGGGTCAGGTACCCAGCACCCTTGGGTTCTGGAGGGTGGGGACAGGGGAGAACAGGGCAAAGGGCCAAGGCCAGGGGGTCAATGCAAGGCCCTGGGGTTGTTTTCCTCACTCATTTTTCCAAAGCTCAATTACCACTAGGCCCTACTCCATTGGACTCTGGGATAAAGAAAAGATCTTGAGAGTCACAGGTCACCTTTCCCCTTTTTGTTCTCTGTGGACGGTGGGGAAATGAGGTGCTGCCCCACTCTGACCCCAGGCTCACAGGCAACAAAGGATGTCATCATGCCCCACTCCCTACCAACACGACCCACCAAAGGAAATTGAGCAACACTCACCCCCAGTGCCATCTCAGTCCCTGTCCACTCAGAACCAGCCTTTTGTGTTTCCTTTCTGCCTCTGTCATGTCTTGTCTTCTTTGGGTCTGAGCTCCTAGACGGGCCCTCTTCTCCCCTGATTGGGCCTCTTCTCTCACCTGGATTCCTAGCCAAGATCCAGGAGATGGGCATTAGGCTTGGAAGAGGTCATGTGGTAAGACATCTGTGCCTAAAATTGGAAATCCATGTGCTCATCTAAGCTCAACTCTGTGTAATTTGTGTAACTCTTGAGAGTTCACAGTGAGGTGCACAAAGCAGGTAATGTTACCTGTATTTGACGGGTAAAGAAAGGGGATGGATCTTACCCATGCTCTCCAGTTGGGCTAGAGCTGAGGTCTCTGACCCTTAGCCTGGTCTTTACAAATTCTACTCACTGAGACTTGGATTATTCACTGAACAATGGGAGGAGGTGGCTCAGATGATATCCGAGGTCCCTTCTAGCCTCATGATTCTGTGAGCCCATAACTAATGCCCCTTTCCTTCCCCCAGAATCCCAGTACCCAGGCCCACTGGGTTCTGTTTGCCACAGTCTTAAGTGGAATCTTCAGATTCCTCAGAGACCCTAGGCTTTGCAGCCCCCTCCTCTGGCCATTCCTTGACCCTGGCTCACAGCAAGTCTGTGCTGCTTAGAACTTGTCATGACAACTGGTCAGTTTGAGGGCCTCTCTATGTACCCTAATAAGCCCTTTTGGAGGCCCTAAGTGCTTATTCCTCAAGATGGCCCCAGGTTTATCAGCCTGAAATGCATGGGGAGGAATCTCCGGTGTGTCATGGCCACTCCCCAACTGGCACACATATCTCCCTGTTCCCTGTGTCTTTAAGAGTTTGAGCTCCAGTCATTGCAAAATAAAGAAGCGTCACTGGGGGCCAAATTCCCAGCAGCCACTCTGTTATCAACCACCTTCTTGTTCTTCCTCCCCAGCCCAAGGCAGGCTATGAGCAGAGCAAGAAAGACCCTCACCAAACGTCACCCCTGGCCACCCCCAGAGATATCAGCCTTGTGCCCACCAGACAAGAGGTGGAGGCAGAGAAGCAGGCAGCTCTCAACAAAGGTACTTTCTGGGACATCTTCCCCCAGAGGTAAGGCTAAGGGTGGGAGAGGAGCCCTGGAGGCTCATTTAGACCTGAAGAGAGTGCTTACCCAGCTGGGCCTGTAGCCTGTTTCGAGTGAGACTGAGCCTCCCTGCGTTCCCACTCGGCACGAGGCCCACGGGCTGCTCTTGCCTCCCTGTAGTTGGCATTGTACCCCCACGGACAAAGTCACCTGCAGATGAAGAGGTGGCCCCATCAGCGGTGGTGAGGAGAACAGCCAATGGACTTGCCAATGGACTGTCCTCCAGGGTGAGTCCATGACCTGACTCTGAGCTGGTGTGGGTCTGTGCTGGTCTATGAGCCCAGGGCTGTAAGCGTCCACCATCTTCCATTACTGTTCCAAAAATCTAGGGCTAGGGGAGAAAGGTGTAGAGCAAGATTCCCTTTAGGAATTCATGTCAAAGGACAGGGAAGATGGACATAATAAATATAATTCCTAATGAAATTATAACATGCCATTGGTGAAATAAAACAGAGGAAAAGTGGCAAAAACCAGAGGTCACAGTCAAATGTGCTGACCCAAGGGCATTTGTTCCCTGGGGCTGCGGGGAATTTGAAAACCGCACATGAGGTGGTGTAAGACAAGTGTATTCTCTCAGTTTGGAGGCCAGAGTCTCCAGTCAAGGTGTCAGTACCTTGGACACTCTAAGGAAAAGTCCATTCCACACCCTTCCTTTAGTTTGTGGTAGCTCCTGGCAATCCTTCGTTTCCTTCTCTTGTGGACACATTAGTCCAGCCTCTGTCTCCATGTCACTTTCTCCTCTGGGTATCTCTTTTTCTATATCTTAGAAGGACACCTACCACTGGATTTAAGGTTCACCCTAATTTATAATGATCTCATCTTCAGATTCTTAATTATGTCTGCAGAGACCTATTTCCAAATAAGGTTGTAGGAGGATCGTGAGTTCAAAGCCAGCCTCAGCAACTTAGCGAGAGCCTAAGCAACTCAGTGAGACCCTGGCTCTAAATAAAATAGTTTAAAAAAGGATGAGGATGTGGACTCAGTGGTTAAGCCCCTCCGAGTTCAATCCCCCGGTACCACAACAACAACAAACAAATAAGATCGTAGTCACGTAATGAGGGTTAATGCTTAGGCATGTTTTAGGAAGGCTACTATTCAACAACTGTACTCCCAAGTTTTATGCCATTCCACTTGCAAAATCCATCCATTCCATTCCTATATCCCCAAAAATATCTACTCATGGCATCAACTCTAAGTCTAGAATCTCATCTAAATATCATTAGCTCAGAAGTCCCAATTTCATCATCTAAGTCATCTTGATTATCAAGTATGTGTGAAACACAATAATATGATCAATCTCGGGGCAAAATTCCTGTCTTCTTGTGAAACTAGAAATAAGCTAATCAGCTTCCAAAACACAATAAATAATGGGACAGGTAAAAGGTAGTCATTCCTGTCCCCAAAAGGAGAAATTAAAAGGAATAAAGGAATTACTAGTCCCAAGGAAGTCTGAAATCCAACAAGGAAAATTCCAGTAGGTATGTATGTAAGTGTGCATGTATTTTTCAGTGCTAGGGATCAAAGTCAGGGCCTTGTGCATGCTAGGCCCCCCCTCTGTCATCAAGCTACACTCCCTGCCCCTGTTAGGTTTTAAGGCCTGAGAATGATCTGTGGCTCGCTAGCCTCCCCTCTGTATTGATGAGGGTTCTGTCCACCCTTGCTGCTAGGCCTGCCCCTCTGGTTTGCTTTTAGAGTCAGTCTTCCTGTGTGTGTGTATGTGTGTGTGTGCGCGCGCGTGTGTGTGTGTGTGTGTGTGTGTGTGTGTGTGTGAGAGAGAGAGAGAGAGAGAGAGAGAGAGAGAGAGAGAGAGAGAGATAGATAGATCTAGGGATTAAACCCAGAGTGCTCTACCACTATCTGCATCCTAGCCCTACTTATTTTTATTTTGAGACAGTATTTTGCTAAATTGCCTAGTCTGGCTCAAACATTGCAATCCTCCTGCCTTAGCCTCCCAAGGTGCTGGGATCACAGGGCCTGGGCCGCACCTGACTCCTTCTTCCTTTTTCTTGGCACAAGTTTGTGGCCAAGGAACTCTATTAGCCTATTTCCTACCTGTAGGATCCCAGAGATCTGACATCCCCCCACATCTTTTCTCTCTCTTTTATTACACACTAGCAAGTATGTTTGCTGATACAACATTCTCAAAAGCACAGGTAGGTTCCTGGGTATTTCAAGGGGATCCATGCCGCTAGAAGACTCTACAGATCCTTTCTGGATAATCCCATCTCTGATTCTGGTTTCTGAGATGGTGGATTGGATTCATGAGTCCCACACCTAATCTATTCAGCTAAGTCTTGTCCAACCACATCTTTGATTGACAGTCTTCCTTCCTTCCTTCCTTCCTTCCTTCCTTCCTTCCTTTTTTTAAAATATTTTTTATTACACCTGGACACAATATCTTTATTTTTATGTGGTGCTGAGGATCGAACCCAGTGCCTCACATGTGCAAGGCAGGCATTTTGCCACTGAGCCACAACCCCAGCCCCTGATTGCCTTGGCAATACTTTTCCAAAAGGGAATTTCCCCAATTTAAGTGAGAACCTCCCAAATAATAAAGTGCAGGTTTATTTTGGCCTAACCTCTCCTCCTTCAATTAATCTCTTTCTTCTCTCATTTTATCACAAGTGCAAAGAGAATCAGGCCACACCCTCACCACTTTACTGGGGATCGATTCTAAGTTCTGCTCTCCACTCAACAACAGGACACAAATCAGCGGAGTTCCTGCCACTTTGTAACAAAGATGTCCTTTCCTCTACTTTCCAGTAATTTGTTCCTCATTTCCTTGCTAGACTTCTCCAGAAGCACCTTCAACCTCCATTTTCTATCAACTTTCTGTTCACGATGAAACTTGTATTCTCTAAAGACAACAGAAGCTTTCACTTCTCTTTGTTTCTTCTACACCCTCACCAGAATCTTCATCAAAGTCCCTATTTGCACCAGTCATCTCTTTAAGGAAACTAGGCTTTTTCTATCATTCACCTCAAAATTTGTTCAGCCGCTACCCATTATCCCGTTTCTAAGTTTCTTCCACATTTTTATTATTTTGTTGTTGTTTTTGTTTTGTTTTTACAATAGCATCCATTTCCTAGCACCTAAAATCTGTGCTAATTTGCTAGGGCTCCAGGAGCAAACTACCACTTACTGGGTGACTTAAAACCATGGAGGGGCTGGGGCTGGGGCTCAGCGGCAGAGCACTTGCCCAGCACGTGTGAGGCACTGGGTTCGATCCTCAGCACCACATAAAAAATAAATAAATAAAGGTATTGGGTTCATCTACAAATAAAAACATTTAAAAAAGAGAGAGAAAAACCATAGAAATTTAACTCTACATCATGAACAACCAGACGAATGAGAAGTTATACTCCGTTTATGTATGATGTGTCAGAATGCAGTCTGTCATGTACAACTAATTAGAACACATGAAAAAATATAAAATATTTTACAAACTTTAAAAAAATAGAAATTTATTCTCTCATTTATGTGAAGTCCAACATCAAGTGTTGGCAGGACTGGTTAGGACTGGTTCCTTCTGGAGGCTCCGAGAGAGAATCTGCTCTGGGCCTCTCTTCTGGCCTGTGGGTATTGCTGACAGTGCCTGGCATTTCTTCTCAGGTAGGTGCGTCACTCTGATCTCTGCCTCCATCTTCCCATCTTCTCCTCTGCATCATCTTCTTTCCTGTCTCTTATGAGGATACCTGTTACTGGACATGGGGCTGCTCTGATTCACAATGATTTATACTTCAAGTAAAGTTATATTCACGTATCAGGGGTTAGGACTTTTTCCTGTCTTTTTTTTTTTTTTTTTTCGGTACTAGGAATTGAACTCAGGGGCACTCCACCACTGAGCCACATCCCCAGCCCTATTTTGTATTTTATTTAGAGACAGGGTCTCACTGAGTCTCTGAGTGCCCTGATAAGTGGCTGAGGCTAGCTTTGAACTTACCAGTCTCCCAAGCCATTGGAATTACAGGTGTGTGCCACCGTGCCCAGCTTGGCCTATCTTTTGGGGACCACTGTTTAACCCACTGTAGTCAGGCTTCCCATAGAAGGGAGACCCGGGCAGGAGGTGAAGCACCTGTCCGAGCCTTATTTCCCCACTGCAGCAGGAGCGCCCCAAGAGTGCCGTGTTCCCAGGTGAGGGCAAGGTCAAGATGAGCGTGGAGGAGCAGATCGACCGCATGCGGAGGCACCAGAGTGGCTCCATGAAGGAGAAGCGGAGAAGCCTGCAGCTCCCAGCCAGCCCTGCCCCTGAGCCCAGCACCCGACCTGCCTACAAAGTGGTACTGTGCTCCCTGCCCCCACAGGCCCAAGCCTGGCAGCTACCCACACTGCCAGCTCTCAGGCCACGGCCAGCCTGTGCCAGGAAGGTTGGGGAGAAGGGAAGCTGGGAGAACCCAAGCCAGGCTCCTGGGATAACTGGGGGAGGCTTCTCACCACAGGGCAGAATGTTTCCTGTTTACCTTTAAAGAAAAATAATGCACAAAAATGATTATTTTTGTTGAAATAAATTATGCAAAGTTCAGCTAGTGGAGAATCCACCACTAGGGCACCACTAGGGCACATTTCTGGAGACTCCTCTATGTGCTTAGCATGGAGCTGGGCATCCTGAAGACAGGCACCGTAGCAATGCAGTTCACAGATCAAGTCGTTTCATTCAAAGCCTTTTAACACATTGGGTGCAGCATGTGAAGACAGGAGACAGCAGGGTTGGGAGTGGCTAGTATTGACAAGAGATATGGATGAGACCTTGCAGGTGGGCAGGCTTTGGGAAAACAGAAGGGAAGGGAGAGGGCTCTGCAGTGGAGGACGGTGGGAGATGGGGTGGCAGATCAAATGTGCACTGGTCAAGGACAGTGAGGATCTAGGTGTGGTTAGAGCTGCCTGGAGGCATAAGTAGCAGTGGTGGTCACCACAGGGCTGTCCCCTAGGTGCGCCGTCACCGCAGCATCCACGAGGTGGACATCTCCAACCTGGAGGCAGCCCTGCGGGCAGAGGAGCCTGGTGGCCAGGCCTATGAGACGCCCCGGGAGGAAATTGCCCGGCTTCGGAAAATGGAGCTGGAGCCCCAGCACTACGATGTGGACATCAATAAGGAGGTGGGTGGAGCCCCCAGCGGGGAGACCCTGGGAGCAGATCAAAGGGGTGACCCCAGCGTCTCCACAGCTCTCCACCCCAGACAAAGTCCTCATCCCCGAACGGTACATTGACCTGGAACCCGACACTCCCCTGAGCCCCGAGGAGTTGAAGGAGAAGCAGAAGAAGGTGGAAAGGATCAAGACGCTCATTGCCAAATCCAGGTAAGCAGGTCTGGGTGGAGCTCCACTGCCTCTGCCCTCCCTGGCACCAAGAACACCTGGGGCACTAGATGTCATGGGGGCACTGAGCCTCCCAGGGTAGAGCAAATGGAAGCGTGGCTCGAGGCAGCGGGCCGGACTCAGGAATCTCGCAGGGGCCAGGATGCTGCTGTGGGGCCCTCGAAAGGCCCATGGGGCTCACACACATACCATGAAGGGTTGCCCTCTGCTGACCTCTTTTCCCCTTCAAGGCTGCCCTAAGTGTTCACTTGAACCTTTGAATTCAGTTGAAAACATCGAGGCAGGGGTCCCAACTGTTTTGCCAGGGTCCCACTCACTCCTAGGGACAGCCTTGCTGGGCACCGGATATATCCTGGAAGGTCCCTGGCCCTGCCCGCCAACCTCAGCCTGCAGGCCACCCCAAGCCAACTGGACCATGCTGTCCCTCCCTCCATGTCTGTGTGTCTGTGCCTCTTCAGTATGCAGAACGTGGTGCCCGTCGGCGAGGGGGACTCTGTGGACGTGCCCCAGGACTCAGAGAGCCAGCTGCAGGAGCAGGAGAAGCGGATTGAAATCTCCTGTGCCCTGGCGACCGAGGCCTCCCGCAGGGGCCGCATGCTGTCTGGTGAGAGGGGCTGGGCCTCGCTCGCTCCACCAGGGATACCAGCTGACCAGGTGTAGGGGAGGAAGTGCTGAGCTGCAAGCGGGGCAGGGACAGAGGTAGGAGGCTAAGGAGATGTTCCCCAAGGTCAGGGTGAGCATTTATTGAGCACCAGGTACTGTGCTAGGCCCAGGGGAGTGGAAAGGGGCTGGCGATGCTGATGATCCTCTGAGCCAGTTCATGGAGGAGTGGTCAGAGGCCAGCAGGAGCACAGGGGCCATTCTGCCTGAGCAGGTCAGGTCAAGGCACAGAGAGGAGTGATAATGCAGCTTGATGGGAGAGGTGTTTGCCAGTTGGGGAAAAAAGCATCAGCTATTCCAACATATCCTTTCCCTGCCTGTTCTTGCTAAATGCAAATAGGAAGAATAAAACAGAAGAATTTCTACACAGAGAAGCAGTCAAGGAGTGGAAAGTCATATAATCACCTCCTTGGCTGCTGACCAAACCCAGTTTCCTGCCAAGAAAAGGTGAGGATGAGGAAGTGACTTCACACCCTTACAAAGGTCCCAGCTAGACGTGATAGGGGCGAAGTCACCAGGATTAGCTTTTGGTTAGCTGCAGACAGTGTCCCAGAACAGATGAGGGTGTGATCAGGCTTTGAAGAAGGAAGTCAGTTCTGTATGAATGGGAGGGTATAGGTGGAGGACAGAGAGTAGCAAGTCACGTAGACTGGAGATTGTCCCCTTCCAGACAAAGCGAACCTTGAAGGCCCCAGTCAGGAGGGAGCTGTGGCTTGAGGTGACTGGTATAGGAGAGTGGGACTGCAGTGCAGGCCACCGTTACAGGAGTCTGGGCAGGACACAGGAAATAAGCGGATGAGAATCGTGGCAAGGGACACGGAGGCAAGGAGGGAGGTTCCGGTTGGTGATTAAGAAGGGCTCCAATTCTGGTGCTCCGAGGCTGTTTCCTCATCTGTGAAACCCAAATCAAAATGCCTACCTCAGTTCAGGCAGCATGAGGGTCAGAAGCGAGGTGTGCCAGGCTCCTAGCACTCAATAAATGCCAGCCAGCGGTCGTAGCCGTGATAGTGGTAGTGGTGTTAGTGACACTGGTGGGAGTAGTTGAAAATAGCAATCACCGGCGTCAAAATGGGAACCACTTGTTGGTTTTCTAATTATTTTAAATATGGCTATTTTCAGAAATCAGAGGGTTTCAGGCCACAACAAAAGGTATTTAAGTAAGCCTTAAGGAAGAATCTGCCTGTCAGGTTTGGATGAGCCAGGTGTGGTGGCACATGCCCGTAATCCCAGCAGCTCAGGAGGCTGAGGCAGGAGGGTCACAAGTTCAAAGTCAACCTCAGCAATTTAGCAAGGCTGTAAGCAATCTAGTGAGAACCTATATCTAAAATTTTTTTAAAAGGCTGGGGGTGGGGGGGGGGACGCTGGGGATATGGCTCAGTGATTAAGTGCCCTTGGGTTCAATCCCCAGTACTCCACCCCCCAAAAAAGAGAGAAGTTTAGTCTGGGTAGCCAGGGAAGGCCCCCAGGTACTTCAGGGACAGGCTGTCTGCTGGGCTAGAGCTGAGGGGAGGAGAAGGATGGCTTTGGAGTGCCTTCCTGCAGCCAAAAGGCAGCAGAACCAGTTTGTCTGCAAGCAGGGAGGCCTCTGTTGAACCTTCCTGTAGTTTAGCTGCAAAATGAACTTGACCCAAGATCAAATTCCACATGCTCTGGGCAAAAGGCAACTTCCTGTTTCCAGAGGGCAGAGCACACAATGCTGTTGAAAACCCCACTCTGCCCTGTCTCAGCCCCGGCTCTCTCTGCTGCAGCTCCCCAGCCCAGGGTTCCGTGAAAACAAACCCGCCCAGCCTATCCAATTTCCCCCTCCACACACTCGGGCTTACATTTCAGGGTCTGTGTGCTAAAGCAAACGGTCAACTTGCTTTTGCCAAAACCCCAACTATGTGAAAAATGGCTGTGGTAGGGCCAGACCTCAGACCTAGCTCACTGTCCCCACCAATCCTGGCCTGAGGCCCAGATCCCCCAGAGCAAGGGCTGGTCCTGGGCACATGCAGCGTGGGCATTAGGTTCATGACCAGGACACAGTGGCAGGAGTGGAGAACTGGGTACAGGTCGCTAGGACAGTGAGCAGCAGACACCTGTGCCTGATTGTGGGTGTGCAGCACAGGTAGTGTCTTCGGTGATGAGTGTGGTCATGTTTGCAGCTCCTCCCAGTACGCAGAGTCAGGTGTGTGCTACGTGAGAAGGTGTGGTATTTCAGAGTTTGTACGTATGGCCCATCATGTGCAGCGTCTGTGTCTGGAATGTTTATGGACGTGTGTATTTGTGTGTATTCAGAATGTGCAGCGTGTGGGTGGGGAGAAGGTTTGAGTGAATAGAGAAGTATGTATGTGTGTGAATATGTGTGTGCAAAACGTCCCTATGTGTTGGGTGGAGGATTGTTTTTTACAAGTGGTGGTTGCACATGAGTGTACCATATACAGGTGGAGGTCATAGTTTGCGAGTGCATGTATTTATGTGTGATTGGCTTTTTGTGCAGCACAGTGATGAAGCCTGTTGGTGTATACGCTGTGTACTGTACAAGATTGTGATCGTGTGTCTATGCAAGATGAGAGCCAGCCAGTCTCCTGGATGTGATGCAACTAGTCTTCTCTTCTTGGATATGGAACTTAGGACTACACACATTGTACTATTCCATCTGTCCAGTACATATTGGCCACACAGAGGAATTTTAACTATTTTGATATATATGTATTTCTAGTACAGATTTAGCATTTTTCTGCCTTCTTAAAAAGGTTATATTTACACCATTAACTTTTCTTCTTCATTTCATATCATTGTAAATATCCTTATTTTCCTTATTCCTCTATTAAAGGGATGCTCTTAGGGGCTGCTCTAAATCTATTTGTAGCCATGCAAAGTGTTCTCCTGTTACATTTTTAAAGTTATTATGTCTACTTTTTACAAAAGAGTTTCACTCTTCAGTTGTACCTTCTTGCAGATTCCATGAGGCTCTCAACTGTTCCCTCCCTCCCTCTCTCTCTCTCTCTCTCTCTCTCTTCCAATTTTCTGGTTCTAATCTTCAAGCCAAAACCCCAGCAAGACAACACCTACTGGAATTGTGTATAAATAAGACTAACTGGTCCAGTGTGGTGGCACATGGTTGGAATCCCAGGAGCTCGGGAGGCTGAGGCAGGAGGATTACAAGTTCAAAGCCAGCCTCAGCAAAAGCGAGATGCTAAGCAACTCAGTGAGACCCTGTCTATAAATGAAATACAGAATAAGGCTGGGGATGTGGCTCAGTGGTCTGGTGCCCCTGGATTCAATCCCTGGTAGCCACCCCCAACTCCATCAAAAAAAAAAACAAACCCTGGATTCTGTCAGGCTCTCCCAGGAGTCAATTATAAGAACCCTATTTGCATGTACATGGTAACATCTACTTGGTTCCCTTGAGATACTCCTTGCCGGCTGGGTGTGGTGGTGCACACCTATAATCCCAGCAACTCAGGAGGCTGAGACAGGAGGATTGCAAATTTGAGGTCAGCGTCTGCAATTTAGTAAGACCCTCAACAACTTAACAAGACCCTGTCTCAAAAGAAAAAACAGAAAGGGCTGGGAATATAGCTCAGTGGTAAAGCACTCCTGGGTTCAATCCCCAGTAACAACAACAAAAAAAAGTTAAAAAAAAAAAAAAAAAAGAAAAAGATTCCTGGGCTGGGGTTGTGGCTCAGCGGTAGAGGGCTCACCTCGCATGTGCGAGACCCTGGGTTCGATCCTCAGCACCACGTAAAAATAAATAAGTGAAATAAAGGTATTGTGTCCAACTACAACTAAAAAATAAAATTTAAAAAACAAAAAGAGATTCCTTGCTTAGTTGTTTAGGTTTTGGCTGTCAGAGTTGAGATAACTTACCAAGTTATCTCAGTGATGTGAATATGTGCGCAAATGGATGTTTGGAAGCATTTGTGAATGCATTTGTACATGGCGTTACAACTGTGTGTTGGGTCACATGGAAGGACACGGGCTTGGACGTGCATAGACATTCCCATATCTGAGTTGTGTGTAAGGAGTGTAACTGTATGGTGTTGCCAAGTCCCAGACCCAAGCTGTGGATGGCGTGTAGGCACAAACTCCCTGTGAGAGCTACCTTGGGTCATGTACACACGTGGCTAAGGGCAGCTCTGCAGTAGCGAGAGCTACAATGGCCCTTTCCTTTGCCCAAAGGTCAGGAAGCTGATGAGGTCCAGGCCGGGGTGGGGGAGCAAGGGACTGGGTTCCATTCAGCATTGCATCCCTCTTGGTGGAAATGCAGTGTGACCCTGGCTGAGGTCTGGTTCTTCTTTGAGCCCAAGCGGGGACATGTTCTCTGCCATCCTCCTACACTGAGGATGCGTGAGGTTCCGGTGACTGCATAGAGCTTGTCCCCAGGGATATGAGTCTCCTTTTCATTGTCTTTCCACTTTGCTGTTCTCAACATGGAGTGATAATGATAATAGAGTAGAATCTCATTAATCCAAACGTCACCATTTCCAAGTTTACGACTTATTCAAGGGTGGACTGCAGTTCGCCTTCACCTGTTGATGCAGCAGTGAGGGTCTCAGGTGGTTGCGGGGAGTGCATTTCTGAGCCTCCCACCATGTCTAGGCAGACCTTGCTTTCAGCCTATCAATCAGAAAATGTCAGGTTCATGGAACTGATTGCCATGGTGGTCCTTTCTCTTCTATATCTGCTCTGAGTGTTTGGATTATTGTGATTTTACTGCACTATGAATCATTATCTTTAGTGATGCCACGATATATAAAGCTCCACATCCTCTTTCTCACTGCACAATGGTGGAGAGGTATGTGACCCTCCCACTGTGTGGTTGGGAAGGGAGCCTTTGGCCCAGAGAGGGCCCAGCCTCACCCACAGTCACACTGGTTCTTAGCAGAGCCTGGATTTGGCCAGGTCTCCTCTAGGGCCTCACTCTGCTCCTTGGCACCCTGGGAACAAGGACAGCTTTGCCTCAGCTTGAGCAAGCTCCCAAGCTCGGCTCTTCTCTGCTTGCAGCCCGCCTTGCTCCCTGCCCGAGGAAGGGCCTCGCTTGCTCTGGGTCCCCAGCCTCGCCCCCACCCCATCGCCCCTATTCACTCCCCTGTTCATTTCTGTTTCCAGTGCAATGTGCCACCCCAAGCCCTCCCACCTCCCCTGCCTCCCCGACTCCACCAGCCAACCCCCTGTCGTCTGAATGCCCACGGGGCGCCGACAGCAGCCTTACCATGCGGGTCTGAGCTCTGACGTAAGCACTTTTCTACTGTCCTTCACCCCCACCCCCAGGGAATGGGTAGGCCCCTCCCATCACCCCACAGAGCCCCCCCCTCCCATCCCACCCCGCATTGCTTCTCCCCATTCCAGAGCCCCGTGTGCATCATCCCTCCCTCCATCTGCTTGAGCCACCTGCGTGGCGACCCGGGCAGTGCTGGCTGCAGGCTGCTGGCGAGGCTGCTTCTTGGAGGTGGTGATGCCCGTGGGCTTCGCTTCTCCAGAAGCAGAAGGGGTGGCGCTGAGACCTCGCCCATCTGCTGTGGGGGAAGGCACTTCCCTGGCACCCCATCCCTGTACCTCCATCTCCGTTTCCCTGACCCTATGCCCCCACCTTATATCCCCACCCATGTTCCCCCAACCCATCACCCTCACCTCTATCCTCCTGCCCCTAACCTCCCACCTCTATTCCCCACCCCACACCTCTCACCTCTATTTCTGCCCCCTGCCGTGTCCCACCTTGTATCTCCCACCCCTGATTCCTCTTCCCTGCTCCCTCACCTCTTCTCTCCCTGCCCTTACACCCCCATTCCTGTGTCCCTACTCCATACCCCGGCCCTATGCCCCCACCCCGTGCCCCTCTCCTATCCCACCACCCTCCTCCCACCAGCCAGCCAGCCTTCCATCTGTTGAGATCCATGGCAGTCCTGCCACAGAACCCTCACAAGCCCCCAGAAACTGTCCCATGTCTCCATGTCCCAGTCTTACTGTGAATGAAAATGCCGCTGGTAGCCACAGCCCAGGGCTGGTACACTTCCCTGCCCCTAGCATGGCCACTCACATCAGGCAAGTGCAAGAGACCTCCTCTCCAGAGCGCCCTCCCCGGGGCTGCGGGTGGGCAGGCTCCAGCAGTGTTTGTGCCAGGGCTTCTTTCTGCCCAAGGAGGTTGGCTGGAGGCGCCGCCACTCTGCGTTTCTCTTCTCACCCCGTTTCTCTCTTCTCTAGTGCAAGCCCTGGCCGAGGCCAATGCTGTGAAGCTCCACAGGGCCACCTTCTGAAGCATCCTCTGCCCATGGAGGCCCTGGCTCCCCACTCTGGTCCCCGGGCCCCCATGGGAATGCCACTGGGAGCCAGAACGGGGTCAGGGCTGCTGCCGCGAGGAGCGCGGATGCCTTGGTCTCGCACCTGCGGCGCCTCGCCCTGAGACCCTAGCCACTCATGCCGAGGTCATGCGGGGCCTGGACAGCGCCGTGGAAGTGCATCCTCTCTGATACCCGAATTGCAGGGAGCCCCAGCCTGGCCCTGGCTGACATCATGGTGGCCCTCCTGGCACATTCCCTGATGGAGAGTGCACCCCGGTGGAGAGTGGACCCTTAGCCATCTTAGGTGAAGACCAGAGGTGAAGAGGAGGTGGACCCTCTGCCTCCTGGAGCCCCGCTGAGCACCAAGGACCGCAGCTGTCATCATCCCCCTCCCCGCCTGCCCCAACTGTGCACAAGGCTTTGACACATCTCCGCTGATGGGACTTCTTGGGGTTTGGTGGAGACCAGTCACCCTGCTTGAGCCAAAGACGAGAGGAGGAGAGATGGGGAGAGGCTCCTGGGCTCCCAGAGGGGACAGTGCTGGCTGTGAGAGAGAACAGCAGGTGTGCGCATGTCTGAGAGCAGGTTGGGAAGGAGGGCAGCGAGGAAGGGAGAGATCCTCAAGAGAACGGGGAAGGGGAGGAGGATGTATTCACAGGGGGACAGAGGAAAATGGGAAGGTGAGTCAGGATTGGCTTCTCCACAGCCAGGAGAAGCTCCTCTTAGTGCTGAGTGTAGGGCCAGACGGTCATCTCTGCACCTCCACCTCATCCCCAGGAGGACCCACCAACAGGACACGTCTGGTGCCTCAGCTGGGGTGCTCGTGTGGGATCAGGGCTTGTGGTGAAGGGGAGTCGGGGAGTGGCAGCCTGAGAGATGATTCTTCCTGGGTCAGGATCTGCTGTCTGCCTCTCCCTCCTGGGATTGGGCAGAGGGAAGAACCTGTCCTGTGTAGGGTGTGGTCAGCCTTGGGGGCCTTAGCTAGCTAGTTTGTTGTCCCATCCCGCCTAGAAAGTTCTATGGCCCAGCTGAGTGTTTTCCCCAGGGAGAAGGAATGAGGGGACCCTACTTCTCGTCCCAGGTGTCCCAGAGGAGGGTCAGCGGAGGCTGGACTCTTACAATCCACCTACCAGTGAGGCGGTTGGGGATTGGCAGAGGCAAAGCATTCTTCTTCTGCTCCACCCACCTTGAGATGAATGTAGCCAGGGAGGAGGGAGAGAGGGCAAGCGGAAGTCACCTGCCCTTGAGCCTTCTCTGCCAGAGCTGCTGCCCAGAGACTTCAGCCTGACCTGCAGCAACCCCACGAACAACTCCTTCATCTCCACCAATTCCTCTCCACTCCTTCATGGCTGGGACAGTTACTGGTTCATATGCAAGTAAAGATGACCATTCATTCAACAAATATTGATCGAGCACCTTTTATGTACTGTTTAGGCACTGTTCTAGGTGCTTAGAAAATTCTTGGGCTTCTGAGGGTCGACAGATTGGGAGGATCTCCCCTAGCTTTACTTCTAGCAGGCTTTTTGAATAGGCTCCTTGGCTACGTTCCTATCTTTGCAGATCAAGCACTCCAGATCTGTCCTTTCTCTCTTACAGTCTGGCAGGTGGGATTAGCTTCCAGATCACCCTCTTGGCCCACATTCTCTTCCTTCTGTAAGAAACAGATTTTTCAGGCCTTCCCTCCATGCCTTCCCCTCTGTCTCCTATATTTTTTTTAAAGAAATACAAGGAAGATACCAAGAAATGACATCGCAACTCTGCCACCTCTTTTCCCATTATTTCACAAAGCTGGCTCTTTATGTTGCTTTACATGCCTTAATATATGTTTGATGGAGATGATACATGTTGGAGGTATCTATGTGACATGTTTGTTTAGATGTCAGTCCTTTCCTTGGCTCCCGCCTAGGCCCATTTTCTCTCCGCACCATTTCCTAGCATGTCAGGGCTAACCCCCCTTGCCTTTTTGATCCAAAGAAGGGGAGAGAAAAGACTTATTTTAAGACAGATCTATTTTATGCTTTTGTTTAAAAAGCCAATCTATTTTCAAAATGTGCAATGTCTGAATGGGTTTGCCGGTGATGTGAGGGGACTGCCCTAGGTCCCAATCGAATGCCCTTCCCTCTTCCCCTGACAGCTCCCTTCTTTCCCATCCCCCAGTCGGCAAAGGGCTGGCCCCCAAAGCTCCCTGGAGAGCACCTTGCCAGAGCAGGGCATTCCCTTTGGATGTCCTGTCTCAAGGATGACACTGTCAACTCTCCATGGCGCACCAAGGGTCGTCGGGTGTGTGAATCCTCTTGAAGGAAATGTTTACAGTTGTATGCACAAATGGACTCCCACGCAGGCGCACCCTCCTCAGCTGGGCTCCTGGACCATCTCCCTCCCCTCCATGCTCTGCTGGAAAGGGCAAGCAGTTTTGTGGCAGCCTGTGCTAAATGGCACTAAGGAGGTCATCGATGGACCCATGCTATGTGCAAAGCCCAGAGGAGGTGGCTCTGTGCCATTCCTGGCTCTTTATTGCAGACACATTCAAGTTCCTTGAACCTCCTACACTTTGGTCCCTCCCTGTCCTGGGTCATGTCTGTGGCATCTGTCTCCCTCTGTGATCTTTTTCCCTGGAGGCTGTTCTTAGGGGTGACACCTCAGTCTGGCATCCAGGCTGTGAAATCACCTTCCTTGCTGGGGAGGGTCCAGCGGACCATGGGACATCTCAGCCTTACCCAAGAAACCCCCTGGGCTCTAGCAGGCTGCTGCTGAGACCCCGAACTCTGCCAGCTCAGCCTTCCAAACTGCTTGGTGACTGTCAAAATGAGCAAGGAGGCTTTTGCCTTGGAAGGATTTGGGCAGGATGGGAGTTTTTGTCCAGATCTAAAAACAAGAGTTTTGGAATTTTGCACAGAGCTCTTGGCCAGCATTGAAGCCCAACCTCCAACTGTGGCACTTGCTGGCATGGCACTCTGTGCCCAGCTCAGAGCATCTTGCTATGAACGAACAGAGCCCAGATGGAGACCCAGGGTTAAGTGACCATCCTGGGGAAGCTCTGGTTACGCATCTAGGGCCTTCCCAATTAGCACATTACCTCCCTGATCAATAACCAAGAGGCTGCACTCGAATACTGCTACTGTCACTTTAAAGAATTTTCTGAGGTTGCAAAGCTGTGCACGAGCTCTTCTGCCTTTGCAAGAGGCATGTTCTTGGGGCAGGGCTGACTACAGCAAGATGGAACGACTTCCTTACCCCTTAGGCACCCTCCACCTGGCAGCTCTTAAAACTAAGGAAAAATATAATATATAAATATATATACATACACATATCTATTTATGCACATATTGGGGCCAATTTGATTTGCCTAGTACTAGACAATAAACCATGCAAGGAAATTTATGATCTCAGTGTCTTTATTTAGTATTAAAGTGACCTTAGATGAAGAGTTAAGGTTAGATAAGCAGAGGGCATCTCTGTCGGGACCAAACAGCTGTAGTACCCCCTTAGTGTCTGGCTAGCTGAAATAGCATCTGTCTATTTCGCCCTGACTGAAATAGGTGAGAGCTTGTTCCCTCTTTTCAGCAGAATTCTTAATAGATTTAGGCACTGGAGAATACCTGTGAGTTTTGCATTTGTATCTTGCAAGTTTGTATAAACAACAGGAAATAAAATGAATGGTTTGTACACATGGTGTGTGTGTCCACTCCCTATCAGTGCCGGCTTGAGTGTCTAGGAAAGGGGGGGCAGAGCTGAGGGGCTGGGATGGACTGGAAGCCTGTTGTCCACCCTCCTCCCCAGGCTTCCGTCTGCGCTCCTCAACCTACCTCACAGGCAGAATCCCAGAGTTCTGGAACAGTGCCCTCTCCCCTCAAGCGGGGGAATAATGGTCTGTCTGTACTGACATCAGTGTCATCGTTTCAAATCAGGTGACTCTAGATCGGGGCTTGTGCTGAGGTGCTGTGTAACAGAAGTATCAGATGCTTCGGGCTCAGGTGCCTTCCTTGATTTGTCTCTGAGTCAAGGTAGGAAGGTCGGAGAAGAAAGTGAATTGCTAGCCTTCCTCAGTCTACATGGTGCCTCAAACAGCTGCTTTGGGGGTGGGGGTGGTGTACAATTTGGGGGAATACCAGAAGATCACCCCGGTTTTTACCAGGCCTCCATTCCTTGCAGATGTTTAGTGGTTTCTCAGTGTGAACTCTACAGAATGAGTCAAGAAGCCTGGTAAATTCTATGTGGTGGACAGTGGAGAGGAGAAGGAGCCCCAGGTAGTGGTAGGCCTAGGCCAGATGTCTAAAAATAGAGTTGCAAGGCAAACTTCCCCTGATTCCTGATTTTGGTTGGTTTGACTTTGATGGCTGACGCTGAGTTCTGGACACCTGTTGTCACCCTAAAGCCCCAGCAGAGTGGGCGTTCATATTGTGGGTTTCTCAGCATCCCCAGGGGAGCTGTAAACCCTGATGATTCCTTTGTGAATCAGGGACCAGGTGTAAACTCAAGATAGACACCTTGGAGAACTTGGCACTTTACGGGGGTCCAGGCCTCTATCTGCAAGTCCCCACCTGGTAGAGCCAACAGCAGGGGCTTGCACAGGAGGTCACTGAGCCCCATGAACATCACTGTGTCCCCAGCCAGCAGCTCTCTTCTCCTGGATCAGATGAGATTGTGCCAGCAGCAGGTCCTGCCAGTTCCACCTTCTGTCCCCGATCCCCATAAGCCAGACTGAGGTTTCTAATAGGGGTCAACAGTCAGGAAATGCAAATGAAAGAGCATCTACCAACAGGCCCTTTAAGGAGTGGTGTCCAGAACACTATGACCATGACCCTGAGGGTCAAGCAGGCCACCAGGGGCAGCCCCGCCCCGCCCCTCCTTGCCAGCTACCCTGTGGAATGGGCGCGCTGCCGTGTGAGGTGACCTGAGAAGGCGTGTGGTGTTCTGCTCCTGATCCTGCTGCTCTTCAGTTTCCTGGAAGAGAAAGATATCAGCCACCATCTTGAAGAGCCCTCAAGAATGTCAAATGAGGAAACAGTTGGAAAACACTTTGAAAGCTCAAATTCACTTACGATCGTGAGGGAGCAGTGGTGGTGGTGTGGGAAGGCCCCAAGCCACCTTCAGGGGCAAATGTTTTCCAAGTCCACCTTCACGGGAAGAAGACTTCATCAGAGCTGGCTGAGAGTCCTCTGAAGTGTCCTTTCCCTGCTTGGTCCTGTACCCCGAGCCCCAGGGAGCTACCCCAGCCCTCCCCAGGACTGGTATACTCCTTCCTGAAGAGGTGGGCTGTGGGTAAGGCCCTCTGGGCTCAGCTCCAGTGCCCAGAGAACCGAAAGGTCCAGTTCTCCTGGGTTCATAGGTGGGCCCATGGCTGGGAGTAGAGGTTGGAGGGTTCCTAGCCGCTGCTCTATACCTCTGTGGGAACACCGAGAACCCTAATTTGAGAAGAGAGAGGTCTTTCATGGCACAGTGTATTAATGGTGAATTAATAAGCAGCAATAGTAATTATACTATAATAGTAATAACAATGGCTTATTAAGTGTCTCCCACTTGCCAGGTATCAGTTCTGTGTGCCTCACATGTAGGTACCCACCAATCCTTCCATTTCTCTATGTAATTGGTGCTATTCTTGCCCCAGGGACTGAGGCTTGGAAAGGGTAAATAGAATGCCCCAGGCCTCATGGAGTTGGGACGGAGCCCAGGTGCTTCGACCTTAGAGCCCAACCTCTCCACTTACCAGGAGTCAGACCACCACCTAGGGGGCATTTTGGCCATTTGCAAGAGAGTCTTAGGTATCTCAACAACTAAGAGGGCAAAACTCTTCCGGGCCTTTGGTGACAGCAACACACAGATTTCCAAAAGAATCATCCCACATCCTGCACAGCTTTAGAATGTACAACTGGAATCATGTATACCTGGACAACTGGAGAAGTCAGTCCTACTTTATAATACTACTAAAACATTTTTAGAAGCTTTTGAGATTTTAAAAGTAGTTTGTGAGGTAGGTATTTTAGTATGTGCCTATAATCCCAGTGGCTCAGAAGGCTGAGGCAGGAGAATCACAAGTTCAAAGCCAGCCTCAGCAACTTGGTGAGACCCCCAAAATAAAATACAGCCGAATACAGCGGTGCAGGCCTGTAATCGCAGTGGCTCAGGAGGATCTTGAGTTCAAAATTAGCTTCAGCAAAAGCAAGATGCTAAACAATTCAGTGAGACCCTGTCTCTAAATAAAATACAAAATAGGGCTGGGGCTGGGGCTCAGTGGTCGAGTGCCCCTGGGTCCAATCCCTGGGACCATAAATAAATAGAACAAAAAGGGTTGGAATGTAGCTCAATGGTAGAACATCCCTGGGTTCAATCCCCAGTACCCTTCCACCAATAGTAGTTCATGAATGACTCAGGAAATTAGGGAAAAAGAGAAAAAAAGAAATTAGGAGAAATAAAGACTTCATCTTAAAATTATTAAATAATCTTCCCCATGCATTGGCCACACTTTCGACTGTTATATGTTTGGTTGAACATTATTCCTGTGCAGTAGGGCGTTGCAGAAGGGGAGGGGCAGGGACTGGCTGAAATACTTAAGAGTGGAGAGAAAAAGTCACAGAATCAGAAGTACTTGAAATGTGGGAGATCTCACTGGATCTCCTTAATAAAAGTTTTTAGAAATTATTTCATATTCTCACCATCCTTTATACGGTGAAAGTTTCTGTTGCCTGAGGACAAACACCTATGTTGTAACAATCACATGTGGAAATGTCTGGGGGAGGAGTTGTCTGTTGTTTTCCTCTTTCTCCGACACTGTCTCGAGGGTGGTCTAAGCTACCTTATCACCCTGCCCTTCCGGTCTGTCCTCTATTCCTGATCGTCCTTTGGAAATATATGATTGCCAAGGTCCTGGAGATTGAATTACACCTCTGCACGTGATGGCATTTCAAGACAGATGTGTGCATCTGTGATCATCTGTCAGGACCCGACTTAAGGTCACAGCACAGGAAGCTATTCTGACAACACACCGGCTCCTCTGCACATGCCTAGTACTTCTCCCTCATCTCCACTTTGCCATCTCTGTCTTGCCTTGCTTTGCCACACCTACTTCACTTAAGGTGACCTCCGTTTTTCTCATTACAGGCAGCACATTTGGTCTGTTATCACCCTCCTCACAGGGTAATAACATTTATATTCTAGTGTTTACAAACTACTGCTTCATTTTATGTGTGTGATTTTATTTTGTTTTTGCATAGAATGGCTTGAGTCTTCTATTTTTATTAATCAAACCCAAGACCTCTGAGCTGGGGTTGTGTGGTAGAGAGCTTGCCTCGCATGCATGAGGCCCTGGGTTCAATCCTCAGCACCACATAAAAATAAATAGATAAAATAAAGATATTGTGTCCATCTACAACTAAAAAAAATTTAAAAAATAACTGAATGTTCTCTCTGATATATGGATAACACATAATAATAATAATAATAATAATAATAATAATAATAATATGGGGGAGGAATAGAAATTCATTGTATTAGACAAAGGGGAATGAATGGAAGGGGGGATGATAGGAAAGACTGTGGAATGAATAGGACATAACTTTCCTGTGTTCATATATGAATTCACGACCAGTGTAACCCCACACCATGTACAACCTCAAGAATGGGATCCTCATTAGAATAAGTTATTCTTCGTGCACGTATGTCAAAATACATCTACCACTGAGCACCTCCACCCCTTCGGTTTCCTTTAAGTTCTAACTTATTTATTTATTATGTGTAGGTACAAGCAATGTGCCTATTTCATTTGTGTCTTCTGATAAGTCTTGCCTGAGCATTTATATATTAAGAGATATTATATTTCATTATAATATATTATATTTCATTATATTATATTTCATTATCTGTATGTTCCATCTTTAAGTATAATTAGCTTTATTTTGACTTTTAAATGATGTATGGAGATGAGTTGTATCACCCATGAACTTCATTTCTGGGTAAAGGGCACATTTCAAAGAAGATGTTGAGAACTGCTGCTCTAAATTGGGAGAAAGGATATGAGGAACCTTCTGTGCCCTCCTTTCTCAGGCCCACAGAGCAGGAGTGGATGTACCCCTGTCTGCACAGCTGGTAAGCAGACTAGAACCAGGCCTCCTGAATTAATGGCACAGCCCTACCCTAAGCCAAATGCAGGGCTTTGTCTTCCATAGCTCAACCTCTCATTCCAAAGCTGAACACTGCTGGGGGAAAGGAGGTCACAGCCCTTGAGATCTGGCTGCCTTGTAGCACGTTTGTCCTGATTGACCCAGGTCTGGCCTTGCCATGGGGCCTGCAGCGTTTTACTCTGGTGCTTGTCGCCCCCTAGCGTCTCTCATGTGAATAGCACAAAACAACGTTCAAGATTAATTTTTTTTTTATTGGTTGTTCAAAACATTACAAAGCTCTTGACATATCATATTTCATACATTAGATTCAAGTGGGTTATGAACTCCCAATTTTACCCCAAATACAGAGTGCAGAATCACAGTTCCCAGAGACCTGCCGATTTCAATTCTTCCCACACCCTCCACCAAACCCGTCAGGGATCCCTTCAGGCCCCAGTTCTTCCATATACAATCCAAATTTCCTTAAGGAGATAGAGATGGGAATGCTGAATTCAGCCTCGGGGCATGGAGTGGAGGTAGAAAGGGTGAGGTAGGTGTTGTCTTCTCTGGAAGCCTGAGTCTTTTGGCAGCTGCTTGTCTGTAGGTGTGGGTGTGTGTGTGTGTGTGGGTGTGTGTAGTGGGCGGTGGCGGGAGTTAATGATTCACCAGAGGCCTCTTTACAATTACCAAGGGTCAACTCTGTGAGCATGCACGAGCTCAGCCCTTTGGCTCTCACCACTAGCCAGTGACCAGAAGCCCCCCAGGTGGACCGCAGCATGATCTCCATCACTGAGTGGCAGAGTGAGTGCAGTAATCAGGGGGAGGGGGCGGGCTGGAATGGGGGTCTTGGCTAGGGTGGGCTGGAGAGGGGCCCCTCCCGGCCTAGCTCTGTCTGAGGAACTTACCAAATGTGACCTCTGGAGCCGGTGGCTGGGAGCCGCTGTGTTGGCACCCTGGGACCGCAGGTTCAAGGCAGGCATGGCCCTCCTTGGGCCTCGCGGGAGATGGGGGGGTGTTCAGGACCCACAAACCCTCAGGTCCCCCGTGGGCCTTGTCAGAAAATAAACCACCCACACCATTGTGTGGTCCCTCCCAAACACCCCTCCCTTGCCTTTGGGGGAGGGGGCAGGGAGATGGCCTACCAGAGAGGGGCCAGGGAGTCTGCAGAGAGGGCGGGGCGGGGGGGGGGCAGGTTGTGGCCCAGTGGGTTTTGTGGGTGAGTTACTTAGAGCCTCCTCAGCCTCGCTTTCACTGTGAAGTGATGAGTGCATCTGTCTCTACTGTGTGCCACCCAAGGTGCTGGACGGACAGCAGAGAACTGAGAATGAGACAGACTTCCAGAGGGGAAAGGCAGTATGTAGAGGGCAGTGAGTCTCCAGACAAATCCAGAACAGGGTAAGGAGGCTGGGGCGGTTTGAAGTAGGAAGAGTTGCTATATTATAGAGCCGTCAGGGAAGGCTGTGATGAGAAGGGAGCCTTCACCCAGAGCCTAGTAGGAAGTGAGGGAGCAACCATCAGCTACCTGGAAGGAAAATGTTCCAAGAGGAAGGGACAGCCAGTGCCAAGGTCCTGAGGCCTGGTCGTGCTTGATGTGTTTGAAGACCAACAAGGAGGCTGGTATGATTGGAGCAAAAGAATACCGGGGAGAGTTGAGGTCAGGGAGGTCACTTAGAGGCCAGACCAGGAGGACTTGCAGACCAGGGTGAGGATCTTGCTTCTGTCTACATAAGATGGGAAAGCGTTGGAGGGGTGGTGCAGAGAAGTGATCTGATCCATTTATATTTCTAAAAGATGGCTCTGGGTACCGGGCCAAGAATAGACTGCAGAGGGTGAGAGAAGGTGGTGAGAGAAGGTGGAGGGGCCCGGGGAGTTGGCAATGAAGTGGTAGAAAGTGGTCCACGCTGGATCTGTTTTGAGAAATTTGCTGGTGGATTGATGTGGTGTGTGAGAGAAAGAAGGGTTGGGAGTGCATCCGAGTTTTTTGTTTTTTTTTTTTTTTTTTTTTTTTTTTTAACCTGGGCAGTTGGCAGGACTGAGTGGGAGAGAGAGCTGGAGGTGGGCTCCAGGTGCAATGAGTTTCTTTGTGCTGTTAGACATCCAGATGAGATGTCTAGTGGGCAGTTGGGTGTGTGAGCCCGGAGCTCGAGAGGGAGAAATCTGGGAGTTGCCACCATCTAGACAGATTCTCTTTAAAATCATAACAGTCCATGAGCTCACCGAGAGCACAATTTCCCAGCCTCCCCACTACTGGCCCTTGGAGTCAGGAGCCTTTGTTGTGGGGCTGTCTCATGCATTGTGAGATTTTAGCAGTACCCTGGGCCTCTACCCTCCAGCTGCCATTAGCAAACCCTCCCTGCCCATGGCAGCAATCAGAATGGCCCCAAACACTGCCAGATGCTCTCCAGAGAACAAAATTGCCTCCCCGTGTATTTCTACCTTGCCCAGTTGAGAATCAACAACCTACAGAATAAACATACAGAGAGGAGCGCAGAGCCCACCCAGGGGCAGCGTGCCAATGTCCTAGTAAGCCAATTAGCCTATGAGTAAATGCACCCTTACCAAATGCCACAAGTCCTAAGAAGAATGTATGAGCCCTATGAGAAGGAGGAGTGGAGGCACCAGATTCAGGTCAAGGAACAAAGTGGACCAGGTTTCTCTGAGGAAATGACATGAGTTGAGACAGAAAGGGTGAGGAGGGTTGTTCTGGGCAAGGAAACCACACATACAAAGGCCCTGAGGCAGAAGCTCATCCAGGAAACAATGAAGATGAGGGGGCTGGGCCTGCAGGCCATGATATGGATGAACTGTGCCTTAATGTGATTGGTGATATTGGTGATATGCATCCTTGAGCATGGTGTGGAGAAGGACCAGGAGTGTGGCAGGAATGAAACAGGAGACTAAACAAGGGCTACTGCAAGAGTCCAGGAAAGAGATGAGGGAGGCTGGGAGTTAAGTGATGGAGAGAAGAGGGCAGCTTCCAGGATACGTACTGGAGGACACATCCAAGAAACTTGGCTGTGGCTGGGTGCGGTGGCACACACCTGCAATCCCAGCGGCTCAAGAGGCTGAGGCAGGAGGATCACAAGTTCAAAGCCAGCCTCAGCAAAAGTGAGGCCCTAAGCAACTCAGTGAGACCCTGTCTCTAAATAAAGTACAAAATAGGGCTGGGGATGGGGCTCAGTGGTGGAGTGTCCCTGAGTTCAATCCCTGGTATCAAAAACACAAAAATAAAAAACCAAAACTTAGCTGGGCTTGAGCAGGGAAGGGTGGTGTGCACGGCAAGGTTGGCTCTTGGGTTCTGCCACTAGGGCTGGCTGGGTGGTAGAGACCCTTTTACACTTTTGTGAAAACCCAAGGGAGGTGCAAGCTGAAGGAGGGAAGATGATTCGCTCAGTGTGGGACCGGGGGTTCAGACTGCCTGAGAGAAGGCCATGTCCATGTGCCTGACCAACAGTAGAATGTGTCCCGGGCTTGAAGGGGGCTTGGGCTAGAAGGATGTGTCATCAGCACACAGGCGGTGTCTAAGAACACAGGAAGCTGTGTGGAGACAGAACGGGAAGAGAAGGGAGCTCAGGCCCAAGCCCTGGGCAAGTCAGATTCCAAGAGGGAGGGAGAAGTGGGAACCGCAGAGGAGACAAAGAAGGGTTAGACGTCAGGAGGAAAATCACAACGTGGTGTCAGGGAAGCCAAGAGAAAGGACGTTTCAACCCGTGAGTGGTCACCCCCTCTCCAGTCACCCCCTCGCCACCAAGGATGGACCCGTCCATTGGATTTGGTGACATGGAGGTCATTTGTGCCCAAAGCAAGAGCAATTCCTGCAGAAGGGGACTGGACCACCTTAGTCAAGGACACTTTTCAGAGCCAGACACCTGGATTCGAAGGCGGGTTCTGCCAGCTGCTGGCTGTGCACCCCTGGGCAAGTGGGGTAGCCTCTCAGTTTTAGTTTTGTTTGTGAATCGGGACTCACAGCAGCACCTACCTCATAGGTGGCTGCGGAAATAAATAAGTGTCCAAAGTGCTTAGACTGAGGGGGCGCAGAGGAAGCATTGCTGTCAATCACTTCTGTTAACTGTGAGAATGAATGAAGCCTGCTCTCCTTTCCCTTCTCTCCTTTGCTTCCAGAACAATTCAATCTTAAAACCCCTCAGTGGAACACAAAGGGGGGGGGGTCCCCAGAGTTGGGGTGTCCAAGCCCCAGTGTGTGAGAAGAGGGCTCACTGGGGTGGCCTTGCGAGGAGTCACAGCCAAGGCATGGTGGGGAGGGCATCCCGCAAGGTGGGTGAAAGTGTCTTCATGGTGCAGAGGCCGGCAGACACTGCCTTACGATTAAGGACCCGCCTTCAGTAGTGGGTCAGGTTGGAAGCATGTGTCACCTAGGAGGAACACAGCTTCACATACAGGCTGTTTCTGCCAGAACCTAGTCACCAGGAAGAATCCGATGAACCTATATGTATAGACGGCTCCAAAATAGTTTGCCTGCATCTTCAAAAGGGGGAGCTCACATCAAGGAAAAACTGAGAAACTGTTCCCAACATGAGACTAAGGGAGATGACAACCAAATGCCCCATGTGATGGGAACACTCATTTCCTGGAAGTAATATTCTTGGGACCACTTGAGAGGGGTCTGAGGACTTGTTCATTTCCCAATTTCCCGGCGGTACCTTGGCTATCCAGGAGAATGAAGGGAAACTTCACCAAAGCATTTGGGAACAGACGAGATCCAGGTGGCAACTACTACTCTCCAATGTGTTAGGAAAATAGTGTTTTTTATAATGCACATGCAACTTTTCTGTGCATTTTGTGATTATTAAAAAGAGGAAAAGAGAAAAGGTAAAGGGCTCCTGGCTGAGGCTTGGACCTGAGGGACCCACGGACCTGCTGCAGGAGATATTACTTTCCTGGGAGCGATCGCTGCTTTCTGGAGGAAGACAGACATTGAACCCGGCTTCTGCTAATGCAAGCTACGAAGTGGGGTTCTGGCTGCGGGCTGCAGGCTCTCCTTGGCAGTCGGTTGGGAGCTGGGGAGCAGGGGTCTAATCAAAACAGGTAGACTAAAGCTGGCCAGCCTCCCAAGTGTGGGGAGGCGGCCCAGAAGACAGCTTAGCCTCTGCACTTTCTGCTCCCTATGACTACCCCAGTCGCCTCCAGAAGGGGGCGGGCTTCCCCCACTGTCCAACCATGGGACGGTAGATTGCTGCTCCTGTCTCTCCAGGGAGCATCTGCCCCATCCACTGCTCTCTCTGCCATAGTTGCTGCCATAGTTCAGGAGCACCCCCCAGCTAAAATCGCCAAGCTAATCCAGAGGCAAGAGTTGGGAGGAAGGTCTGAAGCTTGACCTTTTCTTCACTGAGTTTTGGGCTCACTGAACACTGGAAACGGTAGTATGGCCCTCAAAGGGGACTGGCTCCATGAAGGAAAATTCTGGAATTGCACCAGCCCTTGAAGAATAGTGTAGAACAAGTTGGGAGAGTGATAAGTAAGCAAGCCACTGTTGCAAAGAAGAAAGTATAATATAGAGAAGAAGATATAGTATGTGGATTTTTTAAACAACTGATAAACAGTTTATTAAAATAGCTGACTTAGACATGTGTCATGGTGACTTCAACCTCCACATCTGGCCTGGTACCCAGAGGGATAATCTGCTCATCAGTCTCACTGTGTGAGTCAGGGAGCCGCTTGCGAAGTCCCATCTGCATTCTTGTGGGGATGCATCCTGGATTCTGGTGAGTCTTAGAACTTCCACCACCAGGAGTCTTTCTCAGAGTGACTCTCAGAATCTGGGTAGGAATCTGAGATGGTCACATCAGTGCACATCTTCACCAGGGGTTTCTCTTGTGGCTGGCTAGAGTAATTGTAATTGAGTGAATCTGCTACCTCTGATTTCCACAGGTGTCTTTCCAGTGTGTTTAAAAGCTGCGGTCGGGCTGGGCATGATGGTGCATGCCTGTAATCCCAGGCACTGGGGAGGCCAAGTCAGGAGGAGCACAATCCAAAGCCAGCCTTAGCAACTTAGTGAAGCCCTGAGCAAATTAGGAAGACTCTGTCTCCAAATAAAAAGGACTAGGGATGCGGCTCAATGGTCAAGCACCTCTGGGTTCAATCCCCAGTGCCAAAAAAAAAAAAAAAAAAAAAAAATTGGCAATAGATTTTAAAAGATTAACTCAAGAAAGATAATCTTTCAGTTGTAACTATAATTTAGCCAGTAAATCTAGTCTTATTTTGTTTTTGCAGTCCTGTCTCTAAACAACCAGAATAATAATTCTCACTTAACAGCTGTATGTAAAATGGTAATGCTACCAGTTTCATAGAGGTTGTGGGGACCAACTCTAAGCTGTTAGTTAACAAGTCCAGGGACATGTTCTACAGGGGTATCAAGACCATTCAATGGGAGAAGGAACAGTCTTCAACAAATGCTTCTGGGAAAACTGGATATCCACATACAAAAGAACGAAGTTGGGCCCTTATTTTATACCATATGCAAAAATTAATTCAAAATGGATCAAAGACCTAAACATGAGAGCCACAACTATAAAATTCTTAGAAGAAAGCATAAGGGAAAGCTTCGTGACACAGGCTTTGGCAATGATTTCTTGGATGTGACATCAAAAGCACAGACAACAAAAGAAAAAATAGATCAATCCAACTACATTGAAACGAGAACTTCTGTGAATCAAAGATACAATCAACAGAGTGAAAAGGCAACTTAAAGAAAGAGAGAAAATATTTGTATATGGTATGCATGATGGGGGGTCAATATCCAGAGTATATAAAGAACTCCTGGAAAACCCAACTAGAACAACCTGATTAAAAAACAAGCAAAGGACCTGAATAGACCCTTCTCCAAGGAAGATATACAAATGGCCAATGAGTCCATGCAAAGATGCTCCACACGGCCAAACAGGAGGAAAATGCAAATCAAAGCCACAATGTGAGGTCACCTCATATCCATTAGCATGGCTGCTACCAATAAAAAACTAAAACTAAACCAAAAAAAAGAAAGAAAAAAAAACAGGAAATGAAGTGTTGGTGAGGATGTGGAGGAAACTGGAACCCTTGTGCACTGCTGATGGGAATGTAAAATGGGCAGCCACTTTTGGAAAATAGCATGGCAGTTTTTTAAAAAATGATCCAGCAATTCTACTTGTGGGTAATACTGCTGAGTATTAAAGCAGGGTCTTGAAGAGTTATTTTTTATGCCTGTATTTGTGGCAGCATGATTCACGAAGGCCAAAAGGTGGAAATAACCCAGATGTTCATCAACAGATGAATGGATCAATAAAATGTGGTATTTTCACACATGGAATATTATTCAACCTTAAAAAGGAAGGAAATTCTGACACATGGCACAACAGGAAGGAGGCTTGAGAATATTATAATAAATGCAATAACTAGTCCCAAGAGGACAAATGTTGAATGAGTCCACCTCGCTGAGGCTGCTAGGGCAGTCAAATTCATAGAGACACCGGCAGCTCAGGAGACTGAGGCAGGAGGCTCACGAGTTCAAATCCAGCCTCAGCAACTTAGCAAGATCCTGTCTCTAAAGAAAATAGAAAAAATGGGGGGCTAGGGATATGGCTCAGTAGTTAAGTGTCCCTGGGTTCAATCCCTGGTACAGAGAGAGAGAGAGAGAGAGAGAGAGAGAGAGAGAGAGAGAGAGAGATTCATAGAGACCAAATAGAACTGTAGTTGGAAGTGAGGAAGAACAGGGAGTTGGTAGATTTAATGAGTACAGAGATTCAGTTTTGCAAGATAAAGAGTCCCGGAGGTGGATGGTGGCGATGGGGTACTCAATACCACAAAACTGTGCACCGAAAAATGGTTAAGATGGTAGATTTTATATTACGTGTGCTTTCCCACAATTTAGAATTTAAACTTTTAATTTAATTTTAAAAATGAAACAACACAGCGAATGGTCACTTGTTGACTATCATAGTGGCAAAGATGAGCACAAGTTTGTGTGATGGAGAGAGTTTAAGGCAAAAGGAACCCGAGATCCTGTGACTGGCACATCTCTTCTGGAAGGGAGTGATCTAAAATCTGTGTCAATGTCCAGAGCAATCAAACAGGGTGTCTGCTCTCTGGCTCTGAGCAAACTCCTGAGCTTCAGAGGCTGCCCGGAGGCACACTGCCAACAGGTGGGCGTGGGGGTGGGGGACCCTGCTGGCCAGAGCTGCCCCACTCCACTAGACTGAAATCCAAGGTGGGCTCGCCCAGTGCTACTGCGGCAGCCCGAGGAGAAGCAAAGCAGGGGCTTGAACATAGGTTCCCAGGTAGGAAAATCAGCCCATTCCTGGCTGATGACTTCCGTTTGCCCAGCTGGGTGAGAGGCCAACACCTGAGAGCAGGGTCTGGGGTGTTTTGAGGAGAAAGGAGACTGTGTGTTGTTGGGAGAGATGGTGTCAGCCTCTTGAGGAAACCCAGCTGGACAGTTTGGAGGCTCTGGGGCTGGTGGTCATGAGCTTACTGTGGCACACTCCTGCCCCCTAGGGGTGGCTCCAGGTCTTGGCTGCTTGGGCACAGGAACAGTAGGCAGATGTTTGTGTTCAGCCAGGTACCTGATCCTGAAAATGATCTGCTTATGTTAGCACTGGAGGACAGGAGGAAGCTGAAACTTCAAAGTAGTGCAGGTGGCACGGGCTTCCTCATGACCACGGTGTGAGGAGGTGACTGGCACAGTTCCCATGAAACACAGTTCATGCCCATCTTCCTTCCCCTGCCCACCCTTCCCTCCCCAGACCCCACCGAAGCTGAGATTCCTGGGTGGAAATGGAGCCGCCCCTCGCGGGCACCTGTTCCGTGGTGATGGGAAAGTGTTAGGGTCTCACCTGATCCCCAAAGTCCAATCCTCCACCACCTCCTTGCCCATTGCAGAGATTGGTGTGGGCATCACCGGCTTCGGCATCTTCTTCATCCTCTTTGGAATACTCCTGTACTTTGATTCGGTGCTCCTGGCTTTTGGAAACGTGAGTCCCCCGGTCCTCTGTACCTCTCCTTCCCCAGCCCCCTGAGGTCTCTGTCATCAGGAAGGTCAACCCTAAGTTCATTCATGTCACGCCCCATACAGGGTTCAGATATCATCCAACTGGGACAGATGAAGGTCCCTGGGGATGGATAGCAGGGCTTGCCAGGCCCAGAGAAACTGAGGACCTGGATTCTTATGCCAAGCTCTGGGTGAGGTCTTAGGGGTTCTACAATGAACCCCAGCATCTAGGAATAGGGATTATAATGTGTACCTTTGTGGCTGGGGAGGACAGCCATGGCAGAGAAGAAGCCACCTGAAGATGAACACATTTACTGTGAAGCAAGAGGCTTGCAGAAAGAGGAAGAGGAAGGGACTTGGGAGAGGAAATGGGTGTGGGGGTGGATGAAGCACTTGCCGGTGGATGGAACAACAGCAAGAGAAAAGGTGGCGAAGGGGAGGGAAGGCACAGAATATATAGAAGAAAGCCATAGGGTTAAATCTGGTGGGGGCCTCAGCACCCACAAGGGACCTGTAGACAGTGTCTGGACCTGGCACATATTTTGTAGACACTGGACTCCAGAAGGTTCCAGGTGACTTTGGGTAGGATTTCCTAACCTATTTAGGACTCAGTCTTCAGCTCTGTAAAGAGGATCCCACTAAGCATCCCATCTTCCCTGGGAGACACAACGAGAAGTGATGTCACATATGAGGAGGTATTTGGAACCCGAGGACGTGGCTGGGAACTGGAGATCTCCGGGGTCCTCCTTGTCCATCCCTTGCTTCTCTGGGCAGTTCTATTCCTAACTGGCTGGAGTTACTCCAGGGTCTGGGATTCTGCCACACTGCTGCCATATGGTCCTGAGAGTTAGCAAGTCCTGTTCTGCCTGAGTGGCTCCAGGTTCCAGCCCTGAATCCTCCTGGGCCACGTGCTTGTCCTCAGGCTCCTCCCTCTTCCTGCCCCACAGCTGCTGTTCCTGAGCGGCCTCTCCTTCATCATCGGGCTGAGGAGGACGTTTTCCTTCTTCTTCCAGCGGCACAAGCTCAAGGGGACCAGCTTCTTCCTGGGGGGTGTGGTCATTGTGCTCCTGCGCTGGCCCCTGCTGGGCATGTTCCTGGAATCCTATGGCTTCTTTAGCCTCTTCAAGTGAGTGCAGATCCTCTGGGAAGGGTCACACGTATATTGTACATCCCAGGTCAGACCTGGGACACCAAGGGTAAAGGTGGCACTGTGCAGGGGGATGTGGAGGCCCAAGGCAGTGGCAATGGGAGCATGGCCTCCAATGACTCAGTGTCCAGGTGCCAGCAAACCTGGTGCAGGTGCCCCACACCCGATCCAGGGAAGAGGGGAAGGCATCAGGCTAGAGTAATAATAAGGAGAGTAAATAACATGAATAGGGCTTTGTTCGCAGTTCTAACCCCATGTAACAGATGGAAACAGGTACGGAGAGGCGAAGGAGTTGCCCAAGTGTAGGCAGAAGGGCCAAGATTAGAACACGAGGAGTCTGGCCCCAGGGACCTCGTTCTTAACACTTTGCTCTCTCAAAAAAGGGGGTGCCGAATGAACCAAGCCTGCCCCCAGGGCCCAGGGGCCTGCTTTCCTGGGAGCCAGAGCTAGAGCCTTCCTAGTGGGTGGACCTCAGCCTCACTACCTCCCCGGCCCCCTCCTGGGCCATTACTGACTGCCCCTCCCCCCCACTTCTAGGGGCTTTTTCCCCATGGCGTTTGGCTTTCTGGGCACCACCTTCGACATCCCCTTCCTGAGTGCGGTAAGTGGATTGTCCCTGGGGCTTGGCACACCAAGCTGGTAGAGTTGGTCAAACCATGGCCCCAGGTGCAGCGGATTCGCCCCCATCAGACCCCACCCCGGATTCTCCAGTCTCCAGTCCTCGTCCCCTCCCTCCCGCTCCCTCTCCATTTGACAAAAGTGAAGGAGGTGACAGCTATCAGCCACTCCCCACTTAAGTAGAAGAAATGCAGACTCAGACAGTCTAGCTTAGCCAGAAAGTGCCTGGCACTTCTGCAGAGCTGATTAGGTCAGGGCCCAGACATGGAGAAGCTGTGTGACAGCCAGTGAGAGCAGGTGGCGGATCCTGTCCCGGTCCCCAGCCCCTGCACCACCACCCCTGTCTCTCATGAACCCCTGAGAGGTCCAGGGAAGCCCCACGGCCAGCACCCTGGACACATCCCCCGAAGCCCTTCTCCCGCTCTGTGCGTGACAGTGCTCCCGGCCCCCAAGGCCAGCTCTGTAATAGGCTGCGTATGGAGTCTGCTGCCCACTCTTTGTCTGGAGTAATGATTCTTGGCTCCCACAGCTGTTCCGGAGGCTTCAAGGGACCAGCTCAATGGTCTGAACCACAGAGATGAGCTCTTTGCAATTGGATCACTCATTGAGGGGGCTGGAAGGGAGACGGGGGCCGCCTCTCAGGCCCCCACCCAGCACTGACTCACTCCCTGTCATACGGGGCCTCTTCACATCCACAAGGAAGGACGGAACTGAGTGACTGACCTCAATCCCCAAGCAGACTCAAGAGGCTGCCAGACTCTTGGGAGCAGAGATCTCGGCCCCATGGAGACTGGACTGGGGCTGGCATCCCAGCCTCACCCTGTATTTAAAAGTGAAGATTAAATCCTCTAGCTCTGAGTGAGTCTGAGATTCAGAGTGCGTGCGTCCAGCCCTGTCAGTCCATCCTGGGTTCTTGGGGGCTGGCAGGGGTCGGGGGTCGGGGCTGAAACCACACACACACCCCATTCCTCGTTGGGCGGATTCGGCTTCAGTGGGTCAGGTCTGCTCTGCTCACTCTAATTTCCATCCTGGTGTTTAATAATCCTAACGAGTCAAATAGCATGTTTATAAGTTCCTGCCAGCAGTAAGCCTTCGACAAGCCATGGGTACTAACCCTAGGTACTGTCAGAAAGTGCTTCTCCACCATGACCTCACTGTTCTGCACAGCACACCTACCAGGTAAAGCTTGTGCTGGGACAGCTTCCTGTCTGAGGGCAGAGACATGCATACCAGCCCCTGCCTTCAGAGGGCCCAGTCTGACAAAGGAACAGTCCCTGTCCTGGGAGGCCCTTTGTCCAAGGTAAAGAGAGTTCTTGCAGCCTCCGGAAAAAGAAAAGGGTCCCTTGGAAAGTATGAATTTTTATTTGTTAAGGGTCCTCGCAGTACGTAAATGTCATAAGCAATTACAAAAATGTCGCGACGGTGGGTGCCACCGGAGGAGAGGCAGGGTCTCTGTGGGTGTGGTGCAGTCTGGAAGTCCCTTCTCTGCCTCCCGTACCATTTCCCAGGTTCATCCACCATCTAGGCCATCATTTTATTGGCCTTTCTTATAGCCAGCTGCCGACTTCACTGCCTCCCCGGTCTGCCCATGCTGAGCACTGGGCACAGTAATTGAGAGCAGGAAGGTAAGAAGAAAAAAGAAGAGACGCTCCCCCATCCCCCAGGTGCAGAGAGTAGCCCAGGAGGGTTTGCCTCTGGCGGGGTCCAAGCTGACCTGGCTTCCTGAGACCTGGCAGCATGTGGGCAGCGGGCAGCTCCTGGGTCAGGCTGTGCCCTCCCCTCTTCCTCCTCCTGCGCTGCATTCACTTCAGACTGGGTGTGTCTGTGCCTCTCATGGGAGAGGGAACAAGACATTTCACATGCACACACACACACACACACTCCTCCAACAGTCCTCTCCTCATTGTTTGGAACGGAATGGGTCCCCAGCTGAGTGGGCCAGGGCAGGAAGAGGTGGAGGACAAGAAGAACTAGTGAGAATTGGAGTCCAACCTTGGAGGGCTTCTGAGGGGGCGGAAGAGGTTGACTCCAGGCCTGAGAGCCCAGGGGGAGGCCGCCAGCAGGGAGCTGAGCTCTCTGAAGAGGGTCTGGGGAGGGGGTGAGGAGGCAGAGGTGGGCTGATGTCTGAAGACGTCACCTGGGCTTTATAAAAGGGGACCGACTGAGGAGCTGGTGAGAGGCAGCTAAGGAGCCCAGCTCCCCTCCCGCCAGTGCTCGCCCACCCAGGTAGCCTCCTCTCCTCTCCTCTCCTCTCCTCTCCTCTCCTCTCCTCTCCTCTCCTCTCCTCTCCTCTCCTCTCCTCAGAGACCCTGTGGATCTCACCTGGGCCAGGAAGAGCCAAGGTAGGTGCCCTGTGCATCACACTAGGGGAGGCTCCGGAGGGGGCAGGAGGTTAGTTCCCAGACGGTAGGACAGGGGCTGGTGTGTGTGTCTCTGCCCTCAGACAGGTAGACGAAAGGATGGGGAATACTGATCTTTCCCGATGGCCAACTTGGCCAGAGTATTCTGAAATGCCTGGGTGAATACATTGACTTGTATTTTGATCCTGAAGCCAGGACCCTGGGGATCCCAAGAGTTCTTTCTTCCTGCACATGAGATATAATGAAAAAACTATCTGTGGCTGGGATTTGAGGTTGCAGTAGCTTCTAGAGGGAGCTGGGGGAACCCTTTAGGGCTCATGGGCTCAATGGGGCTCCTCAGAGCAGTTCCTCCCAATACAAACTGGTGTATATATATATATATATATATATATATATATATATATATATGTGTGTGTGTGAGGTGTTCGTGATATGTGGGTTTGTGTATGTGTTGTGGGACGTGTGTGCACGGTGTGTGGGGAGCATATGTGATGTGTGCGGTACGTGTGTGTATGTGATGAATAGCATACACATACCGTGGTATGGGGGAGAGTGGAATATGCATAGGTGTGCATATGTAGGGTAGTGCTGTGTGTATGTTTGTGTGGTGTGCGTGTGTCTGTGTGTGTTGGTGCGGGCAGAGTTCCTCCTTGGTGCACATGGTAAATGCTGTCCACAATGAATGGGGCACTCCAGTGGGAGGGGACAAAGCAGGTCACCACCCTCCAACCACCCAGCCTGCCCACCTGCCCTCCGTCGTTCACCATCCTGCTTCTGCACAGTGGTCAAATGTTCCATCTGCAGCGCACATCAGCACACACTCCTGCCTGACTCCGACCCTCCAAAATGAAACCTGCAGGGTTCTTTCTCCCTGGGAGCTCTTCCTCCTGTCCTCCCGGAGAACCCACAGTGCGCTCCGCACCCAGACCCGCCTATCACTCCTGTGCCCCCGACACCATCGCCCCCGCAGCGCCCTGCAGGGATTGCCTTCTGCAGACCTCCTTTCTTCTGGTTGACTAGGCATCATCATTAAAGCCTGTCTGGACCCTCCAAGTTAGGCTTCCCCAGCTCCCGTAGCCCCCCGGGTACTCACATGGGCCCAGTGTGTCATTCACAGTGTTATTTTGAAATGATCTGCTCAGGAGTCAATTTCCCGTGCTGGACTTGAGATCTTGGGGGCAGGCAGCAACCCTGCGTCAGCCCGTCTGTGCACCCCCAGCACCTAGCACAGCACCAGCTCCTCAGTGGTGCTCAAGGAAGCCTTCCAAACCAACCAGGACCCTGCATGTCCAAGGTCTGAGCCGCTTCTACAGCATTCTCTCTAGTGGGTTAAACCTGCTTCTATTCCACATCCCACCCCAGGCCTTAAGGCAGGCGCAGAAAGCTCCAGTCTGAGTTTCAAGGTGTCACAGAATCAAAGCCTGCAAGGACAAATAACCATATCTGTAGGCAGCAGTGAGCAGTCTGATCAAATGCCCCCATTTTACAGATTGACTGATGAGGCCTGGTAGGGGGTGACTTGCTCAGGGCTTGTGAAGCAAGGGCAGAGCTGAGGCCAGGTTGGAGTAGTGTTCCCATCGCAGGATTCTTACCCTGCACAACATGTCTGAGTCCTGCATCAGGGAGTGGCAATTGCAAGGGAGGCATGAGCTGGGTAGACATCAGGAAATGATGATCACAAATGATCCCCCGCCTTCCCCACGGACAGAGGCGCTAGTCTTTAGGTCTGTACACAGTGCCCCCTGCCTCCTCAGAGGTTTGTCTTTAATCCTGTTTATTGAATACTATCAAAGTGCCTGATGACTTTTTCAAAGAGGAACCGGACTTGGGGCTGGAGTAGTGGGGTGGGGGGGCAGCAGGCAGAGCAAGATGGCGGGGGAGGGAAGAGGGGTGGCGGAGGGTCAGGATGCACATCTCCCTTCTCAGCAGCCAAAATGATGAGGCCAATTCAATCCATATCCTCTCAGAGCCCACAGAGAATAGACTGTGGAGACAATTGACCTGATAAATCAGAGGAAGGCTTTTCTCATCCCCGAATTACAGGCAATAAGAATTTAATGATGGTCTTCCAGACTGTGAAGGGCTCTGAGAGAGAGCAAGATGACCCCCCCCTTCTTTCGCCTCTTCCTTCCTTTTTTTCCTAGAAATGATAAAGAATTGGGTTTCTATTAAAGCAGGACGGAACAGGGCCAGGCTCAAGAAGACACATGCTAAGGGGAGAGTGGAACTCAGGCGAGGCTGGATTTGTGCAGAGCCGACATGCTCCTGGTTCCAGAGAGAATGCTTTAAAGACTTTGCCCCACTTCCTTTCCCTGCCAGCTCCCACGCTGCGTCTCTCCCCTCCCCTCTCCAGCATTCCTCTCAAGCAAACCTGACCTTCAGAATCCTAGCCATTCTCCAACCCGAGAAATCCTGCCCCTTCCACCAAACGAAATCCTTCCTTCCTCCCTACCCATCCTCCTTCAGGAAGCGCCCCCTCTGCTCCCAGCACTAGCCCAGATTCTGCACCTGACCTAGTCCTTGTTCCCTCTCTCTGTCTCAGCCTCAGCGCGCTTCCAGGACCTGTCTCTTCTCATCAGGATGAACGCACTGATTTCTTGGCCACTACTGCTTTTCCTCTGTGCCACCTCCTTCGGGGACCCACTGGCAAAGGTGGCACCTGTGGATGATCCTAGACCCATAGGTATGCATCGTCTGGGGAAAGGCAGGTCATGGAGAAATTAGGTTGGCTGTATTTTTCCAATTTTAGCCAGTCGACTGATAGGAGTTTAACACTGCATTTGATGGACCTCTAAGATGGCCACGTGTGCATTGCATGGAGAAGAGGGACAGTTTATCACCGTAACCAGCATCAGGAGGCTCACCTAGGCTCAGGTGCTCATTAGACACCAAGCTCCTTCATGGTTTTCTCAAAGTGTTCTCTGGGTGGATGTTAGGAAAGAACTTAATATTCAAGCTTCTCTTATCAGTGAATCCAGATCCTTTATAAGGGGATTTGAAAAAAAAGAGTCTAAACCCAAGACAGACCCTTAATACCTGTCAATCTTGTGAGATCACCAGGGAACTGATGCGTTGGGGAAACTGAGGCCTAAAGAGGGAAGAGACTTCCCCACCTGCAGAAGCACTAGGTGCCAGCACACCCCAAGAGCGTGTCTGCTAAGTGGCGTGAGCTATAAAGGTGCTAGTCCCGAAGGCAGGTACATGAGATTGAACACTTCTTGGTTGTCAGTTTTCTGGGCAAACTTGCCACTTAGCCTCTCCAGTTCCCAGCTATGGAACTCGGGGCAGACTGCACATTTGATATCATAACCCCACCACTGCCTACGGATAATGGGCTTTGGCTGTTTCTGGCAGAGGGCTTTAGGGGAGGCCACACACACAGTGGCCGAAGCAGTGGTCCTCCTGCTGGCTTAGTGACTATAACTGAGATCCCCTCTCCCATCTTTGTCTGACCCTCAGCAAGGAGGGAGGGACCTCCTAGACAGATGGTTATTAACTCTGGACCATGTCCAGACTCCTCCAAAGTGTGCCAGGGCATTGAGGAGCCAGGCACAAAGCCAACCCCCACCCCAACACACACTCGATGGCAGAGGAGGCCTCCTTTCCACTAATCTCTTAGCAGAATTGGCTGACTTATTGTCTATTCAGAGCTGGCCGCCCTATTTTACTGCCAAAAAGTATAGTGAACTTAATGAGCCTTGCATGTGAAGTGCCCTCCAAATGAGCCTTTTTAACCCTCAGTGTGAAGGGGAGAAATGACTGCTGGGTGGGGGAGGTGAGCCAGTTAAGGTGACCTAGGTCATTCCTGGCCTTCATCGGTCCTGATATAGCTTAATAGAGGGTCACAAATACTTTTATCAGAGATCAGGGTTGGATCACAGGTGTGTGGAGGCACAATGGCCTTGGTTTCACTTTCTTAATTTGTTACAAGTTTTTCATTAGAAAACTAAATAAAATACAAAATAGGGCTGAGGAATGGGGATTGAACTCAAGGGCACTCGCCCACTGAGCCACATTCCCCAGCCCTATTTTGAATTTTATTTAGAGACAGGGTCTCACTGAGTTGCTTAGCACCTTGCTATTGCTGAGGCTGGCTTTGAACTGGTGATCCTCCAGCCTCAGCCTCCGGAGCAGCTAGGATTACAGGCATGTGCCCAGCAGCTTTTATATATTTAACAAGGATTTATTGAGGACCTATTATGTGTGAGGCTGTTTTGAGCATTTTCAGAAGGTGGGGGGATAGGTGGATGAACTTGGCTGCCACCCACCCCAAGGAGTCCCAGTCCAATGGGGAGCCAGATATGGAAACACCCAGATGTCAGGCAGAGCCAGAAGAGGGGCAGAGCTGAATGTCCCCAAATACTTTGGTTTTCTTAATTTCCAAACGCAACCCAATTTCCTAAAAGAAAGTAAATTCATACAAAAGTTATTTAAGATAATCTAGGAAACACTGGAAATCAAAGCCATGTTGAAGGAGAGAAGGGCAAATGGTCTAACCACCCTAGCTGAGAGGTTGGTGTGCGGTTCTGCACTGCGATTAGCACTGAGCTTCCTGGAGGTGAAGGGACCAAGAGTAAGCATGAGATGGAGATTTAAGGGGACGTTCCAAAGCCATATTTCCTGGTCCCTGGCCTTACCTCCCTGTCTCCCCTGTACTATCTGTCCTAGGCCAGAGACTGGGACCTCTGACGGCCCTGGACCCCTGGGAGCAGGACCTGCGGTGCACGGAGAGGAAGCCTGTCCCAGCCGGGCCGAGCCCTCGGGGGGCCTCGCTGTGTCCCCCTGGCGAGAGCCCTGTGGGGTCCCAGGTGATGGGTCCATGCTCCCCGCGCAGTCGCCTGATCCCCGCGCCCCGGGGCGCGGTGCTGGTGCAGCGGGAGAAGGACCTGTCCTCCTACAACTGGAACTCTTTCGGTCTGCGCTATGGCAAGCGGCAGGCAGCGCCTGGAAGCCGCCGGGGAGGCGCTGAACCTGGCCCAGGGCGCAGGTGCAGGCAGTGAACTTCAAACCCCGACTAAAGGCCGAGCATGCAGAGGGTGGGGGTGGGGGTGGGGGTGCGCTAGACAAAGCGGGGCGGGGAGGGGGGACTTGAGCTTCTGCTTGAGGCAATAAAAGTAATGCTGCCAACTCAGGAGCTGTGATTAGCCACTGATTTGTGCAGGCAGCGCTGATGAGGTTGTTCTCCTTAATAGCATCTTGGGCTGGTTTTAAGATGTCTCTGGTGTCCTCAAGGTCAGTGCTTCTCAAACTAGATGTGATGAAGTACCCCTTTGCTGGTTCCCCGGTCCTTTTCAGACAACTCATGAATGAATGAATGAATGAATGAATGAATGAATGAATGAATGAATAAATAAATAAATAAATAAATAAATAAAAAGAACCACTGGGAACCTGAACAATTTTTAAACAACTAAAGAGAAGCCCAAATTGAATGCTGCGTGCATGTTTCAGCAATATCCAATTTCTACCCAGCATTCTAAAGCCATTCTCGTAATTCCTAGGCTCACCCCCCTGCAGATGGGTAGCACTGGGTAGCATTTTGCAGAGGGACATGGGCCAAGACTCATACTTTGAGTAGGAGGCATAGACCAGTTAAGTACCTTTCTCTTTCCTCAGCCAGTTGGACAGCTTGATCTGTACCTGTTCCCCAAGGGTTAAATATCACTTGAGCCCCACCGTCAGCTCTCTGAGGGGGTGCTTGGCCACGCAAGGAGTACCACCAGTGGACACAGCCATCCACCCTCCCCCAGGAAAGCCAGACTGGATCCCATGTCACACTGTCACTTCTCTTCATCCTCGTAAACCACCCAGGGAGAGAGGCATGTATTAGCCCCATCCTTACATGCAGAACCCTAAAATCCATAAAAATAAGTCACGCACTCAAGGCACACAGCCAGCAAGTGGCAAGCCTAATAGCTCTCCTGACGCCAGACTCTGCTCTGTGCACTGCTGTGCCTCTCTGAGATGGTGGTCCAGATCCAGAAACGGTATTCAACCCCCTGGGACATCCTGGGGGCCCAATAGCTAGGGAGGAGAAATTTCAGTAGGAAAGAGTAGACCTTGTCACTAGGAAAACCCCAGGAAATCTGCCCTCACACCCACAAGACAGCTCCTAGGGTCCCCCTATCCTGCTTGGTCTGAGATGGAAATGTTCTTTCCCAGAGGGATTATGGGCCCCGCCCCCCATACGGTGAAGCACCACAGTTTTCTACCCATTACAGAAACCAGGACTCCACAGGATGGAGGCAGAGCTGTGTTGCTATGGCAACAAGATAGGCTGCCAAGGGAACGTGACAGCCTGCCCCACCCCCATCTTTACCCTTGAAACCGCCCTCCAGGATCTCTCAAACTACCCATACTGCTGCGAGCTCACGTCAGAGCATGTCGTGACAGTGTGTCACTGTTGATATTCAGAAGGATATTTCTACCCCAGCAGCCGGGGGTGTGTCTCTCTGTACCTTCTGAAGAAAAATCATAAACTCAGCACCTATAGGGGAGGTCTCCTAGCCCCTGGAACCGAGCCTTGGGTAGGTGGAGGCTGATGGGTCTCCACAATTTGCTCTTAGTCTGTTTTACAAAAGTCTCTATGACCCCCTTCTACTCCTTCCTCATAGCCTTCAACTTAGGAAGATGGCGGCCTTGAAGGTAGGACAGGCAAGTGAGTCCTCAGGCAGCCTGTCTGTGTGTGAGAGGGGTAAACATCAGACACTGTGCATGTTTCCATGCGTGCGCCTGCGTGTCCTTGCGTGTGGTGTGGGCCCCTCCAAACACATTCCAAGCCTGTCAGCTCTCACCACAGCCCAGGTCTCTGTTCTGGCTGACCCAGAGGCCCTACTTCCACAGACAGCTAGCAGGGAGCTGGTGGCCTGTCCTGTGCTTCCTGCCCCAGAACTGCTACTTGTGAGACTCTGACTTTACAGTTCTTGACCCCATATCTTGGTGGCGATCTCTGTGGGATTTATCCCCCCCAAAAGGGATCTTTGGTTTTATGTGGCTCCAGTCTAACCCTGAACCTGCTCTTCAGATTGGAGGGAAAGTGGAGAGAAGATTGGGGGGCTCCAAAAGGCACATGACTTGACCCACAGGGGTTTCCAGCTACCCTCTGAGCTGCCAGATAGGCTCAGAGCTGGAACACTGGAACCCAAAGACCTGGAAGCAGAGCTTGGTAGGGGCACTCAAATCTACTTCTTTTTGAGATCTCTGAACAGAGCCCAAGGGGTGAGAAATCAGGTAGGCAAGGGCATCTTTTGTTAAGGGAAGCTAAAAGGTCTCTTCCCTGGCTTTACCCCTTTTGGTAAGTCTTTCATAATAGTAGTGGGCTGTTCTCCCATCCTGTGGAAAGAAATATGGAGGACAGAGGTGAGGGGTGCAGGGAGATTTCTGTCTTTAGTATCACTCTTAAAAATCCCACAGGTGATTTCTTAGGACTGCAGGATCACCTCACTCCAGCTTCAACAACCCCTAGAGGTGGGAAGTAAGATTCCCATCTTATAGAAGAAAGAACTGAGGTTCAGAGAGGTTATGCCCCCATCACATAGCTAGAAAGTTCTAGTGCCCAGAGTCGGACGCATTCCCACATTCTAACTGCAAACTCTATGCTGCAGGCTCTCCTTCCCTTTCAAGTATGGCTGGGTGGCTGACCCAACCCTCTGCCCCTTCCTCGAGGGATAGTCCTGGGAAGCAGTGGACAACCAAAGCAAGTCTAGCCCCAGGCCTTCTCCCTGAGGCCAGGAGCCAGGCCTCTGGTTTTTTCTAGTAACTTCCCCAGGCTCAAACTAGGTCACGAGGGGTGAAGGACATTAAGTCCAAAGAGAGCTAGCGTGCCTTCCTCACTTTCTGAACCTGCTTCCATTTTCCATCTCTGTGTTCAAGACACCCAGGCCAATGTGGTTGCTTGCGCTTGTGTGGTTCAGAGTGGGGAGTCTGGGGCAGGACTTGCTTTTGGTTGTTGGGGGGACCAGGACATAATAAAGAGCCTATTTGTCACCTCAGGATTTGATTTCCAGTCATTTCCCTCATATCCGTCCATTTTAGTCTTTACAAATATTCCTTCAACTTGTAACCTCACAAGATGGTAAAAAGTCCCATTCTTGACACATTTGTGCCTTCTCCCCAATCCCTGAAATAAGAAATAAGAGCAATATAGACCCTCCAGGACAGAGAAGGGAGAGGAAACCATAGCAGGTGGGAAATGAAGCAAGAGGTTGAAGATGGTAATTCCACAGAGGGTCTGGCCGAGTGATGGAACCTGCGAGGGGCCCCTGAGGGACACTGCTGACTGTCACCCAGGACCTCCCCTCTGGACATGGAGGTGTCTGGTAGGAATGAAGCCTGAACTGAAAACTGGGGGACTGGCTGAAAATCTACATGTGGGGTTAGACTTTCTGAGCCCAACACAGCCACAGTCTCCCACTCCCCCACTGGGAAGAGGCAGGGGGCTGCTCTAGGGAGGACTACAGTGGAGATACTCCTATTTAGTGAGGACCAAGACAGAGACCCTTGAAGAGAGGGACTGTGCATGCTTGCTTGGTGAGTCCCCAGCCCCTTCACTCTCTGCTCCAGGACTGCAGGCAGCAGCTATGTGCCTCCTGACAGGAGATGACAGATAAAAGTCCAAAGATAGAGGAAGGAGCCCCAGGAAAAAGCCAGCTCAGAGTTTCAACTACGGTGGGGTGCTCCAGCCTTTGAGGCTTGCCTGGGTATGCTGAGTTTCCAGGAAGTGGAGATCAAAACCAACAAACACAGGGCAGACAGACAATGCAGAAAGCAGATTGATCATTTTCTGTGTGTAGTTAAAAAAAATTCATAAAATTCACCATCTTAACTTTTTTTTTTTGTACTGGAAATTGAACCTGGGGTGCTTAAACACTGAGCCACATCCCAGCCCTTTCTAATATATATATATATATATATATATATATTAGAGACAGGGTCTCACTAAATTACTTAGGACCTCACTAAGTGGCTGAGGCTGACTTTGAACTTGGGATCCTCCTGCCTCAGCCCCCCAAACCGCTGGGATTACAGGTGGGTGTCACTGCGCCCCACCCATTGCCAGCCCATTTTAACATTTTTCAGTGTACAGTTCATTAGTGTTAATTATATTCACACTGTTGTGTAATGGATCTCCAGAAACTTTTCATCTCAGAGATAACATTTTTAAAAAATTAGTCTGTGATTATTATCCTCTGGGGGAAGAGGAGAGAAAATTTTGTTTCCATAAAAAAGCAGTAGAAGCAATAAAAACAGGAAGAAGCAGATCAGAAAGGACCTTTGAAAGTTAAGAACAGGAGAACAAATTTAAAAAAAAAAGAAATAAAAGGGTTGGAATGTATACTTAAGGAAATCTACGAGGTAGGACAAAAAGAAATCAGGAGGTGAAATATTAAAAACTTGGGAAAACAAAAAGAATGTTGGCACATCCTACTACCATGAGTTCTAGAAGAGAGAAAAGAAGAAGGAAAGGGTAAAAGTGACCCAAGAATTCATGCAGGACACGGAATTGCACGGAACAGAGGGCATGGGTTTTCAGGTTGAAGGGGGAGCTCATGGAGCATCCAGGTCATGAATAGGAAAGACCCAGACTTTCCCCGGCTGTCCCCTACACCCCCCCAGCTATGCTTTTGCTGGGACACTCAGCTCACAGTGTCCCCCATCCCTCCAAAAGAACCACTCCCCCCCTGCACTCAGCCCAACCCTCACCCACACTCCATGAGCTGCTCTCTGCCACACCCTTCTCTGGCAAAGACACCCTCCAGGTTTTTTGACACCAGATCTCCAGGGCCAGTTGGGAAAAAGCAGTTTCTCCTGTCGCTAGCCGGGTCCTGGATGCACCTTGTGTCCCCAGGGCTGCCCTGTGACCAGGCTCTCCCCCCAAGCCCCGACTCCTCTTGCCAAACTTCTCCTCCATCCAGGCCTCTGCAGCTCCCAAGACCCAGATGACCTTCTTTGGTTTCCCTGGGTCACTGCTTGAACAGGCCTCAGGTTAGGATCACCCCAACCCTATGGCTGAATTCCCGCCCATCCAAGGTCCCCACAATAAACAGCTAAGGACGTCTGGTCCTCTCCTCCCAACTCCAGCCCGGCTCCAAGGTTCTCCTGCCCAGCTCCAACGCCTGCCTTCCTGGGAGCTCTGAGTCACCCTTCCGTCCATCCGTCCTCCCACACCAGGCCGCCCTGGATGCTCATTAAGCCCCACTGCTCATTAAGGTCCCAGCTGCTCAGCTCTGCTGAGCTCGGGGCTCCCCACTGATTGAAAAATTCCTCCGAGGAGCCAGCTGGGGTCCTCCAGGGACAGACGTGGAGCAAAGCGTGATATGAGGAGGACAGGTAGCACACAGACGCGTCACGGGCATTCTTCTTCTCTCCTCTCCTGCTTCTCCATTTTCTTTTTTAGAAACAGAAGCATGATGAGCCCAGAGATGCCCAGCTCCCAACACTGAACACACGGAATCCAATTTCTATATCGCTCTATTTTTTTGTTGGTGAAGGAGTTGTACTGGAGATTAAATCCAGCAGCGCTTTACCACTGGGGCACATCCCTAGCCCTTTCTATTTTTTATTTGGGGACCAGGTCTCATTAAGTTGCTGAGGGGTTTGCTAAACTGCTGAGGCTAGCCTTGAACTTGTGGTCCTCCTGCCTCAGCCTCCAGAATCGCTGGAATTACAGGCATGAGCCAGTGAACCCGGCATCAATCTCTAACTCTTCCTACCTTTCTCTGAGCAGAGGCCATGGTAAGAGTTTCCCACTAAATACCGATGGCCAGGAAGAAATCCAGGCCTGGGCCAGGCTTGGTGACACCCACCTGTAATCCCAGCAGCTCAGGAAGTTGAGGCAGAAGGAACATGAGTTCAAAGCCAGCCTCAGCAAAAGCGAGGTGCTAAGCAACTCAGTGAGACCCTGTCTCTAAATAAAATACAAAATAGGGCTGGGGATGTGGCTCAGTGGTTGAGTGCCCCTGAGTTCAATCCCTGGTACCCAAATAAATAAATAAATAAATCCAGGCCTGTTTCAAATTGGACATAAATTGGACTTTATGTTACCTAACCTTTCCTCCCTCTACTCTTGACCTCCCAAGGTTACCCCCAACATCCCAACTCCCTTGGAGTCATTTATCGCAGAGGAGGGTGGGAGTTGGGGCCCCGGATAGAGCACCCCTCAGCACCACTCATCTCCTGAGATTCCCGATTCCACTCTTTGCGCTGGCTGTGAAATCCAAGCAAGATGTGAGGATCTGGCTCAGACTGGATTTATGCTTCCTCTGACTGGTTCTCATGAACTGCTCTGCCCCCCTGGCAGAGGGCAGGAGCCATAAAACCGTCTCCTCTGCCCCTACTCGCTCCAATCCCTGACCCTGACCTCCAGGTGACGCAGCCTGGGCCCAGAGAGGGCATCCTGGGGACAATTCTGTGAGAATAACCGGACCCCTGGGCCAAGAGAGCCTGGGAGATGACCTGATAAGGGACCTGCACACTTTCCTTTCTGTCCCACGATGCAGGACACCGGAAGGCGGAAGTCAGAGGGAAGGAGAACCTTCTGGACTATCTCACCCCACCCCAGCAGAAATGGCAGAGGAACAGGGTGGGCGGCCGGGCAGAGAGGGAACCCCCAGAGCTGGGGGGCCCTGGGGCAGCCGGCCCTCTTCCCTGCCACCGGGAGTTCCCTGGCAGCTGAATGCCAGCCTCAGCGTGACTGTCCAGGGTCTCGGGCACACACATGCTGGGCAGCTGACAGCACTTCCTTAGAAGGGAACTGAAGCCAAGTGCTCCTCCCGCCACAGCCCAAGGACGCAGTTCTGCATCAGTCTGGCTCAGCTCCTCTTAGAAAGTCCTTCAAGGGCTTCCGGTCACCCTGGGCCTTCTCTCCTCCAGAGTCCTCCACTCACCTTCAGTTCTCCCCCTCCCTGCTCACTGCCTCCAGACCCCGGGCAGTGCTTCTTGATGGGGGTGCCCATGTCAGTGGGGTCCCCTCCGTCAGGTGCTGAGCTGGGGTTGAGCCCAGGAGAAGCTGTGGGCCTCTTGCTTCTTAGACATGGATTCCTAGCCTGTCCTGCTCCCTGCAGCTCCACCATCCACCCAGCCTCTATGTGAGGGGGCAGAGTTACTGTTTCTCACCTCTGTCTCCTGGCAAGGTCACTCACGCTTCTCATTCACACCTATGTGCACTTCTGGGGGTCGGGGGTAAGTGTGATCCTGGTGGAGGAAGGGGATGATGAAGGTGTGAATCTGTCTGGAGGAAGGGGATGATGAAGGTGTGAATCTGTCGGGTCCACATCCCTTCCCCTGTTCTGGCCCCAGCTCAGCGCCCCTCTCTTTGGAATCCTACACTCTTCCAGCCACCCCTGATGCTCACAGCCACAGAGAGAGGGTTTCAAGGTGAAGCCATCAGCTGGTTCTTCCCCAATCCTTCTGTAGCCTCAGCGTTCTCATCTTAAATTGGGGACTAGCCCTGGCCACTTCATGGGGTTGCTAAGGGACCAATAGGCATCAATATTCAAAGTGCACAGCACATTGTAGGTGCTCAATAAAGGAGGCTGGTGGGACTGGTGTCCTGAGCAGTCCTGGGGCTGACCCCCAGCTCCCCAGGGCACTTCCCTCTTATTTGTTCCCTCCTTGCCCCTATTCCCTGTCCTCTAGGGCTTGGGAGAGGAGAGAAAGAAAGAGGGAGGGTGGGTAGTCAGTCACCCTCACTGGTCACAACCACGATGGAAAGATGGCCTCAGTCTTTTTTGGGGGGAGGGGATGGGGGAGCCTCTATCTTAAGCCAGTCTCCTGAGCTTCGTGACAGACCCTCCACCAGCAGGGAGTCTCACGGTGGGACCGGGGAGAGCCAGGAGCAGGACACAGGCATCATGGATCGCGGCACCCATGAGGATATGGTGCGGGAGCTGCGGGCCCCACCCTGCCACTGACTGTGACTTGTCCGGGCTCCTGTTTCCCCCTGTTGCTGGGTATCATGCACCCGCTTCCCAGGCCGACGTGGACGCTGGGAGGTGACCCTCCTCCTTCCATCACAGGCTGTTTGGCCGGGTCCTTCCTGGATCTGCAGGTCCTGCCCCGTCATCTACCAAAGACTTTGGCTCCTGATTTACAGACCTCCGCAGCCGGTGCCCTCTGCGATCCTCCCGATGACATCACCAACCACGCAGACGGTGACCCAGCTGTACCCTGGCCTCTCAGCTCCTCGGGTGCCCCACCCCCACCTCCCCACCTCCTCCTCACAGCCCAGCTTTGTGGGTCCGCTCTGGTCACCACCCACCCTCTCTTCTCTCCCGCCATGGTCCTTGGCTTCCTCCCAGCCCAGCTTCCCGTCCTTCTGTAGCCACCCCATACCCACAGCCTCTCCATGACATTTTGCTCAGACCCTAGATCCCTCTGACCCTCATCTCTGACCACGCAACCCTGGGGGATGCCAGCCATGCCCTTTCTCTGAATCTGTTCCAAGCCACCGAGCGCTAGGGTGGTGGCACAGGAATCAGAATAGGGCAGACTGGCTTCCTGTGGAATCCTGGTCTCCACACGTCTTGGTCTCCTGCAGAACCTCCGGGTTCCCGAGGTCACTTCTTCCCATTTTCTGTGATAACTTCCAACCTTCTTCACGCCTACAAACCCACTCCCACCCCCGGCTCTCAGTAGAGGGCTTTGCTTGTCCAAGAAGCTACCAGCCATCAGGCAGGAAGTCCCTTAGCTCCCAGATAAACTCCCCCCCCCACCCCATTCCGCTGGAGGGGGTGCCCACCCCGGCTTCCCCACCCTGGGAACCTCCGGACAGTGATCTCCCTGTGCAGATCAGCCCTTCCTCTCCACGGAGTCCGCCTCCCTCCTATCATGAGAGAGAGAAGCCCCTCATTTGGTCCTCATTCCCCTCTAGCTGTCACCCCCTGTCCTTTCCTTACAACCCAACTTCTCAAAACAGTGTGGCAGCCCACGCCTGTGATCCCAGCAGCTCTGGAGGCTGAGGCAGAAGGATCATGAGTTCAAAGCGAGCCTCAGCAATTTAGGGAGGCCCTAAGCAACTCAGTGAGACCCTGTCTCTGAATAATATACAAAGTAGGGCTGGGTTAAGCGCCCCTGGTTTCAATCCCGATACAGAAAATAAGTAAATAAATAAAAATAGCTGTTTTGTTCTGCTTTGCCTGCACTGTTTTCCTCCTCTTTCTGTCACCTTTTGTCACTCCAGGCTCTATTATCAGGCTTACTGAATATTTGCTAATGAATGAAACAGGATTAAAAGTGCACTCGAGGCCCCAAGAGCTGCTTCATCAATGTTCATTCAATCTGACAAGTGTTCCCGCCTTTGGGGGATTCTCAAAATGTCTTCCCCATCCCCAAATAATTCCCCCACTGCCAATCAAGGTTGAAAATTTACCGCCAGGGCCTATCATTCAGGAGGCTGTTATCTCTGAGCAACAGAAATTAGTTCAACTCTTTTCTGCCCCCAGACAGTGTAAAGAACTGTCCCCCAAAGGCTCAGGATTTGAAATGCCTGGGGCCCACCAGCATCCTCTGCATGGCACATATGTGGAAACAAAGACCAGAGAGAGGAAGGCAGGGTCCTGAGGTCACCCAGCGAGCTCATGATAGAGTGAAGTCTAGAACCCAGGTCCCTGAGAACTAGCTCAGGATTCTTTGCTGCCTCTGGCAATTCACTTGTTTAATGAATATTAAGCCACACTACGGGCAAGAGGGAGAGGATACTATGTATTTTGGGGGGTGCGAGTTAACAGGGATTGGACTAGGGTGCTCGACCACTGAGCCACATCTCCAGCCCTATTTTGCAGTCTCGCTGAGTTGCTTGGTGCCTCACTGTTGCTGAGGCTGGTTTTGAACTTGCGATCCTCTTGCCTCAGCCTCCTGAGCTATTGGGATTATAGGTGTGCGCCACGGTGCCTGGCTGAGAGGATACATATGTAAAACAAGAAAGAAAGAAACAAACAAAAAATAGCTACAGGACAGAGGAGGTTTTGCTCCAGAGAAGGGCCTGATGGTGCCTCAGAGCCCCAGCAGGAAGCGTCACTCCAGGTGGAGTCGGGGCCTGCTTGGTGGAAGAGGTGGTGATGTTTGAAACAGGCCTTGAGAAATGATCACGGAGAAGTCAGGAGAGGACGCGGTAGCACTCACCCTGGGACTCCGGCAGGGGTGTGTTGGGGAGCTCCCAGACTACTGGCAAAGCCACAGGGACAAAGCAGGGAGACAGAGTGAGGGCCAAAAGGAAGGCAGAGCCCAGCAGGAGGAGCAGGAGGAGCTGAAAGACCAGCGCGCCCCACAGTCTTCTGTAGAAGCCTCCCCAGGCCTTGAGAGCCGCCCTTCTCTCCCTCCATCACCGGGTCCATGGAGAATGCACACCCAGCTCCCTGCCGCCATGTGAGACCACGCTCTGCTTCTTCCACTCAGGAACAAGTCAGGAAGGTTCCCCGCGTTCCACATGGGAACCTGGGAGGTAGCCTGGGAGGAGCCAGGGGCAAAGCCAAGGCTAATACATAGGACGTAGCTGGGGTCAGGTGGGGGCCAGAAACCCAGGCTCCATGGCGGTCCAGGCCCGGACTTTGTCCTTGATGACTGCTGCAGCCCCTCATCAGTCTCTGTCCACTCTGGGGTCTCAAGGCCACGCCAGACAGAAGGCTGCTGGCGTCACTGGGACAGAGCTGCTTTCCCACAGCCCCTTCCTCCAGCCCCTCTGCTCTGCCTCTGAGACCTGGTCACCTTTCACCCACCTAGCTTGGTCCCACGGGTGGGATTTATGACTGGCTGCCCTGCCGTCTGTCCCTAGGTAATAAATCAGGGCAGAGCAGGAGCAAAACCCTCTCAAGTGCACAGTGTATAAAAGAAGGGCTCAGGAGCCACAGGCTTCTGTGGATCCCAGAGAGAGCCCAAGACTGAGCGGAAGCATGGACGGACGGAGCAGAATGCCCCGCTGGGGACTCTTGCTGGTACTCTGGGGCTCCTGCACCTTTGGTCTCCCTGCAGACACATCCTCCTTCCGACGGTAACCTGGGAAGAGAGGGGGTGGCAGGGGTGAGCTCTCAGATACATGGGGTCACCCAGTGTTCATGACCAGCCAGTCAGGGAGGTATGGTACTGTTCAGAGAGGTGAAGTGACTTGCCAAAAGTCACACAGCCAATAAGCGACACTGCTCAGGCCTGGAGATCATCTCTCTTAATCTCTTCCTAGAGCTTTTGATTCCTGCCCAGAGCTCCTTGCTTGGCACTGTGGGGAACTCGAGATGATTAAGACATGTCCTTCCCCCCAAGTAGCTCACAGTCTAATTATTAAGAAGTGTGTGGGTAGTTAAGTCTATCGAGTAGAGTTGGTTTTAATTCTGCTCCCCTAGAAGAACATCTTAGCTCTGAAACCATGGGCAGGTTAACCTCTCCGAGTCTCAGTATACTGTTTTTAAAAACAAGGATGAAAACAGAACCTGCTTCCTAGGGCTGCTTTGAAGATTTAATGAGATAATGCATGTAAGGCTATGAGCGTCTTGCTGTGCCCACGGTAAGAACCCAGATGCTGTTAATAACACACGGCGGATTATCACCAACCTTAAGAGAACGGCTTCCTGCAGCCCCGAGCACGCAGAGAAAGCCCTGACATCCATTTGGTGCCAGGCCCCACAAGTCCCTAAGACTGGAGAAGTGGGAGGCAGAGCCAGAGGCCTCATAGAGAAGCAGGCGGCAGATGAGGCCTACAGGGGGGTCTTGAAGGGCGCAGGCAGGGCTTAAGAGCAGCAGTCGTTGCTCAGCCTATACAAGGCCTAGTATTTAACAGGAGCTCTTCACGTGTCCCCTCCCAAATGATGTCCCCACAGCTCACCATTTCCATTTTACAGATGAAGACTCTGAGGCTCAGGCTCAGCACACACTCCATCTTTGCTTCCAAAGCCTCTCTCAAACTTCTCTAGGGCTCTCAGCTGCTGGGTTGGGGTGTGGGGTAAGAGGATGGATGTGTCCCAGCAGCCCCACCCCAGGATACAGGTAGAGGGATGTAAAAGCATGGAACAAGAAGAAGGGAATCAGGCAAGGGGTGAGAGGGAGGCAAATCTGGGGACAGCCATAAGATTACTTTGCCACCTGTTCCATGCACAGCCCCATGCAAGTCCCTGAGTTAGCTGGAGCCATTAGGCCCATTTATGTGGAGGAGCTAATGGGGATTCAGAAGACGCCCAGAGAGGTTAGATAATGCTCAGAGTCACACAGCTAGCAAGGGGATCCAAGAATGTCCCCACAACCACAGTGTCTTCACCACCATGAGCACCACCCCCATGGGCCCTGTGGTGTGCTGGCTGGAAGGACCCAGGGAAATGGAGCAGGAGCCTGTGTGGGTTGGAGTCCTTGGGGCAAGCTGCCAGGTGGGGATGCACATGGGGCCTCTAAGGATTACAGAAGTTGAGTTGGGAGCCTGGAGAAGGAAGGGATTTTCTGAAAGAGAAATGGCAACAAAGTAAAGGTCCAACTTAGAGACTCTCTGCAGCTAACACGGGAAATGCACCTTCTTTGGAGTCAAACTTCCATTTTCCCATCTGTAAAATGGGACCAAGAAAAACACCCATCACCTGAGAGGGCTAAGGATCAAGTAAAATCAAATGTGATAGGCATGTAGCTCATTTCAGCTACAGTATTACCTAGATAGGCATGAAAGTGTTCACATTCATGGGCAAAATGAGGGGAGGGTCAATAGTGGGCTTGGAGTGTGGGGAGGGATGGAGAGGGCAAGTACAGAGGGACTCACAGCCCAGAAGAAAAAGGGCCTCTCCATCTGTCTGGGAAAGCCACTTAAGTTGGGCTTCAATTCTGGGACTCCTTGGCCACCAGCTAGAGACATCTTCCTCAGGTTCCAGCAGAAAGCCTTCCCGTGGGAGCCCAGGGGACCCTGTATGGGAAAGAGGGCCAGACACAAGCTTGGAATCCCTACTCTACCATTTGGGAGCTACTACCACCCCCAGAACCTTCCCTGTCTGTCAAACAGTAGGGCCAGTTTGCCAAGTTGTTGAGAGGTTTGCTTGGGCATGTGTGCGCTATGGCTGGCACTGCCCCAAGCAATTCAGGGTGCTTAGAATTCTCTTCTTAATTCCACCTGCCAAAGGTGATTGGAAGGTATCTGTACAAGAAGTCCAGGGTCTGGAACTTAGGCCCAAGACACATCTTGCCAAGGGCAAGGTACACTGCCATCTGGAGATACTGGCCGGTCCTTGCCCAACCCAGTTCAATGGGTCCACTCCATCACAGCCCAGGCTTCATGCCTGTCCCCAGGGGTCTTGGAGTCCCCTCCCCACTCCTCATCCCCCCACCCTGACCCTTCAGTCGGCTATGTGCATCTGCTGCCACCTACAGGCCACACATGGCACTGCATCTCCCATCCAGCATAGGGCTGTGGGAGTGTGGCCCCCAGCCTCCATCCACTAGAGGGGACCTCAGTGTGTTTCCTATTTCTCCGCCTGCTGGAGTTCCTTAAAGGCAGTGATGGTCTTTACATCCACCCAGTGCAGTGAGGCACAGAGTAGGTGTTCAACACAGGATGGATGGATGGATGGATGGAGGAAAAACAGCCTTGTCTAATAAAAATCAAACATCAAGAGGAAGTTAGTTGAAGGTGACTTAATACCAATTCAGGTGACTCAGAGGCCTGTACATCCTCCTTCAGAAGCCCTAGGCCCAAAAATGAGTTTTGGGTGCTTGGGCTATGGTCAGCATACAGGTACTAAAAGTCGGTGCCCAGGACTCTCCCATCACTGTGGCGGAGTACAGGGCTCTTCTATTTCCTTCTTCCACTCAGGATCTTCCTCAAGAAAATGCCCTCCGTTCGGGACAGCCTGAAGGACCGAGGCGTGGATATGGCCAGGCTCAGTGCCGAGTGGGGCCAGTTCACCAGGAGGCTCTCCTTCAGCAACAGCACCTCACCAGTGGTCCTCACCAACTACCTGGACGTGAGTGCCTGGCCCTGCGGCTCGCTGTCTGCCCGTCTCCTTTCTTTCTTGGACTTACTGCATTTTGGTTGTTGCCAGCACCGTTCTCCCCAGGCTCTGCTTGAGAACCACAGAACACTCCAGAAAAACCCCATTTTATATCTAGAAAGCCTGAGGTGCAGAGAGCAGGAAAGAACCCAGAGGCAGTGTTAGGTTGGAATCAATCCAGGTCTCAAGCCAGGCACCCCTGTTAGGGGGATGTGGGAGGAGTGTGCAGCTGGGCCTCACGGCCTGTCTCCATGCAGCCCGATGGCTCCGGCTCTGGTGCCTTCTTGGGGTTTGATTCTTTTTCACTGTTCTTATTATGCTTCCTTGTCTTGTTGAAACCTCCATCTCCTGAGATGTCAGGGGACAGTGCCAAGCACCCCCACAGTGCCTGCAGGACAATGGAAACCCAGAGAGGCTGTAGGATCTGCATCATCTTCCCCTGAGAGCCAAGAATGGAAACAGGCAAGACCCCAAGCCCCAGGGGTCCCTGGGCCCCTCCAGCACCCTCTTTCCTTTTACCCCCACAGACCCAGTACTACGGTGAGATCGGCATCGGCACACCACCACAGACCTTCAAAGTCATCTTTGACACGGGTTCAGCCAACCTCTGGGTACCCTCCACCAAGTGCAGCCCCCTCTACACTGCCTGTGGTGAGACATGGCCCCACGGCGCTTGCCCCCAACCTCCCTCCCTGCCACCCTCGGGTAGTCCTACCCCACCCCAGCCAAGTCCATCCTGCTACCAATCAGCTCCTTCCTCTCTGCCCCTGAGCCTAGTGACCCTGACAGGAAGGAAGGTGACTCCCACTTCCCTGATATGACCACCGAGTTCAAATAGCCAGCTCCGGGAGCCACCTGACTACCCAGAAGGCCATTCATTCTCCAGTCTCCCTGAGACTGAGACAGGGCCAAGTTCGTTCCCTCCCTCCCTCCCTCCCTTCCTTTCTTCTCACCTGGATGTGTGTGCACACGAACCTGTGAGTGTAGGAGATTGAACCCAGGGCCTCACACACACTAGGTGACAGGACCAAATTCTCAAACCTGTCCCAGGCCCGTGGGGTCCTCCACTAAGTTTTACTTACTCCAGGCCCAGAATTTTCTCTGGCATTATCAGAGTGGGCAATTCCTTTACAATGCTTCATTGGAGACAAAAGTCTCAAAGATGTGAGCGTGGAACCAGGCCCAAGGAACAGCCCTTGATGCATGAAGCACACATTCCGAGGCCCAGCCTCAGGGCCACCCCATCCCCACACCTAACTCCTCAGCCACATGAGCTGTGCCCATAACCCGCCCTGCCTCCAAGCCCTTTGCCTGGGCGGCTCTTGCGCAGGCCTGAGTCTGTGTCCCTCCACCAGAGATTCACAGCCTCTATGATGCCTCAGAATCCTCCAGCTACTTGGAGAATGGGACGGAATTCACCATCCACTATGGATCAGGGAAGGTCAAAGGCTTCCTAAGCCAGGACGTAGTGACTGTAAGTGAGGCTGCCCCTGGCCATCTGACCACCTACCCTCCTGTCCCCAGGCCCCTGCTGCCCCTCTAGGCTACACTGGGGGCAGCTACACTCAGCCCACCTCAGAGCCTGGGGAGCTGATGATCCCTGTTGCTTCTAGCTGGAGCTGCAAAGAAGCACAAGCGTGGTGGAGCAACCCAGGCTACCTGCCACCCTTGGGTGATGGATGGGGGCATTTGCATCTAATTTGCATGTAGGGCTTGTCCTAGCTCCAAAGCCTCCAGCCAAGGAACCTGCCTGAGGTCACCAGCTCTGACTGGACTCTGAACCAGGCCCTGGATTAAAAACCAGGATATTGTTGACATTGGGGTCAGGCTTAGATCTAGGGTCCACCACAGCTGAGGTTAGAGTCTGGGGTTTGGTGTCAGGGCAGGATTCCTTTTACATTGGGCTGGTGTCTGACCCCTTCCCATTCTGGAGTTTCTTAGCCCCTACTGTGGGGAGGGGTACCCATGGAACCTCAGAGGAAATCTGTGAGCCCCTTTTTCCTCTCCTTGTCTGTGAAATTGGGGTGAAAGAAATCCTGTGCTGAAGACATCCTTAGCCTGCGATGGCAGTGGGGACTGAGGCCCAGGCCTGTGGGCCTGAAAGCAGGGCATGGGGAGGGGTTGTGACATTCTTGGTCTCTCTTCTATCATTGCCTGGAAGGATCACCTTCACAGCCCATGCCCTAGCAGCCACAGGCCACCTCAGCTCTCTCTGAACCCCACAGCACAAGTTTGTTGAAGGAGAGGCCAAGTGTGTGTGTGTGTATGGGGGTATTGATGAAACAATTTTACCCCAAATGGCTGTACCCCGGAGAAGGTGTGTCCCTGGGGCTCCCAGTGTGGAAGCTCAGATCACACCCCAGTTGGCGTGAGCGGTGGGCTTGGTCTCCTCTGGTTCTTCTTCCCACAGGTGGGCGGAATCACAGTGACACAGACATTTGGAGAGGTCACAGAGCTGCCCTTGATACCCTTCATGCTGGCCAAGTTTGATGGGGTTCTGGGCATGGGCTTCCCTGCACAGGCTGTCGGGGGTATCACCCCTGTCTTTGACCACATCCTCTCCCAGAGGGTTCTGAAAGAAGACGTCTTCTCTGTCTACTACAGCAGGTGGGCTCCTGACTCCAGGACCAAGGGCAGAGGAGGGAGGAGCAGAAGGAGCTGGGGAGTAGGAGAGTCTGGGCCAGGATTTTTGTGCTGGTGGTTAGATGGTCAATCAGTACCCAGCGCTGCACTAGCTAGTATGGAGGCCACTACTGAAATATAAATGAATTAAAATTAAGTAAACAACAGCATGAAGTTCCTTGGTTGAACTAGCCACCTTTCCAGTGCTCAGCAGCCACAGTGGATGGTGGCTACCATATTGGATAGTGCAGTGTAGAACAGTTCCATCGTGGCAGAATGTTCTAATGGATAGTGCTGCTTTGGAACAAGAGGATATCGGGTAGGGATTACTGCAGGCTGGAGATGCTGCCTCTGAGGATGATGGCTCCTCCCACACAGACAGCCAACTTCAGTCCTGTATCAGCTTCTGAATTCATTTGCTCACTCATTGATCCAATCAATGCTATGCACCACACACTGTGGTGGGCTCAGCCAGGACAGTGAACATGGCAGACGAGCTTGTGGTTTAACAGGGAAGAAGAAAGGCCACAGTGTGATGGGCACCCAGGGCTATGCTGCTGAAAACCACGGTGCTTCTCAATTCTAGGCTGAGCGACATGTTGTGCTCAGCTCCCGAGTAGGGCTGTGATTTGCTTCAAGCTGCTGGGTTTAGAAAGATGGTCTGAGCTGGAAACAGAAAGGTCGTATGGGTAAGAGCATGAATTGGAGGGGAGGAGCAGAGTCCAGACTGATCTCAGAGGTAAGAGGATTCTCTGGTTGGTGACAGGAAGGGAGGTATTGAGAAAAGGCCACGATTGGTGGCTCTGCAGTCAGGGGCAATCTTGGGAAGAGCCCTTTTAGAGGAAGAAGGGGGAAAGGCCTGAGGGCAAGAGTTAAGGGGTGGAGGTGGGTGTCAGGAAGTGGAGGTCACAGAACGTAGGTTGCTCTGGGAAATTCAGCAAGGAAGGGGGTGTGGGATGAGATCCAGAGAGAAGCAGGGACGGGAGGTGGGTGTTTTTAAATGCTAGAGGATCCTCCAGCAATGCTTGTGGGAGGAGGAAGAAGCCAATGGAAAGCAAGAGATTGAAAATGTGAAAAGGCGATAAATGTGGGTACACAAGCCAGGGCTGCGGAAGGGATAAGGGTCCGACGGTCGGGAAGAAGGCCGACTTTGCTGAGCAGAGGTCTTTCCCTTACCTGGGGCTGGGAAGAAGGGGACATGCAGAGAGAAGCTGAGGCGCGAGGCGAGGGCAGGAGGGAACTTGCCACTGCTGCATGCACACACATCCAGAAGGAGGAAAAACACAGAAATCGACACTCACACGAAAGAAAACGTGCACACATCTACAAATTCTAGAAAAGCACACCACATACACACGCACGCTCTGGAAACCAGCTCCTTGAGCCCTTGGAGGCCTTGCGCAGCATGGAGGAGAGGAAGGCAAGGGAAGTCAGCTCCCCACCAGGAATCAGGAGCCCTGGCTCCTGCCCTGTCTACTTAAGGCCCAGGTGACTTCAGGCAAGTGACTTTGTTGGGGTGACTCCATTGCCTGAAGGGTAAAAAAGAACATGCCTAATCCACCTTGCCAAACTGCAGGACTGGTGAGGTTCCCCTGAAATAATGAAGCTCCCCCTTCCCTCCCCCTCCCCCACCTCCCCCACCTCCCCTGCAGAAATTCCAAGTAAGGAGATGAAACTCCCACATGGCCCTGTACTCCCTGAGCACCCCCAATCCCACATGAGCTCTGCACCAAAGCTCTCCTCAGCAAGCCTGGACCCACCAGGTGCCAGTCTCTGCCCCTCCATCCCACTCTCTCCACACCCCTGCCCGCCCCGCCCCCGGGGCCTCCCCAGAGCCCACCCACATTTCTGCTTCACCTAAGGGAAGGGGTTGCCTTGTGCCTGTTTCTTTTCTATGACTTCTCTGGGGATTTTTTTCTTGGAGGGGGGTGTACAACTGGACTACCCTTGAAAAACCTCTGGTTGGGTTTGGGAAGGGGCCAGAAAGGGGGAAGCACCCCGTTCTTCATGCTTCTTAGAGACAGCTCCAGCCCTGCCATCTGCCCCTCCTTGTTCCCTCGCCCAACTCCCCCTTGTCGCTGAATCTCAGATCTGCTGGTCTCTCCTTTAGGGACTCCCACCTGCTAGGGGGAGAGCTCGTGCTGGGGGGCAGTGACCCCCAGTATTACCAAGGGAACTTCCACTACGTGAGCATCAGCAAGACTGGCTCCTGGCAGATCACGATGAAGGGGTCAGGAGTCCTTCCCTTCTCCACTCTACAAAATGGGGTTGGGCTGGGTGGGGACAGGGCAGGGTTACCATCCTGCCCTCTCTGCAAATAAGGGATGGCCACCCACTGCTCTCTGCCTGCTTTGTGCAGGATGAAGAAGACAGATTTGAGGAGTAGGGTGGGGGAGGCGCCTAGGCAGGGCTGAGGAGTCACTAGGCCCTGTGCTGGGGCGGGGGGCACCTTCCCTCGTCCACTCAGGCCTCACCCCTCCTCCAGTGCATCACCAGACCAACAGCATGGCCTCCTGTTACCATCCTCACTCAGAAAAGATAAGCGGCCTGGGGGTGCCCTTCAGCCTTCTGCTTGTCTGACTGTGGCCTCCCTGCAGGGTGTCTATAGGGTCTGTCACCTTGCTGTGTGAGGAGGGCTGCATGGCAGTGGTGGACACCGGTGCATCCTACATCTCGGGTCCCACCAGCTCCCTGCGGCTGGTCATGGAGGCCCTGGGGGCCAAGGAGCAGAGCACAGATGAAGTAAGACGCTAAGGAGTGGGGTCCCAGGGTGGGGGAGCACCCTCTTGGACCAAGTCCCCAAATTACCCCAGGCAACATTAGGTCCCAAATGAGGCCATTTCAGGCCTTCTCCTTGTCACCTCTCACTCTCTCTACATGAGGCTAGTCCCTCCTGGAGGCAGGGCCAGCATAATACTCTCCAACAGAGGGGTCAGGTCACAAGTGGGGCTCGTGGTTTGCTGAGAGTTCCCACGCTCAAAAGGGCTCCCTTGACCCCTTTCCTCCCCAGTATGTCGTGAACTGCAACCAGGTGCCCACCCTCCCTGACATCTCCTTCCACCTGGGAGGCAGGGCCTACACGCTCACTAGTGCCGACTATGTGTTACAGGTGAGGCGCAGGGAGGAAGGGTGGGCAGGGACCCTTGCAGGGGGATAAGTCGCAATGCATAGATTACATGCTAGGTCATGGTTTCCAAAATTGGCTGCTCATGTCACCTGCAGAGCCTTTAAAAATCCCAGTACCCAGGCCCCACCCCACACCTGTGAACCCAGAACATCTAGGAGTGGCACCTGGGCAGTGTGGTTTCAAAGCTCTCCAGGGAATTCCAGGGTGGAGCCACATTTGTGAATCACTGTCTTTGGTTTGTCCCTCTAGCACCATCCATTTTCTCATCAAATGTTCCTGATAATCATATATATATTTATATTTATATTTATATTTGCAGGGATTGAACCTGGGGCACTTAAACACCGAAGAACACCCCCAACTCTATTTAGAGATAGTCTTGATGAGTCTGGGTTTTTTGTTGTTGTTGTTGTTGTTGTTTTGGTACTGGTGATTGAACTCAGAGGTACTTGACCACTAGCCACATCCCCAGCCCTATTTTGTATTTTATTTAGAGACAGGGTCTCACTGAGTTGCTTAGGGCCTCACTTTTGCTGAGGCTGGCTTTGAACTTGCGATCCTTCTGCCTCAGCCTCCTAAGCCGCTGGGATTATAGATGTGTGCTTCTTATGCTTAGAGAAATCACACATCTAGGGTCAGAAGCTAAAGCCAGACCGTGAGTGCTTGAATGCAGCTCAGTGCCTGGTGGGTTGCCTGCCTGGCTCTAGCACAGGGCCCTGGTGCAATCCATGCAGAGTTCAGATGGCCAAGATGTGATGAAGGCCCAAGGTGAATGGGGGAGGGAAGGTAGAATGTTACTGAGACAGATGAAGGGCCAAGGGAGTCTGGTTTTTGCTGAGCAGTACAACAACCCTCCTGCTTCCTGCCAGGACCCCTACAGTAGTGAGGACCTGTGCACATTGGCCCTCCATGGCCTGGACATCCCACCGCCCACTGGGCCCATCTGGGCCTTAGGTGCCAGCTTCATCCGAAAGTTCTACACAGAGTTTGATCGGCATAATAATCGTATTGGCTTTGCATTGGCCCGCTGAGCCCTCCGCTGCCTGGGGAAACCCCGACTTCAGCCGGAGTCCCTCTGCCTTGGCCTCTACGCTCATGTGGGGACACTGGATGTGGAGCTCCTGCTAGATGCTTGCCCTGCCCCCTGCACCAGCCCTTCCCTGCTCTGAGAATAAAGACTTCATGTTCATGATCCATAGCATCTGGATTTACTTGCTTTTGGAACAGAGAGGGGAAGTTGCATGGTCGTGTGTGAATAGGAATGTGACAAAGACCAAACAAATTCCAATTCACCCCGTTGCACAGGTCCCTGCATGCAGAGATGATGCCATCTGTTTGTTGTCAACAGGGCTTGGTGGAGTTTGTTTACACAACCTTGGGTGGAAGTATTTAGGAGAGTCAACCCTAGTCCCTTCCAGTCCCTCAGGGATCAAGGCTAATGCTGCCGCAGAAGCTGTGGGCCAGAAAGATGCCCCTAGGGCACGGAGCCCTCTCCAAGCCCAGACTCTGTGCTCCACACGCTGGGAAACTCCCTTCACCTGCTTCTGCTCCTCTGCAGACCCTGCCCCACCCAGTGTGGCCATTTACACAGGCAGTCTAAGGCACCATCCTCCAACAATGCAGACCAGCAAAGATCCAGCCAGTACCCCCTCTTCATATGTGGGGAAACAGGTGCACTGAATGGAAAGCATTTGCCCAAGATCACTCAGGAAAGAATCAGGTAATGAAGAATTAAGCCTGGAACCCAGTTTGTCAGGCTCAGGTCCTGAAGGTTTTCCACCTGATCCTGCACAGCTGGAACTGTCGCAGGTAGGAGGAGCTCACGTGTAGGGTCACGTGTAGGCGCATAGATGCTTACACTGCTATCCTCCGTTGCGTCACACAACTAAACGGGTCAAGGTCATTCCAAGTGAACTTGGGGAATAAATAAAGACACAGACACAGAAAGTACCTTTTTTTTTTTTGATTCAGTGACCACTCCTCAGCCGCAGGCAAGAAAGGGGAGAATAGCACAGCACATGCTGAACCCTTTTATTGGGGAGAAGCCATTCAAATGAGGCAAGAGGTCAGGTTTCAGGGGGTTGAGTCTAGCTTCCTGATGTCTTGCTGTCAGAAGGTTGACTGACATCTAGGAAGACCGCGCCCATCTCCTGTGCTGTGTGGGGATCATAGGCAGAGCCAGCAAAAAGATGCATAAGTTGCCCACTCAATGCTCATAGTTCACACACACACACACACACACACAGCCCATGGCTGGCTTGCCACATCTCCACATTCTCATTGCTCAAGGCTAAGGGATGCTGGGTTCCTATGTGGCAGCTCCCAACAATCCTCCATCTCATGGACTTGAGACTCCTTAGGCAGAGTCTCTTCTCACACTGTTACCCCAAGGACTGTCCAGGCGTGTAGGTTGGGAAATGAGAAAGCAGCAGCCACCTGAAGCCACTAATGCTGTCCCTTAATGTAGCTACTCAAACCTCTTTTGCCTGAAAAATATAAGTCTCCGAATGTTCCAATCAGGCTCTTGGTACCTCTAGGAATGCAGCATCCTGGGACTAGATGGGACCCCAGGGATGGCTTTATTTTCTCAGCGCAAAAGGAAAAACTGAGCAGGGCATGGGGGTGCATGCCTGTAATCCCAGTGGCTCAGGAGGCTGAGGTGGGAGGATCTCAAGTTCAAAGCCAGCCTCAGCAATGGCAAGGTGCTAAGCAACTCAGTGAGACCCTCTCTCTAAATAATATACAAAATAGGGCTGGGGGTGTGGCTCAGTGGTTGAATACCCCTGAGTTCAACCCCTGGTACCAAAAACAGGAAACGCTGGAGGCAGAGTTCTTTCCAGCCCTGAATCCTAAGAATCCATGACCTGAAGTAGGCAGGCCCCCATGATCTGCTATGTTGTCCAATACAGTGGCCACATGAGGTTGTTTACATTTAAGTTAAATACAATGTCGCACTAGCTACATTTCAAGTGCCGATAGCCACCTGTGGCTAGTGGTCACTGCATTAGACAGCACAGATACTTCAGTAGGGCAGAGCTGGGTTATGGACAGAAATAATCATAGGGTCTTGTGGTTGAGAGGTTCCTGGGTAGGCCAAAGGGATAACTTGGGGACACAGAAACAGGTCCCTTTTCTGTAGGCACTGAGTGAGACAATGTAAGATGGTGACTAGTGAGGTCCATGAGGCAGGACAGTGAGTGATGGCAACCAACAGGAGGTGACAGAATGAGTAGTGAAGACTACAACTAACAGTGGCTTCCCCATAGGCTGGTCTAGCCTCTCCACATCTCCTCTTCCTCATAGCAACTGCCCTGGCACACCTTGTCAGCTCGCCTCTTTGTGTCCCACTCCCCAGATATTGCTTATCCTGCTTTGGCCCTATGCCAGGCTTCTACCTCTTCTCCCAAAAGGCCAGTCCAGAGTCTATCCACCTCCACACCCCTTTGCCCAACAAAGCACGGGGATAAGGGACACCTGCTGGGCTACTACCTGCCCCCAGTCAAACTCTTGGGTCAGGAGGGAGGCTATAATAATTTATTACTGACCAAAACTCAGTCCTGCTCAAAGTCTTGGCCTAGAATGTGCCCCAATACTCCAATGCCCTGGAAGGTTCAGTGACCTGTCAGAAGACAAAGTCTGCAGGCTTAGCATGCCCACCTCCAAAACCATCTCCCAACATCCCTCTCCATTAAATATGTGTGTGTGAGGTGGTGGTGGCGGTGGGGAGTACCCGGGACTCCCCGCACGGAAGGAAGGGCCTTTCAGATGCAGTACGGGCCACTCCTGCAGATCCTTTTCCGGGGGCCCAGGGATTGAGCTCAGGAAGCAGGGACCAGGATGGGTGGGGGGGATTCAAGCTGATGTCTTGGGAGCACCCGGATTTCCATAACCCAGGATGAGGAGGGGCGCCGAGGAGCCCTTCCCGCCCCTGCCCAGCTGCTGGGAAAGCCGCAGAGAGCGCCCAGAGCAGCCCCAGCTGGGACCCGCGGGCGGATCCTGCAGAGGCTCCGCCCCCGGCGTCACCGCCCCCCCGGGGGGGGGCGTCACCCCCCAACCCGCGCTCCAGGTAGCTGAGACCACAGCTGCCCGCGATGGCAGGCGGCGCTCCACGGCGGCCCGCGGGCCGGGGCGGCGCGGGCAGGGGGCGTTCCCGTGGCCCGCCGCCCGTGATGTCACAATCGCGGCGGGCCCCGGCGTTCCGGGGTCGGCTTCGGGCGCCGGGCCGAGAGCCGGCGATCGAAGCGGGCAGCTGGCTCCTGAGTCATGGACTTCCCCTGGCCCCTCCTCTACCACTCCCACTCCCTCGCCGGGCCCCCCCGCAGGGGCTAGCGCTCGCGCGGCGGCTCCGAGGGGGTGGGGCTGCTGGGAATGGCTGTGCCCCCTTCGGCTCCTCTGCCGTGCTCGCCCTTTTACCTGCGGAGGCAGGCGCCTTGCCCACAGTGCTCATGGGGCATGGAGGAGAAGGCAGCGGCCAGCGCGGGTTGCCGGGAGCCGCCGGGCCCCCCGAGGGCCGCCGCTGTCCCGTGCTTCAGCGTCTGGGTGGACCAGGACGACATCCTCCCGGGCGCCCTGCGCCTCATCCAGGAGCTGCGGCCGCTTTGGAAGCCGGAGCAAGTTCAGACCAAGGTAGCCGAGCGGGCGTGGGGCCGGGATGGGGCCCTGCCGAGGCTGCAGCTGGGCTGCGTGGACGCCTGTCCATGCATCCTTCCGGGTGCCGGTCCCAGGGGTGGCGACCGCTTTCGCAGGAGAGCTTTGGGTCGTGGTTTGTATGCCTGTTTATCCCACTGTCTATTTTGGTCCCGAAGCGAAGCCAGGCGCACGCCTCCTTGGACCTTCCACACACGCCTCCTCTCGGGGTTCTTCTGCTCGAGGGAGGTCCACCTGCCCACTGTCAGCATGCTGCGCGTGCGGGCCCCACCCCCTGTCCCTGCTTGCTGGTGCCCCTAGCTGCCCAGAAGCGTTTACCCAGCCAGCTGTGAAACCTGAGGAGGCAAGAACTTTTAAGGGAACCCCATTACCATCACCATACACGTGTTGCTACCCCTTCTCCACCTCCATGGTGGGAGCAAAACCTCCAGGTTGTGAGCAGCCCCTAGAGTCCCTGGAGCCACCTCGTGGAATCCAGCCAGCGTGGAGCCCCTCACCATGACTGCAGGCTGGGACTCAGCACGGCACACACACTAACCTCCAATAGGCGCCTTGCCCACCCTAGCTGGACACACTCTCCCTGATACACCTGTGGGCAGAGCTTCCCACCGAGCAGTGCCAGGCTGACTCCCCAGCTGACCTGCATTCTCGGAAAGGAGGCCTCCACCTGCCCACCACCCCCACGCCCCCTCCGGGCTGCCTATGAAGGCAAGAGCTGAGCCGTTAGGGCTTCATGCTGAAGGGCTTTCTGGGTAGAGAAAGGCAAAGTTCTGGGGAGATTCTGGACTTGAATGTGGAGGCTGACAGAACCCTCCAGGGAGTGGGCAGCATTTTCAGAAGGCCCAGTTTGGTGTGTTAAGACGTCAAGCAGGGGGCTGGGGTTAGCTCAGTGGTGGAGTGCTTGCCTGGCATGTGTGAGGCCCTGGGTTCCATCCCCAGCACCACATGAAACTAAATAAATAAAATAAAGTATTGTGTCCACTTGCAAATAATTTAAAAAAAAAAAAAAAAAAGACATCAAGCAGCCTGTGGTGTTGGCCCATGCTTGTAATCCCAGCCACTCATGAGACTGAGGCAGGAGGTTGGCAAGTTCAAGGCCAGCCTCAGTAACTTAGCAAGGCCCTAAGCAACTTTGTGAGACCCTGTCTGGAAATAAAAAATAAAAAGGGGCTAGAGATGTAGCTCAGTGGTAAAGCACCCCTGGGTTCAATTCCCAATATGGAAAAGGAAAAAAGACATCAAGGGATCTGAGGTCATTTCCAGCACTAACCAGCCTAACATTTCAGCTGCCAGCCTCTCCCTCTCCTGGTCTCAGTTTCCCCACCTAGAATTGGTCCAAATGTCCTCTAAGATCCCATAAAGCTCTGTCATAATGTGCCCTCCCCTCAAACCCATGGTTTCTTCCTCCTTATAACTCTATCCGTAGAGCCTGTGCCCCAGCCCAGTTGTCTCCTATCTCTACTGGTATGGAACTCAGAGGCTCCAAGGACCTCTGGCCTCCAAAGTCCTGGGATGGGTGCCAACCTCAGTACCTTCCTTGTACCTCTGCTGCTGGATAGAGCCAGAGGTACAGCAAAGAGCCCTCTGCCTGGCAACAGTGAGAGGCAGCTGGTCAGGACATTCTGTCCCGGTGACTCCCAGTCTTCCCCTGCCACATTCTGGTCCATAGGGTGTCTTTCAGGACAGGGATGGAGGAATAGGGAGGGGAGGGGACTTCTACCCACCACCCAGTGTGGACTTTCCTCTACTGCCAAATCACATCTACTAGGGTCAGACCCAGGGGAAAAAGTGTGCCTGTGCTGAGCCCAAGCTGCCATTTTTTCCCCCCTTTGGGCTCTCTAGTCTATCCTAAGGTTAGGGACAGGACTGGGTTATATGTTGCTGTGGCCAGCATTCAAATGAGCCTCTCCTGCTGAGGCACTGGGGGAGAGACCAGAGACATCCTGCCCCACCCACCCACAGCTGTCCTCTCCCTGTGCTAGCGCTTCACTGATGGCATCACCAACAAGCTGGTGGCCTGCTACGTGGAGGAGGACATGCAGGACTGCGTGCTGGTCCGGGTGTACGGGGAGCGCACAGAGCTGCTGGTAGACCGGGAGAATGAGGTCAGGAACTTCCAGCTGCTTCGAGCACATGGCTGTGCTCCCAAACTCTACTGTACCTTTCAGAATGGGCTGTGCTACGAGTACATCCAGGGCGTGGCCCTGGGGCCTGAGCACATCCAAGATCCCCGGCTCTTCAGGTAAGGAGGGTGCAGGGTTCTATTCATCTCTGTTCCTCTGGCCTTGAGTTTTGAAATCCTTGGCTCCCTTCATTGCTGTAGAGTGGTCTCTATGGAGGAGAAGGAGATCTGTGAGCTCCCTGAGATTACATGAACAAGTGTGTGTGTGTGTGTGTGTGTGTGTGTGTGTGTGTGTGTGTGTTGTGCATTGCTTTGCAGAGAGGCGATGGCTTTCTGTGGGTTTTCATTGGAGTTTGCTAGAAGGATGAGCTCTGGGGGAGGAAAGTGAGAATTTTAATGAACATTGGACCCAAGTTTCTGGTTCCTGAAATGCAGCAGAAATCTGCTTCCTGATCCCATGCCTCAAATCTCTGCCCACTGCTGGTCTGACCTGGAAACATCTCAGAACTTTGGAAATGAAATCCGAGCCAAATCCACAGGAACACACTCAGGTTTTCCTGACTCTCCTCACCTTCTGCAAGACCTTAGGTGTGCGAGGAAAATGGGCTGTATCTAGGGTGTGCATGGCTTTATGGAACAGAGAGAACCCTCCCTCCTGCTGGTCTGAGCTCTTTTGGGGCTCCCTGACAGTGTGGGAATCCAGGTTTGGGGAGCTGCTGAGGCCTCCTTGCAAGGGCTTCAAAGAACCCATGACCCTTGGGGGGCCCCTCCCCATAAATACCTGGATGTGTAGTGCCTAGAAATTGTACTTAACCTTTAAACCCTGTGGATGCTGCTGTGGGGCCCATAAAGGGACTAATCAAAGTGTCCCTAGTGTACTTCTCTGGATATGCCACAACAAGGGTACCAAGCCATGTCCTTCCTGTTCCCCACAATGCTATGAGCCCTGCCGAGGGCATCCGTGAGTGAGTCCTGAGACAGGCTGAGGTTATTGGGGACAGCCGTACAGGGTCTGCCTTAGATCCTTGGCTTCTCTTCTGTGCAAAGCAAGGGAAAGGAAACCTCTGCATACTGAGGGCAAACAATGAGGTCCACCTGGGGGTAGGCCAAGGACATCTTTGCTTCCTCACCTGCCACCCAGTTAGCCCAAGTAAGTATACCCGGCTCTCCAGGGACTCGGGGAGTCTGAGAGCCCCTCCACCTCCATGCTCCTGAGCACTGCCTCAGGCTGCTAGGACCCCATGAGTTGTGCCTTGTAGCTGTGCTTGGAGTGCGAGGCGTGCACACCTGTGCAAGGGTCACTTCAGCCTCCAGCGAACAGCTCCAAATGCACCCAGCCTGGAGATGTGAGGTCAGAGGAGGGTGTGGGCACCAGGCCCTGCTTCTCCCACTGAGCTCCTCCCAGCTCCCCCTTGGTCTTGTGCAAAGAGGCTCAAACATTGGCAGGTCCCCACCACTCCCAGTCTCCCTCCGCCTCTGCGAACCTCATGCTGTCACTCATCCTCTCGGTGGAAACAATTGCCACTGTCAGGAAGATTGAAGAGGGATTTAGGTTCCATAATAAGAACTTGGCATTTGGGGGAGAGCCAGACATCCGGAGAGGTGAAGGAGGTAGGCCCTTCCTTGATTTTTTTTTTCCCAGGACAGACTATTTTCCTCCGGGTGAGGGTGGATGTCTGAGGGGAAGGCCTCACCCTCCCGAGTTCCCCTGAGCCCACAGCCCAGCCCCTCTGCTGAGGCTCCGCAGCAAAAAAAAAAAAAAAAAAAAAAAAATGCTGAGTGTCGAGGTTACTTTCATTGCTATTCAGACAACAGTCCTATTGATATTCAAGGAAACGCTCTGTTCATGCTCTGTTCGGAATCTTCCTTTGGGAAGGAAGGCCAGGCCTGGGTCTCAGGTCTGTTTCCTTGCCTTGCCCACAGCTCTGTGGACCCCTCCTGCCCCAGGACCTCCGGCCTCCAAACACCCAGCCTTCCTTTCTCGCCCTTGGAGCTGCTGCCACACCCCCTGCTCCTCTACCCTTGAGGAGGTGGGATCCTTGGGGGCTTCTGGAGGAGGCCTGAAGCTGCCCTGTATCACCATGGGGCATGGCCTGCCCCTTCCCACATGGGGCAAGGAGAGAAGGGGTATCCCTGGGATAGCTCTGTAAACAGCCCATGCCTTTGTTGTCTTTCCTAGTGATTATCATTTGGGCAACAGGAAGAGGCAAAAAAGCTTGGAAGGTTGACTGTCGGAGGCTTGGCAGACGGGTGGGGGTGGGGCTGCAGAGGGAGGGCTTGGCAGAGGGGTGGGAGTCCCACTGGGACACAGGCCTCAGCGCTGGGACCCTTATCGAGGCCCTCCCTCTCTGACTGGTCAGCCTCCAGCCATCCCCACCCTCTCCCAGCAACCTTCTCCGCCGCCCACTCCTTCTCTCCCGGGACCTTGGATAATGTCCACAGGAGGACTTGAAAATAGAACGTTGGTTTGTTTCGCGTCCTTGGCACCCTGCCACCAGCATCAACTCCCTGCAGCCAAGGAAGGGCTGCCCCAGCCCCTGGTTTCCCTCCCCACCTTGGCCAGCCTGATAAGAGGCCTGAGTTTCTTCCCCGCCTGCCACCATCACCCCTGATCTTTTGATGGAAAGGGACCTACTATCACCTCCCCTGAGAGGATGCGGCAGGGCCCAGGGGGGAGAAAGGACACTACCCCTAGTCCCAGGTACCCCTGCTTTCATGGCTACTTCAGAAACACTGGGGTGGGGCGAGATTGACGTGGGGCCAAGAGCCCTTTGCTCTGGCCTGCTCTCTGAAGCAGCCCAGCTCTGGGAGACCGGAGACTGAGCTGCTGGGCTGAAGGTCTTACTACATTTTCATGCTTTCTGTTGAGACTCTCTTCCTGGGGAACCTTTGGTCCTGAAAGAGTTGTAACCATCCCACACTAGGCCCTCTAGCTAGCGTCCCCATGAATCTCCCAGCCCAGTCTGGTCAGGAGAAACCAAGAGGGGAGGGCATGCCCAGCACTGACACTCTCCCCCCCTCCTGTTTTCTGCTACTGTAGGTTAATTGCCTTAGAAATGGCAAAGATTCACACCATCCACGCCAATGGCAGCGTGCCCAAGCCGACCCTGTGGCACAAGATGCACAATTATTTCACGCTGGTGAAGAATGAGATCCACCCCAGGTACAAAGGTCTGGGAGGGTGCAAGGCTGCCACTGTCTCTGCTGCTGTAATCTGCTCCCTTGTCCCTGTTCTTTTGGTTCTAGCCCCCTGCTCCCACTACAAGAGGTTTAAGGGGACAGGGCCTGGGATGGGGCCAAGAGCTTCCCTGGCAGCTCCTTTGGTCCCAGTTGCTGGGCCTCGGTCTCCAGGCTGATTAGGCCGGTTGATTGCATCTTAAAAATATGGATCAGCAGTTGTATACACATGAGCTTATTTCTCCTTGAGTCTTCGATGGTGGCAGGGACTAGGGTCAGGGGAACTTCTCTCCGTGTTACTTAAAGGAAACTGAGGCTCAGAGACAGAGCTTTCCCCAGCGCAGGCTGCCAGGCAGGGCTTCTGTTTTCCAGCCCGGGGTTCTTTCTGCCTGAGCTGCCCTCTGGACAGTGGGAGGGCAGGGTGCTCTGAGAACAGGGAGGGACTGAGCTCAGAGTCACTCAACAGAACAGCTCAACAGCCAGCAAACCCTCGGGTCATGCCGGCTCCTGCTGCCTGCCTGGCCTCCTCTCATGCGCACATGGCTGACACTTGCTATTTCCTGCACCACTCCTTCCAGGGACTGACACTGCCTTTCCCCAGGCAAGACAGGGCGCCCCAAGTTTTTCCTTCAGCTCTTTGGCCAGACAGACCTGACTCCCAGCACACCCCGGGGGTACCCAGGAAGGACAGAGGCCTGTTTACCCCTCCCCTCCAAAAGTCAAAGTCAGCATTGAATCTCTCCATGCACCTTGCTAGGTTCAACATCACTTTAAAAAATATATACATTTTAAAAAGTTTTAAGTTAACAGAATTGTACGTATTTATGGAGTACAGTGTGCTATTTGGATACCTGTATAAAATGCGTAATGATCAAATCAGGCGCGTTGGTGTATCCATCACCTCGTGGGTCGTTTCTTTGTGTTGGGAATGTTCAAAGTCCTCTCTACTAGCCATTCTGAAATATGTAATTAACTTGAACATCATTTTCCTTCTAGAGGTTCATGGGAAATCTGGGAGAAGGTGTCTCCTTCCTCCTCTAAGATGACATTCATTAACCCTGTCACCATTGTGTGTCTCTTGAACACACACGTGACTTTATCTGGACCCTCCTGCTTAACGATTATCAAGCGCTGCTTTGGGACTGTTTGTCCAGGCTGGCCCCAGCCTGCCCTCTATTTGACCATGTTCAGACCTGTGTCACATGTTATCTCTGGAACAAGGACACCCTTCTCCCTGGGGACTGGAAAGACACATGGAGAACAGGGCCCTCCATCCACCACTTGGTTCGACAGACAGGAAAAACTGAGGCCCAGAGAGGGGATGGGACTTGCCCAAGGTCATGGCCGGTCAGTGGCAGCTCAGGGACTGGGGTGCCTCCTGGTGCTCAGGCATGATCTTTGATTCTGCAGTGTCCTTTGGCTGTTGTCCCTGTGTAACCTTGGAGAGGTGTCCTTGTTGGGAGGAGAGAGATCCCTGGAGAAGAGCTGGCCAACTCCCTTTGCTCTTGTCATGCCTTTGACATTGGACAAATTAAGGTTTAACTTCTTAGAGCCTTTTTAGGAGATGACCCCCTGCCCTGTGCTGAGCAATCCTGGACACCAACTAGACAAAGCACGTTGAACTCCTAACCCTGGTTTATCCAGTTCTTCATTTCACAAACATCGAGTGACTGGGATTTAAGATAATAAAAATTTTAAAATGATCGTGTCATTGGCCCTGTCCTCAAGGAGCTTAGGAGTCATCTAGGTAAACAGGACCTGCCCAAGCTCGACTACAAAAGAAGGCGAGGTATTTCATGCATGTGGAGGGTTTGAGAGGGGGAATGAAGGGAAGGCTCAGCAGAGGTGCTGGTTGAGGTGAGCAGGGGCCACTCTAGCTGGAGGAGAAGGTGACTGAGCAGGGTTTGCCCAAGGAGGCCAAGGCCATGAGGTCTTCAGGAGGGTCCAGAGCGGGGAGGGAGACAGGGCACTTTGGATCTAGAGGTGGGGACTTAAATGCCCAGCTAAGGAACCAGGACTAAAGTGAGCGGGCTGTGGAAAGTCCTGCAGGTGTCTGAGCAAGGATGTGGCTTAGGAAGGAAGATATAAAGTACCATAAGGGACAGATTTGGGTGACAATTAAGGCAGGGTGGGGACTAGAGGTAGGGAGACGGGTGGAGGAGTGTTGTCATTAAATGAGCAAGTTCTAGGACTAAGGTTCCCAAGTTTGGAGCAGAAGGTGCCCCAGGAGTGCTTTCTGAACCCAGATTCCCAGCCCAACACTGGAGTCTGATGGGGAGGTCTTGCTGGACCCCAGGAATCTGCCATTTGGTAGGCTCCCCAAGGGATTCTGCCCTGGGAACTACACTTTGAGAGAAAATTGCTCTAGAACAATTGGTGGGGGGGAGGCAGGTGGAGAGCAGAGGAGACCTAGAGATGTGCACCTAGAGCTGATAGCCACCGTGTCTGTTTGGCCCTGCAGGTGTCCAGGGTGGTTTGGGGAATGTGGGACTAATAAGCACTTCAGGGACATCAAAAGGAAATACTGGCCAGGCGCATGCCTGTGATCCCAGTGACTGAGGAGGCTGAGGCAGGAGGGTCGCAAGTTTGAGGGCAGCCTCAGCAACTTGGAGAGACCCTGCCTCAAAACAAACAAACAAACAAAAGCTGGGCTATAGCTCAGTGGTAGAGCACCCCTGGGTTCAATCCCAGTACTGAGAGGGGGAAAAAAAAATAGAGACTTATAGGTGGGCTGGTGGGAGAGCAAAGGTCAAAATCCAGGAAGCTGGAGTGCTTAGAAGGTCCCCCGAAGGGAGAAAGTACTTTTGTCCTGTGTGATCCGAGACCTGAGTGACCGAGAGCCAGGCAAGAGTCCCTTCATCAGCAGGAGCTCCTAATGCATCCCTGGGGCACCCTTGCCCCTCCATCTTCTCTTGTCCCTGAGGTGCCTGGAATGGGGTTTCTGGAAGGTGACAGTGGTCACTCTACTGCCAACCCCACAGCCTTGAGAGAATCTGGTGGCATCAGGACTGAAGGTGGCAGAGCTGGTGGGAGCTCAAGTGCTCAGGGGAGGGACTCTTGGTCTTGCAGAGGCGCCAGGGAGATAGGAAGGAGGATGGTTCCCACAGTAACCATCTTCATGGCCTTGGGGAGGGAGGTGGGGAGGAGTCAGGCAGAGGTCAGGGACCAGGCAGCAGGCGTGTGGATGTCAAAGCCATGTTTTTCAGACTGGGACCTGGGCAAGCCAGAGGAAGCCTCCTCCTCCTTATCTTTCGATGGTCTCAGTCCAAGAAAAGAGGAGTCTTCAAAGGAAGTGGCTCCTTAAGGAGCGTCAAGATTGAAATCTGTCGCATGCAGAGCTGTGGACGGAGATAAGTCCAGTGCGGGTGAGGGGAGCCCCCTCCCCTCCGCGGCCTTCCTGGCTCCCAGAGCCTCTTAGCACCCCAGGCCCGAGGCGCCGAGGCGCCGGGCCTCCGGGGAGATGCACAGCCTCACCTGGATTGGGAAGCTCCGAGTCCAGAGCTGCGTGGAGGCCGGAGGCAGCTCTGTCCTTCCTGGAGCCTCAGTTTCCCTGTGGGGTTGGACCACAGGATCTGGGATCCCCTTCAGCTTTGACCTTCTCAAAGCCGGGGAGGAGCCTGCAGGCTCTTCCTTTTCCAGAGGGGCCGTGGGAACGCTTTGGCCACTGAATGTCCTGCCCATGCTTACCTCATTCCCCTTCTCGGGCCTCTGCACCCTGGGCACAGAGAGACGAGGCCTAGATTCCTGAGTGGAGATGATAAAACCCACGGTCCTGGGTTTTTGAGCACACACAGACCTGTGTGCCTCTGAGAGGCCAAAGTTCAGAGCATCTGAACATGTTGTGTCCTCACTAGACCTTGCGTGGACTCCACCGATTGACCAATTCATTTATTTCTCAATGCATATTGGTTGAATCAGAAATGGCCGCTGAAATGGGGGTGGGTGAGGCATGTTTGTTTTCATCCCCTTAAGTTAAGGTACCATCTGGCAGGGGTCCAGGACAAGGAAACACAATTCAAGGTGGAAGGGACCCATCCCTGGGGAGCGTCAGAGCAGTACTTTTCCTCTGGAAGACCTTTCCGTGCCCTTGGCATGGAAGGAGTGAGCCCAGCAGCACTTTGCCTTCTTGCTGGGCCAGAGAGGTGCTTCTGTACAACACGAGGTTAGGCCAGATGGTCCCAGTGCCTTCCACCTGTGACTTTGTCAGCTGCTGGAGTGGGAGTGGGACACAACAGGACATGCCTCTGCCGCTTCAAGAGGATGCCTTTGCTCCAGCAGTTGCAGGGCATGGTTACTCCTTCACTGGAGAAGCTGCAGGTTCTCCCTGGGGATTTTCCCCACGCTCCTGGACCCAGATCTACTCTGCCTCTCCCCCCACTCCTCTGTGGGCCGCCTCCTCCCGTAGTCTGGAATCATTCCATCTAGACCCTGGCTCTCACTGTCCCTCTTCTCTACCTTCTTTTCCTTTTCATCAAGTAGCAGGGATGCCATTTGGTCAGCGACTTTTATCTGGGCCAGTCGCTTTCCTGCCCAGGTTTGAATCCACTACTTATTGTAAGCACAGAAATTAGGAGGACAGGAAGCCTAGGGCCAGCTGACAAAAGTGATGGCAAAAGTGAGGGTCTCAGAGGCTGGCCATTGTCCGAGGCCTCTGCAGTCAGGGGAGAGATGAGCCTGGATCCCGGGGGCCTGGAGGCCGGTGCCTGCCCATCTGGACTGGCCCTCCCTCCACCGTTACCTTTCTGCCACTGTCCAGCCTCTCTGCAGATGTCCCTAAGTTGGAGGTGTTGGAATGGGAGCTGGCCTGGCTGAAGGAGCACTTGTCCCAGCTGGATTCCCCGGTGGTGTTCTGTCACAATGACCTGCTCTGCAAGAACATCATCTATGATAGTGCCAAAGGTACAGCTCCCCTGGCCTGGCCAGGGGTGGGGGAGGTGGGTTGGGCATCTGCTCCTCGGGCTGGCCCTTGGACAAGCCAAAACAGATCTGGGTTTCAGTCTGCAGTTAATTTATTTATTTTTTTCATAAATTTATTTTTTGTAGTTGTAGATACACAGAATGTCTTTATTTTTGTATTTTTATTTTTTTAATTTTTTATGTTGTGCTGAGGATCGAACTCACTGCCTCATGCATGCTAGGCAAGCACTCTGCCACTGAGCTACAGCTCCAACCCCCAATTTTTTTTTTCAATGTGGTGCTAAGTTTGAACCCCAGGCCTCACGCATGCTAGGTGAGCGCTCTACCACTGAGCCACAACCCCAGCCCCTGCAGTTAATTTATAGAAAAGGAGACAAGAAATTCTCCTTGAGAAAAAGCTATCCCAGGAAGGAATTCCGAATCATGGTCTGGGGAGGTCCTCCACGTTAGCCATTCCTCTTGACAGGACTTGCCCAAGCCTCCAGAGGGAGTGAGCCGCCTGGTTTCTCTGATGAGGGCATTGCCCCCAGAAAGTACACTTGTCCCTTGGCGTGCATGGGGAATTGACCCCAGGACCCCTCAAGGATGCTTAAATCCCTTATATAAAATGGTGCTGGCCTGGTGGTAGAGCTGTATGGTAGAGCCCTTGCCTAGCATGCAGCTGGCTCCAGGTTCCCTCCCCAATACTGCAAAAATAAAAATAAAATGGTATAGTATTTTTAAATAACCTACTCACATTCTCCTGTATACTTTTTATTTATTGGTACTCAGGATTGAACTCAGGGGCACTTAGCCACGGAGCCACATCCCCAGCCCTTTTAATATTTTATTTAGAGACAGGGTCTCACTGAGTTGCTCAGTGTCTCGCTGAGTTGCTGAGGCTGGCTTTGGACTCAAAATCCTCCTGCCTCAGCCTCCTGAGCTGCTGGGGTTACAGGTGTGCACCACCGTGCCTGGCTCCTGTATACTGTAAACCATCTCTGGGTTACCCATAGTACTTAATACAGTGTGGATGTTCTGTAAATTGTTCCTATACCATGTTATTTAGGAAATGACAAGGAAATGTCTGCACATGTTTGCTACGGAAGTTGGTTGGTGTACGGAGGTGGCGCCTGTGGATACGGAGGGCTGCCTGTGCACAGCTCTAGCTCAGACCCCTAGTCATGCTGAGAACAAATATTTTCTGCTGGGGAGAGCTGGAGGTGGGAGCTGGGGTGGCACAGATGGACAGGTGGACAGATAGAAGCTGCAAAAGCCGGCAAGAGCCAGGGGCCGCATTCCGGAGACTGGGCCCTGTTGCCAGGTCTGGGCCAACCTTCATGGTCTCCCCTCTGCCTCCCAGGTCACGTGCGGTTCATTGACTACGAGTACACGGGCTACAACTACCAGGCCTTTGACATTGGCAACCACTTCAACGAGTTTGCAGGTGAGGGGCATTTCTGCTGGGCCTGTACCCAAGTCCCCATCCTTGTGATGGGATTAGGTCCACAGGCAGGACCCAAGGTGGTTCCATGGAGGGTGGCAACTAGATAGTCCCTGTCCTGTGACTGTCACAGCTCCAGGTGGGAGGCACAGCCTGGCTGTAGCGAGCTTCAGGTCTCACAGGGGAGACAGGACCACCCCACACACACAGCCCACCTTTGTTAGCCTTTGTGGCAGTTTGGTATAAATCAGGAAAATAATTCCTCTGTGGGGACCCAGGGGATACTTGTCCTGCATGTAAATTAGAAAAAGTCCCCCCCTCTGGGCAGACATAGCCCATGCCAGCATGGCCAGCACCACACAGGATGGTTTGTCTCTACTTGCCCCTGTCCCGGGTCCCTTATTCTGCACGGTTATACATGAGGGCCCTGCATGCAGACAAGGCCGGGCCGAGCTGTTGGCCTGGTGACCTGGAGAGCATAACTAGATGGGGCTACTTAGAAGTTACACACACAGCTTTGCTGCTGTATGACCATCCGGCAGATTACTGACCCTCTCTGTGCACCTGTAAAATGGAGATGGTAATAATATCTGCTTCATAGTAGTGACCTGAGTCACATACACCCCTCAGCAAAGACTAAGCAAATGGTTGGTGTTGGCTGCTGCTATCAGGTAGGGCGGCCTTCCTGCAGCTGCCAGGGAGACTGGAACGGGAATGGAAGCGTCTAAATGAGGTAGGACAGATTCCGAGGGTTGGCGACTGTTCCCTAGAGGCATTATTTGTACAGCAGGACCACCGTTCGTGTAAAGAAGCAGGGTGGGCTTTTCCAGCTCTAGGGCTTGAGGTAGACAATCAAGGTCCATAGATGGAGCCGGCCCTGGGGCCGGAGGGGTGTCCCCTGGCTGGCAGTGTGGGGTGCTCAGCATGACATGGCCAGGCCCTGGAGCTCAGGATAGGTGAGGTATGCCTGGGCCACCTATAGAGCCACCCCCTGGACAGAGCAGCTGAGCTTCTAGGTGTGGCCTGGAGCAGAGGTGGCCCTGGCAGAACGGATGATTCCTAAGCATTTTAAGTTCCCCTTACCCACAGCCCAGAGCAGAGTCCAGAGAAGGAGAGGGAGGAAGAGGCCTCGGGGAAGGTGTCCCAGGCCTGCCCCTGTCCTAAACCACCTCTGTTCATCCTGGCTCTCATGCCAAGGTCTCTGCCACCATGCCTTGCACGACTGGGCTGGCAGCTTGAGGACTTCTAGAAAGGTGGTGTTAGTCCACGGGTGCCCAGCCTGGCCACCTGTCAGAATCATCCGGAGAACTGGACGGTGTGGGGGGTGCTCTCTGAGGGGTGTTTTTAAGGAGCCTCTTGACACCGGTGGGTGCAAATAGATCTAAGCAGTGTTTGAAAACCACCAAGTGCAGCTCCCTCACCTGAGAATGAAAATAAAGGGGGCTGGGAGAGGAAGGGCTTGTCTGGGGTTAGCGGGGCCTGGCGGAGACCTGAGGCTCCTGGGGTTCATTTGCGCTTTGGCCCAGGGCTTCTCGAGCCCTGGTTTTGCACAGTGCTCACGTGATGCCACCCTGGAGGGTTGCTGTCACTCTGAGGACAGTGCTCCTCTTTACTTTCTCAGCCCAGAGAAGCAGTGTCCCCAGCTGGGATGGGGAAGACCCCCACCCCTCCCTGGGCCCCCCTTGGGCCCAGCCTGCAGGTCGGGGGAGATGGCAGTGTTAGAGGAGAAGGGACACCTGCCCAGGTGGCCCTCCCAGCACCTTCTGTCTGGCCTGCTTTCCCATCAGGTGTGAATGAGGTCGACTACAGCAGGTACCCGTCTCGGGAGACCCAGCTGCAGTGGCTGCTCTACTACCTGCAGGCACAGAAGGGGACAGCTGTGACCCCCAGAGAGGTGGAGCGGCTCTATGTGCAAGTCAACAAATTTGCCCTGGTAAGTGCTTGTAGCTGGGAGGGGGCAGGGGAAGGAGAGCCCCAGCCCTTCACTCAGAGCCCAGGACCCGCAGGGAGCTCTGACCTCCACCCTAGAGGTGGTCTAGGAAGAGCTATCTCCATCCAGTCGAGGTTCCCTCCTTTCTAGAGAAATACTTCCAAATCTCATCTTCCTATCTTAGCAATTCTGTCATTTGGAGGAGTAGTTCCTTCCGTTGTCTAACCTCTGCCTTTCATGCTATAGTGAAACCCATTCTCTTCACTGTTTTTAGCCTTTGAAGGAGATGAAGACTGTCAGGCTCTAATCTCCTTGTAACCCCCTCCATGGGCTCAGCTTCATGGCAGCCTTTCCATCAGGCTCTTCGTCTCCCACCACCGTGCAGTCAGATCTCAATTCCAAGTGTTGCTTATTCCAGGACAAGGTCCATGCCAGGTCTCCACTGGTGTGTCCCTGGGGAATTACTAACCACGCTTATTAATGTCAGCCACACAGAAGCAAAAGACGAGTCAGTGGCCCGCAGCCCACATTTCATGCTAGAGCATCATGAAATCTGTCCTTTTCTGGGATTTCAGACCATCCCTTCTCTTCTCTTTTTTTGGCACAAAACTGATTCTGCTGAGGGCTGTCCCTCTTGGTGGGCTGTCCCTCTTGGGTCACCTTTAGGGCTGACCCTCCTTCTGCTAAGATGGTTTGTGCCCCTTTGAAGTCAGGAAAAGGAGGGTGAAGGGAGGTTCTCTGGGGTCAACCCAAGCGAGCTGGACTTTGGGATGGGGTGGAAGAGCTGTGAGGGTGGAGGACCCCTGTCTGGGCAAGTGGTGGTGTCACTGTTGGGACCCTGGTTCTCTGGCTTCATGAGCCTGGGGTGCCCCTGGGCTCCTTTCCTACAGGGAGAGGTTAATGCTTAGTGAATTACCAACCTGGAGGCTTTGTATTCCCAGCTCTGGGCTCCGCCTGCCCTGCCTTGCCAGCAGAACCCCAGTAGAAGAGGGGGCAGAGAGGGGCTGGGGTTGTGGCTCAGTGGTAGAGCACTTGCCTGGCATGTGTGAGGCACTGGGTTCCATCCTCAGCACCACATATACATACATACATACATACATACATAAATAAATAAATAAATAAAATTTAAAAGATCTTTTTACAACTAAAAAATATTTAAACAAAAAGAAGAGGGGGCAGAGGAGAGGTCAGTGTAGAGGGCCTTCCAGCAGCACAGACCCTGGTGCCCGCCCAGCCAGGACACTGCTGTCACCACTCTTGTGATCCCTCCAGCCCCAGTTGGCCTGCGTTCTGGCTCAGGGATTCACCTCAACCTGGATACCTTGGCCTTGATGCCCAGAGAGTCCTGGGAGTTGAGAAAAGAGGCTGTGGGTAAAGGTGTGTCCTGCACAGGCAATCACTGAAATTCCTAGAAGCACCATCCTGCTGGTGTGGCCCTGGGCGGGGACAGGGGACGCCAGGACCTGGGTGCACTAGTTCTGCTTGTCTTTGGTTTTGTTTTTGCAGTGCTGGGGATGGAACCCAGGACCTTGTGCATGCCAGGGAAGTGCCCTGCAACTGAGCCCCACACCTCTAGCCCCTGTCTGTCTTTCTCTAGTAGGACAGTGAAGTCCCCCCAGGTGCTGCCCAGTGACTTGGCCACAGCAGTCTCCTCAGCCTGTGCTGGGGAGATCCACCAAGTTTCTGCCAGAGTGCTAGCTCTTTGTCTTCCAGAGTGACCATGTCCTCCCTGCCCTGTGAGGCCCCTAACAAGCCTGGGCATGGCCAGGCTGATTGTCTCTGATCTGTTTCCAGGCATCTCACTTCTTGTGGGCTCTCTGGGCCCTCATCCAGAACCAGTACTCCACCATCAACTTTGATTTCCTCAGGTGAGTGCAGGGGTAAGTGGAGGAAGGTGGGCACAGGGGTGGAGGAGAAGAGCCCTGAGGAATGGCTACCCCGGACTGAAGGTGTCCAGAGCCATTAGAGATGGGGGTAGAAGAGCTGTGAGGGTGGAGGACCCCTGTCTGGACAAGTGATGGTGTCATTGGTAGAGAAATGCAGGTCGAAAGCACAAAGAGTTGTTGCCTCCCACCAGTCGGAGTATCTGCTCCAAACACCAACAAGACCACAGAATTGGTATTGGCAGGAATGTGGAGAAATTGGAAACTCGTGCACCGTTGTTGGGGACATGAAATGGTGCAGCCACTTTGGAAAACAGCACAAAAGTCCCAAAACACTAAAAAATGAAGTGCCAGGACTGAGGCTGTGGCTCAGAGGTAACACGCTTGCCTAGCATGCGTGAGGCCCTGGGTTCGATTCTCAGCACCACATACAAATAAGTAAAATAAAGGTCCATCAACGACTTAAAAAAAAAAAAATGAAGTGCCTGTGACCCAGCGATCCCGGGATAGAGCTAGGGGAACCGACAGCAGGAGCTGGATGCAGTGACGCACATCTGTCATCTCACAGAATCTGGAAGTCGAGGCAGGATGATTGCAAAAGTTCTAGGCCAGTCTTGGCACCTTAGCCAGATGCCATCTCAAAATTTAAAAAAGGGCTGGGGATGTAGCTCAGTGGCAAAGTGCCTCTTGGGTCAATCCCTGCTTCAAAAACAAAACAAAACCCCAGGCTCTCAAAGAAATAATGTTCATAGCAACATTATTCACAGCGGCCAAGAGATGGAAGCAACCCAAGTGTCCATCAACAGATGAATGGAAAACATACAACAGAATATTGTTCAGTCTTAAAAAGGAAGGGGATATTGTCATATGCTGTAACACGGAGGAGCCTAGAGGACATTATCCTCAGTGAAATAAGCCAGTCACAAAGACAATATATGATGATTCCATTTGTAGACACAGGTAATTGATGGTTATCAGGGGTTGGCGGAGCAGAAAATGGAGAGCGGTGTTTCACGGGTGCAGATTTCAGTTTTGCGAGGCAGAGAAGTTCTGGAGATGCATCGAATGACCACATACATATCCTTGACACTCAGAACTAGGAAAACAAAACTCCAATCTAATGTATTTGTATAAAAGTTGCTCCAGTCTTATCTAGAAAAAAATAATAAGTTGAAAAATTTTTTTTAAATCAATCCTGTGGGGTTGTAGTTCAGTGGTAGAGCGCTTGTCTCGCATGTGTGAGGCACAGGGTTTGATACTCAGCACCACAAAAATAAAGATATTGTGTCCATCTCCAACCAAAATATATATATAAAATCCTGCCCCAGCCTAGACGCCTGGAGCTGGTGAGAAGGAGAGCCCCCGGCAGGGACGCCCCAGGGGGTCACACCTGACTCCCTTCCCTATCTGTTGACAGGTACGCAGTGATCCGATTCAACCAGTACTTCAAGGTGAAGCCTCAAGTGTCGGCCTTGGAGATGCCAAAGTGACAGTCTCCCTATTCCTCCCCTGCCCATCTGCCTGGCCAGACCTGTTCTCCAGGGCTTGGTTCTGCTCTGGGGTCTGCACCCTTGGACAAGGTGGGAGAGGGGCCAGGTGGGTGTCCAGGGAGAAGGCCACCAGTGGATGCCACTGAAGACCCCATTCTCCTGTTTGGAGGGGCTGATAGGACCCAACTGTGGGGGTCCCCTTCACCTCGCCAGGCTGGGGAGGAAGTGCCTGTACACAGCCAGGGCCTGGACCGGAACCACCCCTGGGAAGCACACTGTTCCCAGCCCTAGGCCTGCTGGTATTGGGGCTGCCTTAGATGTTCTTTGACCCTTCCTGGTGGGGGAAAGGGAGGGCTCCTTTCTACCTCCAGCGCCCTGGCCGGTCCCCCACATGCCCCACATGGGAGGTGCTGAGCCCCAAACCGGCAGCATGCCAATCTGGCAGAAGGATGTACCTGTCTTGAGGATGGAGGGGTGGTCCGCCAGCAGCTGCCTCCTGAACCCCCTCCCTTTCTCCACACTGATTCCCTCCGATCACCCTCCTGAGCCTCAACTGTCTGTCCCTCTGCAGCCTGCTGGGAGAGGAAAGGGAGCCGGTCATCAGCCCTGGGTCTCAAAGCCTGGCTCTGCTTTGTACTGTGGCCTGGCCCAAGGGGATCAAGCCAAGGGTGGGGTGGCATGAACCAGAAGCAGCCTCCTGCCTTGCTCCCTCCCGTACCCTCCAGGCCTCCCTTCCAAGGATCTGTCTCTCCATCTCTACTTTCTGTCCTAAAGTCGGCTCCAGGTCTTCCCACCTGGGAGTGACAGGTGGGAATCAAGGAGCGGAGGGCCAGGGACCTCCCGGCTGGGCATTTCGGAGCCTGCCCAGACCAGATCTTGAAAGGTGCTGACTGAACTGGGTGTCCTTGACACTCAACAGCTCCCACCTCCCTCTGTCCTCACAGCTCTGGGGACCCTCCAGGCTCTGGGCTCATATAGTGATTCATTTGTAAATTATCGTGGTTTTTCTGCATTAAAATGCTCATTTCTGGACTGCTCCATGTCTGAGGGACAATGGCGAGGGCTAGAGTTGGGGATGTGATTAGGACTTCAGAGGTGGGGAATCTGAGGTGCGCTCCTTGGGCTTTGCTCCATGCTCAAGTCAAAGTGGTAGGAGCCCACACACCTCCCACGTCCAGTCCCCTGGCTTCCAAGGGTCCCAGGTCCCTGTAGACGGTGCAGGACTGGTGCTTCAGGGCTTGTCTGCCTGTCTTCTTGCTGGAACTAAGCGACCTGGTACAGTGCCACTTAGAGGGAGCTGGGCTGTGGATCCTGAGAATTTTGGCCAGCCAAGGTGATGAGCCAGGACTCCCTCCTTGGTCCTCACTGGCTTCCAGCTTTCCGAGTGGCAAGGGGGGCTGTTCCGGCTGACAGAAGGCAAGAGAGATTTGGGGACCCAGTCTGTCCGTTTCTCGGAAGGCCAGGAGGGGAGAGCAGAAACTCAGAGACGAGAAGAGTCCCGGAGTCCTTAAGGGCAGCAGTGACCACAGCAACAGCCACCTGCCAGGTGGACTCTGGTTGTTTGGCTTTTGCCTGCAAATGTAGCAGGGTGCCATGGCAACCACTGGAGCAGGCCGGCCGCAGAGGCCTTCAAGGTCACAGTGATTCCAGGTGGCCAGGCCCTCCACGGAGGGTGCTAATGGAGGACATGGGGAAAACGCACACCTAGACACAGGGTGGTCAGAGCTGGCCAGTAGGAGGTCCTGAGTGTCATCTGCAGGGGCAGGTGCTCGTGGACATGACCCGCCAGTGTGTTAGATGGCAGTGCCCCCCCTCCTTGTCCTCTCCAAGGTACCTCTAAAGCTGAGGGCAGAATTGACCACTGAAGTCCATTTTTTTCCTAGCCTCCTGGGGCCTTGATGTCACAGCATGTTGGCTGGTATTGCAGTGATGAGCAGGGAGTGACTGGGAGAAGGTCCCCAGGTATACTCTTTGTCCTGCAGGCTCTGGTCACCGTGTGCACGGATGGAGCACCCTCCCGCTGCCTGTGCTGATAAAACATTCCTGTTCCTCCAGGGTTCCAGGAGGGACGAGGGTGGACTGGGGGGGCTATGCAGGCACAGCCCTGCTCCCTGACAGAGCCGAGCCCCTCCTCCTCTCCTGTCACTGCCACTCCAGGCTAACTGGCATCTGCCCTCCTGGATCAGCACCAAGTTCTGGTCTCTACCCCGGGCCCCTTCCTAGACCCTCTCCCAGAGCTCCAGGGAAAGGACTTCGGAACCTGGCCTCCAAGGAACAGAAAGCATGCTCGTGGCCCACACTTCCTGGTGAGGACCAGGACACACTGTTCCCAGCCTCTGCAACCCACCTGACCCCGTCCTCTCATGGGACGGGGGTGGGGCTCCAGTCAGCCTAAGAGTACACACAGGGCCTGGCCTGTGACGGTCTCAGCAGCTGGAGGGAGGACAGAGGTACCCAGAGTACCTTTGGCAGGGATTCCTGTGAACCTCGCGAGGCCACAGAGGACCCAGTAGGGAAGCAAGAGGAACTCGGGACTGTGAGGGACAGTCCCCAGGAGACTTCTGGGGTCGGGTTTGGAAGAGAGGGAGGGTGGAGATGGCTACTGGAAATGGAGTTGAGCTCTCCCTGGTGACCCCTAGGGGGCCCCCTCTTCCCACTTGTCCCCTGCTGTTTCTACCAGGAGCTTGGAGGCTGGGCTTGCCCCAGGGTAAGGCTGGTGGGCAAAGCTCTGAGGGATGGGGCTAGGAGAGGCCTGTCGGCGGGCAGTGGGATGCCCCCAGATCCAATGACCAGGACCTTAGTTCTCGGGGAATCTTCATGCCCACACCTTCCCAGGTTTGTGGCCCTTGAACCCACCACACCTCCCCCACCCCACTCCCCAATTTGGAAACCCCTCTTCCAGTATTCAAGCCTCTCTGCTTCAATGCTTCCTGTGTTTGGAAGTCCATTCCACTTTTGAACATCTTTGTTGGAAAGTTATTTTGTAAAACTAAAATAGTGATCCTTGAATCGGGGCCCAACTCCAGTCCTGTGAGCTACAGAGAATATTACACTCTCGCACAGCCAGCAGCTTTAAAGAGGCCATCTTGTTCTTTCTGCCTTGTCCTTTTGACCACTCTCGAAGGGCATGTCCACCAAGATCCCTCCAGTCTTCCTCCATGCCAAGTGCCTGCTTCCAGGCCCCTCCAGATGACAGTGGCCTTTTCTAGTGAGAGTCCAGGACTGTGTGGCCTCACCTCTTCTCTTGTTAATCCAGCCCAAGTCTCTCACACAAGAATGGCCATTGAGTTTTGCTGCTTCCATTCTTTATGGATGGGATTGAATTTTTCAAACTTGGGGCCTCAGACACACTAGGCAAACATTTCTAAGTTCCAGCCCTAATTTTTTTTTTTTTTTTTTTTTTGTACTGAGGATTGAACTCAGGGGCACTCAACCAATGAGCCACATCCCCAGCCCTCTTTTGCATTTTATTTAGAGACAGGGTCTCACTGAATTGCTTAGTGCCTCCCTGTTGCTTAGGCTGGCTTTGAACTTGTGATTGATCCTCCTGCTTCAGGCCTCCCAAGCCACTGGGATTACAGGTCTGCTCCACCGCCAGCCCTAACCTTTTAACTGCAAGAGTTATCTTTTCAATAGATCCTCATCAATAAGCATTTTGAAGAGTTTCAGTCATGGCCCTTTCAGGCCTCCGTATTTCTCCTTTGAAGCATAAAGTCATAGTTAAGAGTCCTGAAGCATGTTGTTAGAGACCCTGCTTCTTTCATCAGTATGGAGAGGGCTCATTGATGGGCTTCCAGATGTCTATGAGTGAGCCCTTTCTAGGACAAGAATCCGCAACTTGCTTTAGATTCTCAAAGAGCCCATTCTCCAAGAGTGGGTAAGAACCAAGAAGTTTAATCCTACTGTTTTCAGATGAGGTCGATGAGGCCTAAGTGACTCCCCCACCACCCCTCCTGTGGCTAGTTCTGGGGAGACCCCCGTCTCATGACTGTGATTACAGAGTTCCTACCAAGTGCCTTCCTCCTGGGGACCTGGGCAAGCACCCTCCTGGAGCAGGGGCCCTGCTTCCTCGTGTACAGTATCTCCCAGCCCTGGGCCTGGAGTGCCCTGGTGTGACCACCAGGGGGCAGCAGCGTCCAGGGCTGGCTGCACACTTAGGAATTCTGGACTTAGGCCAACCTCCCTCTACCCGGATGCAAGGACTAGATTCTGAAATGGTCTGTCTTTATTATGCCATCAGAAAACAAATGTGCTGGTTAAGTTACTCATCGTTATCTTATTAACAAAATAAAGCACTATCTATGTTTACAGTCATAAAAAAGAAACAGCCTGGAGAGACGTGGGGGTGATGGGGAGGGCAGAAAACGGGAGGCAGGCACCGGACTCCACCTCTGGTCCTGTGGGATTACAGTCACCACCCTGATCCTAGGGCTGTTCCAGCTCTTTGGAGTTAGGTGCCAATGGGATTTGATTTTCTTAGGGAAATAACTTGTGAAGCTGAACAGGGGCTGAGACCTGTTCCCTAGAACCGAGGATCAGGGAGAGGATCAGACGGGGAGTGGCAGGCCTGGATGCCACCCACCCACCACCCACCCAGTGCTCATGAGGGAGGATGGGGACCATCTGCTCTGGGGCCCCCCTCCAGGGCCTCTGCCACTGACCATCAGTCCTCCTGGCCCTACTCTTGGAACACAGGCTGGGCCCCGGGGCTGGGGCATCAGGACAAAGCCTTTGGAGGAGGAGGCACATTCTCATGCTGCTGGGAGCTAAAAATGGCTCCGTGGGAATTGACTGGCAGAGTCGGAGGGAGAGAAGACGCAGGCAGGAAGTCAGGGAGGCCGCCGGCCCAGGGCAGTCCAGGGGCCTACAGAGACCCAGAGAATCCAGGGGGGCCTGGGGGTGGGGTGGGGTTCAGGGATAGAGAAAGGGAGAGAAAGAGGGCCTTGCAGCAAGACAAGGACAGAGAAATGCACACAGGACACACGGAACCTGAGACACCCAGACAAAGAGGTAGCATTTTGAGGACGAAGAGAAGCACAGAGGAGGCCCCCAGAGAAGCAAGAGTGGCATGGAAGAGACATCTGCAGGGACTCAGCAGCAGTGCCTGGCACCTAGCGGGCACTCAATAAATATCTTGTGCAATGACTGAACAGAGAAAATGCACGGGTCTGCGCACGCGCTCACACACAGCAGCCAGAGGCACAATAGGCTTAGCAGAGATAAAGACGCCAAGGGACAGTCAGACCTGTTTGCACAAAGTACAAAGTGATCCTGGTGACAGAGGAGTGATCTAGGGGAGTGTGGGAGGGGGTGTTGGTCCCATGGTGGCTGGTCCAGCCAGGACAAGAATGGGAACAAAGCATGTGACCCAGGGAGACAGGTGTATAGCTGCCAAACCCCCAGGTGGGTAGACCTGCAAGAGAAAAGGGTCATCCAGTGTCCCTGGCCATCAGCCCCAAGAGCCAAGGAGCTCAGCCGGCTCGGCTCATCACCGCCATGCAAGCCCCACCCCTGAGGCCGACAGCTCCTCAGGTGTGCCGAAGGTGTGGTGGGAGGAGGAACGTATCTACAAGTGCACGGCTTTGCCCATCTCCAGACATACCCAAGTCCAAGTACCAACAGAGTTCAGGCCGGCGGGCTGTGCCCATTGGGTTGGGGCCAAGGTCTTCCCCGGTGAGGAAGGGGCCAGGCCCAGCCAGCTGGGATCAGTCTGTGAGCACCACCAACTCCCCATCACTCTTCTCTTCAGCCTCCGAGTCCTCGTCCTCGCTGTACCGGTACATCTCGCCATCGGCCACCGAGTGCCTGTCATCTGTGCTCTCACCCTCCTCCCTGAGGCTGCAGGTATTGACGATGACAGGCATGTTGGGGTCCAGGCTGTGGGGGACACAGTGCTCCACCAGGGGCTGTGCCAGGGGCATGCCTGCTGCCCGAGGGTATAGGACGTCTGAGGAGCTCATCTGCACCTGGCCGGCCTGTGGGCTGAGATGAAGGAGAGGCGTGGTTACAGGTGCACCCTCCTTTCCACTCCAAACCCAGCTCCCCAACACCTGGTATTAAGTCAAGGGTGCAGCTCAGGGGTAGGACTTGCACACTCCCACTCCACCCCCTCTTGGCTCTGTGACTCATGTACCCTGGCCCCTGGTCTGCTTTCCAATGGCCACATTCACTGTCAACCAAGACCTGCACAGATTCAGAGCCACGGGGTGCTCAATAGGTACATTTCTTGGGGAACTCTCTGTGGATCCAGTTTTGGGAAACTATATTCTAAATGCCCGAGGGGGATTTAAATCCATCCGGGTGGTCTTGGCTCAGTCAGGAATCTTTCTGTGGGATGAATACTTTTGACACCTCCACAGAACTACAGGCACCTCCCTCCAGGGGCGTGTGGCCGGTCCTCCACAGTCACGCACAGCCACACACCTGTAGCGTCAGCCATGAAGTGCCTACCACATTGCACATGGTCACTCTCCATTTCCCCTAAAGTCACGCACACAGACCCAACCACACACGGATGACTCCAGGTGCACACGCACACTGGACAGACACGCGGCGCCCCGACCGCTCACAAAAGCCAGCCACACACCCACGACCTGCCTCTCACAGTCACGCACACACCGTCACTGGCTGCCCGGGGTGGGCCTGCTCACGGGATCACGTAGCTCTGACGGGCATCCTGGCGCCGGGTCCTCATCAGGGCCTTGTACTCGCCCACGCGCAGCCGCTTGCCCTCCACGATGCAGGTGCGCTTGGGCCGAGGCTTGTACTTGTAGTCGGGGTATTTCTCCAGGTGCTGCCGGCTCAGCCGCGCCTGCTCCTCATAATAGGGCTGCTTCTCCTGGTTGGTCATGGACTTCCAGCGGGAGCCTGGCCCAGACCCCGGGGTTGGGGGGGGAGACGGTCAGAGCTGGGCCCTGCACTTAGCAAGAACCCAGCCCAACGTGGATGCTCTTTGGACGTTGAACAGATGAATCAATGAAGATGATGTGTAGGGGGGTTCCAACAGCCAGATTAAGACTCAGCACCCACCCACACGCCACATAACCCAGAAACTTCCAGGAGGAAGTCGGTAATGCCTCACACGCATTAATTAGGGAGCAGCCACCCCGGGCTATCAACAATTCAGATGAGTGCCCAGCTCAGGACAAACACCTGGTATTAAGTCAAGGGTGCAGCTCAGGGGTAGCACTTGCCTAGCATGTGCAAGGGCCTGGCTTCAATCCTCAGCAACACACACACACACACACACACACACACACCCTGGCAGGATGTGGTGGCACACATCTGTAACTTCAACTACTAGGGAGGCTGAGGCAGGAGGATAACAAGTTTGAGGCCAGCCTGAGCAACTCAGCAAGACCTTGTCTCATAAAAATAAAAAGAGCTGGAGATGTAAGTCGGTCTTTGAATACCCCTGGGTTCATTCCCTAGTGTTCTTAAAAAGAAACCCAAAAAACCTGTTGTCTCAGACAAGATACCTACGTTGACATTAGAGGGGACTCAGTCTTAAAAGCAACTGTCTTCTTCCAGTCCCATCTGCCCTGCCCTACATCCCTCCTTGGCCTCCAAACAGAATGTGTAATTCAAAAAATCTTTCTATGCATAGCCCAAGAATACTGATCTCTCCTGTCTTCTGCCACCGCCAGTTTCAGGAATGTGGGTAAATAGTAGAATAGGTTAGGGACAGACGTGGGGGGGCTAAAGAATACATATACACGTGTGTGTACAATACACACACACACACATACACACTCATTCTCTCTCCCACTCACACACAAACACACACACACTGCTTGAGTTCTTAGCGGGAAGCACTACCAGAAGAGCCCTACAATGGTTCAAGACCACAGGACCCAGTTGCCCCCATATCTAGACCCCCACACCTCCAATCATAGCCCACTGGGGTTCATCGTGGGGTGGAATGTCACCGAGCAAGCCTCGAGTAGACCCAGCTGACTCCAGCAACCAGCCCTGCTGCACTATGTTCCCTGGAGCCCCGCGCTCCCCACGAGGCCCACTCCCTGGCCCTTACCAAGGATCTTGCTGATGCTGGAGTTGTGCATATCCGGGAAGGCTTGGAGGATCTTTCTCCTCTCATCCTTGGCCCACACCATGAAGGCATTCATGGGTCTCTTGATGTGACTGCTATTCCGAGACTCAGGGAAGTGGCGAGAGCCTGGGGAACAGGGGGACAGTCAGCAGGGCAACCCGTCTGGGGCTGGCAAAGTGATGTGCCCTATGTGACCACCAGAAGGCGCTGAGGAGGCTCCCAGCAATGCAGGAGCAGAGATGCACCTCAGACCTGAGCCCAAGGACAGAGTCAGGAGGAAACCAGAGCTCCTGTGGTCCCAAGACGCAGGGAAGCAGACCCAGAGATAGAGACACCAGGGGACAAAAGAGGTACACTCACCTGGAAGGACCCAAGAAGGCACAGCAAGGGAGAGAAGGGATCAGAGACAGATATAAGCCCGGCGGGACGCAGCCGTGGGCCCTCCTGCCCCCCTGCCCAGTGCCGGAGCCCTCACCGTCCACGTCGCAGCTCAGCATGGCTTCTTCCAGCGGGTGCACACAGCTCTCCTCCAGCCGCTCCTTGGCTGGAGAGGAGTCCAGGCTGAGGAGGTCCTGAGGTGGACAGGAACAACTTGTACCTCAGTCCTCTTGATGTCCCGCCTCTCCTCCCCCTGCCCGTCCTTTGGTGGCCTCGGATTCTGCATCTTTTACCTGGGACCCTGTCCGCTCCAGCCCTCAGGGACAGGCGAGTGGGGCCCATACCTTGAGAAAGGGGGTGCTGGGGGAGCTTTCCAAGGCCCCACTGTGGCTGTGCAACAGCTGTCGAGCATCCTGGATGGCTTTGGTGACAGCATCCCCTTCACCAAGGAAGCCTATAGGGACGGAGAGGAGGAGGAGGAGGAGAAGCTGGGGAGTCGTCCAGTTTGAGGTCCGGCTCCTGGGAGCTACTCGGTGAGTGTTCCCCTGCCCTCTGTGGGGCTGCTCCATGCACCTACACTGGCTGCCGGGCGGCGTCAACAGACTGGACACAAGACTAGGACGCTCGGATTGTGTGGCTCAGCAGCCTGAGTCCAGGGCTGGAGTGCCCGGACAGACGGGATGGGGAGGTGGACAGGAGGAAAGGGGTTTTCTAAACAACTTGTTTTAAAAAATTGGAATCAGAGCGGAAAGAGACATGGCCAAGGTCACATCCGGCCCTCTGGGTCTCCCCTGAGAGAGTAGATGGCAGAGCTCACCCAGAGGCAGACTCGGGGGGCTGGACTGCAGGTCCCTTGTGGGGGCCCCGTGGCTGGGGGGACGGGGCCCGCAGTTGCCCATCTTCAGGCTGGGGGAGCTGGAGGCGCTGGGCAGCTCAGGAGCCTTGGGCTTCGCTGTGAGGTTCAAGGGCTGAGAGGGCTCCTGGGGGAGATCCAGATGGTCAGGTGAGAGACACCAAAGGAGACCCCTTGGGGACACCAAGGGACAGAGACACAGAGGGAAAGTGAGACGAGCATACCCAGGCAGACAAGGAGAGGGACCAAGAAGAGAGAGAAGTGCAGGGTGAGCCAGAGCAAAAAGAGGAGGAGGGCGGTACCTGCAGGGGGTGGTGGGCGGCCACGGGCCCCGGCCTCTTCACCACCGGGGCAGGGGGGCTGTGCAGCAGCTGCAGCGGGTACTCCACTGTGGAAAAGGCGGCAGGGAGAAAAGTCCTGGATGAGCACAGAACAGCGGACACCTGCTTGACGAGGCCCCCGCACCACAGGCAGGCAAGGCTTGGAGCTGGCCCAGTTGGTCCCAACCACTGCCCCTAGCTCCAAAGCACTGCTGGGGACCACCTATCCCCTCCTGCCCCACTGCCCTCACACACTAATTGGCATTCATCCTGGGCCTGCCCTTCCCAACCCACTCCAAAGAGTTTCCACTGGCTAGGTGTGATGGCTCATGCCTGTCATCCCAGCAGCTCGGGAGGTTGAAGAAGGAGCACGAGTTCAAAGTCAGCCTCAGCAACTTAGCGAGGTCCTAAGCAACTCAGTGAGACCCTGTCTCTAAACAAAATACAAAATAGGGCTGGGGATGTGGCTCAGTGGTTAAGCACCCTTGGGTTCAATCCTCAGCACCAAGAGGAAAAAAAAAAAAAAGAAAGAAAAAGAAACTGAGGTCTTCTAAGACCTTCCATGACTTGCCCACAGAGCTATTATACAGCAGCACCAGGATTTGAACCCAGGCCCTGTAGACTCTATAGCCCCACCTCTTCCCTCTCCATAGTGCTCTTTTCTACCTACCCACCCTCCCTCATTCTCCATCAATCAGGCCCTGCCAGGCCCGTGTCAAGGAGGTGGAGAGATAAGCCCTGTGTACAAATCACTAACCACATGGCAGGTGGTGAGAGATAAGACCCCCAGGTGGCATATCAGGGGACTTTGTTCCAGCTAGTGTGACTAGAGCAGGCTTCCCAGGGCAGTTGGATGTGAGCTGGGACCTTCAGGATGGGCAGGGTTCAGGGAGGTAGATATGGGGCGGTGGGGACTCGTGGGGAGTGAAACCAGACACAAGGTGAGATCAGGTCCAAAGCCTGTGAGTGTCAAGCCTTGGGTATTTGAACTCTGTGCTGCAGACCACAGGGCACCGCCCGAGGCTTGTGGAACAGGGAGGGGGCAGCAGCGGGGGCTGGCGGGGCAGCTGTTCACACTCCTGAAGCAGCCATGGGCAGCACGTCTGCCCAGCCCCCATAGCTCACCTGGTCAGTGCCCTCCACGCCCTTACCACCCATAGCCAGTGCCAACACATTCACCACTCAAATGTTCAAGTCTACTCTCGCTCCAGCAAAATAACCCCAGGCCCCAAGCCCCCCCTCACTGCCCTCCCTAGGCATGCCCCACCCCCATCAGGCACTCCCTTAGCTCCACCCCTGCACCCTGGGCCTCTGGCTGCCCTCCTCCTGGACTCTCTCCCCGCAGCTCCCAACTTCACCCTTGCCCATCCACCCTTTACCCAAATACCACTTCCTCAGCCAACCTCCCCAAGCCCCTGATGATTGATTGGCATCCTCTGTCTCTCCCCAGACTGAATTCCTTGAGCTCAAAGTTCATATGTCACCACCACCAACAGCACAGTACTGGATACATGGTCAATGTACTGAATTTCAGTGCAGGAGTGACAGGGTAAAGACAGGGATCAGAGTGTGAAGGCAGAAATGGTGGCCATGGCCACTAGAACCCGGCAGATGCTGAACTAAACCTCAGTTAAAATTCAAGATATTGCTGGCACGGTGGTGCACGCCTGTAATCCCAGCAGCTTGGGAGGCTGAGGCAGGAGGATTCAAAGCCACCTCAGCAACAGGGAGGCACTAAGCAACTCAGTGAGACTCTGTCTCTAAATAAAATACAAAATAGGGCTGGGGATATTGCTCAGTGGTTAAGCACCCCTGAGTTCAATCCTCACCCCCTAAAAAGATATTAATATTCAGGCATGATAAATGTACCAGAGTGGGCAGGCAGACACAGAGAGCTGCCTCACCTAACATCTGGAAAGCCCTCGACCGTTTTCAATGCACAATTTCCTTTTCATTCTCCCAACAATGTTCAGAAAGGAGCAATTACTCTTCCACTGCACAGATCCCAAACTGAGGCCCAGAAAGTCCACAGAATAAATTAATAGAAGACAGAGGTTCCAAGGCTCCTTCCCCGACCTTAGGACAAGCCGGTCACAGTGGCAGACCCCCCTTCCCACACTCACCTGGTTTGCAGGGGATGGGCTGAATGGGCAAAGCCAGCTGGGAGTCAGGGGTGACAGGTAGAGGCTGGTGGCTTGGAGGGAAAGCTGGGATCATGACGTAAGGCATGTTGACCTGCTGAAGGCAAAGAAACCTTGTGTGAGCCCCTGGGGCTCAAAGAGCTACTCAGCTGTAGTCAGCCTGGGACACAGAGGATGGAGCAATGCATGAGAGAGGCATAAGGCATAGGACAGGGACAGTCTTCACAAGAACCCATCTGACACCATGTTCCTATCTCTCTGCTCTTGAGTCTCGGCTGGGGAGGAAGAGGATACCCTGGGCACCCCCCTCCTTCAAACAGGGAATGCAACCAGGGAGGAGGCTTGAGGGGAAACAAGGGCCCCCCTGCTCCGTGCAACTCTTGCCTGGCCTATATCCCCCGTCCCCAGCCCCAGCCCCTCGCCCTTACCTGGATCTGCTGCTGGAGGAGGTTGATCTTATGCTGCTGTTGAATCAGCTGCTGCTGCTGCTTGGCGATCTGTGGAGGGGAAGAGCAGGCAAGAGGGCCATGAACACCAGCCCTGGGCACCCAACCCCGAGCCTGCCCTGCACTAGAGGTCAAGACGGAGCAGAGTAGCCTGGCCTTCCCGCAGAGCACAGAGATGGAGCAGGAGCACAGCCCCCGCAGCAGGCCTGCACCCAGCGCCTCTCCATCTGCCCCGGGTCTCGGCCGCACCTGCTCCTGCTGCTGCCGGGCCAGCTCCATCTGCTGCTGCTGCTTCTCAAAGAGCATGGCTGCCATGTTCTTTTGCTCTGAGTGGGCTGTCAGGAGCTGGTCCCGCAAGGTGGACAGCTGGTGGATCATGACCAGAAGCTGCAGCTCCTTCTCTGCCAGGCTCTCTTGGGTCCCTGCTCCTCAGTGAAACAACCACCGTGCAGAGTTTTTGTTAGTTCATCCGTCAACCCATCCACCCGTCCACTCAGCCATCTGACATTTACTGAGCCATTACTACATCCCAGGATGTGATCAGTGGAGTTACTAACTTCTAGGCACGTTAGGGCAGTTTTAAAATCTATAAATGGGCACAAGAACTGTGAGATTTGAATGAGCTCATGCGTGGAAACCTCTCGGTCTAGGATTTGGTACGTGGTCCTCCCATTTAGCTTGCTTCCGGCCCTCCTATTTAGCTAATGTTGGGTATGGCAGTTTGTTCCAAAGTGCCAAGCTGCAGACTGCTTGCACCAGAATCACTCGGGGTACCACGGCAAAATTCAGATGCCCCCGCCCCCGCCTGTTAGGGTTCTCTTTCAGTATCTGGGCATCTGCATTGGTTTTAAGCTCCTTCTGTAGGTGTGATCGACCACACTGGAAAAATGGATACTCAAAGAAACCCCAACAGCTGCCCTTTAATATCACTCATTTCCTCAGGGAGGTTGGCAGTGAAAGGGACCTTTCTGCTCCTTGTGGAGGTAGACCTGGGGAAATGGAGTGACAGGACCTAAAGTCACCAGCATCTCTGACAAGAGCCTGAACCCATACCAGCTCCAGCCAGGCCTTTGCTACATGGGGATCAGCCAGACCCGTTGCTTGGGGGCTCCCAGGGAGGGATGGTGATGACCTGAAGAACGGGCAGGAGCCATGTGGCATGGGCCAGGTATGAGGGGACCAAGAACCACAAGAACTGCCCTCCACACCACGGCCAGCCCACAAGAGCAAAAAGGGCTCAGCCTGCCGGCCCTGCCGCCCCCACAGGCCCTCACCTTTGACATCTTTGGTTTCTACCGAGCTCCTTCCCAGAAACCTCTCCTTCCAGTCACTGGACAGCAGTTTCTCGATGGCGGGCACCACTGGAAGACACCTGGGATGAGCAGCGTCTTCCCAGCGCCCTGACCCAGAGCCCCCTCCACCTGGGGCAGGCGTCTTACCCTCCTGTAAATTGCGGTTGAAGTCCAGCTTCTCCTGGCTTCCGGAAGCAGCCTCAGAGGCTCCGGGTCTCTTGGGCTCTGGGGACCCGTCACGCTCTGGAGAACTACAGTCCTGTAAGACACCCTGAATTGTCACTGCTGCCCCCAAGAGAAGAGGGGACAAAGTCTGGGGAGGGCTGAGCGTCCCACAGTGTCTACTAGGAGGGAACCTGAGCCCTGCAGCTCTACGGGACGGGACCTCGCACCGCTGCTCACACTTCACCTGAGAGGGACAAAGGAAGGACCTGGGTTTCGGTCCAGGCTTGGTGACTCACAAGTGATCCCACAAAGTCCTGAACTTCCCTCTCCTGAAAGCGGAAATACTAACACCTCCCCTGGCAAGGGACTGTCTGGGGATCGAGGGTGTCAAAGCATGTGAATGAGGGTCGCCACCACAGCCAAGGACCCGTGCCCCCTCTTAATTACTGCCCCCTGTGCACACCTGCTGTTCCCACCTAGCGGGCTCCTTCCAGCCAGGGCCCCAGCCCCTCCTCTTCCCACTGAGGTCTTCCCCATATTCGAAGGCCCAGGAGGTCTTCTCGGGTCACCACCCCCAAATCAAATACCTCCTAAATTTCACTCATTCGTTCAGCTTTTATTTATTCCCTTTTTATGTCTCCTGTGTGGACTCACAGATGTCTTTTTTTTGGGGGGGATGCCAGGGATTGAACCCAGGGGCTCTTAACCACTGTCACCGAAGTCTTAAGAAGTGTAAGAATCCATACTGAATGTGTCGTTCCGTTCCCTCATTTTAAGGATGAGGAATTATATGGCATTTTAACCGTGATTTGAGCTCTGTACTTGGGTAATCAGGCCAATTATCTGAAACCATATGAAAAAGATACTGGGGCTGGGGATGTGGCTCAAGCGGTAGCGCGCTCGCCTGGCATGTGTGCGGCCCGGGTTCGATCCTCAGCACCACATACCAACAAAGATGTTGTGTCCGCCGAGAACTAAAAAATAAATATTAAAATTCTCTCTCAAAAAAAAAAAAAGAAAAGAAAAGAAAAAGATACTGGACACTCCTGAGCCCAGTGTTCAGTGTGCATATCCCACCTCTGCAGCTGGTTCTCAGGAGCAATGACTGGGCCACCCGTGAGTGAGCAGTCACCGTAGGATAGGGAGGAGAGTCTACGCCCTGCTCTGGCTTCCGGTCTCACACTGAACTTAGCAGCCCCTCCCTGCCCACCGGAGCAACAGCTTGCCCTAGGATGCCCACTTCTGCCTGCTGTGCTGCCCAGCCAGGGGATGTGTCCATGCTTGCCCAGCCTCACAGACAGGCTGGGAATAGCAGGTGAAGCTACAGGGGTGGGGCGGGAACGCGGACCCAGGAGCCCCTGGGGAAAGTGCTGCGCACCTGAGCTGAAGCGTGGGGGTCAGCAGCATCCTGGGGGGCCCGGGATGGGTCGGTGGGCTGGGGTTCAGCTGTAGTGGCCGAACTCTGGGGGGCCTCATGGCAAGACTCCTTCTTCTCCTCTGACTTGATGGTGCAGTTCACCATGGTGCCAGCGCCATCCAGGGCCAGCTGGGCAGAGATGGGGCTCCTCATGGACATCCTGTGGGAAGAGAGAGAGGGAGCCAAGGTGAGTCCCAAGTGCTCAGGCAAGTGCTCTACCACTGAGCTATGCCCTCTTCCCTTTTAATTTTTAATATTGAGACAGGGTCTCGATAAGTTGGAGGCTAACCTCAAACTTGGTGTCCTCCTGCCTCAGCCTCCTGAGTAGCTGGCATTATGGGTGTGTGCTACCATGCCCAGCTCCCATGGTCCAGTGAACTTGTCCTTGGAGTCCCAGAGGCAGTGACTCCACTCTTTGCTCACCCAGCCCCGGTACTCCCCTGGAACCTCTCAAACAGGGAGACACACAAAATGGAAGCCTATTTTTGGAACCCAGAGAAAAATTAGTTTAGCCTCTTCTGTCCCTCTTATTTTTTTATTTTTTATTTTTTGCTTTTTATATAGAAAATTCTAGAGAAGACCTCATCACTCCCCACTTGTAGGAACTGGTGGGCCAATGTGCTTATTTAAGGAGGATAGAAATTGTTAACTGGCTGCTTCCCAGCCAACAGAACTGAAAGTGTGTGTGTGTGTGTGTGTGTGTGTGTGTGTGTGTGTGTACATATTTGTAATTGGTTACCAAAACTTAAAAATCAAGAAATAGCATATAAAAATCTGGATTTGAACTTTCAGCTGAATGACGAAAGCTGGCTAGAAATGAGCAGTAAGTAAGTACTCCTCCTGTACAGGCCGGGTTGCCTTAGATGCCCTGCTCCCTACCTTACACCCTAAAAGGAAACCAAGTATCAACTACCCTGAGTAAGAGGATTCTCTTTTGCAGGGCAGGGAACCTAACTCGGGATCTCCTACAAGCTAGGCTAGCACTGAGCCACACCCCCAGTCCTTTGTAGAAACAAAGTAAAAATTAAATATTTCTTCAATTCCTGTATCTATCAAAAGTGGGAAAATAAAATACAGGCCATGACATGAATGGTTTTAAGAAAAATATTTGCTGATATGTGGCTAGTCTCTGGTTTAGGAAATGGCCCCACAGACAGACATTTGAATTTGTACTCCCTGGCAACAGGGAAGCAGCCAACACACCTGATAGCCCTGCCTCGCTGCTCTGCAGTGCCCCTGTGTGCCTCCCCGCCTGCCACGCCACTGCTGGACATATCTAGAGGAGCCAGGCAATTGCAGGATCTTGTGAAGTTGTTTGCATGGTCATGCCAGGGTTGGGGCCAGAGAAGCAGGTACCCAGCCTCCCAAGTCACGCATCCAAGGACGCACTCTGAAGTCCAGTGGGCATGTAAAGCAGGTTCCTACTAGTTATAGGTCCTGCCTCTGCTACTTGCCAAGCTATGTGATCCTGGGCAAGTTGCCTAGTCTCTGCAGTTTCCTGTCATTCACAAATCAGTATCTTTGGGGACTGGCCAGGGCTTTCAAATTAATTATTTTATTGAACACAGGGGTGCTCTACCACTGGGCTACATCCCTGGCCCTTTTAATGTTTTATTTTAAGACAGGGTCTTCTAAGTTTCAGAGGCTGGTCTTAAACTTGGGATCCTTCTTGCCTCAGCCTCCCAAGTAACCAGGATTAAAGGTGCGGGCCAGGGCCAGGTGATTCTGATAAGCATTTTAAATAAGGTCCCGAGGGTCCTGCCTTCATGGATGGGTTAATATCATCCATGTCATAATCAAGGAGTGGGAGTTATGGGGAGAGCAGTTTTGTTGTAAACTGAGTTTGGCCCTTTTTGGTCCTTTGAACCCTTCTGGCCCTCACCAGTCAGACATGGTGGCGCACACTTGTCATCTCAGCTGCTTGGGAAGATGAGGCAGGAGGATCGCAAGTTCAAAGCCAGGTCCAGCAAGGCCCTAAACAATTTAGGAAGATCCTGTTTCAAAATAAAATATAGAAGGGCTGGGGATGTAGCTCAGGGGTTCAGTGTCTCTGGGTTCAATCCCAGGTACCAAAAAAAGAAAAGAAGGCCCTCACCAGATTCCAGCCTCTTGAACTTCCCAGTCCCCAGAACCGAGAAAAATAAATATCTGTTCATCATAAATTACAGTCTGTAGTACTGTTATAGCAGCACAAATATACTAATACACATGTGGATTAAATTCTTAGGGGAGGCATAAGGATAAATCAGAACAGTAAAATATCCCTGCAACCGCAGGTGCAGTATGGTAGTGGAGTAGCCCTCTATCCTCAGAGGCTATGTTCCCAGACACCCCTGTGGATGCCTGAGGCTGTGGGTAGTGCCAACCCTATTTATACTGAAGTTCCTATACACACATAAACAAATCCAATGCCTTTTCCCACCTAATTAAGCATTTATCATCACACATTAGGACTGTAACTTGTATAGTCTGAGTTACCATAGCAAAATTAGCACAAACTTCTCTTTCTGTCTTCATAATTTCATAGATTGAAGACTTGTTCCTACTATATATTTCTAGCAACTTAACCAAAAATTTTTCTTTCTTTCTCTAGTGGGAATTTTCATCGTTTCAATGAAAGGAAGTACTTCATGGCTGCTCTCTGGCATATCCCAATTCCAGAATCACTGCCCTTGCATTTGGGGCCATTTTGTTCAAGTAAATAATAATAATAACTGCTGCTGCAATACCTCAACAGTCAATCTGACAACTGAGTGACTAATGGGCAGGTAGAATATACAGTGTGGATACTCTGGACAAAGGGATGACTCACATCCTGGACAGTTTGAAATTTCATCCTGCTCCTCAGAACGGTGCACAACTTAAAACCTACGAATAGTTTACTTCTGCCATGTACAACGGTATACATGTACCATATGTTAAATAAAATGATTAAAGGGCATTATAATCAACTAAGATATGCATAAGATATATATCTGATTTGATCCACCCTACTGATCAGACCCCAGCAGACTCTCTGCTCACCCACTTTCCAAGTGCACGGTGGTCTGAGGGCTGGTGCCAGACCCAGAGCAGGGAACTGCAGGGTGAGAAGAGAGGGGCCTCCCTATGAGTGTTGGCCCCCATCTCACCTAGACCAAGAGAAAACAAGAGACCCCAGCCCTCCTACCTCGGGGGACCTGGAGAGACTCCAGGAAACAGGCAGCAGCCCATCCGGGCACCGGGAGGGGCTGGGAGCCGGGCCCTGCGCAGGGGGCAGGCGTGGGGGTGGGGCGGGAGGGGTATTATCCTGAAGCTGAGGGCAGCAATTACATAACAAACAAACCCCGGGCTCAAGCTGTGAATTAATCAAACCGCTGAAAATAAAACCTTCCTCTCAGGAACTTCAGACAAAAGAAATGAAAACAACCAGGCTGGCTGGAAAATAAAAGGCAGCGGCGCTGAAAGGGGGACAAAAGGAAACCAGACAATAGGGTGTTGGACAAAAGCAATAAAGCCAAAGGAAGTGTGACAGGCGCACAATGCGGCCCTGTGGGCTTCTGATCCCCGCCGGCTCTGCGCCACCTCATCCCACACCCACTGCCACCAAGCGGGCCACCGGGTCGCCTCCTCCTTCCAGACTTGGGTGCTCAGGGTTTTTCTCCTTCTTCCTGGCCTTCCAGCTCCTACCTCTAAGCCTTTCTTCCCACTGCAGCCCAGAGACCCTAGAAGCAGCCGCAGCAGTGGCCGCTGCCGGTGCACAGTCAGATGAGCACCGGGCGCAGAGGCCTAAGGACGCCTCGCCGGAGCCCGTGACAGCCTGTTCAGCCTGTTCATCCCGTGAGCTGAGCGAGGAAGAGGAGGAGATCCTCTGTCCTGATAACTCTAGGACCGAACTGCCCAAGGCAGGTGCCACAGGCCACATGTGGCCACCGAGTACCTGTAATGGGCCAGTCCCAGGGGAAACGTGCTGCTGAGTGGCCAACACACCCAAGTCCTGCAGGTTGAACACAAGAGACAGAGTGCAAACTAGCCCGCTGTAACTGGTTATCAATTACGAAGTGAAATTATATTTTGGATGGATTAGGCTAGATACACTACAACTCTTGAAATCCATTTCGCCTCTTTCTTTTGTTCGTTCGTTCATTCATTCATTATGGTGCTGGAGGGGAATCCAGGGCCTCTCACAGGCTAGGCAAGGGCTCTGTCACTGAGCTACCCCCTCGCCCTCTTTCTGTGTTATTTGGAGGGGGGTACTGGGCCACTGAGCCACATCCCCAGCTCTTTTTATTTTTTGAGGATCTCGCTAAGTTGCTGAGGCTGGCTTTGAACTTGCAATCCTCCTGCCTCAGGCTCTGGAGCCACGCGCTTACAGGGGCTGTAGCCCCTTTTTTAAATGCAAATACTAGAAATTCTTAATTTATTCATATGGGTCCCATTACATCTGTTGGGCAAAGGGGGGCTCTAAGACACATCCTGGCTTTGAGCTTCAATGGCCTTTTCTACCCACACTCTACCCCCCATATACACATAGCCCACAGTGCCCAGCTACCTGCAACCAGCACTGTGGATTATTTTTATATCAGGGAGCTGCCTCCTGGGCTCCCAGTACCTCGGCCTGGCCATTACTCGCTGGTCTGTCTTGGGCATGTAACTTAACCTCTCAGCCTGTTTCCTCCTTAGTAAAATGGGAATATGAAAACCCAATACGAAGAGGTGAGCCTTCTGTTAACAATCCAGATCCTATCAAATATGCCTGTGTTTCATTCTCCTGGCACTTTGCACTTGGCCTTCAAAGGTCCGATCACAGATGGTAATGGTACCTTCACGTACCTGATTTGTTTATTTTGGATTTTCCCAGTAGCCAGAGAACCAACCCCACACAGAACATTGTGGAAATAAACCTGTTTCTGCCCATCAATGCAGCCCCAGAGCCTAGTATAGTGCCTGGAGTATAGTAGGGTGTTCAATAAATACACAGCAGTGATAAAGTGAGTAGCATCCAATACAGCAGCACAGCACAGAGAAGACCTGGCTGTCTAACAGGTGACAGACACTATTATGACCATCATTAGGTAGATGATGCTCTGTCCGCCTACGCCCGGTTATCCTCTGCCACCTCTTCCTTGGATCCAAGCCCTTCCTCTGAGTTTGACCTAAATCCCTGTCAGCAGCAAAGCAAATCCATTTCCTTTTGTTTTCACCTTGGGTCACATAAGAAACATTTTCCATACTTTTTAGATTTAAAGACCCTGTTGGAGTCCTCCCTTAAATCTCTTCTTTCCCGGGGATTTAACTAAAAAAAAAAAAAAAAAAAAACCCTCAATTTCCTTTACCCCTCCCTTACAAAGCATGTTCCGTGCCTCAGTTCTCCACGTGGTGGTTTCTAAGGAGGTTTTAAGGTCACTGACCACAACCTCCCCTACTCCCCAAATGCTCATAAAGGCCTCTCAACCCACAGGAGACAGGAGTTACTGAACTCCCCAGGTCCCACCCTAATCTGATGCCCCAAGTCCTGGTCAGAGGCATAAACCCACAGGACACCCCGTCAGCTCCCTGCGGGATGGAAGTGCTCCTTCCTCTTGCCCAACATTACACGTATTTCATAAACAGAGAAACTGAGGTCTAGAGGTGTCATGTTCATGTGGCTTGATGGGGCAGCGCTGCTTTAGGACTCTATCATCAGAGGACCTTCCACCAGCCGGGACGTGGAATGTGCCTGGCTCTGCCCTCCCTTCCCTTCCCTTCTTGGGAACCCACCTCAGGCCTTCTGTCCTCCTTTTTCCTTGGCCTTATCTTACCTGAGCATCCCTAAGAGGAAAGGGCTCTCTCTGACCATCTTCATCCTTGATGCTCAAAGCCTTGAGTCTCTCTGAGCTGGTGTCTGCCCGACACTGGGGCCTCCAAACCCAGTGCCTGGGTCAAGTATAGAGAGGTACTTCCAAGGAGGGCCCCTGGCTCAGAGTGCAGCCTCTATGTGACAGAGCAGATGCCAGGTGCCAAACCCCACCCCCAACCAACTCTCTGGGCCCCTCCGACACCCCGCCCCCCACACAGGTGCACACACTGAGCCCCTTTTCCACCCCAAACAAGTCCTCAGCCACTTCCTCCTCTAATCAGTCAGCGACAGACCCTGCTGGATTGGAATCAAAGGAGTCTTCACTCTCAGCCCTTCCTCCCTCCATCACCGCACCCCTCCCCCAAAAAACATCTAGATGCAGAAAGAGATAGATTCCAGTTATCACAGCATGACCGTGACTCAGACCCGGCGTACAGGAAGACAGACTGCACGGACAGGCAGACCCTTCAAGAAAACTCACAGCAAACTCCCAGCCAGCCCAGGCCGCGGTGCCAAGGGGCACGGCAGGGAAGGAAGGGAAGGAGATCTGCAGATCCACACAGCAGGGGTGGGGCAGAGCCCAGGTCCCAGGGGAATGTCACTTCCTCTCAAAGCCCCAGAGAGTTGAGAGCCGCAGGCTGCCCTGAACAATAGTCCGAGGCGTGGGTGCCCAGAGCAGTGCCCTAGTGCCACATCCTGCCATTCTTCTCACAGGCCGCACCCTGCCACCCTTCCTGGCTACGCCCGATCCTATCTCTGTGTTTACTCAGAACTAGGAGCTGGGCTGGCTGCAGGCTTGGGACAAAGCTTTCCTGAGAGTCCCCTCTCCCTCTCCAGCCTCTGCGGACCTGTGGGGTACCAAACCCACGTCTGGCCTGGTCCACCCAGCTCAGGGGCCACTGGCAACACTCCCAGGCTCCAGGATGTTTCCAGGCTGGTCCAGGTGCCATTCACCTGGACAGACAAGGTGTCCTCCCCACTAGCAGCACCAATGCCACAGAAGGGCAGCTTCTGACCGACCGAGCTTCCACAGCTGCAGCTTGGCTGACCTGGGAGAGAGTGCAAAAGAAAGAAGCAGCCAGGGAGAAGGTGCCTGTGGGTTTCCACCTGCCTCCCACCTGGTCTTCAGGCACCTGCGGACCTTGGGACATCTGCAGTATTTGGGTCCTGCCCGAACCCAGGGGGAAGGTCAAGGACAGCGAGAGGATAGTTTAAACTGTTGTTGAGGCTCCAGGAATAACGAACGCGATGGAGGGCCTGAGGGCAGAGGCTCTGGAGTCCCCCCTGGAGTCCTACCTCCCTGCCTTCAGGAACTGAGCTGTCTCCAGGCTCTCCTGAACCCCAATACTCTAAGGAGGCAGCTGCGGGCCCATCCTTGCTGTCTCCAGGGGCCAGGGCCACACCTGTGTCCTGAACAGCGGCATGTGTGTGGCTTCCTACAGGGGCAGTGCCCACCCAGGGCCAGCACCAAATTGTGCAGCAAAAGGTCCTTGTCAAAGACCCTGTGGGGACAGCCGTGAACATTCACCAAAGGAAGAGGAGGCACAAAGACAGCAGGGGCATCTGAACTCAGGGCTCACTGATGCCCAAACCCACACCTTTTCATCCACCAGCTAAGGTGCGGCCACTCCCCCCACCACAGCACTTCCAGATAATAGGCTCTGGCCCAGCAAGACAGACTGGCCAGTTCTCACCACCTGCAGGACACCAGGTGTTTCTGACCTGAATCATGGCCGAGGAAAATTAGTCAAAAGAAGCCAAGGCAGCGTTGGGAACTTGGAGGAAAGATTCTACCCCTCAAAAACCTTATTTTCTTTTAGGTGTAAAATGGAGTTCCAACCACTGCTTTGCAATTAAAAGATAATGCACACAATTCAACAATCTGGGGCCAGGCGCAGGCACGGTGGTGCATGCCTGTGATCCCAACTGCAGTGGCAGGAGGATCACAAGTTCAAGGCCAGCTTCAGTAACTTGGTGAAACCCTATCTCAAAATAAAAAATAAAAAGGGCTGGGAATGTGGCTCAGTGGTTCAACCCCCAGTACCAAAAAAAAAAAAAAAAAAAAAAAAAAAGAATCTGGTATAGAATACATATGTTCAGGGAGGTGGGGATGGCAAGACAGACCTAAAGCAGGAAGGGATTTCTTGTCCTCCATAGGTTTTGTGAGATATATATTATGTTTGATCTTCATCCGGGTCTACTAGCTTATAGCTCCTAAAATCCTTGGAATCTCCAAAGTGATAAATGTCTTTTTGTATGCTAATGAGCTGGCTGAAGCTGGCAGCCCCCACCTAGCGGCTGGTCACCAGAAAGACCAAAACAGGATTAGAGCTTGGGACTTCCAGCCCCACCCCCTAGGACTGGGGAGGAGAGGGGACTGAAGGTTAAACTGATCCTCTCCCAGACAGGATGCCTATGTCTTGGAAGCCTCCATAAAACCCCTAAAGGGCAGGTTTGGGGAGTTTCTGGAGAGCTGAACTCATGGAGGGTCTCGGAGGGCCTTGGAGGTCAGCACACCTGGAGGAATGGTGGAAGTTCCACACACCTCACGACCATCTCTCCACGCATCTCTCCATCTGTGTCCTCTGTTAGGTCCTTTATAATAAATCAGTAAATGGAAGTAAAGTCTCTCTGGGAGCTCTGGGAGCCTCTCTAGGTTACTTATCAAACCCGAGGAGGGGGTCGTGGAAGCATCGGAAAAACAATCAGCTTGCAATTGGCCACAGAAGGGCATGTAGAGAGCATGGAGCCCAGCCCTCAACCTGAGCCATCCTCAACCTGTGCCATCGGAGGCTACCTCTAGGGAGTGACAGAGGAAATTGATTAGAGGATGCTCAGTGGCCAGAGTCCACTGCAGGCCTTGCTGCTTGCTTGGTGATCTGGTGAGAGAATCCTGCTGAGAGGTGACAGCAACAGAAACGGAGTCCTGTCCTGCCCCTCCCCCACCAGAGCACCAGCAGAAGGACAGCGGCTCCACCCTCCTCCCAACTTGCCCAAGTTCCTCAGGAGGTGGGTGGGTGGGTGTGATCATCACAAGGCTGGCCCAGCTACCAGAAAGTGGGCCCTGTGTCCCGTGGCCTTGTGCTTCCAGCCTGGCTCCACCACCACCATCTCTAAAGTGGAATGGACAGGCCCTAGGGGAGAAGCTCCCCGCAGAGCCTAGTATACACCAAGCCCTAGGATCCACCCCCAGGACGGCAAAAAAATAAAATAAAAATAAAATCATTAAATAAGATGGAATAAACATACCTACATCATAGATTTATCAAGAAGACTGAATGTGATTGTGTCTATAAACAGCAAAAAATGCCGGCTCCCTGAGCCTGCCCCCCACCTCGCACACAGGCACAGAAGAGGGAGACCCACACCTGAAGGACCACTTGGCATGTCTTTGTCTATTACACCCCCTACTTAAGATACCTGTTGTCCAAATGTCCTTTTGGTGTCCCCAACAACCTGGATTCTCTCCTGGCAAGGACAGACACTGGGTCCCAGGCCTCCGCAGTGCAGAGAGGATACAAGTGTGCAGAGGCTACCCGGTGTGCTCAGCATGGCGGCTTCCGGAGCCCCGTGCCTTCCCGTGCCTTCCCCTCCCTTCCAGGCCTGATGACCCCAAAGCTCTGCAGCACTCATCAGCCCCCTCCAAGCTCCTCCCGGAGCCCTCGAGGATTAAGAGAGGTTCAATCCTAACCCCTGCGGTGCCCTGCCAATCCGAGAAGCACAGGGAAAAGTGGGGACAGAGGGGTGACCAGAGACTGGGAAAAGGACAAGGGAAGCCAAAACGGTCCACAAACATCCACGTTCAGCCACCAAATCTCATCTTTCCTAGATGGTACCAGGGTAAGTCGGGCAGCATTTGGCTTCTGCTCGGTGATGAGGCTAGGCCATGGAGACCGAGCTCTAATGGTACAGGGTGAAATGGAGGCTCTGGGGATCTGCAGAGCTGGCTGGCACACAGCACCTTTCTTACCAGGTGACACGTTTAACCCTCTAAGCCGGCTACTTCCTTTTTCTATAAAGGGGACAAGTCACTCATACCCCTAATGTGGTTTCCAGAAGTAAATGAGATAATACAGGCAAAGCCTGCCGCCTGGCACACAGCTCAACAGCTGTGATGGCCATTATCGCCGTAATCTAGACTGAGAGGGTCGGGGTGGTAAGTGGGGAGTCTGGTTCAACACTGCTCTAAGCAGGCGGATGGATACTTTCCGTTGTATCTCTTCACACCTAAGTCTCCATCTGTGGCGTGTGGGGCCAACACTACCCACCTCTCGGGGTTGCTGGAGAATTGATGTTAATATATCCAAAATGCTTAAGGCAGTGTCGGGTACAATATGGATTGGCACTTAGTATTGTGGTGGTTGAAAAAAACCCACTTCCAAGGACCCTCTGCCAAACCAAGCACTCAGTCCTCAAGCAGTGAATGTTCCCAAGGCCTTTTTTTTTTTTTTTTTTTTTTTGATATGGGGATTGAACCTAGGGACACTTAACCACTGAGCCACATCCCCAGGCCTTTTTATATTTAATTTAGGGACAGGGTCTCACTAAATTGCTCAGGGCCTTGCTAAATTGCTGAGGCTGGCTTTGAACTCTAGAGCCTTAGCTACCCCAGGCTCTCCCAAGTGACTGGGATTACAGACAGGCACCACCACACCAGGCTCCCAAGGCCATGCTTAGAGTTATTTAAAATAACCACTTCTGTACCCCACGAGCCTACAGTTCACTCCCATGCAGCACCCTGGGGTCCCCAAGGACTTAGAAAAGGGATCTCACTTTTTTTCCAGTTCCTGCCTCAGACACCCTCCACAGATAGGCAGGGGTGAGGAAATGGGCCAGCCTTCGAGAGGAGCAAATGAAGCCAAAAAGAATGAGAAGTCAGTAGATGCTGGTCACCAAGAAAGCCACCAGGCAGCACTGGCAAGAGCCCAAAGGTGAGCACACAGATCATCGGCAAGTACACTTCAGCCTCATCCTCTCCTCCCTGGGATGACTTCCCAAGGCTCCATGACCCACCTGGGAGCTGGTAGTGTGGTGGTGTATGCCTGTAATCCCAGCAGCTCAGCAGGCTGAGACAAGAGGATCTCTGAGTTGAAAGCCAGCCTCAGCAAGAGCAAGGGGCTAAGCCACTCAGCGAGACCCCATCTCTAAATAAAATACAAAATAGGGCTGGGATGTGGCTCAGTGGTCCAGTGCCCAGTACCTCACCCCCTCCCCCCAAAAAAGACCCACCTGGAAAGTACACTCCAGAGAGATTCGAGCATTTGGCTCCCTGGCTTGAGCACCTCACTCAGGTGGCCAAGCCCTGGGGCTGGACCCGGATGCGTGGGCCATTCCAAGTCTGCTTCCCGCTCGCCTCCCCTCCTCCAGCCCCAAAGTCCTTGTGGAGGCCTAATCACCACCATCTCCCACAAACCAAGCTCGCTCACCAGGAACCCCACTTGGGCAGCCCTTGCTGGCGCAGCATTCGCTCCTCCAGTGAACAAAGTGTTCCGTTCTTCTGCTCCGCAAGGGCCACATTTCCTCTCCCATTATCTACCCCATCGGCAGCCGCAAAGGCAAGATTTCTTCTTTCTTTTTGTTATTTTCATGGCCCCCTTTATTTATGGGTGTTTTTTTTTTCCCCCTTGCTTTTGGCTCCTTTTCAAAAAGGCAGAGAAGCAAGGGGAGGCGAGCAGTATCATCATCTCGAATCCTCAGATTTCATCTACAATTCTCAACAAACAATCCAGGGCAGCCAGCCGCCCCCAGGTCTGCCTGGGACCCCACCTTCTATCACTAGCACCCTTTGGAAACTGAGGCAAGACCACCGATGCCAACCCATGCTTGGCAAAGGCGGGGATCCAGGGAGGAATCATGATGTGGGAAGCTCATGACACTGATAAGAATGGAAGTGATAACGATGACTTGCAAAGTATTTAATGACTAATGGGCACCAGCCAATCAGAGCCAATCAGAGGGCCCCAAGATCATAGCCAGGGAGTGGTAACCAAGAAACAGAACCCAGAAACTGGCTAATGAGTCTCTTAATTTTTCTTTTATTTTTGTGGTGCCTGATAGAACACCAGGGCCTCGAATATGCTAGGCCACTGAGCTACATCCCCAGCCTCAGACTCTTTTTTTAAGCAGTGGAATATAGTGGGTAGCTTCTCTCACACCTGTCAGAGGTCCTAAGGGCCAAGGAAAATCATCTCCCTGAGGCTCCATTACCTGTTCTAATCCCCACCTGTTGGCCACTGGTGCTCTCCTGATGGTTCAAGAGAACTAGGCCCTCGGTCCTGGACCAGGTAAGTGCAGGTAGGGGGCTCAGCGAGACCTGCCCACACCCCTTGCAAAAACAAAGAGATTCAAAGCCAGGGTTCTACCAGCACCTTCCCCAGCAAACACAAATGAAATGCAGCAAGCATTCTAGAGGGCACAGGGCTGACCGGCCCAACCTCCCTCACACTTATCACTTCTCCAAGCCGCTCCTCTCCCACCGCATCACATCTAATGCCGGACTGTCAGTACATCCATCAGAGCTGTGTGCTTACAACACATGTGCCTAATGAACGGGTGCAGTCACTCTAATTTTCTTTTCATTTTTTTTCTGACTATAAAAGGAGTATGTGTTCACTACACTATAGAAAATCTACAAAATTTAAAGTAACAAAGAAAAATTTAAAGTCACCCATTTCTCATCAATCTGGAGGTGGCACTGATCACTGACATATTTCCATCAAACTTTTCTCTAAACGTAGTTTTCTTTTTCACCATTGAGCTCACACGCAAGGTTTTTTTTTATCTTGTTTCTTCACCCTCACTTAATTGTATATCCGGGGGCTTTTCATGCTACTACAAATTAGATATTATTAAAAATTCGTTGGAAAGCGAGTTTCCCTCACTCTGGAAAGCCATTTTTAATGGCTGTCTGTCTTCCACCACAATTTACTTTACTCCAGGCCCCATGGTGGGATAATCCCGCTCTTCAGATCTCACATGACTTGAACCATCCTCCTCACCCCCAAGGTCATCTACCCTCCCATCACCTCTACAGGGTTTCAGTCATTCTGCCACTTTGACAGGTAGGAAAGCAGGGTCCCTGACAGCTAGGGGACCTCACCTGCCATCTCTGTTGAGCCAGGGACAAAAATAGCAAAGAGGTTTCACTTGGAGGATGGAAGCCATGACCCAGGATTAAAGCCATGAGCAGGGCATGAAAGCTTGGGCCCAAAGCCTGACTGCTTCTAGGATAGGAGAGCCAAACCATTGTGTTCCTGGGACCTTAATTTTCCCTTGAAAAAACAAAGAACAACCACACATGGTGGCACACACCTGTAATCCTAACTACTCCCAGTTATTAGGGAGGCTGAGGTCAGAGGATAACAAGTTCCCGGGGCAACTTAGTGAGACCCTGTCTCAAAATAAAAACTAAAAAAGCTGAGGATATAGCTCAGAGGAGAGCACCTTGGGTTCAATCCCCAGTACTGCGAACAAAACAAAGCAAAAAAAAAAAAAAACCTACAATGAGACTCCACACCTCCCAGAATGACCATTACCCCCAACACACACACACAAAGAAAGAAGGCAGAGGAGGAGGAGGAGGAGGAGGAGGAGAAAGGATAAGTATTGACTAAGCTGTAGGAATAAAAGGTTGCTACTATTGTGGAAAAGAGTATGACAGGTCCTCAAACATTTAACATAAAATTGCCCCATGAATCTTGCACATGCCTGTAATCCCAGAGGCTCTGGAGGCTGAGGCAGGAGGATCAAGCCAGCCTCAGCAATTTAGCCAGGCCCTAAGCAATTCAGAGATACCCTATCTCTAAATAAATATTTAAAAGGGCTAGGGATATGGCTCAGGGGTTAAGCGCCCCTGGGTTCAATTCCTGGTACCAAAAAACAAAACAAAACTCTATGACCCAGCAATCCCTCTCCTGGGCATTTACCCAAAGCACTAAAAGAAGTCTTGAGGAGATATTTATATATCCATGTTCATGGTAACAATATTCTTTTTTCTTTCTTTCTTTTTTTGGTGGTGCTGGGGATTGAACCCAGGGCCTTGTGCATGGGACGCAAGCACTCTACCAACTGAGCTATATCCTAGTCACCCCCACCCCCACAGCAGTATTCTTGATAGCCAAAGAAAGGAACAACCCAAGTGTCCATCAACAGATGAAGAGGCAGGAGGATGAAGAGATCAACAAAATGGGATACACCCATACACTGGATGATCAGCCTTAAAAAGGAAGGAAATCTTGACACATGTTACAAGATGGATGGAACTTGAAAAGTGATTTCACTTAGGAGGTACTTAAAAATAGTTAAATTCTTAGGAACAGAAAAGAGAACAGAGGTTACCAGGCGCTGGGCAGAGGGAGGAACAGAGTTGTTGAATGGGTACTGAGTTTCGGTTTGGGAGAATAAGTTCTGTGGCTGGATGGCGCTTGCACAGCTATGCCAATGTACCTAATGCCCTTGAGCTTTATTGTATTTATTTATTTATCTGGAGGTACTAGGGATTGAAGCTGCAGGGTGGGGGGGGCTCTACCACTGAGCCACATCCCCAGCCCTTTTTATTTTTTATGTTGAGTCTTGCTGAGTTGCCTTAGATTGGCATGACAATTGCAATCTTTCTGCCTCAGCCTCCTAAATCGCTGGGATGAAGGTGTACACCACTGTGCCCAGCAGACCTACACACTTTAAAAATGATTGAAATGGGAAAATAATGCTACATATATTTTAACACTTTTTTTTTTGTACTGGGAATTGAACTCAAGGGCACTCGGCCCACTGAGCCACATCCCCAGCCCTAGTTTGTATTTTATTGAGACAGGGTCTCACTGAGTTGCTTAGTGCCTCACCTTTGCTGAGGCTGGCTTTGAACTTGTGATCCTCCTGCCTCAGCCGCCCAAGCTGCTGGCATTATAGTGTGCGCCACCGTGCCCGGCCTTATCACAATTTTTTTTTTTTCTTTAATGAAGAACAAGAAACTACTAGTAATTTTCTTTCATGGCATTTTTAATCAAAGACTGGTGACTACCCTAGATGGGCATCGGAGAGGGCAGCAGTGCCGGAGGCCAGCTGCCTGGGGAGAGCCCCTACTCACAAGGCCATAATTAAAGTCACTAATTGAAGTGTCTAGAGTTGGCCAGAGCCAGACAATGCCAGACCTGCCGGGCCAGCCAGGTCTTTCCTCACTACCTCTAGGAACAATTAAAGGCAAGGTGTGTTTAGGATTCCTCAGCAGAGCCAAGGGACCTGCGGGGGCAGGAAGCTGGGGACAGAGGAAGAAGTTTGGTCTTCCCTTGAGGTCAGTCCTTCGGCTTTCCGGAATGTTCCTATTCTAGAGGTGGTTTCGAAGCAAGCACTGGGCAGACGCCTGGCTTCCAGAACAGATCTGCCCCGATGTGCTGAATAAGGCAGAATAAGGTTTGCGGCAGGTGCCTGGGCTGCCTGCAGAGGACACAGGACAACGGTCCAGACCGAAGCTCCCCCGCTACCCCAGCCCATCTGTGCTACCAGGAAGGGGAGCAGGGCAGCCCTCCCAGAGGGCAGGGCGGAACTGCACTTGAGGTCACATACACTGGCTTCTGTGGCCCAACCAAAACATCCTTGTCCTTCTCAATGAAGGACAGGCTCCCCAAAGGCCCGCTAGCCCTAAGGTTTATTTGATGTTCCCATTTTCTGATTTTCCACTGGGTGCTTTACTGGTGAACTCTCCCGGTCCCACTCCAAGCAGAGATCACAGGGCTTCCTGTGTCTCCGAGAGCGGCCTGTGCTCTGCGGCTTCATTAAGAGGACAGGCCACAGCGATGGCAGCCCACCCCACAGGACCCGAGGGATTTCCTAAGGAGACTTTGTTCATCTTTGTCCAAGGAGGGAGAGGGATGAGTGGCCCTCAGGGCTGTCCCTCCCCAGGCCCTCCCTCTGCCACCACTGGGCCACTGGAGCTCACTGTGCTGCCTCCCTTCCCCCACAGCCTGCAGACCTGACCCAGGGGAAGGGGGTCGGGCGTTGGGGTCACTGGAGGCGCCCAGCTCAAAATCAGCTCAGCACTGAGGAAGAATTTAACCCTCTCCCTCCCAGCTCATGACCACCCACTCTAACAGACCTGCCTGTATGGAGGAAAAATAGCTGCAAAAAATCCAGAAGGATCCGGTCATAGTTCTGAGTGTGGTGGAGAGAGCGGAAGGCCAGAGTACGGGCCTGATCTCTGCCACAAACTTAGGGTGTGATCCCGGGCAAGTCTCCAAAAGTCTTGGAGCCTCAGCTTTACCATCTGCAAAACGGAAGTCAACGGGCACACCAGCAGCTCACTAGAGGCCTTGGTTGTTTTCTAGCACTTGACACACTAGATGGTTTGCAAAGCCCCATACACGTGTAAGGGATTTGGACACCTTGAACACACTGGGAAGCCTGGGACAAATCACTCGGCCTCCCAGGGCTGTTTTTCCATTTGTACAGGACGTGAATTATAACTTCTTCCACAGACAAAATTATAGGTGGCAGAGACTCCCAGGCCTTTGATGCCGTGGAGATTAAAGTGTTCCTAAGCCCCCGACTTCCACCTTCAGGGTGTAGCCCAGGGCAAGCCTTGGATAAAGCCCCTTAGCAGCAAGATAATGACAGCTCCCGCCATCTACTGAGTGATGGCAGGCTGAGTGCTTCACAGGTATCTTCTGCAGTGGCAAAAGCTACTTCACAGATGAGGAAACGGAAGCCAACGGTTGGGGGTGGACTGCCACTGAAGGTCCACCTGACTCCAAGCCCAACACCACAGCTCAAGGATCTCGGAAAGAGGCTACTTCCCCCGGCTGCGTGCCACAGGGATGGCCAGCAGGCCGGGCCTCTCCCTGCCTCCAGCTGCCCTGTTACCATGGTCACCAGGGAGGGCAGCCCCACACACCCTCGCTGCCTTCACTTCCTGCCAGGCTCTTGCCGGCGGCCACCCCAGCTTGGAGTCCAAAGGTTAGTTAAGGGCTGTTTATTATTACGAATTATTGAAATTCATAACCCAGCAGTGGGTTTTGTGAATGCGGTGGTTTCCCGCCTTAAGGCAACCCCAACTCAAGTAAATACCATTGGTGTTATAAAAATGGGCTCTCCTCAGCCAGGACGGTCCCCTTAGCTCAGGGTGGACAGAACCCGCAGTGTGCTCTGAGCCAGAATATCGTTTCCCTCACACCTGGCAACGCCCTGCCTGTAGTTGCCGTATGACAGTCACTTCTCTTTTCTGCGCTGCATCCGGGACCATCTTGCAGGGTCCCCACCCCAGCCCATCTCCACTCAGCACCTCTGCCCTGCTCCAACACCCTGAACCACTTGGGACAGAAGCTCTTACCCTGGTTAAGCGATCACTCCAATAGCAGAGTAGAGCCAGTTACAAACCCCAGGTGAAGCCCCCTATGTGTTCTGCATGGTTTTAGGCACATTGGGGGGGGGTATAGGGGGATTGAACCCAGGGGCGTTTAACCACCAAACTACGTCCCCAGTCCTTTTTATTTTATTTATTTACTTTTTTGGCTACAGAAATTGAACCCAGGGGCGTGCTTAACCACTGAACCACATCCCTAGCCCTTTTTATTTTGAGACATAAGTTGCTTGAGTCTCGCTAAATTGCTGAGGCTGGCCTTGACCTTGCAATCCTCCTGCCTTAGCCTCCCGAGTCGCTGGGATTACAGGTGTGCACCACTGCGCCCGGCTCTAGGCAGTCTTCACATAAGCCTTTTCATGCACTCACACAAGGGCACTGTTATCGATGGCATGTGACACTGAGGAAGCTGAAGCACCAAGAAGCTTAGTAACTTAGCCAGGGTGGCACAGGGCATCTGCTTGTTGCAACGGAATGGACATTGGGAGGATGAGGGAAGGGTCCTCGATGACGATGCCCATCCCCAGCATGGTCTTGAGAAGCCCTTCTTCTCAGAATCCTACAAAGGCCATGCTCCTGACACCAGGAAGTCACTGCCCGCTACACAGCATGCCCATCACAGGACAAGCCTCAGTGTGGAATGGCCGTGGACTAAGTGCTGTAATATTACATCACTTCATGAAATCTCTTCATCCTCGTATGGCACCACTTGTAGGTGAAAAAAACGAGGCCATAAGAAAGTTCTGGAGCCAAGTATGATAGCGCATACCTGTAATCCTAGCGGCTCAGGAGGCTGAGGCAGGAGGATTGTGAGTTCAAAGCCAGCCTCAGCAACTTAGCAAGACCCTAAGCAACTCAGCAAGACCCTGTCTCAAAAAAAAGTGCTGGGTATGTGGCTCAGTGGGTAAGCGCATCTAGGTTCAATTCCTGATACCAAAAAAAAAGAAAGAAAGAAAGAAAGTTCTGGGCCAGGCATGGTAGCACACACCTGTAATCCCAGTCATTTGGGAGGCCGAGAGTGAAGGATCACAACCAGCTTCAGCAACTTGGCAACACTCCGTCTCAAAATAAAAAAATAAATTAAAAGGGTTGGGGTTATGGCTTAGTGGTACAGTGTCTCTGGGTTCAGTCCCCCTACACACACACACACACACACACACTCACACACACACACACGGAGTGTCTCTGGGTTCAGTCCCCCTACACACACACATACACACACACACACACACACACACACACACACACACACACACACACGGTCTGGTATTTGCCAGAAATCACACAGCTCAGAAGCAGCAGAGTCAGGACCTAAACCTCACCCCTGTCTCCCCACCCAAGGCTACCTAAACCTAGGAGGGAAAGGGGCTTTGTTCTCCCCTAGACAGAGTAGGGACTCCCTGAGGGCAGGACCTTAACTCCTCACCCAGGGCCTTCCATACACTGAGGGCTTGGTAAATCTCTGCCAGGTTCTCATTTGTTTAAAAATACACTCAACTGCTGCCTTTTAAAATGACATCCTGAGATCAATCCTGAACAATGCAAGTTTGCCCATTCATCAGGAAACTGACAAGCTGGATTTCCCAGGAAAAGTGGCCACATTCACTGAGCCCCAGTGGGACCAAAGTGGTGGGCAGCGTAGGTCAGGGCAGACAGGAAAAAGCGGCCACCAACCTCAGCCCCACACCCTGGAGCCCCCAGGCCTGGCAGGGAAGGGGAGTCAGTCACCAGGCAGTTCAGCAAGACTTGCAGGCAATTCAAAGACTTGCCTTTGAATGGAAAAGAACTGGGTACTGCGGGAATTTTTCAAGGACAATGAGAGATGCTTCAGCCTGAATGAATGAGCCACCCATTCTGAAAGTTCTCAGAAACCTCTGGTTCCCCATTGTCAACAAAGTCCCAGCTCGGTGGCCTGTGTCCAAGGTTCCTGCTAGGCTGGGTGGTCTGCGCCTAACTGCGGTCTAAACTAACAGGATGCCTTCCCCTCCGCGCAGGGCTCCCTCCTCAGCCTCTAGGCTGGGAGCTCAGCCACTGTTGCTCCTTAGTACACCTGGTCCAAGGTGTCCCTCAAACACGGTCATCTTAGCAGACATAGGGGCTGCTGGTGGAGTTCTGAGTCCCGTTCAATACACACGCACTGGGGCTGAGGATAGAGCTCAGCTGGGAGAGTGCTTGCCTCGAATGCACCAGGCCCTGGGTTCAATCCTCGGCACCACCCCCCCCAAAAAAAAACAATACACATGCACTGAATTGAATCTCAGCATCCATCCCTTCACGAAGCCCTGGCTAGCCTTGAGAACCCAGAGAATAGAAGCAAGTAGCCAACCACCAACCCACCTCAGGGAGATGTGCCCAAGTGGGGGACCTGCCTCCCAGCTGGAAATCAGGCCCAGGCTCTCTCGGCCTAATACCCTTCTTCTGGACCACCCAACACATCCTCCAAGGCGACCTGCCCAGAGTCCCACCAGAGCTTCTTATCTTACAGTGAACCTGCCCATCAACCACCATCCAAAGGAACCAAGCTTGGAGAAGTGGCGGGAATGCAAGAAACCACCATTTGGGCGACTCACTCAAAAAGCAGTCTCTGGCTGGTCATGGTGGCTCATGTTTATAATTCCAGAGATTCGGGAGGCTGAGACAGGAGAATCCCAAATTCAAGGCCAGCCTCAACAACTTAGCAAGGACCTAAGCAACTTAGTGAGACCGTGTCTCAAAGTAAAAGAATTTTTTTAAAAAGGGTTGGGGAAGTGGCACAGCGGTAGAGCACCACTGGGCTCAAGCCCCAGTACCAAAAAATTAAAAATAAATACATAAATATTCCCAGCCTCTGCTCCCTCCAGAGGCCTGGGGGACCAGGCACCACCACCCATGACCCTGAGAAGGTTCTGTCCACGAGCTTTCCCTACCATGCATCCTGGGGAAGGCTCTTGAAGAGGGGAGTAGCCACTTGTAGTCAAAGACAAACATCTAGGAGGAGAATGAGGGGGAACAAGGGAAGAAGGAGGCCAACTTACTTGAGGGATGGATGGAGGTAGGGGACTTGCCTCCAGGAACGGGGACCAGTGATGAGCCCTGGGTAGCATGGAGGCCAGCTCAAAGGAAGGCGCACTGGCCTGGCCCTCTCCATTCTCTTCCGGGACCCCCACATAACAACCTGCGCGCACAGCCCGCAGAGCTCTATCTACCGCCCCAATCTCGCAGCCACCAAGTGAAATTCCGCCAGCTCAGCGCATTTGCAAAAAGGGGGTTGTTTGTGCACCATTCTTTCCACAGGGGTGACAATCTTGCCTGCTCCCTCTCTTCCTGGGTTCGAACAGCTCCCCTGTTCCTTAAAGACTCTGCTCTGAGAGTCACTGCTCCGGACCTGTTTCACAGAGAAATGAGAAACCCAAGGCCGGGGGTGGGGGACATGAGTGTGGGAGCAGAGCCTGCTCCCCGCCCCCCACCGCCTCTCAGGCCATCCAGAGGCGCCTCCTCACACAGGACTGGGCTCACACTGGCCCCATATTAAAACTGTCCCCTAGCACAGGCCAAGACACCACATCGTCAATCATAAAACTGTTGATCCATTCCTCCTTCCTGTCCAGCCTCTTGCCATGTCCCCCAAGCATTTTCCCCCGACACTGGAGAACAGAATGTGCTTGGCTGGAGACCCGGATGTAATAAATTGCTAATAACAGACTCTCAATCTGGAAAACAAAATAATCGGCCTCTTCCTTTCTGTTCCTCTCATCCTCAACCCTCGATCCTACAAGGTTGTGAAGACAAAGAAATGCCTTCTCTGGCCACCACCGTCAACTCCTTCCACCCTCAGGACCCCCCAGGCCCACTCCTGTGCCCGAGCCCCCTTTCACAGGCACAAACCTGGCCCAACCTGTCTGGTGTGTCTTCCCATCCTGCCACCTCTGCCTTCAATCTCTAATTTTGCTTTATCCTCACATTTATGGAGCACCTGCTGAGTGCCAAGCAGGTGGACACCTGTTCCCTAATGCAGGTAAAGGGACAGCTGCTGGGATGATGTCTTCCTGCTAAGGAACAGCAGTGGAGGGCCAGCCCTCTGTGCTAACCCCAGGGAGATGGCATCAGACAGATGACAAGGACAACCCCAAGCAGACTCTGTGTTCCCAGTGCCCTGCCCTCCCTGTAAGAGCAAAAAATGGAAGCAGCCATCTCTGGAAAGAGCAACAGGACAGGGCCAATCTGAATGTGTGCAGAGACAGATTACAAAACGGTGTTCAGTGTGTAGGTTATATGCAAATCGCATGTAAATAGGGACAAGACCCCTGGAAAAATCTAAGTGTCCCTGCTGCTCTTTCCTCCTCTCTCTCTGACTTGTGAAGTTTCCAGGGTACCTGCGAAGCCTTCTGACCACCTGGCCAGGTGACCCTAGAGTAGTGTCCCCAGCCCTGCCTCTCAGTGTTCCTCTTCACACCAGCTCCTCTCCTTGGCCTCAGTTCACCTCGTGACCACCTGAGAAACATGGCCGCAGGGAGGAAGGGGGAGCAGGGCTCTGTCCACACCAGGTACAGCCACATCAAGTAATAGAGGAAAGGAGGAGAATGGCGGCCTCTGCCAGGTGCCACATCCTTCTGGATCTTGCCTCGGGCTGGGCTCCCTGGGGCTGTCAGGGGATCCACTGGGTTCCAGACATTCCCCGACGCCGCTCAGGGCCCTTCCCATCATCAGTTTTTCAAAACCAATGGCAAGAGGCCAGGGCAGGAGGCCAGGAGACAGCAAGATGTCAGAGCGGGTTTTCAGTTGTTCTGCACAGGGGTCAGACACACCATATGGACCAACCTCCTCCCTGCAGATGCACAGCCAGGAGGGACTTAGGGAAGCCCTGCCACCTAAGCAAAGCCACCTCTCCGAACAGCGATTTTCTCATCTGCAGAATGTGGGGAACCGAGGCTCACCACCCGGCCTAACTTGGACAGTTTGCTGGGTTCCCGAGTAAGCCTCACAGGAGCACACGGTGAGGGCACGCGACAGGAAGGTGGCAGAGCGTCCAACTCCACATCTGGACTTTAAAACTGCAGCCAAGACTGCGAGGGTGGTTGTCCATGCCAACCCAGCAGTCTCCTGGTCTCTCAGAAGGGGTCAAAATGGTCCTTCTCAAGTTGCAAAGGGGTGAAAGGGAGGTTCCAGGAGGCAAGGTGCCTGAGGGGACCGGGAGGGGCCTCAGTCTCCCCGGCTCTCCAACAGCAGCCAGCCCTGGGGAGAGGCCAGAGGGCCGTGGGGGCTTCTCCCCACAGGGAAAGGAAGGACAGGGGCCCTGCTGCCTGAGCAGCACCCAGGCAGCCACAAAGAGGGTCCTGCACCCAATGCTGCTCCACCTCAGCATCAGACTCCCTCGGCTTCATCCAGCAGGGCCTGGCTGGGGACCCTAAGTGCAGCACGGGCCCCTTGGTCCAAGTCAGGGGTCCTGGGTCTCCAGCCTGACTCATCTACCCAGGTGATGGGCAGCCTGGCCTATCACCGCTGGAAAACCATGGGAACAAGGACGCAGACCACGTCCCCTTGTTATAGAGATGGAGACTGAGGCCCAGACAGGTTTGCGACGTGGGCCACCAGCTCACGCATACCAGGTGCTGTGCACCTTTTCCTCCCATCCTCACTGAACCCTGCCACGGAGGAGAGTCCATCGCCCTCTTTATTTTTGGGTGAGGAAAGTAAAGCTCAAACAAGAGAGATAAACAGCGCAGCACCAAGACTCAAAATCCAGAAGCTTCATATCTAGAGCTTTCTGACCCTAACACCCCAGGGCGTTTTCATTCCACTCTCTCAGAACTGAAGAACATTCTAGAGGGAGTGAGGATGACAGACGTGTGCATAATGTAGTAGGGGGAGGAGAAAGTTGCTGAGTGGTGGCAGCCATACTGGCACCTCCCATACTGTACAGGTCCCCTCACACAGTCCAGGCCACCCCAACTGTCACCTGCACAAAATTGCACTGCACAAACATGCACTTCCACACCTCGGGATCCTTGCCTAGAAGTCCTTCCCACATTCCTGAAGAGCAGCTCCTGCGCCTGCTCAAAACCCGGCTCCAAGGTCCTCCTTCCCTGACAATCCCAGAAGGGTTGATGATTCCTCAGGGAATCCTAGGGACCTTGGGCACACTGGCTCCTAGCACTTCACTAGACTTCAATTATTTGTTCCCTGGCCTACCTCTTGGGCTTTGGCTAGATTTACATCCCTAATACTCTCTCAGGGACAGGGACAGTACAGGCACTCACATACACCCCTGTGTATGTGTGCGGGCCACGCATTGCTTTACAGCTTCACAGATCCCAGCATGACCGTCGCTCCATGAGCATGAGGCAGGTACCACCGTTTCCACCTCCCTTTTATAGGCTCACAGAAGTCAAGTCACCATTCCCAAGACCACACAGGCAGCCTGGCTCCAGAAACCGCCTGTCTGCTGATTCTGTGTCTTTCTCCACTGCCTCCCAGTCCCTAGCGCAGGTAAAGGTTTGTTTTATAAAGAGGTCAAGAGGGAGGAAGATGTTGCCACGTCCCAGGCCCAAATCCCACGCGGAACCCCCACTTCCATCACTCCTGACAGCACTTCTTCCTTCTCAAAAGCTCCAGGTGCTCCTCCCATTTCTTGGGTGCCCCCTGCAAGGCACAGTGATCTTGCCATCTTCGCAGTGGGGAAACTGAGACCCAAGGATGCCTCAGGGCCGGGGGACTTGTCTCCTCAGTTAGTGCACATGGACTGGCCTTACCTCGGCCTCAAGCAAGAACAAACCAACGCCAAGAGGCCGGGGATCTGCAAGACAGCACCCTGGCTGACCTGGTCACTGGGCTCTGGGCGGAGCCTGGAGGGAGGGAGGAGAGGGGGCTGCTCCCCGGGCCAGGCAGGGGAGGAGGAGACAAGAGGCCCTTTGTGTCTGCGAGCTCCTGGGACACCTGTTCTCCCCTCCTGGCTGCCGTGGCCTCGCTTCCCAGCGAGCCTGTGTGAGGCCTTGTTTATCCTGTAGCCCTGGCAGCCAGGCCGCCTGCACCCAGCGTGGGGCTCCGCAGCCCCTGCCAGCACCTGCCCAGCCCTGGCAGCCCCCGAGGCTGCTGGCCAAGCACAATCACCCTGCTGTTGACACAGTTGTTGATTTTTCAGAAGGGTAGGGAGGGACGGGAGGAGAGGGACGGAAGAGAGGAGAGAAGCAGCGAAGGCATTTCACGCCAGTCTGGCTAATTTGCAGTTGGCCAGAGCGTTCCTGTGAGTGTGCGCATGCGTGTGGGCACACACACCTTGAAGACACTTGCCTGGGTTCCAATTCCCTGGTAGCCCAAGCCCCACAGAACCACACCACACCACAGGCAGCCCCACCTCAGCGCCCCACACATGAGCACACACCAAAACTCAGGTTCTGGTGCCAACCACCCAGCTCCTAGCCAAACAAGGCCTCTGCATGCCAGAGGCTCTGGCCACCTGTCTTCAAATGCCCACCACTCACTCTGCCCTGCAGTTATGATGTGCCCAGGTCCTTGGTAAGGGACAGGACCATGTGATATGCCCTGGGAGACCCTGATGGGACCCTTGAGAGATGCAGGGGATCTGCCCTTATACCCTTCTCTTGCCAAGCTATCTCCTGGTCTAACAGGGAGCCTTCCCTAACAGACCAAATCTGGATTGGGTGGCCCTCTGGATGCTCCTGAAGTACCCTGCACCTTCCTTCCTCACCTATGGCAGCCATTATTGTACCTGTCACTCACTTCTCTACCTTTCTCAAAGTTGGGAAAGGGCTGTGCAGGTCTCTTGGTCTTCTGGCCCCAGCGTGGTGGGCAAAGGCCCAAAGCCAACACTCCTGCATATCTGGTGAGTGGACAGAAGGAGGAAGGGAACAGCCCTTGCAGGGGCCCTCCCTCCCTTCCCCATCCCTAAGTTCCAATTTTAAAATCAGCTTTTCAATTAATAAGGTCCTGTAGGTAGCTGGTAGGTAGCTAGCTGGTTAGCGTAGCTGGTTAAAAGGCTCTGGAATTACCTGTTACCTTGCTACCAGCCCATGCACCTAGATTGGTCAAATCTGACTAGCTGGTTATCCCCTAAGAGATCAAACAGCAGGGATCCCCTGCAGGTCAAGGGATAGGGGAGTTTTGATCATGGGAGAGGGAGAGAGGAAGGCAGGGATACAAAGACCCCATGAGTTGAGGGACAGCAAAAGGATCTGGGGAGGGCTTTCTCTCAGGTACTGCAGGAACCTCTCTCTTGTCCACTCTGTCCAAGTAAGCAATCCACCCAATCTGCCATGGCTCCGGTGGTCGCTCACACTTCTACTTGTGCACAGACAACCCTGACTCAACAAAGGGAGTGTCCATCCAGCTCCACAGACCATCTCTCACCTGCCAAACACCCACACTCAAACACAAGCACCCCCTAATTCTGGTCCCCCAAGCCCCAATCAATCAGTGCCCAGAAAAAGATAGTACAGCCCCCCCCCCCATGGGGGCACCATAAGGAGAAATTTGCATCTAAGGCTCAGCTAACCTAGTAGAAGAGAAGGGGAACTTACATTATGAAAACCATAGGTCCCTGGTGCTTGCTCTGAGCCACTTCCAACATGGCCATGATGTCCAGTTGTCCAGGCAGCACGTACGCTGCACTACCGGAAGAGCCCCATCATGAGTGGGCTCTAGCAGATGGCAGTCAAGTTCATCCCTTGTCTCCCTCAGATACCAAAGAGAAAGCCCTCCTGCCACCTACGGCTATCCAAGGCAAGGGCTGACAGGGCCCTTTCCAGTTCTCTGACGCTGTTTCCTGATCTACTACTGGGAGTTCACTGGCCAGAGCACCTGTGAGTGAAGGCTGAAACCTTCACCCCAACTAAGGGGAGAGGCCTCCCCTCCTAGAATCCCACTTGACCCCACCCTTGGCTCTGTCTCGACCCCTCCTCTCTTCCTCCAGCCCCAGGCTCTCCTGGGTGAGGCTTGCACAGGTACCCTGACCCTACAGAAGGTAAGGGGAGGATGGGAGGGTGAGTAGGGGATTGAAATCCCTATCCACTTGGGCACCTGGAGCGTCGGAGGATGGAAGCTCAAGGAGAAGTGAGAAGAGCAGGACCCCCATCCCCCACCTCTCCTCCACATGCACACGCACATGCACACGCACACCCTCCCCACCCAAGAAAAGGTGAGTCCTACAAGCCAGAGAAATGGCGGAGGGGCCCCTCTGTTCTGCTTTCAACACTTGCTATTCACACACCCCCCACTGCACCTGTGCAGACAGCCCTGGCCCACCTGCTCCCAGGCTTCCCCCACCCTCCCCACCACCCTCTCATTCCCCTTCCCTCCAGCCCTACCCCACCCCTCAAGGAGCAGGCCCAGAATCAAAGCCTCAGGGAATGGCCCAATGACTTCAGATTCCCGCAACAGGGCTGAGGCGGGCACTGGCTGCCCAAGGGGTGCAGAGAGCTTCACATCCCAGAGACAACCTGCCACTGCTCTGCAGAGGGCTGGGTCCTGCCTGGGAGGCCAGGAGGGTTCATTCTTTTGAGTCCTTATGAGGCAGCTCCAACCCAGACCTCCCTCCTGGCTCAGCCTCTCCCATGTACCAGGGCCAACCTGGGATTCCAGGGAACCCCTGACTGTCTTCTTGTTACCCCTCCTACCTCGGACCCTTTTCTGCTGTCCTAGTATTGACCGAACCCTGATTCTTCTTGGTCTTTCACGAAAACAGATTTCTGTTTCACTGGCTAGTCTAGATATATTTTAAAACCTTTTCATTCTGATAACAAAAGTCACACACAATGAGGCATTGTTTCTAGAAACTATAGAAATAAGAAAATAAATGAGCCACAGTTTTGAAGCTGGTCCTGGATGGGCCACCGTGGCTACTGGACTGGGGGCTGCTCTGCCTGCAGGGGCTCTGCCCTCAACTCCCCACCTGCCCCACCAGGGTTAAAGAAAATCCCCTGCACTGGCTGCTCCTTCAAATGGCCAGACCTGGACCCCTGTGGCATCCACCTCTGCCCCAACTTGGTGTGGGACTTGGGTGGCAGCGGGGGCACTCCTCACCCCCTTTGGAGGGGGATGTGAAGAGGAGGGAGGGAGCCCACTGGAACTAGTTCCCACCCCATCCTGTTCCACAGGCTGCACATTCCATTCTGAGTCAAGAAGGAGGCGGGGACTGGGGGAGGTAAGGCAGAGGGGAGGAGACAGTCTGGCCTCCTCCGGGGCGGATCCCCCAGGGAGCTCCAGGCCTGGCAGGGATTACAGACCAAACCAACAGGGGAAGGGCGCCAGGAGTACTGTGGCCCAGAGGTGGTCCCTTCCCCTTTCTCCTCTGGAGCCAAAGCACTGAAATCCTGCCTTGGACATGTCCCCAGAAGACACAGGGGCACAATGTGGGGGGTAACGCTAATATACCCTTCCCCCCAGCCTTGCCCCAACCCCATGGACAGCTTACGGGGCTTCGTGCCAAGGCCATTTAAATGCTAAGGCCATTGCTGCAGGGAGCATGGGGTGGGGGAGGAGTCTGAATGCTGTTCCTATCAAGGGAACTGAATTCCAGATTTGATGGCTTCCCTGTGTCAGGCTTTCTAGAGAGACCAAAAGGGCCTGAGAGGAAAACAAGGTAGCAGCTGAGGATACGGGCCCTGCTTCTTCCTTCCTCTCCCTACTACCCCATGCATGTGCATCCCCAAGGCCGGAATCCTCATGTTTGGGCACAAGTCTCCGCTCCTTTGCTAACTTGTCCCATGTGCACACTTGGAGCTCAGAGATACCAGGCCCACATGGCACATCCAGGGCTCTGCCAACTCATGGACCAGACCCAAGAATACACCTGGAGTCCCAGGAGGTGTCTGGCAGGTCCTGTGCCATGACCATGGGGAATGGATGGAACCCTTTCTCTAGGGGTCTGGGAAGGCTTTGGGGCCCACGTGGCCTCTTTGGGTCAGGTCCCTGGGTATGGAACAGGCACTCTCAGGAGAAACTACCACATCCAAGCTGCTCAGGAAAGTATATGCATCTTTAAGTTTTATTTATTTATTTATTTTAAAATGAGGATTGAACCCAGGGTTGCTCTACCACCGAGTTACATCCGGAGCCCTTTTAGTTCTTTGAGACAGGGTTACTTAGGGCCTCACTAAATTGCAGAGGCTGGACTCAAACTTGTGATCCTCCTGCCTTAGCCTTCCAGTTGCTGGAATTAGAGGATTATAGGTGTGTACCACCATGCCAGGCCAACTATTATGCATTTTAAAGGAAATAAATAAAGAGTGACCCCATCGGAGAAGCTGGCAGAGGTTGGAGGCAGCCTTGCTGAGCTGGCCTGTAGCAAATCTCCTAACCAGGTCTTCCCAAGGCTAAAGAAGAGCTGGTCAAGACACCAGGCCAGGACCAGCATACGGAGCATGCCCTCCAACTTGGGGGAGGGAGATAATGGAAGATCCAGAAGCTATCCTCCATGAATTCTGGTTCCCCATCTGGTGACAAGCATTGTGACAGCCACCCTGGCTAACATATCCGGGTTCTGGGAAGGGACTAGCAAAGGGTGAGGGCTGCTGCGAGTTCAGACAGGAGCAGTCCTCTTAAGCAAACAGTGCGCACAAAAATAACTCCCATTCAAAGCACGATTTACTGTGCAGGCTGGCCTTCCCAGCACAGAGCTCTTTTCAAACACAGCTTCACCCCTGAATGTGCTGGGGGAGGGGGCATCCTAGTCCAGCTGCTTCTGAATCCACTTTTTCCGGTAGTGTCCGTTTCCTGGAGACTTACCCAGAGAACTACCCAACTAAAGGCCATCTTGAAGCACCCCCAGAGAGGAGAAAACCTTAGTAGACTGGCATGTCCTCCCCTAGGTCTCTTGGAGGAATAGACCGGCTCAGCAGAAGCCTTTACCATCCACAAAGCAACCGCTGCCATGTGCTTCTCAACAGCTCCCAGGGAGGTATTCTCATTGCTGTTGTCCCATCTCACAGATGAGAAAAGAGAGGTTTAGAAATGATAAATGACCAATGTATCTCCTGGCTCTAAATCATTCTCACTACATACACTCGTTTCTCTGATTCTGCTAATTATCAAAGTAGCAAAATGTCCAGATTGAGGCTCTTCCCATCAAGAGGAACAATGGGGATAGAATGGCAGACAGAATCCGAGGATGGAAATCACTCTTCAGGCTCGCCTGGCATGCATGCGGCCCAGGGTTGATCCTCAGCACCACATACGAACAAAGATGTTGTTTCCGCCGAAAACTAAAAAATAAATATTAAAAAATTCTCTCTCTCTGTTTAAAAGAAAAAAAAAGGGCTGGGGATGTGGCTCAAGCGGTAGCGCGCTCGCCTGGAAATCACTCTTCACTCTTATTGATCCTCACACTCCTCATCACAAAGTCAGAGTTGGGGTGGTAAGCCCTCTTTAGGTAAGAGCGTAAGATATTAAGCAAAATTTTGTGAGACCTGTTGGCTCTACTTAGGTGGGAACTAACTTTCCCACTGTCCACCCTAATCCAAAGCACCCTCCTTCTCAGTTCTCAAGCAGCCTGCCTGCCCCCCTAAATTCCATTCTTAGTCCTTTTCAGGCTAAAGTCATCTCTATTTTTCACAATTTTTCTCCACTTATAAAAGTAATTTATGACCACTGTAGAAGATTGGAAAAACCAACAGAAGATTAAAACAGGAAATAAAAAATTATCCATGTATCCAGTGTCCCAAATTAACCTCTGTAAACATTTGATACATGTGTCCGGTGTTCTCCGTATATGCGCATGATGGACATGTGTATACAGATAATTAGATCTTTACAAAATTGGTACTTATACAGTTTTAGATCCTGTTTTTTTTTTCTTCTTTTTGTATGCGTTTTCCAGGTGATACATTGTTCTTTGTTAACTATGCTTTTTGGGTTTTTGATAAAGGGGCCTACAGGAAAAACAAAATTTTTCCTCCCTCAGCCATCATTTCCCTCCCCTGAGGCAATTAGGATTACTGCTTCTTTTGCACCAAATAATCTTTAAAAATCATGAATCAAGACTATTTTGCTCTCTAGCTTCCAATGGTTTCCCATGGCTCTGGCAATAAAAGATAGGATTCTTACCAGGTGAGGAGGGGCCAGGTCCAGCCCTCTGTCCTCAGGGACTCTCCCCAGAGCCACATAGCTGTTGGCTCCCCTTGTCCACAGGGGGGTTCCTTTGCTATTCCCTCACCCTGGAATCCTCTTCTTCCTGTCTGTGCAGCTGGCTTCTCCCCAGTCTTCAGACCTGTGTGGGTCAGCCTTCACTGCCCTCCCAATCCAGGGCCACCTGCCACCGGCCTCTATACCCTCTTTCCCTCACCCTGTGGTACTTCTTTGATATCACACAGGATGAGCCACTACTATCTTGGTCCCCTACAGCCCCTTTAGAAAGAAGCCTCTGGCAGGGCTTGGGAGCACTTGCCTAAAATCCCAGTGACTCTGGAGGCTGAGGCAGGAGGATATCAAGTTCAAGGTCAGCCTCAGCAACTTAGCAAGACCCTGTCACAAAATAGAAAATAAAAAGAGCTGGGGATGTAGCATAGTAAAGTACCCCTGGGTTCAATCCCCAGTACTCCCCACCCCCAAAAAGAAAGAAGCCTCTCTGAAGGCTGGCATGCTACCTGTCTTGTTCACCTGTAGCCCACTGCCTAGGACAGGGCCTGGTACTTGACTGCCACATTTCTTTAGCATGTTTCTGTTAGAGGAATGAAACAGGTGTCTTCAATGCGGGGTCTCATCACTGAAAGCTCTCCACCTGCAGAATCTCCAAGCACCAAGAATTGAATCTCTGGCCATCGTCTCCCATCCCTGGGGCAGGTTAAGAAGGCAAGAGAAAGCAAGACAGGAGCCTGTCCCAGGCAGCCTGTCGCCCTCTCTCTGGCTGCCTCACCTCTTATTTGTACTCTGCAGTGGTCACAATCAAACAAGGAGCTTACGTGGATGCCAAATTCCAACTACTAGTGGAAAGGTAGAGGTGGCACATTTGTCCCTCATTTACCTGAAACCCATACTCAGTGTACTCTGGCAGCTGGGCCTTCCCAGGCTCTCAAGTGAGTCCCAGCAGCAGGAAATGCAGACACGGCCCAGGGAGCAGAGCTCCTCCAGGGACAGCCAGGCCCATCCCACCTGACTCTTCCCCTGGGCTCCAGACACCTGGGCTCCTCTCTCTGGAAATTCGAACAGCCCCAGAGACACAAATGCACATCCAATCCTGAGCCAGCAGCCCTGGCCAAGAATGCCCAGGGGACACCCTTTTGGAGATACTTCCTTCCTGGGGCCCAATTTCCATGGAAAGAATACTACAGTGGTACCCTGTCTGATTTTTTAAAAGAAGGAAAGATGAAATGCTGTTCACAAATATTGTGAAGCAAGAGAGGAAAAAACAAAAGAAAAAAAGACTCAAAAAAATGAAACTAAATGAGGAATAGGAAGGACAAGTTTGAGCTTAAGAGCCCGAATCAGAACCGGGGAACAGGAGTTCAGTGAATAAGTTATAAAAAATTGATTAAGTGGGCACAACCCCAAAGTGCTCTTCTGGGCTCTACACAAGTTCACTTAATAATGGCACAGGTTGGGGGGTATAGCTCAGTGGTAGAGCAAGCTCCAAGCATTGGGTCCCATTCCCAGCACCACCAAAGAAATTCATCAGTAAAATAATGCATTAAAAGCTAATTTTTGCCGTGCTGGGAATGGAACCCAGGACCTCTGGCATGCTAGGCAAGTGCCCTACCACTGAACTGCAGATTAGTTTTTTTCCTTTTCAGGATCACGAAGTGGGTACTCTTCATATTAGCCCCATTTTAAAGATGAGGAAACTGTAGGATAGGGGTTGATTAAACTGCTCCAAGTCATACCAGCACTGGGGATCTAATTCCAGCTGCCTGGAGCTTAATCACTAGGCTACACTTGGTTGTCAGTGATCCAAGTAGGTGGACCCCTACCCTCCTGGAGTTCATGCCTTCCAAACCTGTATCCTTCAAAGGATCACTGTATACCAGTTTCAAAGGTGAGAGCGCAATTCTGTCTGTTTTCATAAGAAGTCCAGAAAAGTTGAGGAACTCGCTCGAACTCACGCTGCACCTCTGTGGGGAACTAGGACTCAACTGTGCTGAAACCCAGCATCTAGAGAGGCACTTCCTAAAGGGAGCACAGTGGAAACTGGGTCTCTGCAAACCCCGCCCAGAGCAGCAACAGCATCTTCTCTGGCTGCCTTTGGCCAGACCCCTTCACCAGAGCCAGCGGCAAGGCGCTCGGCCCGGAAATTCCCACAGAGTTAAAGCAAACTTCCCAGGAAAACTCCCCGGCTTCCTCCAAGCCCCTGTCACGGAGGCGACTGCCAAGAGCGCCAGCGGAGTCTTTGCAGCTGCCGTGGGCCCTTCAGGGAGGGAGCCGCCGCTCCAGCGTTCGGGGTCCTCCCGGAAAGGTCCAGGGCTGAAGTTCAAAATTCACTTCCCGCCCAGGCCGGACTCGCGGCCCCGCCCGGGACTCTCCGGCAACCCCAGCTCCAGTTAAATAATGGGGCACCTCCAGCCGGAACACCCCGGCGGACAGCGGGGCGATCCCACGGGCTATCCCAGCGCGTCTGGGAACTCCAAGCAACCCGAGCAAGCGCGCGCACACACACGCGCGTGCACACACCACCACACACACACACACACACACACGTGTGAGTGTGTGTTTACGTACAGAACGCGCGGGGTGGGAAAACAATGGCGAGCCGCTGGGACTGAGCGACCATCGCCTCCGCGTCTCCCAATCCCTAGGCACAATTTGCTTCTGCAGTGAAATACGGGGGAAAGGACCCCCTCTGGCATCCTAGGGTGGGAGATAGGGGTGATAGGGAATGGCTGGGATGGGGTGGGGGTGGAACGCGAGCAGCGCGAGCAGAAAACAAACAGGAGGCGGCGCCCGGCTGGTTCTCTCGGGAACGAACCTGGAACGGTGGGAAGGGGTGCGCGGCCGCCCTCACCCCGACACCCCACACACTCAGGGCGGGGGAGCTCTGCGTCTGGTCTCTGGCCCCCGAGCCTCACGCGGGGCACGCACACGTCGCCCGGCTTCCCGCTGGGAAATCCTTAAACTGGGCGCACAGTCCGGTTGGTGAAAAAGACCTGGCGCCCGGCGGCTGGGCGAGGAGCCGGCGTGGGGCTGGGGGGTGAGGGTGGGGGGCCCGGAGCTCGCTCGCGTGGTGCGCACACATACACAGAGCCACCCACGGCCATTTCAGGCTGCCACTCCTCTCCACAAGGACCGGGCTCTGCCGGCGAGGAGCCGCCACTGGCCGGCGTTGTTCAGGGTCGGCGAGGGTCCGGTCCTCCTCGAAAAACTTTGCAAAGGATGGAAACTCGAAGGGAAGAGGATCGCCGTGTGCCCAGAAACGTGGGGGCGCGAGTGTCAAACTTCTCAGGCCGGGGAGAGGGGCACGAAGGCGCGCGGGGCGCACTTACTACTCAGCCAGGCGCTGGGCTCGGGGCTCGGGGCTCCGCGCTCCTGCTCCTCCTCGGTGCGATCCTCGCGAATGGTAGCCTGGGCTTCCCGCTCACATGCCCCGGCGACGCGGCGGGCGGGCCGAGCTGGGGCGGCGGGGCTGGGAGGCGGTACGCCCCCCGCCGGCCGCGGAGGAGTCGCTCTGGACCCGCGGTCACCCGGGGTCCGCGCCCCACGAGGGGCCACCGTCCCGGGAGGCGAGCTCGGTTCCGGCCGGGCGGCGCCCTTCGCCAAGCCAGGCCGCTTTCTGCACTCTGCCCTCTGCCCTTGGCTTGCGGCCGTCTCGCTGCCTTCTCGGTCCTGCTCCCGGACTCGCCCGGACGCGCGCTGGCCGGCCCTCCCGCCCTGCGGGCTCTGCGGCTCCGCGCCTCGGTTAGCCTCCGAGGCTGGGCGCTGCGCCCCGGCCTCAGACCCCGAGTGATCGCTCTTGAGCCCGGGTTGCAGGACCCGCGCTCACAGTTCAGTTCCGAGCCCGGACTGGAGCAGGGCGCTCGCTGCTCGCAGCTGCGAGGCGACTCGACAGCCTCGGAGGAGAAAGAGGGAGGGAGACCGTGAGCCGGCAGGGGGAGGAGGGGGAGGGAGAAGGGTGGGGAGATGTAGAAGGAGGGAGGGACAGAGAATTTCCTCCTCCTCCTCCCTGCAGCGGAGTCCATCCAGGCATCAACAGCTGGAAACCTCTGTTGGGAAGAGAAGGACTAAGGTTCTGGACCGCGGGGTGGGTGGAGATGAAGTGAAAGGGTGGAGAGAATAGGAAAAAGAAAGTGGATTCTGCTCTCTCCGTCTGCCCAGGAATGAGGATTCCTACAGAAAAATCTTCACTTGGAGCAAGATCTGAGAAGTTATCTATCCACTCAATCTCCGAATTCCTTCAACAGGCCGGATTTGGAATTTTAAAAACCTCATTTGAGAACCCCCCTTAAAAATCCGATCTCACCTGCAGTTGTACAGCTTCCTAATGTCTGTGGACTCTCCTTAGTACTGTCCCCCACCCCAGTGGGGGGGTGGATTTTCTTCTTTCAAAGTTTTTACTAAATGTCTACCATATGCCTGGCCCATTAGGTGCTGGGAACAGCAGGATGAATGAGACATTGTCCGCCCTTCCTAGATTTCCATTTTTAAATTTTATTTATTTATTTAGTACAGGGTTCACTCTACCATTGAGCTACATTCCCAGCCCTTTATTTATTTATTTGTTTGTTTGTTTGTTTGTTTGTTTTTGAGACAGGGTCTGGCTAAGTTGCTCAGAATGGCTTCAAACTTGGAGTCCTCCTACCTCCACCTGGCCAATAAGTTTGATTACAGGTGAGCATCACCCAACCAGATACTGAATTCCTGAAGGAAAGAGTGCACACAACTCCAGTGAGTGGTCAGTGTTCAGACAGGGCAAACTCCTGGTTGGGCGGGGACCTACTGAGGGCCTTAGGATGTAAGGACTGGGATCAGTCTTTTGCGGGAGGCCTCATCTGAACTTGGAGGGACCATTGGAAGAGGACAAGCTAAAGGATCAGCAATTTATAAAACTGCAAATTACCCTGTGTGTGCCCAGTGTGGGTGACTGGTCTTGGTCAGGTGATAGCCAGTGAGGCTTCCAAGGCCTTCTAAGGGCTTTGGATTTCATCGTTCCTCCACTGAAGCAAATGGAAGAGAAAGAAAAAGAAACAGAGACAGACCTCAACAGATCAGGGATGGTTTCTCCAGCAGCAGAGGGGCACATTTTCAAGAGGAAAGTGGCAAGTGGTTACTCTAGGGGTCTGAGTTTTACAGGGTTCAGTGAGGCTGAGTCATCGCAGGGATGTGTCTGTTGGGCAGTCAGGGGAATAGCTGTAGATATGAGAAATTGTGAAAGTCCGGAGCGCATTGTTCTGCTTTTCTCCCTGGGGCTTATTGTGCTTCCTTTTCTCTCTGGGGGTTGTGATTTTCCACATCCTTCACCCACTGCCTTCTCTGGCTCATTCCCTTTATTCACCTTTTGAGTCTCAGCCTGGATATCAACTCTTCCAGAAGCCTTTCTTGATGGCCCCAAACTGGGGGAGGCACCTCATTCATGGGCTCTGGAAACCCCTTGATGGCAGATAGCATGGTGATCACCTATGTCTGTCTTCCCTATTAGACTGTAAGCTCCACAGGACTGAGACAGATCTCTGGTTCACTGTTAGGGAAATCTGTGTGCCTAACCAGGACTCTGCCAAGAGTGGGCCCTTAATAAATAGCTTATTGATCGGTTAGTTGATGGAAAGGAACAGAGTTAGGGGTAGGGGTGAGCTAAGGGATTCAAAGTAAGGTCTCTGACAAGATCTGTCTAGTTGGAAACAGAGAGAGAGGCAATGACCAGGGTAAAAAATGGTGCAGGCCTGAGCTAACCCAGGAATAAAGGGATGCAAAGGAGTGAACAGGTAGGGGAGCAGGGTGGGAGAAGTCAGCTCTGACTCTTGAGGGTCTGTTTTGAGGATGACTGGTTGAAATCATCTCAGAAACCCATGAAAGAGTTTCCCCAGGTTCCACGTATCCTTTTCTCTTCCCAGACGAGGTTCCTGTGATTTCCATCTGCTGGTGTTTTTCTCTAGCCTCTGTTCGGCTCTAGTGGGGGAACTTCACGGTGCTTCCTTCTTCATAACTTCCCTTGGCCACAGCAGATTGAGATGGGAAGAACAGGGAGGCGAGAGGTGCACTCCCATATTCCACCATCTACTTTATCTCATTGGTATCAGGCCTCTTCAGTCACTACCACCAAATTCAGACATTGAAGGTCTGCCTACTATGCCTTAGGCACAGTACTACTTTCCTATAAAACATCTATTTGCACCTTGCCCCAAATCTTTGAGGGTGTGTCATTATACCTTTTTAGAGGGGAGAAAAAGGAAGCTCAAGGTCACAGATTGCAAATGGAAAAAAAGAAATTACCTGATTGAGAAATCTAGATCTTGTTCTATATTATCATACCACTTCCCAGGAATACCTACCAAATTTACACCATTTAACCCAATCAGCCGCTCCCTCCTTGAAACACTGGCTACATGATTCCGCACTCTCCTGAGTTCGCCTTGCCCTCAGACTGCCTTGATCAGCTTCCCTTGTTTATGCTCCTTCTCCACCCTGGTCTCTAGGTGGGTGCTCCTGTGGACCAAGTTCTCCTACACCCCATTTTCCTCCCTATCTGCCTTCTCTCCTAAGAGACTTCCACAGTCCACTTTTTCACTTCAATATCTTAAGACTTGAGACTCGCATGCCCAAATATGCACTTGACTTTTCTACTGAGGGGTCTCACAGACATCCTAGACTTATGTTTAAAACTGAACCTTTAACCACCACCATCCTGGAGCCTGTTTATACCCTCTGCCATTCCCCCATCTCAATAACTAGGACTACACTTCTTCGGTGGCAAAAAACGGACAGTCACCCTTGATTCCTCTTTCCCATCTAGTCTGTTTAGTGAATGCCATTGGTCTTTCTCCAAAAACACGTCCCAGTCCCTCCATTTCTCTGTCTTCACTGTTCCCACCTTAGCAAGGTCACTTCGTCATCATTCAGCTAGACTACCACAGACAGCCTCCCTGCCTTTGAGAGCTGAGACCACCTAAAATCACCCTCCACCCCATCCCACTTCTATTCTCTTTCCCAGCCCCCTGTCTGCTTCCTTTATTGCACTTAGCCACACCATAACACTAAGGCCGTTTGCATTCCAGAAAGTTCTTGCCCAGGAAGATAATACTGCAAACCAGTACATAACTTTCATTATTTGCTTCAGGAACTTACTGGAAATCAATTTATCTGAACAAACCACCACCCGCTTCTCTGGACAATAGTTTGCTTAACTGGGAAAACCTCTAATTTTTCTTTGTTTCTTTTGGTTTTGGTTTTGGTAGTGTTGGAAATTGAACCCAGGGCCTCCATGCATGCTAGGCAAGTGCTCTATCACTCAGGTACATCCCCAGCCCAAACTGCCAGTTTATCGACAATGGTTTATTTTTCAGGACCCTCCCTTCAATGCATTCTCCAGTCCTTCACAGTTATATCTCACACTTTTCCCAGTCCCAATCAGATCCCCCTATGGAAAGATCTGCCTTAAGGCTTCAATCCTTGCTGGGCGTGGTGGCTCACACCTGTAATCCCAGGTGCTTCCGAGGCTAAGGCAGGAGGATCACAAGTTTAAAACCAGCCTTAGCAACTTCATGAGGCCCTAAGTAACTTAGTGAGACCCTGTCTCAAATAAAAAGAGCCGGGGATGTGGCTCAGTGGTTAAGAATCCCTGGATTCAATCTCTGGTACAAAAAAAGAAAAAAAAAAAAACACTTCAATTCCTATCATATCTCCCTATAAACATCTCTTCACCTGGAAAGTACTTGCCAAACCTTGCTCTTCCCAGACAGGCTCCTTTCCATCCCCTGCTTTCATGTTCCCTCTTCCCTCCATCTGAAATCACCCTCCACCCCACCCCACTTCTATTCTCTTTCCCAGCTCCGGTCTGCTTCCTTTATAGCACTTGCCACAATTGGTACTTATTTAATCTCTTTCCTGTTTTCCTGTACTTTCTCTGCTCCCCTTTGGACTATATAGGCTTTGTGAGACAGGTGCCTTGTCTGCCTTGGTCTCCATTACATTTCCAGAGTGGTAGGTGCTCAAGAAATAGTTGCTGAAAGAATGACTCAGATTGGCTTCCAGGGGTGCAGCCATCAAGTGGGCCATGAGTGGGGCTGAGGTGTCTGTGTCCCCTTAACCTCCAAGGTTAGAGACTAGGTGCCACATGCAAATGCCTCAGGAGAAGCCATAAAAGGCTTAAGTTTGCAGAATGGTGTGAATTACATTCCCAAGAGCTCTGCAAGGTGAGGAGAGAAAGCTCAAGGGAAGAAAGACAGCTGGGGAATGGGGAAAAGGGAGGATGCACTGGGATTCTAGTCTCTGCCTGAGCTCTATCTTGTTTGCCCCTCCGACAGCCAGCGCCTGCCCCTCCATGTCTGGTACCAGCCCTTCACCCTATTGATTAAGCAAGTGCTTTTCCAAATACTGACCACCAGAGATGTGAGATGATACTCTCAAGCCTTGGAGTCGCTCACCATGGCTCATCCCACAGGGGTGACTTTTCTCAGTCACTATCTTTGGGTGGAACTCCAATGGCTTCTACTCAGTTCTACTTGGGTTTTCCAGAGAGTCATACTCAGGGACAGAGCTAAAGAGCTAATCAAGAAGGTAATAGGTAGACAGTCAGGGTGGCACACATCTGTAATCCCAGCTACATGGGGGGCTAAGGCAACTTAGCAAGACCCTATCTCAATGAAAAATCAAAAGGGCTGGAATGTAGCTCAGTGGTAGAGCACTTGCGTAGCCTGCTCAAGGCCCTGGGTTGAATCCTCAGCCCAGGTAGAAAGGGAAGGGAAAAGGGAGGGGGAGGAAGAAGAGAGTGACAGTTTGAGTCACTGAATGTTGCATTTGCCTTTCAGAATCTGAAAATACAAGATCTAGAAGGAATCAGCCTTTCAGAAACATCTCCTTCAGCTCCTTCTTTGAGCAATAGAAGAGAATGAGACACAGAGAAGAGGGGTGTTTTGCCCAAGGCCTGGTATTCTACTCACAGGATCTTCAACAGCTCTGTGAAGATGGGGACAGTTCCATTTTACAAATGAGGAAAATGACACGCAGGTGAAGGAAGTGTTCCGAGACCACATAGTGAAGGGGCAAGAGCCGACATTTGAACCCAGATTTTCTGGCTCTCAAATCCCTGCTTTGTCCAGTATCCCAGGCTGCTTCTCTTCCGGGAAGTTTTATGATCCTTATGAAACTGAATAAATCCTCTGGCTTCACTTGCCCTTAGTTACTTGCTTTTATTACCAATTTCAGAAGTCACCTAGCTGAGCAGCGCATTCCCATCAGTCTTCCCCTACGTAGCCCCTCTGCTGTACTGTCACGATGGTAACCGTTGTCTGAGTTGTTTTTCAGGAATCTGAAGCTTGCTTTGCCGAAATCAAACCTGGTAAAACCATCAGCCCTTCACTTGGGTCTGCACAGGTGTTCTTTGGGTAACCTTTTGATGTCAGAGGTCAAAAACTCTACCCTCAGAATAAGCTAACAGTGCCATTTTCTGAATGTGCTTCCCAGGAAAAGCTAGGAATTTTGATTATGATGCATATACCACTGGTCCCATGTCACTTTTTCTTACCTTCAATCACCACCTCCATGCTTTAGACCACCCTGTTTCTTTATCTCATATCTCCTATCCTTTGTGGCGATGGACTTGAGACTTGAGCACTCACATTTGCCTGCCTCGTGAATGAACTATCTTGCAAAATCCAATGCTTCGGTGTTTGACATAACGCATGGTAGGCAAAATAGGCTTTATCCACTAACATTTAGAATCTGAACCATATACACCAGTCCTTGAATGTTAGTCCGTGTACTAGATTCTAACCTGGACCTTGGAAGTAGGTCCAGTGGTAAAAAGCTCTCTGCTTTCTCTGTAACAGTTAGCCAGCTGTCCCCAACTGGAGGACTTTCTCCTAGAGAACCCAAACCATACCCTCCGGCAACACACTTGCATACACACGTATAGGGACCTCACTGAGTACATGGGCTCAGCTAATGTTGGAGACTTGTGTCCTTTAAACACACACACACACACACACACACACACACACACACACACACGCGCACCTGCACGCTTCTAAAATTCTCCACTCCATCCTCAGAAGTTTAGCTACTTGGGGAATTGAGTGTGGGAGGCAGACTGGAGTGGTCATGCTCACCTTCAGGGCTAATGTTCTCTCTCTCTGCACATTTATCCGGACTCCTAAATTCTGGGGGTGGGGGTAGCAATCAGGCTGCAAGGCCTACTGGCCCACTGGAATGGGTACAGTACAAAGACAGGGCCACCTCCCTTTCTCAGCAGGACACCCACCCCCACATACACACATGAACACACAGGACACTGGTTTTTTTTCCTTTTCTTTTCTCATCATCTTTCATCTCTTCCCATAGAGGGGGCCTTTGGGCCCCACCTGGAAAGGCAGCTGAAGGAACGTGGAGAGGGCAGTGAAGAGGTGGTCCCCTCCGGAAGCCTGGGCCCAGTGGAATACCCCGGTGCTGCCTCCCCCTCCTTTCCCCCACCTCTACCCTCACCACCTGGTTTAGAGTGCCCCACCCCCACCACTTACTTTTTTTCTTTTAAACCCTTCTTCCTGTCTGGAGGAAACCTAGATCCCCATCCTGGGAGGGACTGGCAACAATTAACAAAGGCACCATGGAGCAAAGACAATTAACAATCCAGAAAAGAGTGGAAAGAGAGGCTTTGTTCTGGTCGTCATGGCAACGGGGGGGGGGAAGAGGAGGAGGAGGAGGAGGAGGAGGAGGAGGAGGAGGAGGAGGAGGAGGAGGAGGAGGAGGAGGGCCGCCATCCAAAGAGACAGATCCTTTCTCTTTCCTTTCATCTCTCCCCTCTCCCACTCCTTTGGGTTTCTGCCAGGGTGGCCCAGGGAGATCCTGAAGGGAACAGGGCTAGGACAGGCCAAGTCTGAAGACTGAAGACTTGAGGGGGTGACCCTAAGGCTTGTGCTCTACCTAAGAGCCCACTGGGGAATTAAGCCTAGACAGGAAGCCTTGGGGCCAGAATCAAAGGCATTCGATCCCTTCCTCCTCCTTCTCTGACGGGCTTACCTTGTACTAGGAACTGTACCCAGGTCTCAAGTGGCCCTGGATAGACAGCTCACAGTCCAAAAGAGCACCATGGATTGCTTATGTTTCCCTTCATGTGGGAAGTGGAGGCGGCCGGCAGGGTTGTCTACATAACTTTCAAGGCCCAGTGCAAGAGCTCCTTGTTCCAGAATTACTGGTGACAACAGAGCTTGGAATCAAGTGCAGGGACTCGGGGTGAGAGAAGGGTTTTCAGACCTGTGCACTCCATACGCTTCTGATCTTATGTGCTGCAGTCCGAATGTTTGTTGGTCTCCCAAATCCATGTTGAAATCCAAAATGTGATGGGATTATGAGGCAGGACCTTTGGGAGGTGAGTAGGTTCCTGGATGGAACATAGTTAAAATGCAGTCATTTGGATAAGCCCTACTCCAATATGACTGGTATCCTTTAAGTCCAGGAAACTTGGACACAGACACAAACAGAAGGATGACAATGTGAAGAGTCATTGGCAACTACAAGTGAAGGAGAGAAGCCTGGAACAGATTCCCCTTCATATCCTTCAGAAAGAACCAACCCTGCCATCACCTGGGTCATGAACTTCCAGCCTCCAGGACTGTGAGAAGATTCATTTCTGGGTTTTGTTGTTGTTGTTTTGTTTTGTTGCAGTGCTGGGGATTGAACCCATGGCCTGGTACACTGAGCTGTGTATCTCAGCCCCAATGTCTGTTTTTGAAGCCACTCACTCTGCAGTAGCAGATTGATACAGATGCCTAGAGCCTGGGTGGTCTGCAGGACCTTGAGGCTGGCTGACTCAAAGAGTAAGTCCTCCTGAGGGGGTAGGCCTTTGTACTTGCATTGATGCGTTATTTTAACTTGAAACAAAATTAATCTATTATTCTCTTTCCCCAGAGCTGAGTCTTTTGGATTTTTTATTTCTTTAGTATCGGTTTAACACATTTTATTGTTTTAATCCCTTTAGTCGTTTATTTTTCTGGTTTTAATGATTTTACTTATCTCGGTATTTTTAATCTGTTTGGTCTTTCTTCTAGCTATTTCATATTATTTCCTTTTATCTCATCTTATCTTCTAGATTTATTGTTATTGTATTATCTCTTTATTCTCCATCTTTTATTCCTAACCTTTGCCTTATCGTGTCTTTGTTCTATCTTTTAATTTCTTTTCAGCTTATTTGGTTTATTTTTAGCTCATATTATTACTTTATTGCCTGCTCCCCCCTACACTTTTTTCCACTGTTTTTTTAACCATCTTTTTATTTCTTCTTAGTTTACTTTATCTTTTTATTGAATGCTGTATTATCTTCAATTTTTTACTGTTTTCAATTCTCTCAGCTGATTAAATGTGGAGGATGGAAACACACCCTCAGGGGAGTCCTTCCGAGGCCAGCCCCAGGCCCAGCCCGAGGAGGCTGGATGCTCTGCCTTCTCCAGTTGGCGCTCCCAGAAACCCCTCATGGATGCCATGTTTGCTCCAAAGCTGGCCCCTCCTCTCTGTAAGAATCAGTCTATGTAATAGGAAAGACTGGGGCAAAAGTCCCCCCGGGGAAGACCCTAGATTTGCTTATAGTCTTATAGTGATAACACGTTAGAATGGCTGGACTAGACAAGTTTTCTCATGTTATATGCTGTCAGATTTCTCCTTGTAAGGGGCTTGGGCTGTAGCTCATTGTAGAGAGCACTTATCTAATGTGTGCTAAGGCCCCGGGTTCAATCCCCAGCACCAGCACTCATTGTTTGTTTGTTTGTTTTTACTTGCTCTGTGAACACCACATCATCTCAAGACATTAGACCAAGTCTCTAAAGGGACCACGCTACTTGTCAGAGTGGTCAGAAATTTCACTTCAGGAAGCACCGGGCGTGTACTGCTCAGGTTTAATCTGAGCAGGAAAACAAGATGGTCCGGATCCTTACCACCAAAGTCCTTAGGAGGCACTGTGGAGTGAGTGCCTGTCTTCCGGAATCCCTCTCACATCCAGCTGCTCTCATTCATTTGTTTGACAAATATATGCTGAGAATCTAGTATGTGCTGTAAACTGTGCTAGGCAATGAAGAGAAAATGATGAGCAAAAAGAGCCAGGTTCCTGGCATGAAATTTGTAGTCTGTAGACGGGAGTGTGGCTAAGGGGTCTGGGGCTTGTCTAGCATGTGTGAGGCCCTGCCACCCCAGTGCCACAATGAAAACATAAAATAAGTAAATTTAAAAAAAAAATAAAGTTTACTGGAATCCCAGTGGCTAGGGAGGCTGAGTCAAGAGGATTGCAAGGTCAAAGGCAACCTCAGCAGTTTAGTGAGCCCTAGGCAACTTAGTGAGACCCTGTCTCAAAATAAGAAATAAAATAAAAAGAGCTGGGGGTAACTCAGCCATAAGGTACCCTGGTATAATCCCCATAACTGAGGAAGGAAGGGAGGGAGGGAGGGAGGGAGGGAGGGATGGGGAGAGAGGGAGAGGGAGGGGAGGGAAGGGGAGGGAAGGAAAGTTTTTAGTCTAACAAAACTTTATTTACCTATTACCAATGATTTATCCTCCTTCCATGCAAAATTATAGGAGGTTCTTATTTTTAAAAAAATTATTAATATTTTTTATTACTTTTGGCATTATTAGGGATTAAACCCAACACCTAGCATGTGCTAGTGGGTGCTCTATCACTGAGCTACATCCCCTGCGCTTTTTGTTTTATTTTGAGATAGGGTCTCGCCAAGTCGCCCAGGCTGGCCTTGAACTTGTGATCCTCCTCAGCCTCAGCAGCAGCTGGGGTTACAGGCATCCATCAGTATGCCTGGCTACAGGAGGTTCTTATGCCGGTTGTCCTGCAGTATCTGTTTTTCCCTTCTAGTGTAACACAAGTTTTAGTCAAGAAAATGACTACCCGCTGAAGACTGTATTTCCTAGCCCACTTGCCACGAAGCATGGCCATGGGCCCAGTTTCTACCCTAAATGGAAGAACTATATCATTTCCTGTTCTGCGCTGTAAAGCAGAGTGATGCACACTTCCTGGTTCTGCCCTATAGGACCAACGCAAAGTGATATATGCCGCTTCCTGGTCTTGTCCTTCAAAGAAAGGGTGTATTCTCCCCTTGCCTCTTTCTCTTGTTGCCTGCCAGAATTTGGGTACCATGGCAAGAGCTGTAACCATTTTCCCAGGCCATGAGATAAAAGCAGGGCATTGAAAATAAGTGAGGAGTCTGGGTCCCTGATACCATGAGCCCTCCCAAAGTCTGGTCGTGTTTATTCCTAGACAACTAATGAGAGGCTAATAAACTGCTCTTTTATAAGCCGCTGGGACATAGGCCTCTGTTAGAGTAGCTATGTCTGTTCTTGCTAGCATGTAATTCTCCCCGCAAACCTTCCTTTATTTTAAGAGATTGGAATACATGGCCAGGCTGGAATCATGCTCCTGGGAGCTTTGAGAAAATAATCAGATATGTTCCTTCTGGGTTACTCCTATAGGCAAGAAAGAGAGCCCTTCCCTGTCACCAGGGTACATGATGGTGGTGATCTGCTGTACTTCATGGTTGGGCCTCTGAGTCCAGAAAAGCCTGCTCACTGTCTCCTGTTCTTTTGAGTCCTGGAAAAGTCTTAGCCATTGTCCCCACTTTGCACATATTTTTCATAATAAGTAATCTACACAAGCTGAACAATGTATTCTGTTAAAAATAAGCTTTCATCAGTAGACGTCACATCAACGCCATACTGACCCCATCACCACCACCAATAATGATTTTTCTCCAAATCTTCAACTCTTGGCTCAGTACTCCCACGTCGCTTCCCCAGTCACAGTTCCAGGGATTTCTTCAGCTTTGCAGACAGAAGCAGTCCTGAAATCCTGCAGATTTCTCCACCACAGAAAACACTATGGAAGCCTATCACTGGGAATTTGGTCTCCCCACTCAGTAAGGAGACAGTAGCTCCTCTCCACTCATCTCTCTTGTTCACTTCTACATCCCCAGTGCTTAGAAGAAGTCAGCTAACAGTCATAATCCTGCATGATTCCACGGCCAAAGGAGGCATCCTTGTAGAAGTTTCCTTGAAGTTGTCTCCCAATATCTAAGGTATTTTTCCCTGTATAGAGCTGATTAGAGTTCTCAATACAGATTTCTATTATTTTTATTTTAGGATATAATAGTATGATATCTATAAAGAGGACAAGCTTCACCACTGTGGAAATCAGTATGGTGGTCCCTCCAAAGAATAGGAATGGAACCACCATATGACCTATCTATATGACCTCTCAATATTAATCCTAAAGAGTTAGCGTACTATAGCAACACATGCATACCCATGTTTATAGCAGCACAATTTACAATCACCAAATTACGGAACTTGCCTACATGAATGTCAATGAATGAATGGATAAAGAAAATGTGGTGTGTGTACATAATGGCATTTTATTCAGCCATAAAGAAGAACAAAATTGTGTCATTTGCAGGAAAATGGATGGAGCTCAAGAGTATTATGTTAAGCAAAATAAACCAAATTCAGAAAGTCAAGGATCATGTGTTTTTTCTCATATGTGGAAGCTAGAGAGAACAAAAGGGAAAAGTCAGAGGAGTCTGGTGTAATTAGAAGGGAGGCGCACTGGGACAGTACACTAAGGGGACCAGGGTAGAAGGGAGGGAAGGTACTAGAAGAGGAAACTGACCAAATTTTGTTTTGTGCATGTACACATATGTCACAATGTATCCCACTATTATGTGTAATTATAATATATCAATTAAAAACTAATTTTAGTTTTTACATGTCTGTAATCCCAGAGATGTAGGAGGCTGAGGCAGGAGCTTACTATCTCAAAAATAAAAATAGAAAGGGCTGTGGATGTAGCTCAGGGGTAGAGCACTTGCATAGCACATGCTACGTTTGGAGGTTGATCCTTAATAATGCAAAAAGCAATACAAATTTTTTTTTAGTTTAATAAATAGAATTTTTTAAAAAAAACCTCCTATAGTCTTGCATAGTATGCAGGAGGCCTTAGTTTTGATCTGTCATTACACACACACACACACAAACACACACCCATTAATGGGAATCTGGGAGAATATCTACTCTCTAGAAAGCATGATTAAATCATCTGTGTAATCTATGTTCTCCTACATCTCATAAAACAAGACGACAAAATTAATTAATTGATTAATGGTTGGCTGCTTATTGAGATTTACATCGCTTTCTATTTGCTGTATTTAAACAAATTTTTATTAAATTCACAAAGCTCTTTCTGGAGTGAAAAAGCATTATTTTGCATGGTGGATCTATTTTAAGCAGATCTTCTCTGCAGTCTTCCTTGGCCATACCCCGCCCTGTCCTCATCACGCAGATGGGCCCTCAGAGTTCTGCTCTCTCCCTGAAGCTCCCATGTGCTCTGAGACATCTCTGCTTTGGCACTTGTCACTGCACTGGCTGAGAACTTGCTGTCTCCCTCCATAGGCTAGGAGATTTTTGAAAGCGAAGACTGAGATTTATTCATCTTTGTTCTTAGAACACAGCCTCTGGCTCATAGAATCAGCTCACCAAATATGTCTCACATGGGCGGATAGAATATATTAATGAAGAAAGGAAGGAATAAATGAATGAATGTGTTGGCCTTGGAAGAAAACCAAGCGGCCTGAGGAAAATTGCTTCCCCCTTGGATTTCTGTTCACCTATAAAATGAGGAAATGGAAGAAGATAATGTCTTAGATCCTTTTTTACTCTGACCTTCAGTAGTTTATGATGGGAGATGGGAATGGAAACCTATACCCTTCCATGACCTTCAGAAAGCAATGCTGGGAAGAAACTAATAAAGACAATAATGGAAATTGGTGAAATAAGAAACAGACCAAAAATAAAGGAAATCAATGAGAGTAAAGGCTAGTTCCTTCAAACGATCAATAAAATTGATAACCCTCTCGCCAGATTGATCAACAACAAAAGAGGGAAGACACGAGTCACCACTATCAGGAAGGAAAACAGCCCCCACTTCAGATCCTCCAGCCACCAAAACGATGACGAGAGAGAATTATTAACAACTTTATAGAATAAACCTGGCAACTTAGATGAAATGGACAAATTACTTGAAACACACATATCACCAAAACTGGCCCAAGAAGAAACAGAACATCCGAGTAGCCTTCTCTATATACAAACTTGTATTTATAATTATATGAAAACTCGTAAAATTCTATCAGACGGTTAAGGATGAAATAATCCCAATCAAACATGAATTGTTCTAGAAAACAGGAGGAAGTTTCTACAATGAAAGTTGGACAGTAGCAGCAATACCCATGATCAAAGATATTGTAAGGAACATAAACCATAACTAGTATATCTTGTAAATGCAGACACAAAAGTCTTCACATTTTGCAAACAGAACCCAGGAAAGAAAGAAAGAAAAAGAAAGATTGAAAGAAAGAAAGAGAGGGAGGGAGGGAGGGAGGGAGGGAGGGAGGGAGGAAAGAAGGAAGGAAGGAAGGAAGAAAGAAAGAAAAGAACATCAGGACCAATGAAAGAAAGAAAGAAAGAAAGGAAGGAAGGAAGGAAGGAAGGAAGGAAGGAAGGAAGGAAGGGAGGAAGAAAGAAAGAAAGAAAGAAAGAAAGAAAGAAAGAAAGAAAGAAAGAAAGAAAGAAAGAAAGAAAGAAAGAAAAGAACATCAGGACCAATTATGATATCCCAAGAATTGGGGCATACAATGGTTGCTGTTTTTGTTTTTGTTTTGGTATTGGGAGTTGAACCCAGAGCCTCTTGCATGCCAGGCAAGTGCTCTACCGCTAAATTGTGCCTCCAATCCTGAAATAGTAAAGGAAGAAATAAAACCATCTTTATTCACAGCCAATATGATATGCATGTAACCCCACTACCACCACCAAATGTTTCGGTGGTGCTGGGGATTGAACCCAGGGCTTTGTGCATTTGAGGCAAGCACTCTACCAACTGAGCTGTATCCCCAGCCCAAACCCAAAGAATTTACCAACTACCAGAACTAATAAATGAATTGAGCAAGGTTGCAGAATGCCAGGTCAATGTACAAAGTCAATTGTAAGGGGCTGGGGTAAGATGTTTGCCCAGCATTGTAAGGTCATGGGTTCAATTCCCAGCACTGGGGGTAAAAATTTGTATTTGTATTTCTATGTAGTAGTAACAGACAATTGGAACATGAAATATAAGGGCACCATTTACATTAGCATCAAAAACATGAAATATTTAGAGATAAATTTAATGAAAGATTATAAGACATTTATACTACAAATTATGAAATATTCCTGAGAAAAATCAAAGATCTAAGTGAATGAAAAGCTATGTCAGGTTTATGAATGAAAAGATTCAATATTGCTAAAATGTTAATTCTCCAAAATTTATAGATTCAAGCAATTCCAATCATAATCACTCATTAATTTTTGCAGAACAACAAGCTAATTCTAAAATTTGTGTAAAAACTAAAAAGACCTAGAATATCCAAAATTATCTTGAAAAACAGCATGGAGGAGGAGAAGTGGGGAAGAAATGGGAGACACTGAGGAAAGAAAGGGAACAAACTGTGATATGTGCATGTATGAATGTCACAATGAGTCCACTATTATGTATAATTGTGATGCAACAATAAAAACATTTTTAAAAATTATTGTAATTATTGGGATTATTGTGTATTTGCTTGGTAGTTATTTGACCTCTTCACAATCCAAATGTAGTTAGGATTAAAATAAATACATGGCCTGGGGTTGTGGCTCAGAGGTAGAGCACTTGCCTAGCATGTGTGAGGCTCTGGGTTCGATCCTCAGCACCACATAAAAATAAATAAAATAAAGATATTGTGTCCAACTAAAAAATAAATATTATAAATAAATACATTAGCCGGATGCAGCGGCTCAGGAGGCTGAGACACAATGGAGTTCAAAGCCAGCCTCAGCAAAAACGAGGTGCTAAGCAACTCAGTGGGACCCTGTCTCTAAATAAAATACAAAATAGGACTGGGGTTGTGGCTCAGTGGCCAAGTCCCCCTGAGTTCAATACCTGGTACCTAAATAAATAAATAAATACATTAAAATATGAAAAGAAAGAAAGAGAGAGAGAGAGAGAGAGAGAGAGAGAGAGAGAGAGAGAGAGAGAGAGAGAGAGAAAGAAAGAAAGAAAGAAAGAAAGAAAGAAAGAAAGAAAAGAATAGCAAAGTAGGAGCCATATCCCCTAGTTTCAACATCTACAATGAAGTTGGACACAGTGGCAGCCTGAGGCAGGAGGATCACAAGTTCCACACCAGCCTGGACAACTTAGCCAGACCCTGTCTCAAAATGAAACATAGAAAGTGTTGGGGGGTGAGGGTTGGGGTTGTAGCTCCATGGTAGCGTGCTCACCTAGCACATGTGAGGCACTAGTTTCGATCCTTAGCACCACATTGAAAAAAAATGAAATAAAGATATTTAAAAAAAAAAAAAAAGAAAGTGGTGGGGGGTGTAGCTCAGTAATAGAGTGTCCCTGGTTTCGATCCCTAGTACCACTAAATCAATCAATCAATCAAAAGAAAGACCCACTATAAAGCTATGGTGTGTTGAGGGCCACAGCCGAGTCGGGATGACGCATGGCATTTTTGCCAGAAGTAGTGGTTGAGAGGTGACGCCAGCGAGCCATTAAGATGATGACTTTTGAGTTCTCCTGGAGTTCCCGTTGAGTTCCGGTTGAGCTCTGGCAGGGATTCCTGAAGAGTTCGCATTGGTTGGGGAAGTGCCGGAGGAGGGATTTCCGGTTGGTGGTATCTGAAGGAGCTGCATGGCGTTGGGGGAGAGTTCCCGGGGAGTGTGCTGGTGGAGTTCGGAAATAAAGTTTGTTCCTGTTGGAGTGGCTCGTGATTTGTGCCCAGCAAGACTGCGGCAATGGTGATCAAGTCAGTATGATATTAATTAACATAAGGATGGATCTGCAGATCAATGAAAATAGAAATAGACCCAGACATTTTGTCAGTTGATTTTTGGCACCTTTATGGTTATAAGGGAAAAGAATATGTACCTTGTCACTGACCCCATAAAAAACAAAAAAATAAAGTAGAAATGGATCATAGACCTAAACATAAGAGATAAAATGAAAAAATTCTAAACAAAACAAAACAAACAAAACAAAAAAATAGGAGAAAATCTTTCTGACCTTAGGGTAGGCAGAGGTTTCTCAGCACATCTTCAGCCATCAAAGAAACAACTAAACTTGACTAAGACTGAAATTGGAAACTTCTCTTCAAAGAACATTTTTAGGAAATGAAAAGGGAAGTCACGGTTCACAGCCTGGAAAAAAATATTTGCAATTCATATATCTGACAAAAGACTTATATTCAGAATATATAAAGAACACTTAACATTCAATAATGAGAAGACTCATTTTTAAAATTTTTTTTAGTTGTCAATGAACTTATTTTATTTATTTATATGCGGTGCTGAGGATCAAACCCAGTGCTTCACACATGCTAGGCAAGTGCTCTACCACTGAGCCCTGAAGCCAGCTCTCTCGGTCTTTTCTTAAAGGACAAAATATTTAATTTTTTTTTAAAGGACAAAAGATTTTTTTTAAAGGACAAAAGTGTTTTCACCTGCCCCCCCTCAAAATCTGAATAGCCAGAGGCAACTACAACCTTCCTAGCTAGAAAGGAAAATGCAAATTCCAACCACAATGAGCTCTCATTACACTTGCATCAGAATGGCTAAAAGAAGAAGACAACAATAGCAAGTGTGGCCAAGAATAAAGAACAACCAGGACATCATGGATTCCTTACGGTGGGTGTGCACAATATCACAACCACTTTGGAAATCTCTTATAAAAACTTAACATCTACTTATCATAAGACCCAAAGATTCTTCTACTAGATATATACCCAAGAAAAAATTAAAATATATATCCACAAAAACTTGGAAAAATGAATGTTGAAGGAAACTTTATTCTTCCTAATAGCCCCCAACTGGAAACAATCCAAATGCCCATCAACAGGTGAATGGATGAACAAATCTTGGTACAGCCACACCGTGGGATCCGCTCAGCAATAGAAAGGAAACTAGTTTCTGATACATGTAACAATTGGGTGGAGCCAGACACAAAAGTGTCCATACTCTATGGTTCTGTTCATATGCCAATCTGGCACCTTCATCTGCCTCTAGTAGCCCCTACCGGCTGGCTTTAGGGATGAGCCGTCTGTGCTTCCTCCGGCCAGGGCGCAGGGCCAAGGCTAAGCAGACAGCAAATAATGTTTAGCTGGTGCCGAGTTGGCCCTCCACGAACTGCATGGGCCTCCCCGTGCTTGCAGGATCTTGGCAAGGGCGGGCGACGGCACACCTTCTCTGGTCCTTTTGCCTTCAGAACTCAGCCCTCCTTGTGGACCACAGGGCCAGCTTTCCCTGGACTCCATGTGGCACAGGTTCTTGACCTTTCCCATAGCTCCCTTTGTCCCCAATCTCCTCCTCCCCTAAAGCACCATTCCATCTGAGAAATCCGGACAGTTGTTGCAAAGAAAGAAACCTGGGTTGGTGGGGACCCCCGAGTAGGTCCCTGATGACCAACTTTGACAGGGAGCCAATGGAATACCCCCGAGACTCCCATGAGAAGCAAAACCCTGAGCTTGTCACTGTTTCTCTACCAGACATGGCTGGATGTCCTGGTCATCTACTCTTGGCTACCCCTCAGCCCTTCCCTGTGGATAAATGCACAAACTTTCTGGAGACACAGGGAACGATTCTGGCGAACACAGAGAAAAAAAGTGTGCCAGGAAGATGGGAGGCTTGGCCAGGGCTCCTTCCCTGCATTTACCTCTAGATTCTTCTTCGCACCCCTGTTCCAGGGAGAAGCGGAGGCATGGGCTTCATATGCAGTCAGAGCCACAGGACTTCTGGTCATGGGCTGCGGGGATTTGGACAATGACCTCCTTAGGAGAGCTGTAGCTCTCTGCCCCCGGTCCCTTGACCTCTTACTTTTGGACGGCAAAGAGGATGCAACTACCCTGGTCATGGGAATGGCTGCACCCGTAGGACTTAGAGACAATGACTTGGCCAGAGCACATGGGCGAGCCCAGGAGGCTGGCTTGGGTCTGCCGCTTCCTGGGAGGAAGTGAGGCATTGTTTCAGGGGCTGTGTGGGCCACTGGAAGTCAGCACAATGCAGGGAGCAGTGGGTGCCAGGTCTAGCCCACCGACAATTGGGAACTTGTTTATTGCTTTAATGACCCCGTGGTAGATCCACCTGGAAACAGACCTGCTAATGAGCAGAGGCAGAGCTGGCTCAGCCCCAAGGGAAGCCTGTCGGGCCAGCTCCCCTGGAGGTGCTAAGGGTGTGTGTGGTCTGAGACTGGGAGAGCTGGGAAGTAGAGACTGGGTTCTGTCTGGGAAAACCACAGGGAGGTCAAAAGAAGGTGGATGGGGGAAGGGACAGGAGATTGAGACTGGGAGACACAGCCAAGCTCCCAACTGCTGGTGGCCTTGAATGAGCTGTCTGAGCTTTCTGGGCCTCAGTGTCCCCATCTTTCAGGAAGGGAGACCAAAATCATCCCTGCCATCTCCCCACTCCCCCCCCCCCCCCCCCCCCCCCGTTGGGAGGATAAGGTAAGATCAGACGCAGCAATTGCTTTGAACTCCTAGGAAGAGAAAAGCCTTTCAAACATCAAGGCTTTGCACTGTTTGCTTCTTTCCCCTGTGGCTGGAACCTGGGAGCGAGGAGAGATGTACTGTCTGGGACTTGGTTTTCCTAGACTGTTCATCAGACACATGCCAACGGCTGAGATAAAATTAAAAACTTCCCCTGCATCGAGGACCTCTGGGAGCCATGGGTGGGCACATAGGGGCATGGGTGTGCTGGATCCAGCCAGGTGAGCACCCAAGAGCCAAGTGTTAATGCTCAGGACTGTCATTCAGTCCACTGGTAGCCTGCAGTTGGCTGTTATAGAAAATTTCCTTCCATAGATATCAACAAAATATGAATTGGGGTTTTTGTTTGTTTCGCAATGCTGGAGATTGAACCCAGGGTCTTGTGCACACTAGGTTTTTGTTGTTGGTTTTGTTCTGTTTGAGAGCTGGTTTTCCAGCAAAGCACTGGAAACAAGAGAGCTGGTAGTATAGCTCTGACCCCTGCTTGGCCCACCCCATCCGGGACGCACCAAGCAAGTTCAACCCAGCTGTGGCTTACTAGCCCTCCCAACACAGAGCCCAGGAGACTGGAGGGCTGACCAGGTAAATGACTCCAGTCCAGGCAGTAATGAGACAGGATTTAATCTAGAGAGGGGAGGGTGCTGGAATCCAGTCCTACGAGGAGGAAAATTTGTTTCCTCTGTGTCACACTGTTCTGGAGGTCAGGTAGGCAAAGCCAAGCCTCAGTTGGGACTGAGACTGTTCTGGGGGTTTCTTTGCCTTGGTTTGATTGCAATATCGAGTGGAGGGATTGGCTGGAGGATAGAGGGAAGGGGGACACTGGGTTGAGCACATTAGACATCTCTGAATACACTCTTAGAGGAGCATAACTCAGGGATCTCGCTAAGTATTGAAGGAATTGTTTGGTTGCTTGTGTTTTAGGGGTTTATTTTCAGTCCAAGAAGTTTCTTTTTGGCAGTGGGTACCAGGGATTGAACTCAGGGGCAATTAATCACTGAGCCCCATCCCCAGCCCTATTTTGTATTTTATTCAGAGACAGAGTCTCACTGAGTCGCTTAGCACCTTGCTTTTGCTGAGGCTGGCTTTGAACTTGCAATCCTCCTGCCTCAGCCTCTGGAGCCACTGGGATTACAGATGTGCACCACCGCACCCGGCCCAAAAAGTTTCTTTACAGGCTGCAAAAGGGTGCTTGTCACAGAGTCTACGGAAGGTTTTTGACATGACAGGAAGTGGGAGATGAAATGGTGAGGCGAAGGAGAAAGCTGTCAGTGACCTGGGATGGGTCAAGGGGAGAGCTCTGGGCCTGCAAGCCAGGCCCCCAGGTTCTACCTCTGGCTCTGCCGTGGGTCCAGGGCACACTGGTCCCTCGCAGAACCTCCTTTCTCAGCTGTACTCTGCAGTCTCCTTAGGTGATCTCTAAAGGCCCCGATAGCCTTCATGGTCAATGACGCCTAATCTGTTCTTTGGCTTCTTTCATCAATATCCCTATTCTTACAACAGCTCAGAAGAACTTGAGGTTATGAACTGAATGTCTGTGTCCCCTCAAAATTCACAGGTTTAGATCCTAACCCCCAATGTGAGGGAGGAGGTGGCACATTTGAGAAATAATTAATTAGGTTTGAGGTGGTCATGAGGGGGAGCTCTTATGGTGGGATTAGTGTTCCTAAAAGAAGAGGAAGTGACCAGAGGCCCCCCCCCTCCAGCACCCAGAGACGGCAGGGAGGCAGCCTGCAGCAAGCCAGCAGCCGCATGTGTTCATCTTTTGCAGTTAAAGGCCTTTGCTCCAGAGTTCAGGCAGTCTTGCTCTCAAATGTTGGCCCTTGCCTCTTGCTGGCTATGTGATGGAGGAGGGCATGTTACCTTCTCTGATCCTCTTGCCTCATTTGAAAAACAAGAGAAACAGCTAGGTGTGGTGGAGCACACCTGTAATCCCAGCTACTTGGGAGGCTGAGGCAGGAGGATCCCAAGTTTGAGTCCAGCCTGGGCAACTTAGAATAAAAAGTAAAAATGGGGGTTGGGGTTGTGGCTCCACAGTAGCACATTTGCCTGGCATGTGTGAGGCACTGGGTTAGATTCTCAGCATCACATATAAATAAATAAAATAAAGGTCTATTAAAAACGAAAAAAAAAAAAAAGGAAAAACAGCTGAGGCTGTAGCTCAGTGGCAGTACTGTAAAATAAATAAATAAATGAGTGATCAGGGTTCTTGGAAGCTGATTCATGTACACTCCTGACACAGACCCTGGCACCAAGTGGGGTGTGCAGTGATGGTAGCTATGGTCACTCCACTCCGAGGGGGGGCACTGCTGTGCTCCTAGAACAAAATGACATGGCAGAACCAAGAAGGACCTGCTGCTAAAGAGGTCTTGTCAGGGGAGGCTCTGTACCTCCAGGTGGTCTTACCAGGGGATTTCAACCCAGCAAGTGAAAGTCACCACGCCCCAGAGGGGACCCCGATATCATCACGATGAAACTGCGTAATTGCTCTGAGGCTGAGAGTCAGGGGACTGGGCTTCTAGTTCTGACTCAGGCAAGTCACTTGGCCACTCTCTCCTGCTCCTCTTGTTTGTGAAGTGGAATTCATCTCTGCCCTGCCCCGTAGCCCAGCACAAATGAGGTCATGCTTACGAGCAAAACGAAATCAGTGAAAATGTTTTAAAGGGCTCTGTAAACATAAAATGTATTATCATCACAAATAATAACGTAACTAATCTCCATGGCCCGGGGCAGCCCTCGGAGATTTATTTGTGAGCCGGAGAATTCCTTCTCTTTCCCGTTCTTTTCCAGGGAGCTCCCCGCACCCGCAGGCTTCTGTCCAGCGGAGCTCAGGCCTGACTTCCACCACCCACTCGTCCATCCACTGGGGAATCTAAATGTATTTTTAGGGAACCCCATTCCTCCCACCCGTTTCCTTTCCAGGGCCTGCTTGGGAAAGCGCTTGGGAACTCGGGAATGGAGACTCCTGCAGGGGACAGCTCTTCTGCCCCAAGCTTGGGTCCTCATGCCTGCTTCCCAGGAGGGCTGAGCAGGACCCAGAGGCCCAGGGGCTGAGGTGCCCAGTGGCAGGGACAAGAAGAGTGAGAAAACCCATGTGGATTGTCAGTGAGGAGAAGCTTCCAGAAGTTTCCAAAGAGAGAAGATGAATAAACAGACTGGTCACTGTCCCTGGTTCCCTCTCAGGGCAGGCTAAGGCTCGGGGCTCCAGGCCTCAGGCAGCTCAGTCAGAAAGCTGGGGGTGGGGCAGGCGGCTGCTCCTGAGGGATAAATAATCTTCAGCTGCAACAATAGAGATCAATTATGACCTAATCGCCCAGCCCAATTCCAAAGGCCCAGGGCTGGGCCTCCTCTTCCAGCTCCCTCCAGGTTTAATTATTGAAGAGCCTTTGGACTTTGGGAGACCCAAAAGAGAAAGAAGATCTGCAAATAATTAAGCCACGGAATGGCCTTCAGGACACAAGTGTCTGTGGGCGTGGGGCAGAGGGTACAGGATATGGCAGGTCCCCCCCTTGGTGCATCTGGGTGGGTTGGGCATGGGGTGGGAACCCAGAACCAGAACAGAGGCCGCTGAGGCAGACAGATGCTTCAGCACCAGGAAGAAAACAAAGTGAGGCCTGAGAGAACTCGTTTCCTGAACCCTGACTCCACGATCTGGGGGATCCTCCACGGGAGAACCCAGAATTCTCTATGGCGCCCCAGGCACATTTGCAAATATCACAGTCATTGGCCATATCCTTCAAGGGACTGAAAGAACTCAAGGCAACACTGGGCGGTCACAGGACTGTTGTCCCCACCACTAGTGAGGACACAGTCTGCATCACCAGAGTCCATACAAGCACTGGCCATTGTCCCTCCTGCAGCAAATGGGTCCCAACTGGCGGCAGGCTGTTTCTGTCTGACCTCCTCCTTGGTAAAGGCCCGCCTGCTGCACTCGCCTCTGGCCTCTGCCTGGCAGCAGATTGTCTCCTGTCCTACGGTACCAGGTCATTCAACTTGCCCAGATTCACATTCGGCGTGACAGACATCACTGAAATACGTGACTATCCATGGTAGCATCAAAGGTGGCTTTCACACAGTGATCTGGTGCTCAAGTTAAGCACTCCTGCGAGGTTAGGCTGAGTCCCCAGGACTTCCATAGGTGTCTTCCCTGGTCCTCCTTTTCTGATAGAAATACCACGGGGTCCACCATCCTTGATGCTGGATTCCTAAGCAACCTCTATGGAATCACAACTTACTAGAGCCTAAAGGTAGAGCAGAGGTCAATGGATCCATTTTACAGATAAGGAAACTGAGGCACCAGCAAGGAAAATGGACTTATTCAGTGTTTCTTTCTTTACTCAGAGATGGCTCTCTGGACTTCCATTTGCTTTCTCTCTCTCTCTCTCTCTCTCTCTCTCTCTCTCTCTCACTCTCGCTCTCTCTTTTTCTTGGATTGATCACTGAGCCATATCCCCAGCCCATTTTTTGTATTTTATTTAGAGACAGGGTCTTGCTGAATTGCTTAGTGCCTCACTCTTGCTGAGGCTGGCTTTGAACTTGCGATCCTCCTGTCTCAACCTCCTGAGCTGCTGGGATTACAGGCATGCACCACCGTGCCCAGCCTTCCATTTGCTTTCTAAATTATTTCTTTCACATTATAGCTTGCTAGTCAGCTAGGTCTTTGTTGATGGCAGTTTTACATTTGTCCCCGTATTGCATTTTTTAAACGTGATGATGGACCCTCGCCCTGAATTAAACTGCATCCCTAAGGATCCCACAGGGAAGTCAAGCACACGAGTTGCCTGTGAGCAGGAGACCATCCTCCACCCGAGCACCGCAGCTCCGCTCTGTTTTAAAATTACCTTGGTGTATTTATATATTAGTGTTCTTTTCTATTTTAAAAATGCTTTTCCATTGTGCCGTGTTTCACTGGGCAATGCTGTTCTCCCGGTTGTACCGATGGGCTTTTCAATCAAAAAACAAGAAAAAAAAATCCACGTGTTTCTATTTCTTTATATCTATCTCTGCTTTTTCAGGAAAATAAATATTTTTTGAATTGAATTGGAAAATTTTTTTTTGAGAAAAAAATGTTTTTGTACCCTGTATGTTTTGCTGTTATTGTTGTTAAATAAGTGCTTTCAGTGACAGGGCTTTTGTTCTGAGAAAGGGCTTTTCATGTTGGGGAGGGGAGATGCTCTGTATCCAGGGGACCGTGTGAGGAGTTTCAAAGCCAGAGAGTTTTGAGTCATGTAAGCCAGTAGTGGTCCTCTCCCTTCTCATCTTCTTCTCCTCCCTCCTTCTTCTCCCCCACTGTGTTTCTGTCCCCTAATTCATACACTGGCTCCTGTCACCAATGCTACCAACCATCACTTGACCTTCCCCCATTCCATGGTGGGCGAGCCTCCCAGAGCCCCGTAATGCAGGTTTGTCTGTTCACCAAGGGAGCGCAGAGGTCCGTGGAACCCACTGATCCATCCCAAGAAGGTAAATAGAAAGCTGGGTGCAGGGGCACATGCCCACAATCCCAGCTACTCAGGAGGCTGAGGCAGGAGGATCGAAAGGTGGAGGCCAGCCTGGGCAATTTGACAAGAAAAAAAGAAAGGAAGGAAGGAAGGAAGGAGGAAAATATGACTACATTATCAAATAATAGCTTTTGTTTTTTTCCCCATATGTATCTTAGCAGTCTGTAAAAAAAAAAGTAAAATAAAATTCTTTTCCTGGAAAAAAGAAAGAAAGAAAGAAAAAAAGATGAATAGAAAGCTTTCTAGGGTCCCAGCACCTGGCGGTTGAGGTCAGTCTCTGGCCCCTCTATCTACCAGGTTACTTTCAGCATGCCACACTTGCAAGTAATAACCCATGGAGTCGACAAACCAAGGATTAAAAATATTTTTTGAGAATTTTTTTCATCTGTACTGAACATGTACAGACTCTTTTCTTTGTTATTATTCCTTAAACAATACAGTGTAATAGCTATTACCATAGCATTTTTACCATATTAGGTATGAGCAGCAAGCTAGAAATGGGTTCAAAGTATATGAGTATATACATGGTGGCACGTACCTGTAATCTCAGGGGCCAAGGAGGCTGAGGCTGGAGGATCGTGAGTTCAAAGCCAGCCTCAGCAACTTAGTGAGGCCCTGAGCAACTCAGTGAGACCCTGTCTCTAAATAAAATATAAAAATAAAAAGAGCTGGGGATGTGGCTCAGTGGTTAAGCGCTCCTGGGGTTCATCCCTGGTACCAATAAATAAATAGATAGAAATAACATATGTGAGAGATGTGCCTCAGTTATGTTCAAATACTACACCTTTTATATAAGGGACTTCAACCTTAGTGAATTTGGCATCCATCAGGGGCTCTGGAACCAATCCCCTGAGGATGCGGAGGATGGTTGTATTTCTGGTGCCTCTAAGTTCAACTCAAGGATCATTTTCCAGCAGGAGTAAGTTTTACTTAGACTGAGTCACTGGTGTAGACAAAGGTGTAGAGTGGATCCCTTTCCCAGCCAGCAAGGATCAAGGCCCAGAGAGCCAAGGACATGGGGTGGGGGTGCAGCTGTTGCCGAGTCTTTGAATTCATGATCCTCCTGCCTCAGCCTCTTGAGCTGCTGGGATTACAGGCGTGTGCCACTGCACCCAGAGGAAGGGTATGTCTTCATCAGATGAGGAAGAGGCGGGAAACTATCCCGGGTGGAGTAACAGCCCGTGAAATAGAATGACTGAAAAGAACGTCAAGCCCTGCGGTAGGCAGGAGGCACAGGCTCGTTTACTTAGGCCAAGCACTGTTCCGGGTGCTGAGAATATCATGGGGAGCAAGTGACAAGCTCCTTGCTCTCCTGGAGCCTTCATTCCAGTGGCAGAAGACGGTGAAGGCCAAACTCACAAACCGTTGGAGTAATAGGTGCTGTGCAGAGAATCACAGCAGAAAGGGCTGCCAGCCAGGGGCAGGGGCACTCCTTCGGGTCTGGCAGCTAGAAGAATCTTTCTAGGAGAGCTGAATGATGAGGAAGGGTTGGTCATTAGCTGGATGCCATGTTGCTCACCGGTAATCCCGGCAATTTAGGAGGCTGAGGCAGGAGGATTGCAAGTTTGAAGACACCCTCTGCAATTTAGTGAGACCCTGTCTCAAAAGAAAAAGTACAAAGGGTTGGGGATGGGGCTCAGCGGTAAAGAGCCCCTGGGTTCCATCCCCAGTATGAAGAAGAAGGAGGAGAAGGAGGAGGAGGAGGAGGAGGAGAGGAAGGAGAATGAATGAGTTGGTCATGAGCAAATCAGGCACCCCAAACAGAAGAAAACAGCTATCAAAGAAGCACCAGTCATTTTGTTTAAGGAAATTTTTGTAAGGAATTACTTTTTTTTTTTTTTTTGGTACCCAGGATTGAACCTAAGGGCACTTAAGCTCTGAGTACGTCATCAACCCTTTTTATTTTTCAATTTTGAGTCAGGGTCTCACTAAGTTGCTGAAGGTCTCAGCTAAATTGCTGCGGCTGGCCTTGAACTCAAGATCCTCCTATCTCAGCCTCCCAAATCGCTGGGATTACAGGTGTGCACCACCATGCCCGGCATAGGAATTACTTCCAATGAGGCCCTCACACCTCTCTAGCCCCCTTGAGGAGTTATTGCTGTGTAATAAGTTATCCCAAAACTTAGTGATGTAAAACAGTGATTATGTTCTCTCCTACAATCCTGAAGATCAGGACTGGGAGCAGCTTGGTTGCATGGCTCTGGCCCAGTGTCTCTTCCTCGGCCTCTGGGCCTCTCCAGAGGGATGTGCTTAATATGGCAGCCTGCATTCCCCAGAATGGTGATCCAGGGGAAAAGAAGTGGTGGGAGGGGGATGATAGACCCAAACTCTCTGACAACCTGAGCCTGAAGACGCACGCCAACTCTCGCTAAGGGCTGTTGGTAAAATCTGGTGCACACAAGGGCGTGCCCATGGGGAAACAGGGACCCTCAGAAGCTGAGGACTTCCACTTGCTGGACCCTAATGTTCACATCCCTGCTGCACCCAATATCCACTCACCCCCTCTTCAGGGCCTTTAAGTCTCACCCCATTATAGCATCAACTGTATGGTTCATCTAAATCACGTCCAAGTTCAGACAAGGCTCTTCGGCTCCTCTCAAGAACGATTCTTGCCAGGCCCAGTGGCACAACTGTAACCCCAGCGACTCAGGAAGAGGAGGCAAAAGGATAGCAAGTTCAAGGCCAGCCTCAGCAATTTAGTGAGACTCTGTCTCAATACCCTGGGGATGTAGCTCAGTGGTAGAGCACACCTGGGTTCAAGCCCCAGTAACAAAACAAAATAAAACTGCTTCTCATGGGCTGGGGCTGGGGCTCAGAGGTAAGCGATTGCCTGGCATGTGTGAGGCTCTGGTTTAGATTCCCAGCATTGCATATAAATAACTAACTAAATAAAATAAAGATACACTGACAACTAAAAAAAAAAAAAAAAAAAAAAAAAAAAGAATTGTTTCTCTTGACCAGTTAAATAAAGAGGCAAGTTCTGTGACCCTGCTGCACCCACTGTATCTGATACCTGCTTCAGACATTCTTGCTCCAAAAGCTGGAGCAATTCAGCGATTCTGAAACCCAGCCAGGCAGAGGGAATCATGCTCTGGGGCCCTTGGCTTTTCGTTTGGCCACTGAGGTGAAAGTATTGTCAGCCAAAGGTCTCATCATTTGGTATTGTCTTCGTAGTATATGAAAAAACGGAGGGGCTGGGGGTGTAGCTCAGTGGTAGAGTGCTTGCCTAGCCAAGGCCCTGGGTTAGGGTCCCAACACCACCAAAATATAAAAATCTCTCCCTCTCCCTCCCTCCCTTCCTTTCTTTCTCTCCTTCTCCCTCCCCCTTCCACTCTATCTTTCTTTCTTTCTTATTGGTACTGAGAATTGAACCTGCTTAACCACCCCAGCCCTTATAAAAAATATTTTATTTAGAGACAGAGTCTCGCTAAGTTGCTAGGGCCTTGCGCTAAGTTGCTGAGGCTGGCTTTGAACTCAAGATCCTCCTGCTTCAGCCTCCCCAACTGCTAAGATTACAGGCCTGCACCGTCAGACCCGGCTAAAAAAATAAAAATAATTTTAAAATAAAAAAAATAGCTTTTAGAAAACCAGCCTCAGTAGCCTAAACCACAGAAAGTGTTCAGTAATGGTAGCAATTAATACCATGGGGAAAAGCCTGGGGCGGGTGGATATGGTAGGCAGAATAATGGTCCCTTCCAAAGGTGCTCACATGCGAATCTTGGAATTTATGAATGTTTCCTACATGGCAAAAGGGACTTTGCTGAGGTGCCTAAATAAAGGAGGCTGAGGCAGAAAGAGCACAAGTTCAAGGCCAGCGTGGGTGACATAGCTAGCCCCTGTCTCAGAATAAAAAAAATGAAAAAAGGCTGAGGATGTAGCTCAGTGGTAGAGCACGGTAGGCTCAGTCTTCAGTACCACACACACAGTGCAAGAGAAGGCACAGGGGTCAGAGGACATGTGACCGCAGAGGCAGAGCCTAGGGCTTTGAAGATGGAAGATCTGGAAACCGAATGGGCTAGGAAATGGATTTTCCCCTGGAGTTTCCAGGGAGCACCACCCTGCCCTCCCCTTGCCTGCTGCCCAGTGAGACCCATGTCAGATTCCAGACCCACCGGACTGCGAGACAATATATGTGTGCTGTTATAAACCACTAAGTTCGTGGTGGTTTGTTCTAGGAAATGAGCACAGGGGCTAACACTGGGCTCCTGCCCTGGAGCCATTGAGGTCTGCCAGCCATCGAGGTCAGCAGGGCAGGCTTATGCTTGGACTGGTTGGGTTGTGGTGCCCAGGGTCAGACAGACCGGCAGGTGTTCGGGGGTGGAGGTCGGGAGGGAAGTCTAGCTGGGGAAAGAGACCCAGGGAGGATCAGGGTTTGGGGAGAAAAGGAAACCATACAGATGAGTGTGGCAGGAGGGCGAGGGGAGATGGAGAGCGGAGAGAGGCCCTTGAAGGGGAAAGAACAGGGACTTAGCTACCTCCTCCCCGGGGCAGGCAGGCGCTGGAGTGATGGCTTAGTGAGGACCCTGGGGATGCCTGGGTCTGCTCTTTATTTTCCAGTCTGCCCGGATCCCTGGAGTCTGTCTGGAAAGCCTCCCGAGGCGGGGTACGTGTTCCCAGGATCCCAGGGGGGAGGGATGGGGAGGCAGAAAAACATACCTGTGCAGCTCCCTGGGAGCAGGCCCAGCTGGGCTCCCTGCCTGCGGCCCCAGGTCACCCTCCCGCCCTCAGGGGACCCAGGGGCAGAGGGACCTGTAGGGCAAAGCTGTCTTTTTCACTTCCTTGGCACTCAGCCCAGGGCCTAGACTTATCCTGCACTGAGAGATGGTTCAGGGCCCAGGAGGGGCGCCTGAGCTGAGCTGGGAGGTCCCCGCCCTGATGGGGAAGGAAGGATTTCCTCACCAAAGGTTTCTTTGCCTGGGTGGAGGGGCTTAGGGACTCACCTCCCTGTTCCGATGTAAATAAAGACTCCTTCCCTGTGGGAATATTCATAGCAAGTTTATCATTTAGAAGTGTATTTGAGTGCTAGGGACGGAACCCAGGGCCTTGTGCCTGCCAGGCCAGTGCTCTACCACTGAGTCACACCCCCAGTCCAGGAGTGCTTTCCAATGACAGAGAAACAGGAGAGTCAACTAACAGGAACTTAAGTAAATTGGAATTTATTTTTCTTACATAAAGAGAAGGAGAGTGGGCTGGGGATGTGGCTCAAGCGGTAGCGCGCTCGCCTGGCATGCGTGCGGCCCGGGTTCGATCCTCAGCACCACATACCAACAAAGATGTTGTGTCCGCCGAGAACTAAAAAATAAATATTAAAAATTCTCTCTCTCTCTCTCTCTCTCTCTCTCTCTCTCTCTCCCTCCTCTCACTCTATCTTTAAAAAAAAAAAAAGTAAAAAAAAAAAAAAAGAGAAGGAGAGTTTGCCAACCACTAGCATTAGGTATAGGGAATAATAGTATTAAGAATAACACACTGTGTTGGTTTTGTTGTTGTTGTTGTTGTTGTTACCAGGGATTGGACTCAGGGGCACTTGACTACTGAGCCACATCCCAGCCCTGTTTTGTATTTTGTTTAAAGACAGGGTCTCACTGAGTTGCTTAGCACCTCGCTTTTGCTGAGGCTGGCTTTGCATTCATGATCCTCCTGCCTCAGCCTCCTGAGCTGCTGGGATTACAGGTGTTTGCCACCACAACCAGCTACATACTATATTTTTCTTGTTCTTTTTCTCCAAGTCACAATATGGATGCTATAGCTCCAGGTATCACATCTCCACTCAAAGGGGTGTTGAAGGTGGGGGAAAAGTCCCAGATATATCTGTCCCAGGATATATTTATTTATTTAAACATATTTTTAAAATATATTTTTACTTAAATATATTTTATTTAAACATATTTTTTTAGATGTTGATGAACCTTTATTTTATTCATTTATTGATATGCGGTGCTGAGAATGGAACCCAGTGCCTCACACATGCTAGGCAAGCACTCTACCACTGAGCCACAACCCCAGCCTCTGCCCTATTTATTAATAATAATAATAATAATCTGGGAGCAGTGGCACACACCTGAATTCCAGTGGCTCAAGAGGCTGAGGCAGGAGGATCGTGAGTTCAAAGCCAGCCTCGGCAAAAGCGAACTGCTAAGCAACTCAGTGAGACCCTGTCTCTAAATAAAATACAAAACAGGGCTGGGATGTGGCTCAGTGGCTCAGTGTCCCTGAGTTCATTCCCTGGTTAACCCTCACCCCCACCCCCGCAAAAAAAACAAAAAAACAGAAAAAGCATTTCCCCCAAACTAAACAAGTCCCTGGCTATGTCTCTTTGACCAGGACATTGTCAAGAGTTCCTGCAAGGTTCAGAATGGGTGTTGGGGATACCAGTCTGTAGTTAGAGAGATACTTGTTGACTCAAATCACACTTGCCTAGCATGTGTGAGGCACTGGGGTCCATTCCAATAAATGAATAAAATAAAGGTTCATCAACATCTAAAAAATATGTTTAAATAAAATATATTTAAATAAAAATATATTTAAAAAATATATTTCTCTTCCTTTTCCTTTTGCTGCACTGGGGATGGAACCCAGGGCCTTGCTCTTGGTAAGCAAGCGCTTCACCACTGAGCTGCACCCCCCCCGCCCTGAGTGGTGCATGTTTTGATGATGAGTGTGTATTATCCTTTTTTTTTAAGTTTTTTTTTAATATTTATTTATTTTTTTAGTTTTCGGCGGACACAACATCTTTGTATGTGGTGCTGAGTATCGAACCCGGGCTGCACGCATGCCAGGCGAGCGCGCTACCTCTTGAGCCACATCCCCAGCCCAAGTGTGTATTATCCTGATGATAAAATAGTAAAAAGGTAACAATCATTTTGGGAATTCAGGTGGGTTCTCAGTTTAGGTGAATGTATTATCACATCCTGGGAGAGAACTCTGACCTGGAGGTTCCTGAATTCCAAAGGTAGAAGATTTTAAGACTTTGGAGGGGTCCCTGGAGCATGAGGTGTCTGGTAAAGGGGCCTGGGGACAGGTGGGAGAAGACAGAACTGCAGGCTTCCACTGTCTAGAGCAAGGGCTGTCTCTTGGTCTCCCCTGCAGCCTGGACTCCTAGATTCCAGTTTCTTAAGGTGAAAAAATAGAAAACAGGCAGAGAAAAAAGATAATAGAGCAGTCAATTTAAAAAATGATGTAACTTAGAAGAAGTAAAAAAGATTAGTAAGACAATATAAAAGGGAATGTGCCGTTGAATGATTAGATTAACTAAAAATAACCTGCCTTGGGGGCCAATCAGCTCCCAGGGTGACCAGGTACCACACCTGGGCCCTGTGACACGGCTGTCACCTGGGAGGCTCCCCACCTACCCAGTCCTCAGAGGCTCAGCTGCCCCTCCCGGCTCACTGCTAAGCTGGAATCTGGGGGACTGTCCAAACCAAAGAATGAATGAAGCCTGGGGACCCTCTGGGGGAATTGGAACAGGGAGACACTGTGCATGAGCTAGGACCGAGTCCCTTCTGTGGCCACAGGCAGCCCAGTCCCTGCGTGCTGTGTGCTTCCTGGGCCTGCCTCCTCCCTCAGAGAGAGAGCCTTGGCTTTCCCACGGGGGTCCTCTGAGCCCCAGGCACTCTGGGGCCACTTTTTCCACTTACTTAGTCCCTCCTGGTGTCGGGATCCAGTCCCCTGGGACAGAGAAATATTTGCCTAGAATTAAATCCCCACAGTTCCTGCTCTGAGACCAAGTGTCTTCCAGGTCTTCAAAAGTTCAAAAACCTATTATTGGTCAAGGCTTGAGTTTAACATGTCCTGGGCTCCCCGTCACACAGAGCCCTCCCCAGAGCAGTCTGACTCTGAGGGGGCACCGGGCAGACTGCCCACTGCCTGCCTCTCCGAACCCCAGGGGGCTCTCCACGGCCTCAAAAATAAAACAATAACAATAAAACCGAGAAGATGAGATGAGATAAAGGAATGTAATATAAAATTATAAAGGACAAAATAGAGATAAGGAATGACCAAGATAAATTAAAAAAAAAAAAAAACCTAGAGGACGAAAAAGCTACAAGGATAAAAGAAAGAAATGAGCTTTTGAAATTATACAAAAAATATCATCAACCATGGATAAGATTAGGAACAGAGATTATAAAAACAAAGATTTACAAATGTTCCGATAGACCCGGGCACCGCGTGACCTACGCAGCCGGCAGCCTGTCATCTTCCGCGTCTGCCACAGAGTTGGGCTCCCACCCCTATTTTGCCACTCCAGGGCCCTTCCAGACGATATCTTGGTGCTTAAAACCTTTGCATTTTACTTCTGACTCCAGTTTTTTTTTTTTTTTTTCCTGGCTGATATCCCAAAAGGCGCTGTCCGATTCATCTCTCTGCCAGGGTTTTCCAAAGCAATTGTTACCGGGAAATTGTTAAGTATAGGTCCACAGTTCCTAATCCTCAATTCTGAAATGCAAAAAGCCCTGAGAATCAAAAACTCTGTCAACCTCTTATTTGTAAGCAAACCCCGACCTGAACTAAGATGAAGCTATTTATAGAGTCAGCATCCATTTATTTCCCTGTAGAAGCATGAAGGTGCATGATTACCAGGCGCTGTGGCAGACCCCGAGTGGAGAGTTGTGTAGTATGAATCAAGTGGGTCTGATCTTTCTAAAAAATCTCCAAAACACACATGGACTCAAAGATTCAGAGAAGAGCCAGGTCAGGTGGTGTATGTATACCTGTAATCCCAGCAACTCAGGAGGCTACGGCAGGAGGATGGCAAGTTCAAGACCAGCCTCTGCAACTTAGTGAGATCCTAAGCAACTTAGTGAGACCTTGTCTCAAAATAAAAAATAAAAAGGGACTGGGGATATGGCTCAGCAATTAACTACCCCAGTACCGCCCCCCCACCAAAGAAAGCTTCAGATAACAGATAGTGGATCTTCACCAGATAGAAGAATGGATAAACAAACTGTGGCCTGGTTACACAATGGAATACTATACAGCAATGCCAATGACTCTGCTACACTATAAGCAACATCGAGAGAAAGAAGCCAGACACAAAAGCCCACATTCATGTCGGAAGGCTTGAGACCTTGTTTTTGTGTGTTTATTTTTCAAATTTCATTGAAATAAAGTTAAAAAAAAAAAAAAGAGACCTCATCAGGCAGGATTCTTTCACCAAATATAGGCCACCACCCGCCCTGATCCCCTCTTCCTGCCCTTGGATGGGGCTGCCAAGCCCCCTGGCTGACAGCCCTGTGGCCAAGGCCCGTTTGCTCCCTTCCTGCCTTCCTCTCTCTGCCTTTGTCTCATCTCCTCTTTGTTTGCCCTGGTGGAGTGGCTCAGGGGATGGAGGCAATCTTGTCCTTTCATGCTTTTGTCCCAACTCCATTTGGGGTCCCTCTCCACCCTCTTCCCTGGCCATTCACGTGGGCTTTTTATCTTCCTTCCTTCCCGCTCCTCCTTGGCTGATGGCTGCCCGGTCCCCACGGTCCCCACGCGGCCTGGGCTCTTCCTGTACTGTGTCTCCACCGTCTGATCCCGGCTTCACTGGTTTTAGGCCTTTGTTTGGGCCGTGGGGCTTTCTCTCCGCTCGGCCTCCCTCTCCCACCACGCTCCCTCCCTTCTCCCTCATCTCTGCGTCCTTTGTGGGACGTTCACTTTTATCTCCCTTTGATTCGCTCTCTCCTCTTTGTAGAGGGAGAATGAAAGGCTCAGCTAATTGTAGCAGTGGGGCAGTGGTGCCCGCGCCCCTTCCCAGGTCAACCCCACCAGGGCTGGGCAGGAAGGGAAACCAGGGCAGGCCAGCTCCCACTGCCCTCCGCTGCTCCAGATCCTTCTCCCCGTGGGTCTTTCTTCCTCAGGGGAGATAAGACAGTATTGAAGCCTCGTCCCCATCCCTTCGTGGGACCTGTCACCCGTCCACGTAATGTACTCTTTGCACACTGGTGTGTGCCAGCCAGAAGGCCAGGCGCGGGGGGCACAGTGGTCAACCACTCAGATATGCAGTCTCCGACGTTACGAGTCAGAGAAGTGGGGTGAGGGGTGTGAAGGGGGACTTATAGTGTCGTCTTCAACGGAGGAACTGATGTCTGAATGGGGCCAGGGAACAGCTCCCTGTGAAAGTGATGTCTAAGCTAAGAACTGAAGGGGACCTAGAGGAGGCAGGCAGGAGAGGGAGGGGGGACATCTTAATCAGAGAGCATGGTGTGAAGGTCACTGTGAAGGGCACAGAGGATGTGCTCTTATAAGGAGCTGGGGATTTAGCCCAGGATGGAGGAGGTCACTGACATGCTCTGGATGGAGAGTGACAGATCCTATCGGTATTTGGGGTAGCGTGGGCATAGGCTGGAGTGGAGCACAAATGTACTATCTTAGAGTTCTGGAGATGGGAAGTCCAAAGTCACCCCCCCACCACCACCAGGGCTAAATATTAGGGAGTAGGCAGGGCTGGTTCACCTGGAAAGTTCAAGTAGGAAATCCATTTCCTACTTTTCCAGCTTCCTTGGGTCACGACCTCTTCCTACATCTTCAAAAGACACCAGGCCATCCCTGCTTCCACTGTCACATCCTGTCCTGATAGTGGGTCCTTCTGCCCCTCTCTTCCTAGGGCCTTTCCGATTAGATTGGGCTCACCTCCATAATCCAGGACAACCTTCCCATCTCCAGATCCTTCACTTGGTCACATCTACAAAGTCCCTTTGTCATGTCAGGCAACATGACACAGGTTTTGGTGATTAGGACATCTTTGGCAGGCCACCCCAGGAGAGCATTGTGCTATTCCAGTATCAATAGAGGCGATCTCAGTTGCTTAAACTGGTGTCAGAAGCAGAGATGGAGGCCAGGGAGAGACCTGAGATAACTTTTGGAATTAGATTAATTGTTGACTGATTGGATGTGGGAGGTGGGGGAAGAGGGAGGAGCAGGGATCACAACTGATTAGATGTCATTGAAGACAGAGGTTTTTCCTCTTGTAAGGAAAAATGAAGGCCTGAGGCTGGGGCTCAGCAGCAGAGTGCTCGCTTAGGACGTGCAAGGTACTAGGTTCGATCCTCAGCACCACTTAAAAATAAGTACAATAAAGGTATAAAAAATTTTAAAAAATGAAGTGGAGGGGTAGAACATCAGAGGAGATGAAATTGAAGTATCTCTGAAGCATCCAAGGAGAAATGCCCAAGGGGCCAGCAGGTGTGTGTCTAGAGTCCAGAAGGATCTAAGAGGCTGGGATAAGCTACTTTTGGGGTCAGCAAACTATGGCTAGCAGGCTGGTAGCCTATATAGCGAATAAGGCATCCTAGGAGCACAGCCCAGCCACTGACTTCTGTGTCTCTTGGGCCACTTTTGCAGTATGGATGTAGCTCAGTGGAGGACATACTTAGCCTGCTCAAGGTCTCGTGTTCCATCTCCAGCAACACACGCATGCACAAAACAGAAAAAGTTTGCACCCAAGGTCCAAAGGTGTCCCATCAGCTTGTAGGGTAGCCCACAGCAAATATGTGGACTGAGAAGAAGAGAAGCCCCAGAAACCCAATATCCAAAGAAAAGGACCAATACAAGGAGCCACAATGGGTGCTGAAGTCGGGCAGGGTGGCACACACCTGTAATCCCAGCAGCTGGGGAGGCTGAGGCGGGAGGATTCAAATTTGAAGCCAGCCTCAGCAACATAGCAAGGCCTTAAGCAACTCAACACGATCCTGTCTCTAAGTAAAATACAAAAAGGCTTCGGATGTTGCGCAGTGGTTACCTGGTTCAATCCCTGGTACCAAAAAAATAATAAAATAAAAAATAATAATTATTATAAGTGAATCTGGGGAGAGCAGCCAGAGATGGGAAGAGGCAGTAGAGCTGTTCTGCTGCAGGAGATGAGTGAGGCAGCGTTTATTAAAATATGTCCACAGATTCTTTGATAAATTGCCCTCTGAAAGGTGCTATTAGTGGCTGGGGTTGTGGCTCAGTGGTAGAGCGTTTGCCTAGAATGTATGAGGCACTGGGTTTGATTCTCAGCACCACATAAAAATAAATGAATAAAGTAAAGGTCCACCAACAACTAAAATAATAATAATAATAATAATAATAATAATAAAATTTTTAAAAAGAAAGGTGCTATTGGGCTGGGGCAATAGCTGAGTGGTAGAGCTCTTGGTAGCTTGTGTAAGCCCCTGGATTCGATCCCCAGGCCTGAAAAAATAAACATAAGGTGTTGTCTAATGTTCTTTCCCCGAAGTGGGGCTGGACTCGGTGACTCATTTCTAAGGAACGGAATAAAGTGGAAGTGACAGTGTGTGAATTTGGAGACTAGGTCATCAAATGCATGACAGATTCCTCCTCTGTCTTTCTGGGGAAGTTGCCATCCTATCATGAGGACACACAAATAGCTATGGACAGAGATGACCACATGATGAGGAACCGAGGCCTCCGGCCAGCAATCAAGCAGGAATGGGAGGCCACATGAACGAGCCAGCTTGGTAGGTCCCCAGCCCCAGTCAAGCGCTCAGCCGTCTGACCACAGCTGTTGCCAGGATCCTGGCTGCAACCACATGAGAGATTCTGAAACCAGAACCACCCTGCTAAGTTGATCGGGAATTCATGACCCACAGAAACTGTGAGATCATAAATATTTGTTGTTTTAAGCTCCTAAAGTTGTGGAGCAATTTTTTACATGGTGATCGATAACAAATACGAGGAAGTAAGTTTTTCAAGGGGAGAGGGATCTACTATGTCTTAGAACTTAGCTTGATTTTTTTTAACCCTTAGTTAGCTTCTGGTGGGTCCTGTGTCCTGTAGGATTGTTCCAGAGTTGAGGAACATTAATGCAGCTTTTGCAGGAGGCCTTGGCCAGGATAAGCAGGAGTGTGTGCAACTAACAGTCATTTGCTTTTCTGGAGAGAAGAAATAAGGAGCATCTGGGGACTGTTGTAGAATGTCAGTCCTCACTTACGAGCTAGCTCTGCCCACTGCAAAGGGAATTTGGAAGATCCTGGTTTGGAAAAATACACATAAGGGCACTGACCTGCAAGTCATCCCAGTGCCTTGGCCCGAGGCTTACAGGAGCATGACCAAATACAAGCACATCCTCTGTGCTCTCTCTCATTCCTCTGGTGAAGTCAAGACCTGTGTCCATGGCTTTATGATTTTCCATAAATGACCCAGAGGGATTTGTGCTGTAGTGGTCAAGCAGCTTTGAGAGTGAGAATGTACCAGAAATCTGACTTCTGTTTCCACCCCTCACCCAAAATTTGTCTCTCAAAAGCGTCATAGAACGCTCTACGCCCAACAGAAGGATCTTTCCTTAGTTTTTTTTTTTTTTTTTTTTTTTTTGGTACTGGGGATTAAACCCAGAGGAGATTAACCACTGAGCCACATCCCATCCCTTTTAAAAAATGGGTCTCGCTGAGTTGCTTAGGGCCTTGCTAATTTGGTTTTGGTTTTTATTTATTTATTTATGTTTGGATACCGGGGATTGAACCCAGGAGCACTTGACCACTGAGCCACATTCCCAGCCCTATTTTGTATTTTATTTAGAGACAGGGTCTCACTGAGTTGCTTAGCACCTCATTGTTGCTGAGGCTGGCTTTGAACTTGCAATCCTCCTGCATCAGCCTCCCAAATTGCTAGGATCCACAGGCCCATGTGCCATCACGCCTGACTCCTCGGTTGCATGTTTTTTTTTACAGTCTGGTGAGGGAAGCAAATACCCCTAATATTTAGGCATCCGCTGTGCAATGAATTAACTCATCTCTTTTGTAATTAAATGATACTGGTTATGTACCATCCTTGGGAAAATTAAAAAAATAATCACTCAAATAATTTTCTGTGTTCTGTGGTTCAGACGGGAAACCCTGGTTGAGGAAGACCTCAGGTAGGTGTGTCAGATTTTACGGTTGCTTCATCTTGAGTATCTCTAGTTGCCTTAGCAAGACATGGCTCAGCCTTTGAATTTGTTCTTGCTCCAGGTTTGAACCCGTTTACCATGAGTCCTTCTCAGTTTCTTACATTTTATTTACTTTTATTTTTTTTTCTATTTATTTTTTAGTTGTAGTTGGTTACAATATCTTTAATTAATTTCTTTATTTTTATGTGGTGCTGAGGACTGAACCCAGGGCCTTGCCCGTGCTAGGCGAGCGCTCTACCGCTGAGCCACAACCCCAGCCCTTTTATTTACTTTTATTATTTTGGCTTTTAAAGTTTTTTTTTTTCCTTTAACTATTCCATCTAACTTGAACTGACCTGGCAGTGCTTAATTGTTCTTGTTGTGCTTTGTCTTTTCTTACTATTTGATACCTCCTTTTATTCCACTTAAACTTTTTGTTCTCAACCACATTTTTTAAAATTTTTCCTTATCATTTTCAATTTTATGCATGTCTCTCTCTCTCTCTCTCTCTCTCTCCCCCTTTGGCAGTGCTGGGGCCTGAACCCAGTGTCCTGCAGGTACTAGGCAAACAAGGACCCTACCACCGAGCTGCCTCCCCAGCCCTGCCTTCTTTTTGTCTTTTACTGAAGTTTTTATTTTCCACTTATTTAAATTTTTTCTTTGCTTTAACTTTATTAAATGCTGTGTGTGTGTGTGTGTGTGTGTGTGTGTGTGTGTGTGCATGCATATGTGGTAGTCCTGGGCATTGAACCTAGGGCCTCATGCATGCTAGGCATGTGCTCTGATCACTGAAAGGCTCACTCTACCTAAATGCTTTCTTTAAAATAACTTGTTTTCTCTTCGATTATCAAATGGCAGTGCAAGCACGGTTCCTACAGGCAACTGTACCTTGCAGAAGGCTGAAGGTATCTTCCCCTCTACTTTACCCTTCCAGCTTCCTTTAACGGGTACCACATTCCCTCTCTGAATTCACAAAATTTAAATGAGATTGTTATGAGACCCGCTGGCTAGAGGTTCCCCTGGGATCAAGTTTGATAGGCAGCATTCTAATGGCCCCTGATCTTCCCATGCCCTGGAGAGCAAGCCCTGTATAGTCCTCACCCCTGCGTGAGGGTGTGACCTGAGGATGATGGCGTGCAGCAGGGGTTCAGGTGGGGCATGCCTGTAATCCCAGTGACTGTGGAGGCTGAGGCAGGAGCATCGCAAGTTCAAAGCCAGCCTCAGCAACTTAGCGAGGCCCTAAGCAACTTAATGAGAACCTGTCTTTAAATAAAAAGATAAAATCAGGCTGGGGATGTGGTTCTGTGGTTAAGCGCTCCTGGGTTCAATCCCCAGTACAAAAAAGAAAAAAAACGAAGAGAGTCTTTTTAGTGTCTGTGCTGGGGATTGAACCTGGGGCTTTGTGTGCTTTATGCTCTGTCATTGTACTACACCCCCGGCCCAATGGTGAGAGGATTCTGCAGATGGATTTGAGGTCCCAAATTAGTTCATTTGAGCTAATCAAAAGGGAGACCTGATCTAATTAGGTGATCCCTGTGGGGACAAGGCCCATCTTATAGTCAGGTTTGAAGCGTGAAAGGGATTCTGCACTGGCCTTGAAGAGGTAGCCACCATGTTTCAAAGGTCTGAGGAGAAGGCTGCAGGGCAAGGACCTGAGACCATCCTCTAGTTGTCCAGAGCAGTCCCTGGCTGACAGCGGGTAGGACACAGGGACCTGCGCCGTGCAACTACATGGAAGCCAACTCTACCAAACCTCGGGAGAGCTCGGAGTGAACCTTTCCATAGTTCAGCCTCCAGAGAGGGACAAACCCCACGACACTTTGACTCCACCCTGGTGGAACCCTGAGTGGAGGACCCAGCTGAAACAGACCACAGACACGGAGGGAGCAGCTTCATGTGGCGTTTTGTTACACAGCAATAAAAAATGAATATATGATGGGCCATCATGCTGATAACTTTTTCTAAACTGCTAAAATGGAGCTGTTTTGCTGGGCACAGTGGTGCACACCTGCGATCCCAGCGTCTTGGGAGGCTGAGGCAGGAGGATCACAAGTTCAAGGCCAGCCCCAGCAACTTAGCAAGACCCTGTCTCAAAATAAAAAAATTAAAAAGGCTTGGAATGTAACTGTCTAGTGAAGTATCCCAGGTTCAATTCCCAGTACCAAAAAATAAAAAATAAATAAATAAATAAAACATGGAGCTATTTGCTCCATGACACTGTAGAGTTTCTCTCTGAGGGAGCCCAGACTACAGTCTCTATCCTCCTGAACACAGATTGAGCCCATTATCCACATTCCCACACGTCAGGAAGAGAAGCTATGTTAAAAAGTTGCATGTGAGGAAGGATCTCGACATGAACATGGTTAGAGTTAATAAATACACCACCTGTGCTCTTGACCAGAAGACTCAAGAAGGAAGTAAAGAACAAGAACCCAAACTTGGTGTCACAATTACATTTTCCAAAAATCAGCAGAACAAACCTGCCTGTCACATGTAAGCTTCTTATTCAGTGGCTTGGACCCTCCCCCAACTGAGTTCCTTGTCCTCTTCCCTTGAAGCCAGGCAGCTTGTGACAGCAGTTTGATGACCCTGAGGCCATTATGCTCTGAGCAACCCCAAATTAGCCCAAGCAGAGGTCCCCATGGCGTGAAGAGAGGGCACCTCCTGGCCAGTCCCAAACTCTGCAGATCCGCCATTGTTGGGTGCCAGCCAGCTGCTGGGAACCAGGGAACTCCCAGCAGAACCGCCCAGCCAAACCCTCTCACATCCCTGACCCACAGAAGCAGAGAAAGAGTAAAACAATAGCCGTTGTTTTAAGTCATGAAATTTTAGAGTGGTTTGTCATGAACCAACGGATGACCAGGACATTTGATCTTGGTCTTAGGTCAGCTGTCATCCCCTGGCTCCACTGTTTTTATTTATTTTATTTTTAGTTCTGGAGATCAAACCCAGGGCCTTCCTGGGCTTGGAGGCATAGGCCTATAATGCCAGCTACTCAGGAGGCTGAGGAAGGAGGATCTCAAGTTTGAGGTCTACCTAGTGAGACCCTGCGTCAAAATAAAAAAATGGAAGGGCTGGGTGTGGGTAAGTGACAGAGCACTCGTCTAGCATATGCAAGGCTCTGGGTTCAATCCCCAGTACTGGGGGGGCAGGGGGGAAGGGAAACAAAACAAGAAACCCCAGAGCCTTGCTCTTGGTGGCCCCCTTTCTACTCTTACCTACTCATATTTCAACCCTGTAATCCTCCTGAGTATAAAGGCCCTCTTAGGGGACTTGGAGTATAGTTCAGTGTAGAGTGCATGGATAGCACCCACACAGCCGGCTTCAACCCCAGTACTGCATGCACAAAGGCCCCCTTAGTGTATAACTGCCTCAGTCCCCTTTGGTTGGGATAATCCTCAATGGCTCTTCTGTCCTGGGTCACCTGTACTTTGACTGGGTTAACTGAGGGATAAGACTATATGTAAAATACTGGGGTCAGAGTGGTATAAAACGTGACCACCGTCTCAAGGAACTACAATCTATTTAGAGTTAATGAAAAAAAAAAAAGCCAGGTGTGAGCTGGCACGGTGGCGCACACCTGTAATCCCAGCAGCTCAGGAGCCTGAGGCAGGAGGATCGCAAGTTCAAAGCTAGCCTCAGCAACAGCGAAGTCCTTAGCAACTCATTGAGACCCTGTCTCTAAATCAAATACAAAATAGGGCTGGGGTTATGGCTCAGTGGTCGAGTGCCCCTGAGTTCAATCTCTGGTACAAAAAAAATAAATAAATAAAATAAATAAAACAAAAACAGCCAGGTGTGGTGGTGCACCCCTGTCTATCATCCCAGCTACTCAGAAGGCTGAGACAGGAGGATCACAAGTTCAAGGTCAGCCTAGGCAACCTAGTGAGGGCTTGTCTCAAAACACAAAATAAAGATTTTGGATATAGCTCAGTGGTAGAGCATCCCTGATGTTCAATCCCCAGTACCATTAAAGAAAAAGAAAAAGAAAAAAGAAATAGAAAAAAAAAAAAAGAAAAAGTCAAACACTGATAAATTCTCTTCCCAGAAAATTTCAATAGCACCCCGTTGGCTCCAGGTAGGATGAATAAATGGTCATTTCATTTATCATCCAAATGAAGACAAGTTTGAGAGTCCAAGGGGGCATGGTTAATCACTGTGAGAAAACAAACATAGACTGGACTCCCTGGGCCCACCAGCGCCAGTGGACCCCCCAGTTACAGAAACATGTGCAAAAAGACCTCAGACCTCTTACCAGACTGTGCTACCTGCACCTCTCCCACCACCCTACCTCCTCCTGCAGCTGCTCCCTGGGAAACATACCCAGGCCCGCTGCTGGTCTGCTTTACACCCCTGGCTGGGTCTCCCCACCCTCCTCCTTCCTCCTCATTCGGAGGGGAAGGTCTGACCCATCTCCCCTGGCTGCCCCAGGGTGCAGGCGCTCTCTCCTCCCCTGCACTTGTGTTCTTGAAGAGGGCACTGTCCACAGAGGCCAGCTCCTGTCGGCTCTCACCCACTGACGTTTCCTCCCAGCAATTCTCTCATGTATCTCTTGCCGCATTGATTTTTTTCCCCTCTCATCATTTCCTCAATACACAAATGTGATTGGTTTATAGCTCCTATCAATAAAAGACACTCCCCCCCCCCAACTCTCTCTCTTTTTGATACCAGGGATTGAACTCAGGGGCACTCAACCACTGAGCCACATCCCCAGCCCTATTTTGTATTTGATTTAGAGACAGGGTCTCACTGAGTTTGCAAAGGACCTTGCTGTTGCTGAGGCTGGCTTTGAACTTGCAATCCTCCTGCCTCAGCCTCCCAAGCCGCTGGGATTACAGGCATGCGCCACCACGCCCAGCGAAAAAACCTTCTCTTCATTCCATTTTCTCTTCAGTTATGAACCCACTTCCCTTTGCACTAAATTATTTAAAAGAATTTGTAGGGCTGGAGGTACGGCTTAGTGGCACAGCACTTGCCCCGTAGGTAGATATGAGGTCCAGGGTTTCATCACCAGCCCAAAGACACAAACAGGCCTAAAAGAATATTCATTTTCCAGTTTCTCTCTTTTTATTGTATCTTCAGCCCATTTCAGCAAGGTTTCTGTCTCCACCCCGCCACCACCATGATTCCTGCTGTGGTCAGTAGTAACTCCACCAACCAGCCCCAGTGGCTCTCTTTCTCCAGCAGGGGTGATCTCTAAGTCTTACTTGAAAGACATTTTCCCTTGGATTACAGCACACTATCCTCACCTCTTAGCAACTAAAATTCTTCTTTGTTGATTCTTCTTTTTTTTTTTTTTTGGTACTAGGGATTGAACCCAGAGGGGTTTTACTACAAAATTACAACCCGGTCCTTTTTAATTTTTGTTTAGAAACAGCAAACAGCATCTCTCTAAATTACTTAGGGCCTTGCTAAATTACTGAGGCTAGCCTTGATTTTGTGACCCTCCTGCCTCACCTCCCAAGTCTCTGGGATTATAGCCGCGCACCAACACCATGCCCAGCTTTGTTGATTCCTTTTTTATCTCCCACTTCTAAATGCTGGAGCACCCAGGGCTCAGTCCTTAAATCTCTCACTTCTTTTACACTCACTCCTTAAGTGATTTTATTTTTTGAGGCACTGGGAATTTAACCTAGCCTAGGGGCGCTTTACCACTGAGTTACATACATCTCTAGCTCCACTACCACCTGGCCCCCTTTTCTTTTCTTTTTGATACAGGGTCTCACTAAGTTGCAGAGGCTAGCCTCAAACTTGAGATCCTCCAGTCTCAGCCTCCTGAGTCACGGAGATTATGGGTGTGCACCACCATACCCAACCAATCTCATAGTTTTAACTACCACCTACATCTTAGGATTCCCAAATTTGTATCTCTAACCTGAATCTCGTTCCAGTACCCCAGGCTTAATTATCCAATTGTTTTCTCAGGGCTGGGAGCAGAGCTCCGTGGCAGCATGCTTGCCTAGAGTGTCCAAGGCGGCCTGCTATTCCCTTAACACCATTCTTTCTTCAGTCTCCCCAACATAGAGAATGGTAGCCCGATTCTTCTAGTTACATGGACAGAAAGTCCTGATGTTAACTTTGACTCCTCTTTTTCTCACACTCCACATTCAACCCATCAACAAATCCTGTCTGTTTTACCTTCAAAATATTTCCAGAATTAGCTGGGTAAGGTGGTGCCAGCCTGTAATCCCAGCTTTAGGAGACTGAGGTAGGAAAGTCTCAAGTTCAAGGTCAGCATGGGCACCTTAGGGAGGCTCTAAGCAACTTAGGAAGACCCTGTCTCCACATAAAAAATAAAAAGGGCTTTTGAACAACTAATAAAAAAAAAAAAGAGAAAAAAAATAAAATAAAAAGGGCTAGGGATGTGGCTCAGTGGTTAACACCCCTAGGTTCAATCTTTGGCACCAAAACAAAACAAAACAAAACAAAACAAAACAGTTTAAATAGAGTTCCAACCTGTAATCCCAGCAGTTTGGCAGGCTCGAGCAGGAGTTTAAGACCAGCCTCAGCAATTTAGTAAGACCCTCAGCAACTTAAAAATATAAAATAAAAAGGTCTGGGAATATAGCTCAGTGACAAAGTGCCAGTGAGTTCAATCCCCAGTATTGGGGGAAAAAATCACTGCTATGCAAATCACACAATAAAAAACTACAGGGCTTAGAGGGAAAATGGAGTTATAGGTACAGTACTCAAAACTCGTTATTAATAATAACAACAAAAGGAAGATAAGATTCTTATAAAATGGTAGCCCCGTGTACACATGTCAAATGGTTAAGGAATTTGTGTGTGGCTGTGGGTGTTGGAAGGGGTGCACCTAGGAGTTGCTATGAAATGGTGACTGGGTGGGTCACCCCATAGACACAGGTGGTGGCCGACCATTCGAGGGGTCTGCTTGTGCCCATTGTGAGTGTCCCCATGCCCTGCTTTGTGTAGCTGGTCCAGAGTTCTCCGTTCACCTGTGTTTCCCAGGGCAAAATCAAGCCAATGCAAAATCTGTATTACGCTCAAATTGCTCCCTAATGTATGAGTTGAGTTGGAACAAATTCATGTTTTCAAAACAAGAGGAACAGCAGGACTGGCTGTCTTTGTTTATATCACTGCCCAAGGCTATAATAGTCTGTTTTTTTTTTTTTTTTCTTTTGGCCTGGCAAAGTCCACCTTTACCTCAAGGTCCATTTTCCATTGTCTTCATCAGTACCTTCTGTAGACTTTATCTTCTTTGAACATTCTACGCTTTCTTCTCGTCTTTGAAAAACAGATTTTATTTTTCACAGCAGAATTGAGTAGAAAGTACAAAGTGTTCCCATAAGGTCCCTGCCCCCCTGGGCACAGCCTCCACCATAATCCACATCCCCCACCAGAGCAGTCCGTTTGTTGCAATTATGAACCTGCATTATCAGCCAAGGACCATAGTCCATATCAGGGTTCACTTTGGTGCTGCACATTTTGTGGTTTTGAACAATGTCTAATGACACGTGTCCACCATTATAGAATCAGACAGAGTAATTTCACTACCCTAAAAATATTTTGTCCCCATCTATTCATTCTCTCTCTCTCTCCCTGATAGTCATTAATATTTTTATCATCTCCATGGTTCTGCCTTTTCTAGAAGGTCATACAGTTGAAATCAAACAACATGGAACCTTTTTCGGCTGACCTCTTTCAGTTAGCATTCAAATTTCCTCACATCTTTTCATGGCTTGACAACTCATTTCTTTTTAGGGCTGACTAATATTCCGTTGTCTGGATATACCACAGTCTATCCATGCATCCAATGGAGAACATCTTGGCTGCTTCCATTTTTTTTTTTTTTAGTAGAAGATGGACACAATAAAACCTTTGTTTTATTTATTTATTTTTATATGGTGCAGAGGATCGAATCCAGTGCCTCGCATGTGCTCCTTAAGCATTCTTCCACTGAGCCCCAGCCCCAGCCCTGCTTCCAAGTTTTGACAATTATAAGTAAAGCTGCTATCAACGTCCATGTGCAGGTTTTTGGGTGAACATAAGTTTTAGGATCAACTCTTTTGAGTAAATATCAAAAAGTGTGTTTGCTGGATCCTATGGAAAGACTACATTTAGTTTTATAAGAAACCTCCAAACCATCTCCCAAGGTCGCCATGCCATTTGGTCTTCCCACCGGTAATGAACGCAAGCTCTTCACCAGCATCGATGATGCCAGTGTTCTGGATTTTAACTGTTCTAACAGGACAATAGTCATATTCTCACTTATATTTCACTTATTCTCACTTATATTGTTATCCTCTTATTAAGTGGAATTCTCATGGTGCACACCTGTAATCTCAGCAGCTCAGGAGACTGAAGCAGGAGGATCTCGAGTTCAAAGCCAGCCTCAGCAACTTAACGAGGCCCTGAGCAACTTAGTGAGACCCTGTCTCTAAATAAAATATTTTTTAAAAAGGGCTGAGGATGTGGCTCAGTGGTTAAGCAGCCCTGGGTTCAATGTCTGGTAAAAAAAAAAAAAAAAGTCTCCTAATGTTCGTTCACTTTACACACGACTACGTCCATCTCTTCATCTAGCTCTAAACACTTGAGAGCGGGAGAAGACGCCAGTTCCTTGTCCCTCCCCGATCATCTCACATACTCATCCTAGGACTGTCGTGTGCACCGTTATTGAAGATCACCTGTTGATGTGATGCAGCTCCCTCAGCAGAGAGGAGGATCTCAAATGGACAAAATCAGACCCGGAATGAGCGCAAGAAACCAAAACCTGCTGTGACTTCATTTCCACTTGGTTGAACTTCCGGGGACCTCAGAGCACAGCACTAGTGCCTTGATCCCAGGGCTGTTCTCAGACTCTGGAAGATGCTGCCAGCCTCTGAGCCCACACCCTGCGCGTGCTGGCCAAGGGACTGCCCCCTGCATCACAGGCAGCGGGTCTGGGGTGTTCTGGGGGTGTCGGAAAACAGGACCATGCTGAAGGCCTGGTGGAGCCCCTCAGCCTTTTGTGATCTGGTTCTGCCCGGTGCCTGGGCAGGATGGACCAGGAGTGCTGAGAACACAGTCGCTTCTGCGGCTGCTGCTCACTGAGTGTTGAAAAATAGGAGGGAGGAAGCCTCTGCCCCTGTCCCCTGTGGTTCCCTCTTTGGGAGGGATGAATTATAAATATGATTTGTGGACATCCATTCTTTTTTTTTTTTAACCAGAGATTGAACTCAGGGTCGCTTAACCACTGAACCACACCCCAGCCCTATTTTTTTGTAATTTTAATCTAGAGACAGGGTCTCACTAAGTTGCTGAGGGCCTTGTTTAGTTGCTGAGGTTGGCTTTGAACCCACGATCCCCCTGCCTCAGTCTCCTGAGCCGCTGGGATTATAGACGTGCGCCACCGCACCTGGCTGGGGAGGTTCATTCTAAACTTTAATTTTTCCTTTCTGTGCCCTCCCTTGATAAGGGGAGTGAGGTGGAAGGAGACAGGAGGAAACTTGTGAAAAGCTGCTTTTCCAGTTTGGCTGGCCAATGGGTTGCCAGCCAGCACTCCGCCTTCTCCCCAACAGCCTGTCCACAGATCCGAAGTGACCGCTGCGTTCATTGGAGGGAAATGACTTGTTTGATAGAAGACGACAGCCAAGTAAACCCCGAGGTGCGGATAACAAATCTGTTTAGACTGGCTGAGTACATGGGAATCATGATGATCTTTACAGAACATGATAAGATTTAACACATGAGGGTTGAAAAAACACAAGAATTGTGTTGTAAGTGAGCACCAAAAAGGGTGTTTTGTTCATTTCTAACAATGATAGAATAAATTATTTTGAATTGTAGAACACCACAAGTTGGGAAAGTAGCATCACTGTCTAAACAATAGCAGCAAAATCCTTAAATCTAAGACTAAAATTTTGGCAGCACATGCTGTAATCCCAGCAGTTTGGGAGGCTGAGGCAGCGGGATCATGAGTTCAAAGCCAGCCTCAGCAACTTAGGGAGGCCCTGAGCAACTCAGCAAGACTCTGTCTCAAAATAAAAAAGTAAGGGACTAGGGATTTAGCTCAGTTGGTAAAGTGCTTGCCTTGCATGCACAAGGCCCTGGGTTCAGTCCGCAGCACCACAATAAATGAATAAATAAATAAATAAAGGGCTGGGGACAGGGCTCAATGGTTAAGTGCCCCTGGGTTCAATCTCTGGTACAAAAAAAAAAAAAAAAAAAGGTCCAGACCAATGTCCACAGTTTCTGGCAAAGACTTCTAGACAGCCACCTTCTGGCTTATAGACAGCCACCTTCTTCTCACTGTGTCCTCACAGGCAGGGAGAGAAAGTAAACTCTTATCTCTTCTAATCAGGACACTAATCCTATGAGGGCCCCACCCATTTAATCTTAAGTGCTTCCTTATTCCATGGATAGTCACTCCGGGGTCGGGGCTTCATCATATGAATTTGGAGCAGTGGGGGACACAAATCAGTCCACAGCATTGTGCCCTGCACTTCCCCAAAATTCATGTCCTTACTACATGCAAAATACACTATTCCATGCAAGAGACCCCAGACTCTTAACCCAGCACAACATCAAATCTAAAGTCCAAGATCTTGTCTAAGATCAGACACAAGTCAGTCTTCGAGTCAGCTCTGCATCGCTGAAATAAATCAACTCTTAAGGAGGATGGTCTATTTTGGCTCACAGCCTTGGAGGGTTCAGTCCACGTCCGGCTGGCCTGCTGCTTTAGGCCTGTGTTGAGGCCACACAGCAGGGCCAAGCACACGTGAGAGGAACCGCTTATCCGGAGGGGGGCCAGGAGAGAGAGAGAGAGAGAGAGAGAGAGAGAGAGAGAGAGAGAGAGAGAGAGAGAGAAGAGAGAAGAAGAAGAGGAGGAGGAGGAGGAATAATAATAATTATTATTATTATTATTAGAATTATTTTAGAATTCTCTTTGGCTTAATGCTGTCTTTCAGACTCAGTGCGGAGGACTGTCCCACTTTCAGAAATCCCTGGGACAGAGTCTGACCACCACAGTGATGCCAGGAAGGGCTCACCGCCTTCCAGAGACCCTGCTGGGTGTGTATGGGGGGTCCCATTCACTAGGCTCCACAGAATGATGCTACCCCCAAAGCTTCAGTCAGAGGCCATCAGACCTCTTGAGCCTCATGCCTTAAAATCTGGAAAGTAGCCCTCTGATCTCAGAGTGGCCTTCAGAGCTCCATGGTGCAGTCAGACCTTAGAGGTCCTAGAAGCCTTCTTTCACTTTGTCCTGTTTCTCTGTCCCCTCTGTTCAAGCCAAACTGGCAATGTCGATGCTGGTATTATCTCATCTCCATTCCTGGCTTCTGCCAAGACAATGGAGCCCCTGACTCACTCCTGGTCTCTTTTTCCAATACTCGTTCCGTCACAGTCCTAGTGTCCTCTTCAGGGCAAACGGACAGGTTGAGCATTTTCCAAACCTTCAAGTTCTGCTTCCTTCTTGCTGAACAATTTATCTTCCTCCTCCTCCTTTTTCTTCTTCTTTTTGATTGTGAGATGATCCTTTGTTGAAATGTTTTTCTTTGAATTTCTTAACTAGCTGGGTGTTCCACTACACGGCTGTCATGTCATCTATGATGATGTGTCATCTATGATGTCGTGAGGCCATGGACACTGTAGCCCATTGAGACTGGCAGTGCTCAGGATCTCTCTCTCTCTCTTTTTCCCCACAATTTCCAACACCAGCAGTGCTGGGGATTGAACCCTGGGCCTTTTTGTATGAGAGGCATGTGCTTTACCATTGAGCTACATTCTTAGCCCTTTCATCTTTTATTTGGAGTCAGTGAGGGTCTTGCTAAATGGCTGAGGCTGGCCTCCAACTTTTGACCCTCCTGCCTCAGCCTCTCAAGTAGGTGGAGTTACAAGCATGCACCACCACGCCTGGCCCCAGGATCTCTTTAATGGTTCCTCTGGCAAAAGTTGGTGCGACACCTGTCAGGCAATGTGGACAATCTTGTCAAAAGTGTTATCCACTGTGTCTATCATTTTTCAGTTTCTTTATCTCTTGGCTATTCCTTAGGGGCTTTGATGATCAGGGAAGAGGCAGAAGTCACCACCTCAGTCTGTGCCTGCTGTTCTGAAAGGTCACTTTCTGTCATCCTCCGACTCTTCAAGTCACTGGTTGCTTTGGCAATATCATCAGCAAACTTTCTGCAGACAGACCCAGGGGGCCAATCTTGGGGGCCAGGGAAGAGATAGCAACCTTACCACTAGTGCACCTCAGCCACAGGACTTTGATCTCACAAGGGTCAAACTTGGGTGGCATGGTGACGGATGAATTCAGATTTGGGACAACTGAAGAAAATAGCAACTTGGCCTCCTCTGAGTCAAAAGCCCAAAGAACAATTTCTTCTTCAATTCATGTCTCTCCTTTTTCATTTGACCACAAGCAGTCAGGAGAAACCAAGCTGCTCCTTCAATACTTTGCTTAGGAATCTCCTTAGCTAAATTCTGATTTTATCGCTCCGCTCACAGGTTCGACTTCCCACAAAATTCAACCAAGATCTTTGTCGCTTTATAACAAGGATAGCTCTGCTCATTTCTCAGTAACGTATTTCTCATTTCCACCGAGATCTCAGCAGAATCACCTTGAACATTCATATTTCTAACATGCATCTCGAAATTTTTCCAGCCTCTGACCTGTTACCCACTTCAAAAGCTGCTTCTACATGTTTAGGTCTTTGTTACTACAGAACCCCACTTGTAGGTGTACCAAGAATAGTATTAGCCAGGGTTCTCCAGAGAAATAGGGGCAACAGAGGCTTGTGTGTGTGTGTGTGTGTGTGTGTGTGTGTGTGTAGACAGAGACACATGCAGTGAGAAACAGAAAGAATGGGATTTATGATAAAGCTCATGTGATTTTAGAGACAGAGAATTTTCAAAATCTGTAGTCAGCAAGCTGTAGACCCAGGAAAGAATGAACGAGCTTTAGTCTGAGTCCAAGGGCCTGAGAACCAGGGCGGGGGTCAGTCCAAAAGTAGAAGGCAGAGGTCCCAGCTGAAGTATCTGGGCAGGAAATATTCCCTCTTACTCAGCCTTTTCATTTTATTCAGGTCTTCAAATGGCTGGACGAGGTCCACTCAACATTAGGAAGAACAACCTGCTTCATTCAGTCTCCTGTTCCTCTCCCCTCCCCCTCCCCCTCCTCTTCTCCTTCTCCTGGGATGGAACCCAGGGACTCACCCTCTACAGTGAGCTACCTCTGAGCCCAGTCTCTCTGGTCAGCCTTCTGATACAAATGTCAACCTCATCTAGAAATGCCCACCCAGACCCAACCAGGACTATGGTTGACCACATGTTTGAGCACTTCGCCTCCTGGTCCGGTTGACACATAAAATTGATCATCATGGGGTTCACGCAGAGAAACCACAGTAGGCGTTTAAACCTGTCCCCCAATAAGATTTGACGGAGTGCAGGCCAAGTAGATTATCTGAATGTGACTTCATGATTCACTTGGTCTGATGGCTGAAGAGTTGCCGTGGTGGAACAGGCTGCTGCCACAGAGGATGGAGGTCTTCCTGTAGATGCGGCTGGATGACGTGGGTGGGCCCATGTCTTCTGTGATTCTAGGTGATGGCAATGCCACATGATGCAGGCAGGAGCCAGGTGGGAGACATTGTTCTGGATCACTGCTCCTCAAAGAGTATACGAATTACTAGGGGAGCTAGCGAAGATGCGGATTCTGAGAAGGAGCCTGAGATTCTGCATTTCTAACAAGTTCCCAGGTGATGCTACTAATGCTGCTGATGCAGAGACCACATCTTGTGTGTGTGTGTGTTTGTGGTGCTGGGATTGAACCCAGGGCCTTACGCATGTAAGGCAAGCACTCTACTGAGCTGCATCCCCAGCCCAGAGACCACATTTTAAGTAGCAAGGAACTTGGTGAGCTTCAAGGTCCCTTCTGACTCTATAAATCCAGTCTAGTTCAGCAAGTGTTCACTGAGAACTTATCGTGTACCCTGATGCTGTAGGGTGATCAACAGAGGTCTAAAATGTGTTTCCTGCCTTCAGGGAGCTAACTTACATTTAGAAAGCTGGACAAGAGCTGGGCAGAGTGGTGCACACCTGTAACCCCAGCTCCTTGGGAAGCTGAGGCAGGAGGATCGCCAAGTTCAAAGCCAGCCTCAGCAAGTTAGCGAGGTCATAAGCAACTTAGCAAGATGCTATCTCAAAATAAAAATAAAAAAGGGCTGGGGACATGGCTCAGTGATAGTGCCTCTGGGTTAGATCCCCAGTAAGGCCAAAAAATAAACAACAAAAAACCCCAATAATAATAATAAAGCCAGACAAGGGCTGGGGAATGTGGCTCAGTGGTAGACCAAGAGGCCCTGGGTTTTATCTTGACACTGCAAAAAAAAAAAAAAAAAAAAAAAAAAGAAAGAAAGAAACAGAAGAAGAAAAAGAAAGCAAGCAAGCTGGACAAATAGACACAATGTGTCCCATAAATCACATTATTGTCAACTTTCCAGGTCAACCTTTGAGCGTCTAGACTCTTAGGAAGACATTCTCCTTGAAATTCTTATATGAATTCCTCCCCAAGAAGTCTGGTCTCAATTTTTTTTTTAAGAAGCCAAAGACCCAAAAATAGTTTAACCACTTAAAAAAAATAACCTAAACAAAATAATAAGAAGTTTGCTTAGGTGAAAAAGAAACAGAGGCATTATCTAAACACGTGGCATCAGCCAGAAGGGCTATAATCCCGGGAAGCTATGAGCCCACAGCCTAAGGCCAAGGAAGCCCTGGGAAAGGACATCTCTGACCCATTACTCCAGGGTCCAGGCTCCTCTAGGGAGGAAGGCAGAGGAGACAGGAGACACAGAGTGGGGAGATGCTAACACTGTGGCTGAGGGTCATGTGCACCCTGGGGGTGGCCATCGAGCTATGGAAGGGCCAGCCTGTACCAAGTGGTCTTCTCCAAGGGTAGGACTAGTTTTCTGATCCCTCGGGTTCAGCTCCAAGTGGCAGAGGTGGCAGGGGAAGCTGGGAGTTAGTCAAGAATGGTGAAACCATAAACAAGGATGGGTGGAAGCAATGGCTACGGGTGTTTATGTGGAGGGGACACTTGGTGGCACAAAGGAGGAAGGGGGCAGTACTCCAGAGTGGGACCAAACACGAATGGCCATCCCTCACTGGGAAGGCCTTTTAACAGTGAACTGCTCAGGCTGGGTTTGTGACTCCCTGAACCAACCCTGGCACGCCCCAGTTTTCCTGACCCTACTTGCCCGGCCCTGACCTCCATGCCTTCCCTCCTTGGAGGCTCTGATAAGGTTGAGGGCAACTGGAAACCCTGAAAGAGACCCTCCTACTCTGGTCCCTGGGTCCCCTGCTGTCACCCCCCATACCACCACCACCACCACCACCGCCGCCACCGCCAGACTGGTGACTGGAGCTCCACATGGCTGGAGCGGGTGGGGGCTGGAAACCCGGGAGGGGGAGGGAAGGGAAGCGGGGAATCAAACAGAAACCTCATCTTTCTATCAGCAGCCATGCAAGCAATATTGTTCAGCGTGGCACAAAAGCGGCACTGAAAATAGCTTCAGCCAGAGCGGGGCTGCCAACCACTGCCTGAGATAACGTCTACTTGGAGACACTGGTGTCTTTGTGGGGCTGTCAGTGTCCCCATTGTTCCCGAGCCTATTGCCTGGGGAATATTGTTCCCGGCTTTTGTCTCCCCCCGTTCACTTTTGTTTGCCTTTACTTACCATTTCATTCCTGCTCCCTTTGTGCTCCCCAGTCCCTCCTTTGTCTCTCCCTCTCCAGCCTGCCTGGGGCTGCGGATTGGTGCCGGGGACACAATAGGCCCGGCCCCCTCCCAACCTGCGGCCCCACCCCAGCCGCACTGCGCTCCCCCGCCCTCCTCTCCCGGTGGCACCCAGGCTGGCCTGAGGCCGGAGACCTCGGGGGAGGGCGGGGAGGGAGGCCCAGGATCTGACTTCCAGAAGGGTCTCCAATGCCTGCGTGGGTCCCCTCGGACGTGGATCCCCACCCCCACACCTTTTTTTTTTTTTTTAACAAAATGCATTTGGGGTCCCGTCCAAGGACTAAGGACGGGCTCCTGCTCCACAGCCCCCAGACCCTCTTTCAAGTGCCCAGCGTGCACTTCTCTGACCAGGGCACTCGGCTGTCGTCCTCCTCCCTCTCGGCCACACGGATCAAAGCTACTTCTGTTTATTTGCACATTCAAATCCAGACTGCCTCCAGTAACCCGATCCAGCCCGGCGCCAGGATGGGGCGAGGAGAGCCCCGCCCGCCCCCTCCCCCAGCGCACAGCCCTTTTGGCTGAACCCGCCGAAGGGAGGGGACAGGGGTCTCCTAGGGTCAGAGCTGGGAGTGGAAGAGGAGTGGGCAGTGAGAAAAACAAGACTGCCCGGGCCGTTAGCCTGGCCCTGGGAAGCCTGGCCTCGGTGATGGGGAAACTGAGGCCTCGAAAGGGATTCAGAAAATACAGCGATCGGACCCTGAGCTGCCTTGTCCATCCAGGGCCCGGGCAGGTGGCCTCTCCCCGTCTTGCGGAGACAGTCCCTCTTGGTCCTAGTTAGGAGAAGGGGGCCCTAGAGGGACCTGGAGCTTTTCCTTCTGCCTCCCCAGCTTCCTACCTGGTAAGATGGGAACCCACCACTACTCTGGAAGCTTCTCCTCTGAGGGGCAGCCAGGGCCAGGGGTATAGCCTGAGGCCAGAGAGAAGGCTCCACTCTCATTGTTCTGGTTCCAAGGACAATGGGAATAGTCTCCAGAGAGTCATTGTTTCAAAAGCTGGAAATTGGGTAGGGGATTTCCGGAAGGACTGAATGGAGGCCAAGCTTGGCTGTGAGGAGACAGGAGGAAGGGGAAGGGGAAGGGGAAGGGGCGGGGCAGTCTGGGCTGGGGAAGGGACTCCCAGGCCCAAGACAGACTTGCCCAGGCGGCTTCCCTGCCCTCAGTCCCAGGCTGCCCATTTGTGCTCTGATTCTTGCTTTCCCTTCTCCAGCCAAGATCAGCTCTGGATTCTTCTTTCTTTTTCTATTTTGGTACCCGGGATTGAACACAGAGGTGCTTTACCACTGAGCCACATCCTCAGCCCTTTTTAGTTTTTTATATCAAAGACAGGCTTTCCCTAAGTTGCTTAGGGCCTGGCTAAGTTGCAGAGGCTGGCCTCAACTTAACAATCCTTCTTCCTCAGGCTCCCCAGCCGTTTGGACTATAGGTGTGAGCCACCATGTTCATCCAGACTCATAATACTCTAAGCAGAAAGAAAAACAAAATAAGTTGTCCCCATCTTCATGGCAAGAACTGAGTCTCATCCACCTTTGTAACCCCATCCCACAGCCCAGAGTGAGCACTCAGTAGGTATATGAATGACAGCAGAAGCATTATGAAGCTTGGAAGGCCACCCTGACTACCCCTGAGCTTCTGGGAGGGTGGGCATAGAGCCAAAGGTTTGAGGTGAAAAAAATCTGAAGTTGGGGCTAGTGAGGATGCTGGGGCAGATGGGAATGTGGGTGACAGCCATGTCACAGCAATACAGAATGACATGGCCGCTGGCCTCTTTTCTCTTCCCATTCACCTTGCATGGACTGAGCTGTCTTTCGGAGATACAGATGTGACCACATCGATTGGTCCCAGGACTCATTGCAGATAAACAGTGCCAGGGAAGTGGGCAGGCTCTTGGTGAATGTGGAACTCCTTAGCTGACATCTAGCCATTTCTATAGTGCTTCCCCAATGACATTAAAGTTTTGGTATAGTCAATGATTTGGACGGTTAATGTTTTATCCAATTTATTTGAGCTCTGAAAATAGGCGAGGGCCATAAAAATCAAAACATTTGGGCTGGGGATGTGGCTCAAGTGGTAGCGCGCTTGCCTGGCATGCGTGCGGCCCGGGTTCGATCCTCAGCACGACATACCAACAAAGATGTTGTGTCCGCCGAGAACTAAAAAAGTAAATATTAAAAATTCTCTCTCTTTCACTCTCTCTTTTAAAAAAAAAACCAGCAACTTAAAAAAACATTTACGTTATGCCTGTAATCCCAGCAGCTCAGGAGGCTGAGGCAGGAGGATGGCAAGTCTGAGGCCAACCTCAGCAACTTATCGAGGCCCTGAGCAACTTAGCAAGACCCTATTTCAAACTAAAAAACTAGGGCTGGGGTTGTGGCTCAGTGGTAGAACGCTTGCCTGGCATGTTCAATTCTCAACACCACATAAAAATAAACAAAATAAAGATATTGTATTCATCTGCAACTAAAAATTTTTTTAAATAAATAAATAAATAAATATGAAGACTAAAAAGGGCTGGAAAGTGCCCCTGGGTTCAATCCCTAGTAATAAATAAATAAATATGGAGTCATATCCCATCTAACTAGAATGAAGTTGAGAACTGGGAAGTAAGCTAATGTAGACTCCAGAGCAATGAAAAGTGGTGCTATAATGACAATTTATTCAATGTACTTGAGAGAACAAACATTTTCCTCATAGCTAAGGGTGGTCAATGCCACATAATTAGAAGAGGTGGAGTGTTTGGGAGTTTCTCCCAAAGGGGACTGCATGCAGGAAGTAGAACTTTTGTTCTTCTCATCTTCCTCTTTATCCTCTGTAGAATGTGCCTCTGATGGTTGGAGCTCCAGCAGCCATCTTCTGACCACAAAACAACTTGAAAGTTGTGTTAAATAGGCCCACCCCCCCCAAAAAAAAATAGAAAGTGCATGCGGCCCTGATGATTGACAAGCTACGAAGTGAGATATCCCATTACTTACTGGAGCATGGGAATTATCCTGTGTGTTTTCAAAGTAAAGTTGCAATTTGAGTTTGGAGGAGCAGCTGGAGAGGATACAATCATTTGTTATAATAAAGCAATAGGAGCCAGGCTGAGTGGCCGGAGAGCAGTGAAGAGGCCACAACAGGTAGATTACCATAGGTGAAGTGGTAGTGACAGCCTGAAAGAAGCGGAGGGGACTTTAAAAAAATAGAAGTTTATCCATATTAATGACACTTTGCCCAAAGTCCCATAAACCTCATCAGGGCCGGAGGGGCATCAGGCTTTGGCAATAATACACAAAAATGATTCAAAATGACGAGTATGTGTCATAAAATGAGGCTCCCCCATTCGGCACTGCGGAAACCAAGATGCGGCAACCTCTGCCTCCTTCTCCAAACATGTGAAATGAAACAGAAAAAACTCATAGCTGCACTTGAAACCAAGAAAAGGAAGTCTTAAAAGCTATCAAAAAGGGAAAGACAGATCATTTGCCAAGACATAAGAATCAAGTCAACACCAAATTCTGTCATATGAAATAGTAGATGTTAAGATAAGATCTTTCAAATGCTGAAATAAAATAATGTTAAATGTAAAATTCTATGCCCCGGAAGACTATTATTCCAGAGTCAGTGTAAATAAAGATGACCTTATGTATAGGAGAGCCCAGAAGTTTTACTGATGACAGATTCTCCTTGGAAGAACTGTTTGAAGCCCTGCGTGGTGGTGCACACCTGTGATCCCAGTAGCTTGGGAGGCTGGGGCAGGAGGATGAGAGTTCAAAGCCAGCCTCAGCAATTTAGTGAGTCCCTCTGCAACTCAGTGAGACCCTGTCTCTAAATAAAAATTTCAAAGGGCTGGGGATGTGGCTCAGTGGTTAAGCACCCCTGGGTTCAATCCCTGGTACCAAAAAACAAAACAAAACAAAACTGTTTGGACAAGAAGAGTGAATCCCGAAGCAGAAAATGTGGGATGCAAAACCGAACAGAAGATCATACATGAAAGCAAAAGTAAACAGAAAGGGACCAGACCGCCATCAAGCACCAGAGGGGCACATTTTCAGGAGGAGAATGGCAACTGGTTACAAGAGGGGTCAATTATGTAGGTTTCAACTAGACTTGGCTCAGCAGAATGTGTCAGCTGGGAGTCGGGGAGCAGTTATGGTGAAAGTCCAGAGCCCATTGTTTTCCTTCTCTCCCTAGGACCCCTGGCCTCCTTTTCTCCCTGGGGGTTGTTGTTTTCCATATCCTTCCATACACATACCACAGGTGTCATTTTAAAAAGGAAGTACTAGGGCTGGGGGAGTGGCTCAGGGCTAGAGCACCTGCCTGCATCCAGGAGGCTATGGGTTCGATTCCCCAGCACCAAGAACAGGCAGCACCCCCAAATCCCAAAGGCCAGTAAATCCCATAGGTGCATGTCTTGCTCTCTCCAGTTCAGCTGCAGCTGGCGTAAGGTTGCTCTCAGGAGGCAATGGGGGTGGGGCGCACATCGTCCATAATTCTAGAACAGTAAAGAATCTACTGCGACAGGCAAAAGGGCCAGAAAAATACAACTGTTAGCAACTGTTGATTCTGGGGAGGAGAAATATATGTAATTATGTTCTGCATTTTCAGAGTTCTCAAAACGAAGAGAGGGAGAGAGAAAAAGAGGAGAGAGGAAAAATGTTAGATTCACAAAAACACACATTTTTGGAAGTTTAACATTAGTTTTGTGAGCATTTGCCCACATCTTCTCCATTTACCTTTTTATAACAGACAGAGATCTAATTTGATTTAGAAAGGCCAAAATGAATGAGATGATATAATTTTGGTGCTGAAACTAAGTGTGTTTAACAAGGAATTTGAATGTCTGATATCTTATTTTGTGTGATTAGGATCCTGAGTGCCATACTACCTTTTTTTTTTATTCTCGTACTGGGGATTGAAGTCTGTTACTTTAGCACAGAGCCACATCCCTAATCCTTTTTATTTATTACTTGAGGCTCTCACTAAGTTGCCCAGGTTGGCCTCAAATTTGTGATACTCCTGAGTAGCTGGGATTGCAGGTATGTGCACCTGCACGTGGCTTGAATTCTCTTTTGAATTTGTTGCAACATCTTACTGATTCCTTCACTAATTTAGTAACTTAAATAAATAAAAATCTTTGATATGTGTTCATCTTATATTTGTATGAGAGTTGTGGTTTTATATTTTTTATTTTGGGGGTATTGGGGATTAAACCTAGGAGCACTTAACTACTGAGCCAATCCCCAGCCCTTTTATTTTTAAAAATAACTTTTAACTTATCAGTGGACCTTTTTTTATTTTTATTTTTTTTAATATGCAATGCTGAGAATCCAACCCAGTGCCTCATACATGCTAGGTAAGTGCTCTGTCACTGAGCCAAAACCCCAGCCCTTTTATTTTTATATTTTATTTAGAGACAGGGACTTGCTAAGTTGCTTAGAGCCTCGCTAAATTGCTGAGGCTGGCTTTGAACTCGCAATCCTCCTGCCTCAGCCTCCCAAACTGCTGGGATTACAGGCATGCGCCACTGCACCCAGTCCAGCCCTTTAAAAAAATATTTTTTATTGCTTCTTGTTAGTTATACATGACAGTAGAATCCATTTTGATAAAATTAAAGAAGCATGGAACATAAACATATTCTAATTAGGACCCTCTTCTTGTGGGTGGGCACGATGGTGGGATTCACTTAGGTATTTTCATATGTGTACATAAATTATGTTAGATTTATTCTACTGTCTTTCCTATTCCTGTTCCCCCTTCCCTTTGTTCCCCTTTATATAATCTATTGAACTTCTCTTCTCTACCCTACCCCTTATTATAATTTAGCTTCCACATATCAGCAAAAACATCTGCTTTTGGTTTTTAGGGATTGGCTTATTTCATTTAGCACGATAATCTCCAGATCCATCTGTTTAATGGCAAAGATCATAAAGTCTTTCTTCTTTATAGCTGAGTAATATTCATTGTGTATAGATGCCACATTTTCTTTATCCATTTGTCTGTTGAACATTACCTAGATTGATTCCATAAATTAGCTATAACTGGCTATTGTGAATTGAGCTATTGTGAACCGATGTGGCTGTGTCACTATAGAATGCTGATGCTGCAGTCTGGCTGGGCACAAATCACGAGCCACTGAAGCAGGAACAAACTTTATTTCTGAACTCCACCAGCACACTCCACACACGCTCCCCGGGAATTCTCCCAAACGCCTAGCGGCTCCTCCAGGAACCAACAACCGAAAATATCCCTCCTCCGGCACTTCCCCAACCAATGGGAACTCTCCGGGAATCCCCGCGAGAGCTCCAGCGGAACTCAATGGGAACTCCGCCAGAACTCAAAAGTCATCATCTTAATGGCTCGCTAGCGTCACCTCTCAATCACTACTTCTGGCAAAAATGCCATGTGTCATCCCAACTCGGCTGTGGCCCTCAACGTGCTGATTTTAAGACCTTTTATATGATGAGGAGTGGGATAACTGGGTCAAATGGTGGTTCCCTTCCTAGTTTTTTGAGAACTCTCCATATTGCTTTTCAGAGTGGTTGCATCAATTTGTATTCCCACCGACAACAATGTAAGAGCGTTCCCTTTTCCCCACATCCTTGCCAACATTTATTGTTACTCGTATTCTTGATAGTTGCCATTCTGATGGGATAAAATCTCAATGTAGTTCTAGTTTGCATTTCTCTAATTGCTAGAGATGTTGAACATTTTTTTTGTATATTTGTTGCCCATTAGTATTTCTTCTCTTGAGGAAGGTCTGTTCAGTGCCTTGCTTTTTTTTTTTTTTTTTTTTTTTTTGGTGTTAAGCTTTTTGAATTCTTTGGATATCCTGGAAATTAATGCCCTATCTGAGGTGTGGGTGACCAAGAGTTTCTCCCATTCTGTAGGCTCTCTCTTCATGTTCTTGATTGTTTCCTTTGTTATCAGGAAGCTTTTTAGTTTGATGTCATCCCATTTATTGATTTTTAAATTTTATTTCTTGTGCCGGGGGAATCTTGTTGAGGAAGTCAGTTCCTGAGCCAATATGTTATGAGCCACATCTCCAGCACTTTTTATATTTTATTTAGAGACAGGGTCATACTAAGTTGCTTAGGGCCTTGTGAAGTTGCAGAAGCTGGCTTTGAACTTGGGATCCTCCTGCCTTAGCCTCCCAAGCAGATGGGATTACAGGCATGTGCCACCACACCTGGTTTATGGTTTTATATATGTGTTACCTTTCAAACTTTTAAAAATAAAAATAATTTGTCCTTTTAAACTGAATATCTCTGAGACTTCATTTGAACATTTATAAGTAGGTGGCCTCAGAAGCTACAACTTTGCAACTATATGTGACAATGCTTTGAATTATTAAAAGGTGCCTTTTCCTTATGACTTTCCTTGATTGGTTTCATTTGTTTCATTGGTCTCTCTTAGTAATTTGCTTCATCAGTTTGAATTGCCCTAACAGAATGCCATAGACGGGTGCCATTATGGTTTGGATATGAGGTATCCCCCAAAAGCTCACATCTGAGACAATACAAAAAGGTTCAGAGAAGATGTGATTGGATTGTGAGAGTCTGACCCCAATAAGTGAATTAATCCCTTGGTAGAGATTAACTGTGTGGTAACTAAAGTGATCAATGTAGCTGGAGGAGGTGGGCATTGGGGCGCAGCTTTGGGTACATATTTTGTATCTGGAGAGTGGAGTCTCTCTCTGCTTCTTGATCACTATGTGAGCTGCTTCCCTCTGCCACACTCTTCCTCATGATGTCCTGCCTCACTTTGAGCCCCGAGGATGGAGCTGGCCTTCTATGGACTAAGACCTCTGAAACCATGAGTCCTAAAACAAACCTTTCTCCTCTACAATTGTTCTGGTCAGGTCTTTTAGTCACAGCAGTGAAAAAGTGACTAAAACAGTGGCTTAAACTATAAAAATCTATTCCTCACAGTTCCAGTGACCCGAAATCCAAGTTCGAGACGCCGGTCAACTTCTTTCCTGGAAAGACTCATTGGCTTGCAGATGGCCGCTTACTCCGGGTGTCCTCACACAGTCTGTCCTCAGTGGAGAGAGCGAGTTCTGTGTGTCTTTTTATAACATTACTAATCCCTCTGGAGGGCCTCACCCTCACGACCTTATTAACCCTACCTTCCTTCCGAAGGCCCCATCTCCACATAGCATCCATGAGGGAGGGGTGAAGGGTTTCAACATAGGAATCTGGGGGCAGAGACAGAACTCAGGCCACAGCATCAGGTAAAGACACCTGTGCATCCTGGGGCTGGCAGTGAGGTCATAGCTAGGTGCCAGTGGTGGGACCACCTTGTTGGGGGCAGAGGATAGAGGAGCCAAGAGGGGAGGAGGCCGCGGGGAGCAAGAGGCCCAGGCCTGAGGGCTGCCTGACCGACTCTCTGGGCAGTCTTTTATTTCCCAAGGGCATCCAGAATTCTTCCAGGAAATTTTCTCTTTGGATTTAGCTAATGTGAGCTGCTTTCTATTATTTGCAACCATAATGACTTTAACCGAAACAAAAAGGAGCCAAGATGTAAGGCATAAAACCATTCACCTGTTGAAATCCAAGTCCCCAACCAGTCTAGATCCTGTGGCTGGGGCAATGGCATGTTCTTGCTCTGAGCTCATGACTGTGGATCTCAGTGACATCATGCTGCCAGCCATTGTCCTCACCTCCCTAGTCTACTGGCTTGCCCTCCCTGCTCTCCTATTTCAGGCCTCTCCTCTCTCCCGTCCCTCCCCCCCCCCACCTCCGCCCACATCCCCACCACACAGCTTTTGGAACATTGTGACATGACGTCTCCCTTTTCTTTCTGCCTGAGCCCTCCTCCTCGGCTCCCCTGATCTCTTCTCCTAAACCTGTAATCTTCAACATGGGCTGGTCTCTGGCCTCATATGGCTAGAGACTACTAGAAACGTGGCCAGCTGAACTGACACACTGCTGTAAGCATTCAACACAAACCAGGTTTCCAAGATTTCCTAGGAGAAAAAGAAGGCAAATTATTTCATTAATAATTTTTATGATAGCCAGGTAGGGTGGTGCATGCCTATAATCTCAGAGTGTGGGGAAGCTAGGGCAGGAGGGTCATAAGTTCGAGGCCAGCCTGGGCAATTTATGAGACCCTGTCTCAAAATAAAAAATAAAAAGGGCTGGGGATGTAGCTCCATGGCAAAGCACCCCTGGGTTCAAAGAAAAGTTTGTATGATTAAATGATAACATTTTGGGTATTTCTGATTAAATAAAATATACTTTAAATTAATTTCACCTGCTTCTTTTTACATTTAAATGTAAGTTCAAAGCCAGTCTCAGCAATTTAATGAGGTGCTAAGCAACTCAGTGAGACCCTGTCTGTAAATAAAATACAAAGTAGGGCTGGGATGTGGCTCAATGGTCAAGTGCCCTTGAGTTCAATCCCTGGTACTCTCCTCCCCCCCAAAATAAAATTAATATGCCTTGCAATATATTTTCGTTATTTGGCACTGTTCTAAGTGTTAGAGCACCCTAGGGCTGTCTTGGGTTCTCGATTCTCTGTCCCTTTCAGTCTCTCATTCACTTTTATGGCTTTAAGTTTTTTTATGCTAACAACTCCCAAATCTGTTCAGCTGTCCCTCTTCTGTATCCATGGGGGATTTGTTCCAGGACATCTGCAGGTACCAAAGCCCCAGAGCTCGAGTTCCTTATATAAAATGGTATAGTATGTGCATGTAACCCACACACATTCTTCCATTTAGATCTCTCTAGATTACTTATTTTTTTCTAAATATTTTATTTTTAATTGTAGATGGATTTAGTACCTTTATTTTATTTATTTATTTATTTATGTGGTGCCGAGGATGGAACCCAGTGCCTCACACATGCCAGGCAAGTGCTCTACCGCTGAGCTACAGCCCCAGCCCTCTCTAGATTACTTATATAATTCCTGATACGATATCAAGACTCTGTTCAGACACTTTTTTTCTCCCCTGAATATTTTCCATTCACCGTGGGTTCAATCCATGGGGCAGAAGTAGTGGAGACCGGGCTGGCTGCACTGCTGGCCTGAGCAATATCTGAGCAACTTCTGTATACAACTGTCTGTGGGTTTCTCCACCTGGAAGTCCAGTAGATACCTCAGGCTGCTCTTCCCTTGCCTTCCCCATCTTGATGGATAGAAACTTTTCCCTTCCCATTGCTGAAGAGAGTGACCTTGGAGTCATCTTTGAGTCCTTTCTTTCTTTTTTTTTTTTTTAAAACTTTTTATTTAATTTTTAGTTTTCGGCGGACTCAACATCTTTGTTTGTATGTGGTGCTGAGGCTCGAACCCGGGCCGCACGCACGCCAGGCGAGCACACTACCGCTTGAGCCACATCCCCAGCCTGAGTCCTTTCTTTCAATCAAATGCCATATCCGTTTCTTCCTGTGGCTTCTCTTCAGAGTACATCCAGCATCTCACCATTTCCACTGCTTTCCCTGTTGCTACCACCCTTTCGGCCCAGATTGCCAGGATAGAAACAGGCCTCTCTGGCTGTTGTGCCTCTAGTCTGTTCTCAACACACCCTAGTGATCCCTTTAGATGAGCTCTGTCCCTCCTCTGTTCTGTATCCTACCATAAGTCCCATGCCACTCAGAGAAAACATCCGGGAACTTACAAGGGCTGCAAGGCCCCTGGTTCTCCTCTGGTCTCCTGCAGCTGTCACTCATCCACTGCTTTTCCTTGTGCACCAGTCACCCCCTGCCTTAAGGCCTTAGTCTTCTTGCTCTTTTGGCCTGGAATGCTCTGCTTTGAAATATCCCCATGGTGACTCTCGCCTCCTTCACTCTAAACTTGGTTGCAACTTCTGACTCATCCCATCTCTTCACCCCCATCTACTTTGTCTTTTCTCCAAAGTGTGTACTCGCCCCCCAACCAACATCTTATGGGATTCGCTTATTTACGGTGTATGTATGGTTATTCCACCCCTCCCCCAGCTTCTAGAATGGAGGCTCCTCCAGGGCAAAGCACTGGTGTCTGTGCTGCTTCCTGCTGCATTCCAAGCTCTTACAACAGCATCTGATACCAGAGAAAGACACCCAGAGGAGCATGAGGCTAATCAAAGTAGTTTGGTGACTCTGACAAGGAGCAATGAGACAATTCCGATTCAAGGTTGCCAAACAGGAAGCAGAAAAGGAAAGCGGATCCAGAGATCGGATCCTGAAATCCAGATCAATAAATCAATACCCGGCCAGGTCCAAATACAGTCTACGGGTGAAATGTTGATTTGCTTCTATTTTTTTGTGAAAATGGTTGATGCAGTTGATTGGAATGCTGAAAAATCTCACGGGGGACATGGGGAAATCACTAAGAATTGCAGAAACCTGACCTTGGACCCTTTAAACAGCCTCTCTGTCCTGCTCACTCTGCAGAAAGAGGGAATCTTCCATTGGAGGCTCAGACTGGAATGCAGTTTGGGGGAAGGGGCAACATTCCCGGGGAGATTAGAGAAGATAGATTCTTAGTGACCCCCTTTCTACCCCTTTGTCCTAGGTGTATGCCTGGAGGCTAAGGCCATTAAAGCAGAAAACAATTGAGGTTGCTAAGAAAAGGGAGACCTGCCACCCTGGCCCAGACCTGGCTTTTCTGCTCAGTAGGGGCTGGGGTGCACTGGGAGGCCCAGCAACCCTGCTGACATTCTTTCATCCCTAAACAAATATTTTTTAAGTTTTTATTACAGTCAGCAGCATTTCTGGCCTTGGGGAAACAATAATGATTAATACAAGGACCTTGTTTTCCTGAAGCTTATGTTCTGGCTGGGAACAGAAAACAACCTGAGTAAAATGTGACTGATTAGCTCAGTGGCAGAATGCTCTCCTAGCATGCATGAGGCCCTGGGTTCAGTCTCCAGCCCACAAACAAACAAATGGACTAAGATCATTTTGGATCATGGGACTTCCTAGGCATGAAGAAGAAAATTAAAATGAGAATATGATGGGGGAGGACTGCTTTGGATGGGGTGGTCAGGGAAGGCCTCTCTGAGAAGTTTTGTTGGATATAGAAAAACAAACAAGCAAAATATAACTGTTTTATCAAATGCGACAGTTCACCTCTTTTTTTAAAAAATATTTTTCAGTTTTAAGTGGACATGATATCTTTATTTTATTTTTATATGGTACTGAGGATCAAACCCAGTGCCTCATGCATGCTGGGCAAGCATTCCACCACTGAGCCCCAACCCTAGCCCTGGACCTCTTGGTGAGGGCAAACCCGATAAACACAACCAGGAGATAAATGAGCAGAGAGAGTTTCAGGACTTGCAGCAAAGAGGTGCTTTGATTGGAAATTTGTACATGCTCAGGTAGGGGAGACTCATCATCACAAGAAGAGGTAGGGACATTTCTGAGCATGCACATTTCAAGGTCATAAATAAATGGTCAAAAGGGGGAAAAGGAGAACAATGGGCTCTGGACTTTCACAATTTCCCATATCTACAACTGTTCCCCTGACTGCCCAACAAAGATGACTCAGCCTCACTGAACCCTAGAAAACTCAGATCCTTATTGACACCAGTTGCCATTTTCCTCTTGAAAATGTGCTCCTCCGCTGCTTGATAAAGCATTGCTGATACTTTGAGGTCTGTCTCTGTTTCTTTTTCTTCCTCTTTTATTTGCGTTCAGCGGGCACATTCCTGAGCATAGAATTTAGTCTTTGGAAGTTTTTCCAAAAAGCATTGGCGGAAACATAAGGAAAAAATTGGAAGGTACATGAACACTCTTCTAAAGGGCAATACTTCACCCCCAGAGTATAGCAGCCTGTCCCTAAGAGTGCCAGCCTGGACTAGCGGCTCATGCTTGCACTCAATACAGAAACAACACTTCACCTGTGGACGTGAAAAGTGGGGGATTTCTCCCCACAAACAGCAGTTCTCTAACAGACATCATCCGGGTGTCCTATGATTCAATTCCATTCTGTCTTTATCTATTTGGGTATCCTGTCAACTATCTTAGCAGGTTAAAGATGCAGTCCCACAAGACTGTCCCCTCCTTCAGACATCAGTCACATGTGCCAGGTTGTGTTCTTTAAATAGAGGTGCCCACAATCCCCCCTCCTCATGTTTGTTCATGTGTTAAGACAACCCACAGAACCCAAGGGAATCCTTCATGTTTTCCAATTTATTATAAAAGATACAGAAAAGCCGGATGAGGAGATGCACAGGGAAAGGTATGGGGGAGGAGCTGTAGAGCTTCTGTGCACCCCTTGGCACCTCCACGAGGGCAGCAACCTAGCTTATCAAATCTTCCTCAAGTTATAATTAATTAATTGGTACTGAAGATTGAACGTAGCGGTGGTTAACCACTGAGCCACATTCCTAGCCCCCCAGCCCCTTTTTGTGGTGCTGGGGATTGAACTCAGGGCCTTGTGCATGCAAGGCAAGCACTGTACCAACTGAGTGATATCCCCAGCCTCCTTTTTATGTTCTATTTTGAGATAGGGTCTCACTAAATTGCTGAGGCTGGCTTTGCACTTGCAATCCTCCTGCCTCAGTCTCCCAAAACCCTGGGATTACAGGCATGTGCCACCGTGCTCGGCTCCTTCAAGTTTTTAAAGAACATAATGTCCAGCCACCCTTCCTCACCTCCTTCCCTTCCCCTCTCATTCTCTAGTCACATGGTCTTTCTGGTGACTGGCTTTATCCCAAACTCTCTGGGGGCCACACCCTAATTACGTCATTAGATAAACCTAAGCAAGATCATGTCCACGAATAACAAAGGCACTCCTATGATTCGGGAAATTGCAAAACTTTTAGGCGCTCTGTAACAGGAACTGGGGGACAGAAACCTGGGCTATTTCATGTCATCCCATAGATCAGATGATGAAAAATATCCAGCCATGGAAAGGACATTCAGGTAGAAAGAACAGCAAGCATCAAAGTTCCGGGCAGGAAAGGATGCTCATGGATCCCAGAGGAAGCCCATGTGACTCAAGAAAGGAGAGCAGGTGAATGAGAAGAAAAGGGACAGAGGACAGAATTGGAGAGTGGGGATGGAGTCATAGCAGGCCCTGGGCAGACAAATGGCACTTACAAAGAAGTGAGCTCATAGTCTGATTTTAATTTTATAAATATTACTCTAAGTTGTTGGGGTGACTATAAAGTTAATTCCATAGTCCAGGAGAAGCCAGATGCGGTGGCACATGCCTGTAATCCCAGTGGCTTGGGAGGCAGGAGGATCACAGCTTCGAAGCTGGCCTCAGCAATTTAACAAGGCTGTAAGCAACCCAGTGAGACCCTGTTCCTAAATGAAAAATAAGGGGCTGGGGATGTGGCTCAAGCGGTAGCGCGCTTGCCTGGCATGCGTGCGGCCCGGGTTCGATCCTCAGCACCACATACAAACAAAGATGTTGTGTCCGCCGAGAACTAAAAAATAAATATTAAAAAAAAAAAAAAAATAAAAAGAAAAAGGGGGCTGAGAGGGCTGGGGATGTGGCTCAAGCGGTAGCGCGCTCGCCTGGCATGCGTGCAGCCTGGGTTCGATCCTCAGCACCACATACCAACAAAGATGTTGTGTCCGACGAGAACTAGAAAATAAATATTAAAAAAAAAAGGGGGGGCTGAGATTGTGGCTCAGAGTTACAGTGCTCACCTGGCATGCGTGGGGCACTGGGTTCGATCCTCAGCACTACATAAAAAGAAAATAAAGGTGTTGTGTCTACCTACCCCTAACTAACTAACTAAATAAATATAAAAAGGGCCCGGAAAGTGGGCGTGGTTAAGCACCCTTGGGTTCAATCCCAGTACCAAAAAAAGTCCAGGTGGAAGATAATCACAGATTGAGCAAGGTAGGTAGTCGTTGTATTGGAAATAAAAATACATGAACATTTCAAGAGATTTTGGAAATTTTAGAATGTAAAAGAATGCACCAGATAACTAATGAAAATGTTTTCTGACAGTGAAAACCAAGAGATGGGGAAGGGAAAAGAATATGCTAGTCTTATTTACCACGTTGGCATTAGGATTATTATGAATGGAAGATAACTGAGAAACAGCAGGCACCCAAAAGCACTCTGCCCTCCCCTACATTTGCCTAAAAGCAGGACATAAATTTCCATGTGTAAAGGTGTCTCCCTCTCTGTGCCAAGGAAGAGGTGGACGCTTATTAGACTTTTAATCACCAGAGACAACTTCAGATTTTAAGCCCCAAGTGATGTAGAGGAATCTTCAAAGCAAGCCTCAATAAAAATACCCCTTACTGACCATTAGGCCCCCTGCCTCACCCCTGCCTTGCCATATATAGTTTTCCAGCCCTAAAAGCCTAAACCCGGTGGGGTGCAATGACGTACCCTTGTAATCCCAGCAGTTTGGGAGGCTGAGGCAGAAGGATCACAAGTTTAAAGCCAGTCTCAGCAATTTAGTGAGGCCCTAAGCAATTCAGTGAGACCCTGTCTCTATAAAATATATAAAAGGGCTGGGGATGGGGCTCATTGGGTAAGCACTGCTGGGTTCAATCTCCAGTACCAAGGAAAAGAAAATAGAAAAACAAACAAACAAACCCCAAACCCCTTAAACTGCAGGCTGGGGGATCAGCTAGGTGGAAGAGTACTTGACTAGCATATGCAAGATCCTGAGTTCAACTCCAGGACTGCAAAATCAAAACAAAAAAACACAACAACAAAAAGCCTAAACCCCTTTTCTCATGTCTTGTTATTTCTCTACAAATTAGTTGTTCTTTGCTAAGGGGCTACATAAGCCTCAAGTCCTAACTACCCCATTGAGCAACTGATCACCGAGTTCCTCCTGTGTGTAGGTTGCGTGCATTAGTGAACTCTGATCAATTTTTCTTGTTAATCTGACTTACTTCAGTTTAATTTCCATGTTCACAGACCCAGAACCTAGGAGGGTAGAGGGAATGTGTTTTTTCTTCCCCTGCAGTGGGTATACACTGTCACAAAATAGTGTTTATAAATTTCTCAAAGTGGCAGTAATGAACATCTTTATTTATTAATGGCCCAAAGGTACAGTTAATCCCTGTAGCATATAAAAATAAGCATTTAGACATAAAATGATGCTTAGTAATCAGTGATTCAATATTGTAAATTGAAAATGGTGTCATGTCTAATGAATATCCATTAATTAACTGAATTAATTAATTAATTCTTCAGTACTGGGGATTGAATTCAACAGTGTTTTACCACTGAGCCACATCCCCAGCCCTTTTTATTTTTTATTTTGAGACATAATCTTGCTAAGTTGTTTAGGGCCTCACTAAATTGCTGAGACTGGCTTTGAACTCTCGATCCTCCTGCCTCAACCTCCCCAGTTGCTGGGATTACAGGCATGCACCACCACGCCCAGCAAAGCACATTAATTTTAAATGTCCTAGTAGCCACATATTTAAAAGTAGAAAGAAACAAGTGAAATTAATTTAAAGTATATTTTATTTAATCAGAGATATCCAAAATGCTTCAATCCTCCTGCCTCAGTTTAATCCCAAGGATTAAACCAGGATTACCGTTTGCCACGACACCCAGTTTAATTAACTGAATTTAAATTAATCTGAAGTTCTAAACTACTAAAGACCTTGGAAAATACAAGGTAATTATCAATGGAATTTACCAGAATATATAAGGTAATATAAGATTAAAAATGAATTTATATTTTTATAATCTTAAACATTAAATAGAAGTAATATTCACTTATTCAACCAGTATAAATTAAAGAGTATATCTAAATAGAATAAAAATGTACATTTTAGCTGGGGGTCGTGGCAGATGTATGTAATCTCAGCAACTCAAAGAGACTGAGGCAAGAGGATCACAAATTCAAGGCCAGCCTGGGAACTTTGCAAGACCTTCTCTAGAAATAAAAAATAAGAAGGGCTGGGAATGTAGCTTAATGGTAAAGCACTTTCCTAGCATGTATAAGGCCTTGGGTTCAATTCCCAATACTGGAAAAAATAAAGGTATATTATGCTTTAATGTACATTAACTTAATTACATGTCTGTTAATTTAATTTTAGTATGTTTAATGCCTATAACTCAAGAAAAAACATAACTTTATCACTAAGCTACATTCCCTAGCCCCAAAGAGCTATTTATTGAACCAAAATTATTAAACTAATTTAGTTTGCCAGAGATTTATGTTAACTCGTCTTAAAATGCTTCTGAGTTAGTTTCTATAAGAATATCTGTTTTTCACATTAAAAGCATTAGAGGTTCAATTTCCTTAATTTCTAAAAGTTTTAGTTCCTGTGTGGTGACCATCTATAATTCCAGTGACCTAGGAGGGTAAGGAAGGAAGACTGCAAGTTCAAGGCCAGCCTCAGCAATTTAGAAAGGCCCTAAGTAACTCAGTTAGAGACTGCCTCAAAACAAAAAATTAGGGGTCTGGGGATATAGCTCATTTGGTAGAGTGCCTCACAAGCACCACCAAATAAGTAAATAAATAATTTTTTTTTCTAGGAATCTTAGGGATATTCCATTTATAAAATTCTTATTTATCTCTAAGCCAATCAAAACAGACCTCTCCTATGAGATTTTTTTTTTCTTTAAATTTTGAGACAAGGTCTTGCTAAATTGCTTAGAGTCTCCCTAGTTGCTGAGGCTAGATTTGAATTTGAAATCCTCCTCCCTCAGCCTCCTAAACCACTGGGATTACAGATATGTACCACCGAACTCAGCTCCCAAGAGATTTATAATCTCATTTGGTAAGACTATCTGGAAGTAGGAAAACACTCTACATTCATACAAGGAAAGATAAAGGCCTTTCCAGAATTATAGACATACAGACATACTGAGAGGGAAAGTTTAGAGATTCCGTTCTAAAATTTCAATCATGGTTCGAGGATAACAATGAGGCAGGTTCCATAGCTGGAGAGTGGCAGAGCCAGAGAGTTCCACCCCTGGCAACCTGGCTCCGAGTGGACAGAGTGGTCAGGTTAGCCACTTCCAAGAGCCCATATTTCGCAATAATGGAGGAAACCAATCAAGCTATTGTAAAGGTTTCCTCTTAGGAAAGGGGAATCGAGGACACTTCCATAAGGCCTCCCACATGGATCCCAAGGCAGCCTCATGCCGTGCTCTGCCAGACGATACTGACACCACCATCAAATCTCAGTGGTATTAGGTGTTAACACAGATTAACAACTCCACTTTAAAGGCAATAAGAAATAGCTTGTTCTGAGCTAAACACTAGTGACCAAGGCCCACAGATTCAGGTTACCCTGAATGACTATGCTCCCCAGTGGAAGAGGTTACATGAGCTTTTATAGCCAAAGAACAAAGAAAGTCATAAACTCGTATTCAACAAATACCTGGGGCATGCATGCAGTAGGAGGGCTATGGCAAAAGAGGGAAATCTTTTCTATAGGTTTCAGATGTTATCTTGTAGCATTCTTAGCTTTAGGGTTGGTGGAGAGAGTGGTCTGCTTTTCATCAAACTGTATAGCAAACATTTAACTAAGCTGAACAATACATTCCATTCTGAGAGGTTTACCTAACAGTCAAGAGAATGTTAGGCTGGATACAAAGGTTAAAAGCAAATAAAGAACAAATATTAAAAAAATTCTCTCTCTCCCTCCCTCTCTCTCTCCTCACTCTCTCTTAAAAAAAAAAAAAAAAAAAAAAAAAGCAAATGGCTGTTTTTCTGAAGGACTGAAGATAGACCAAGATAGCTTTGGCCCTGGGCATGCAACATTCCATCTCTCCCGGGTGTTCAACTCAGCTGAGATTGGTCTGCTGTATATTTATATTATTATTTATTTATTGGCACTGGGGATTGAACCCAGAGGCGCTTTTACCACTGGCTGGCTTTGAACTTGGGATCCTCCTGCCTCTGCCTCCAGAACCATTGGGATTATAGGCATGCACCTGGCTGTCTACTATATCTTTAATACAGATGCAGTGTCATTGGACAACTTCAGTGTCACATAGGTCAAATATTTATTTCTGTGATCAGAAAATGAATTTGTTTCCTGGTCAAAGGTCAGCTGCCACAAATTCTGCCCTCAGAGAGGCTATACCTTATCTCATTCCCTTCCAAGCACATGAGGGTCAATACCTGTGAATGTTATTATTATTTGGTTATTAATGCCCAATCAATGGCTGCAGAATTGCAAAAACAATTCCTTGTTCCTTCAGAAACCATTTTTGGTTTTTGATGTGTCGGGTGGGAATGGGGTTACTGAGGATTGAACTCAGGTGCTTAACCATTGAGCCACATCTCCAACCCTTTTAATATTTTTTTTTATTTTGAGACAAGTCCCACTAAGTTGCTTGGGCCTTGTTAAGTCGCTGAAGCTGGCCCTAAACTTGCAATCCTCCTGCCTCAGTCTCCAGAGTCACTGGGATTACAGGTGTATGCTACCATGCCCAGCCCCCAAACCATTTTTTAATTTTACTCATTCATTTATTTTTTTATGTGGTGCTAAGGATTGAACCCAGTGCCTCACATATGCTAGGCAAGCGCTCTGCTACTGAGCTACAGCCCCAAGCCCCCAAACCATTTTTGAACAGATACTTTCAGAAGTAGTTGAACTTCAAGCTGATCTCTTGAGCTAAAGCTCTATAAAATCTTCACTTTTCCCCTCCAGGCAAAGCATCCCTTTGGACTGGTTCCATGCAGAGCACTCTGAATGAAAGTTTCCTTCAGGGCCTCTGGTTGCCTTTCTCCCACAGTTTCTGGAACCCTGACCTGAATCCTGAATCCTGTTGCTCAATCTGAATGAAATACACTAGAAACTCTGCTGTCTCTCCCTCTGGGTCTTGGGTCCTACACTATCGATCACCAGGGCTTTGGTGAACTCAGGTCATTGTCCAATCTCTTACATGTCCATACGTCACAGCGCCAACAGCACCAAATAAGGAAGCTCTGTCAAGGAGTGTTTAAAATTTCAGCGACCACTCTGAGGAACTGATATACAAACAAAATTATTCACATGCCTAGTGTCTTAAGTCAAAGGATTCAAAGATTCCACGTGATTTGATGGTCAACATTTTTTATTGTTATAAGGAGATTTCCAAAAGTCAGAAGAATTATAAAATTGCTTCCCTTAAGGACTTTTGAAAAGGCAAATAAAAAAATCTGGAGAATCCCAAAATCCAAATTTAAGCTTTCATCTCCCTTCCCCCAGTTTTTTAGTTTTCTTTGGTACTGGGTGAAAGGATCCTAGCAAGTCCACGAGAAGTCCAAGGACCACGCCTCACACAGGAACGTCTCATCTCGCAAGAGATTTATTGTTGGTAACAGGAGGCATCCCCACAGGCTGTCCCTCCAAGGACAGCAGCAGCCTGTGACACTCCCAGAGCTGCTACATAGCCAGCAAGAGGAATCTCATAAGCTGCTTAGGAGTTTCAGCTGGGGTGGGGTTGGTCCTTTTTTAAGCAGGCACATGTTTTTATGGGAAGTTCAGCAGAATTGACCTGAAATTTTGGAACCTCTAGATAAAATGGCTCCCGACCTAAAATGGTACCAATATTGATCTGATGCCAATACTGGGGATTGAATCGAGGGTCTTGTGTGTGCTAAGCGCACTGAGTGTCACTGAGTTACCATCCCCAGTCCTATTTATTTTAAGACAAGATCTCACGAATAGCCCAGGCGGGCCTTGAACTTGTGACTCTCCTGCCTCGGCCACCTGGTAGCTGGGATTACAGGTGAGCACGACTGTGCCTGGGTAAAATGGGCCTCTCTCCTTGTTCTCCTCCCCATACCTTGACTTCTTCTTCCTCCCCCTTCTGTATCACTGCTGGGTCGCTTCCCCACTCTTTCCTGAACACCCTTCTCTCACTGGGTGATGTTCCCTCACAAAGGCTTATAAAATAGGTGGGAATGAAGATCATTTTCTACATCAATGGATTTATCACTTTAAAAACTTGGCCAAAGTCAAAGCTATGTCATCCAGCTAAAGACTTTCCTAAGATTCCCAAGGAAAGATAAAAATTCATCAAAGAATTTAGGATTGTTCCAAGAATTCATATTTTCCTGGGGCCTAAACATATAAAACTTAGTTAGAAAAGGCAGGATAGATTTTTTTTTTACCATATATTAAACATATGCATGAACATTTGAGTGTCAATGAATATTTAAATATCTTATAAAAATAGCCTAACATCTCTTAGTTTTCAATGAACTATTTCCTGTAAGATTTTGGTCAAAAAATCAACTTTGTAACTGCTAGAGCACTATGCAAGACCCTGGGTTCTATCCCCAGCACTGAAAAAAAAAAATCAAATTTGTAAACAGAATAAATTCATCCTAATTTCAGAAACTATTCAAGGACCATTCTTAGGAGCACTCTAGTCTTCATAAGATCAAAGGTATCACATTAGTCTTAAATTATTTTTTTTGTTGATGCTTTTACACGAAAATAGCAGATTTAGTTTAAAAATAGAAGATACTATGGTCTCTTCTCTAAATTATCTTCAAAGATCTTTCAGAACACTGGAAAGATACTTTGACATAGAAAAGAAATATACAGAACATATTAGTAGTTCTTTTGATGAAGGAACTAGATAGAACAGGAACAAGGACACTTCCATGTCTCCTCTAGGCAAAGGAACTTGTCAGTGTTATAAAGAAAAGTGACATTGAGGGCTGGGGATGTGGCTCAAGCGGTGGCGCGCTTGTCTGGCATGCGTGCGGCCCGGGTTCGATCCTCAGCACCACATACCAACAAAGATGTTGTGTCCGCCGAAAACTAAAAAATAAATATTAAAATTCTCTCTCTCTCCCCTCACTCTCTCTTAAAAAAAAAAAAAGAATATTAAAAAAAAAAAGAAAAGTGACATTGAAATAATAATCGCTCTGTATTAGTTCAAAAGAGAGGATTTAGGGGGCTGAGGATGTAGCTCAGTTGGTAGAGTGCTTGTCTCTTGTGCACAAGGGCCTGGGTTCAATCCCCAACACCACACACACACACACACACACACACACACACACACACACACACACAGATAGGATTTAGGCTGGGCACAATGGTACATGCCTGTAATCTTAACGGCTCTGGAGGCTGAGGCAGGAGGATCGAAAATTCAAAGCCAGCCTCAGCAACTTAGTGAGGCCCTGAGCAACTTAGTAAGACCTTGTCTCAAAATAAGAAATAAAATAGGCTGGGGATGTGGCTCAGTGGTTAAGTGCCAGTGATTCAATCCCTGGTACCCGCCCCCCCACTCAAAAAAAAAAAAAAAGGATTTAAAGAGACAAAGGACAAAGTGTGGCTGCCAAAATGACCCCCCTGTGTAGAAGTAGCTGCTGTGGTCTGCCTACAATTGCATGTTAAGACATAGAAAAGGATACTTCCATACAATTGCAAAAACAGAATGCTTTATTCCCACCCAAAACCCTCCCACTTTTTTTGGTTCTCTTCCTTAGGGTAACAAAACATCCTCTCAGTGGTGAAAATCTTGTGCACCTGGTACTGAATGTCTCAAGGCTCCTGTCCCTGGGCCTCTCAGCAGGGCCTCGGGCTTTCCTGCTTCACCTGAGTGAATTTGTTGTAAATGATTTGCCATAATTTGGCAAATAATTTGATAATGGCAGAGATTACCCACTGTCGATGCCTTTGCTGCTAACAACTCAGAACATGAACCCAGACCCAATAGCCTCAAACAGTTCAAATGTGGGACAGATCGTGGAGGCGGGACCCTTAAAGGTCTCAATTGATCCCACTATCATCTTCCAGAACAGGTCCAAAGTCTACAAAAAGGAGAAACTAAAGGTCTTAGCCCATTATACCTCTTTACTACCAGAAAAGACTCATGAATTCCTTGCACTAGCGCCATCCTGCCCTTTCAAAGGGGTCTGTAGGTTGTCAAGCGTAGTGGCCCACACCTTCAGAGATTTGGGTGGCTGAGGCAGGGGGATCGCAAGTTTGAGGCCAGCCTCAGCAATTTAGCAAGACTCTCAGCAGTTTAGCGAGACTGTCTCAAAACAAAAAATAAAAAAGGCTGGGATGTAGCTCAGTGATAACGTTCCCCTTAGTTCAATCCCCTACAAAAAAAAACCAACCTCCCCAAACAACAAACAAAAACAAACAAACAAAAAAAAAAAACCCAAAACAAAAAAACCAGAAACAAACAAACAAACAAAATGCCTCTAGGTTCAGCAATGGCCATGTGCAATACAATTGTGCCTTCTCAGTTCCCTGTAATTTCCAATCCCTGAGACAAGTACCTACTTTATAGTATTAGGTCTATTTCTCACATACTTTGGAACACCCTTGCAAAATATTTATTTGTATTCATTTGAGATAACCAGTAATACATATGGACAGTTATACCCGAAGGGTTTAGAGAAGCACCCTCTTATTTTTCTCAAATACTCAATGATGACCCTCGAGACCTCCAACCCCCACCCTCCCCGAATCTGTTCTCATACAATGTGATGACCTTCTGGTCTACTCTCCAGATGGAGCGCCTTGCAAAACCCTTTCCTTCCGTTTGCAGAGTGTGAAGATGTATGAGAAACCCAATCTCTACGAATACATCCTGATTTCCTACGCTCCAAGCCCAATATCTAGGCCATGTCATTACTCAAGTCTCTTTGTCCTCATAGATGGGAAGCTCTTTGGGACTTGCTTGTCTCCAGTTGCCAAAAGACAATGTTAGGGATTTCTCAGTGTCATAGATAGGATGCTTCAGAATTGGATTCCTCGTTTTCTAACTTGGCTACTCCTTTCTATGTTTTGATAAGAGCAGAAATACCTGAGCCATTCCTGGATTTTTGTCTCACTAGAGCCTGTTTTCTGTAACTTAAAGGACTCTCTTCAAAACACTCCTGTCCTTGAACTCCCCAGTTTCTAGAAACTTTTCTATGTATATGTGAAAGATCAACACAAGTCTTGGGGCGTTCTGAATCAAAAGCTCAATGGACAAGACCATCCAATAACTTACTTTGAGCTCTCACTAGACCCTGTAGCAAGAGCCACCCTCCTTATTGTGTATAGTGGCAGAAGCTGCAAAGTTAACTGAAGCCTTTGATGCTTTTAGAATTTCCACTTAAACTCACGGTCCTTCATGCTGTTTACACCTCACACTTGACCAAAAATAACCCCAAATTTTCTGCTTCTAGACTGACCTCCTGTGGAATCCTTCTTTCAAATGCATATATTTCTATTGCTGCAGTACCCTAGACCTCCACCTTTCTTCCCCTCTCAGAGAGTATGAATCTCAAGACTGTCACACATGAATTCGGGAGGATTCCTTGCCTCACTTTGGTCTTGATTTGATTTAATTTCTTTTTTCTTTTTCTTTCTTTCTTTCTTTTTTCTTTTTTTTTTTTTTTTTTTGTGTGTGTTCCGTGGAATGAACTGAAGGGCATTTAACCACCGAGCCACATCTCCAGCTCTTTTTTTAAAATTTTGAGACAGGGTCTCACTAGATTACTTCCAGCCTCCCTAAGTTGCTGAGGCTGGCTTTGAACTCAAGATCCTCCTGCCTTAGCCCAAACTGCTGGGATTACAGGCATGTGTCACACCCAGCTAATATCTGATTTAATTTCATTGAGATAGAAGGACATTCTTTTGGCTGGGGATGTGGCTCAAGAGGTAGCATGCTCGCCTGGCATGCGCACTGCTCTGGGTTTGATCCTCAGCACCACATACAAATAAAGATGTTGTGTCCGCCGAAAACTAAAAAAAATAAATATTAAAAAAAGGACATGCTTTTAAATTTTTTTCTTTTTTGGGGGGGTACCCGGGATTGAACTTAGGGGCACTCATCACTGAGCCACATCCTCAGCCCTATTTTGTATTTTATTTAGAGACAGGGTCTCACTGAGTTGCTTAGTGCCTATCTGTTGTTGAGGCTGGCTTTGAACTCTCAATCCTCCTGTCTCAGCCTCCTGAGCCACTAGGATTAGAGGTGTGAGCTACTGCACCCGGCGACATGCTTTTCTCTATGCTTTTTAAAATATACATGCTTTTTAAAACTTTGATATTGGGGGTTGAATCTAGGGGTGCTCTACCTACATCCTGAGGTACATCCTCAGCTCTTCTCATTTATATATTTATTTTATTTTATTGGGTACTGGGGGTTGAACCCAGGTGGGCTTTACCAACTGAGCTATACCCCTGTATTTTTAAAAATTTTAAATTTTATTTATTTATTTTATTGAAAAAAATCCTCTTTTTTAGTTGTTGATGGACTTTTATTTTATTCATTTATTTATATGCAGTGCTAAGAATCAAACCCAGTGCCTCACACATGTAAGGCAAGCGCCCTGCCGCTGAACCACAACCTCAGCCACTAATTAATAAATATATTAATAAATATATTAAAAAATTCTTTTCCTTAGTTGTAGATGGACAGCATGACTTTATTTTATTTGCTTATTTTACACAGTGCTAAGGACAGAACCCAGTGCCTCACTTATGCTAGGCAAGCTCTCTGCCACTGACCTACAGCCCCAGCCCTTATTTTTAAAATTTCGAAACAGGGTCTGCCTAAGTCGTTAGGACTTGCCTCAAACTTGCTGTCCCCTTGCCTCAGCCTCCTGAGTCGCTAGTTTTAAAGCATGCACATTACACCTGGCTTTGTTGTTTTGTGTCAAGCTCTCACTGAATTGCCAAAACTGGTCTCAAATTTGTCATCTTCCTGCTTCGGCTCCAAATTGCTGGGATTACAAGTATGTGCCACGACACCTGGTTTACACCGGAAAAATTTATAATCCATTAGTAGTGGGCAGTTCAAGGACAGGAATGTTTTGGACAGAGTCCTTTATATTATAGAAAGCATTCTCTAGTGAGTCTCTCCAGGGCAAGGGCTCAGGTATTTCTACTCTGTAGAATATGGTCTGCAGTATATGGTGCCGTATGTATGAAAAAAATTTAAAAAAAAAGAATATCCTTGTTAGAGTTTGGATCAACTAAAGCTAGTGGTCACAGTCCATAAGATCACACTAATCTGATACCAATCGCAAATTCATGGTATTCCCAGAACCACTCTCAGTTTTGATATTTACTAGAAGAACTCACTGAAAATATTATTCTCATAGCTATGGCTTATTATAGGGAAACAGTACAGATTACAGTCAGACTCGGGAGAGTGATTGGCCAGAATCCAACAGAAAACCCAGCAGAGCTCTCGATTGCCCCTCCTTATGGAGTGAGCACTCTCTGATCCCCACGTCGGAGTGTGACAATACAGCAAGTACCGACATCCCAAAAGCTCAACTGAGCTTCTGCGACAGAGTTCTTATTGGGACTTCATTGCACAAGTGTGACTAATGGGTGGCCGCATGGTTGAATCCAGTTTCCAGGTTGACTGATCCTGAGTAACTAGAGCCGCCACCCTGAGACCTTTAGGTGTGGCTAGCTCCACCCTGAGATCTGCTGTGTCCAGTTCCTGCCCTAAACAAAGACACTCCTATCAGGTAGGACCGAGTGCAAAGGACACACCTCTCTTTGGGCAAGGTCAAATTCTTTACTATACCATTCTGCTATTGTGTAGAGAGTTCTGAAAATGTCAATTTGGTTAAATTGCTTGACAAGAGGGACCAAGTCTTTTATATACTTACCTATATTCTGTTTATATTGTACATGAGCTACAGAGAGGTGTTTAAATATCTACAACTAAAATAGAGCTTTGGTCCATTTCTACTTTTAGTTCTATTAGTGTTTTCTTTATGTATTCTTGGCCCAGAATGGGTGTAAACATTTAAAATTATTAATATTATCCTTGTTTTTTTTTTTTTTTTGGTACTAGGAATTGAACTCAGGGGTGCTCAACCACTAAGACACATCCCCAGCCCTTTTTATTTATTTATTTTTTTTATTTAGAGGCAATCACTAAACTTTTTTTTTTCAGTGCTGTGGACTGAACCCAAGTCCTCACGAATACTTAAGCAAGCACTGTACCACTAAGTTTCTTAGGGCCTTGCTAATTGCTGAGGCTGGCTTTGAACTTTTGATTCTCCTGCCTTAGCCTCCCGAGCTGCTGGGATTACTGGCATGTGCCACTGCACTCAGCATCAATGTCCTCTTGATAAATTGACATCTTTATCATTATAAATGACCCTCTGGTGGTATCCTTTATTTGAAATATACTTTGTCTAATACTAGTATAGAAATTCCAGGTTTCCTTTTACCTTTTTTTGTGCTGAAGAGAACCCAGGGCCTCTGGCATGCTAAGCATGCTCTCTACTGCTGATCCATTCTCCCAGCCCCTTTCTTTTGTTATAATAGCTTCATTGAGATGTAATTTACATACCACTCTTTAAGGTAAACAATTCAGTAGCTTTTATTATATTAGTATGTTCACAGAGTTGTTCATCCATCACTATTATCAAGTTCCTTTTTTTTTTTTTTTTTTGACAGGATCCGGCTAAATTGCCCAGGCTGGCCTTAAACTTGTGATTGTCCTCCCCAGCCTCCTGAGTAGTTGGGATTAGGTGTGTGCCACTACTTTAGCCAGTGTCCAGAACATTTTCATTAACTTAAAATAGAATTTCCATATCATCAGTCACTCCCAATGTTATTACCACTGCCAATCCCTGGCAATCACTAAACTTTTTTTTTTTTTTCAGTGCTGTGGACTGAACCCAAGTCCTCATGAATGCTTAAGCAAGCACTCTACCACTAAGCCACATCCCCAGCCCCTACCTTCTGTCTCTATAGATTGGCTTCTTCTGACTATTGCATATATGGGATCATATAGTAGGTGATCTTCTGTGTGTGACTCCTGGTGTGTGTAATGTATTCAAAGTCCTCCTAGAAAATAACACATATCAGGATTTTATTCCCAGCCGGTGAATCAAATGCACCTGGGAAACTGAGGTAAAAGGATCAAGAGTTTGGGGACAGCCTAGGCAACTTAGTGCGATTCTGTCTCAACTTAATAAGGGTTGGGGAATATGATCTAATTTACTGATAGAGCACTTGTGTAGCATGCACAAGGCTCTGGGTTCCATCTTCAATTCTGGGGAAAAAAAAAGAATTCCCTTTTAGGACATAAAAATTTTGTTGTATGAAAATACCATTTATAAGTTGATTTTCCCCCCACTTTTTGGCTTTTATGAAAAATGGTTACCTTGTGAAAAACACACTCTGAAATTACTTTTCTTTTTATTCTGTTAATTAATTAACAATAAATTAAAGATCTATTTGGCTTTTTCTAGAATGATTTCAACTTCTTCCCAAAGAACTAACACATGGGACTCTTCTATGCTGACTCTGGCAAATGGGGCACCTTCTCTAATGGGTGCTGTGAATCTCCCTATTTTTTGGAAAACTGGCACATTTACAAGTTTGACATGGCACCTGGATCCAGAAACTCCATTCTGCTTTGGTCAGGCCACCGGTGGCCCCCCTAAGCTGGTTACTAAGCCCTCATATTTCTTTAGAGCATAAAAAGCCCCTGAGTCTAATCTGTTTTCTGAAAAATCCAACACATTAAAGTATTAATAAAAGTCATGTGCTTTTCCCCTACAGAACAGAAAAATGGTGCTATGAATGTTCCTGTACAATTGTTTGTGTGATGCATGTTTTCAGTTTGCTTGGTATATACCTAGGGATTTTACCTAGGAGTGAAACGTCTGTATCACGTGGTAACTCTCTGTTTAGTTTTTTGAGGAACTGCACACTTGTTTTCCAAAGCAACGGCCCCATTTTACATTCCTAATAGCAATGTATGAAGATGCCAGTTTCCCCAAAGCCTTACCAATACTTGTTATGATCCTTCTTTTTAATTATAAGTACCCAGTGAGTGTGTAGTGGTATCTCATTGTTTTGATTTCTATTTACCAATTGACTATAATGATGTTGAGCATCTTGGTTTTTTTTTTTTTAATAAAAACCCTTTTTTAAATATATTTATTTTGATGTGATACTGAGGATCCAAACCCAGTGCCTCACATATGTGAGTCAAGCACTCTACCACTGTGCCATAACCCCAGCCCCAATGTTGTGCTTATCAGTCATTTGCACATCTTTGGATAAATGTCTACTCAAATTTTTAGCCCTTTTTTTTTTTTTTTTTTGTGCTACTGAGGATGGAACCCAGGGCTTCGTACATGCTAGGCAAATGCTTCACCACTGAGTTACCTCTCATCTTTTAAAGAAAAACAATTATCCTAAGACAGGATCTAAATTACCAAATTGACCTTGAACTTTCTTTTCTTTTGGTACTGGGTAATTAGAGACTAGGTCTCCCTGAGTTACTTAGGGCCTCCATAAATTGCTAAGGCTGAGTTTGAATTTGTGATCTTCCTGTCTCAGCCTCCTAAACTGCTGGGATTACAGGCATGTGTCACTGCACCTGTTGTAATTTTCATTTTTGAATACTATGAATAGATTCACTAACTAAAAATTAAGAACTCAAAATTATTTGTAACACATACTTTTTAATAGCCCACGAGGCAAAGAAGAAAACAACGGTAAATCAGAATATATTTAGAGCTGAATGATACTAAAATTCTACACTTCAAAATTTGTAAGGGGCTGAAAGAGTGCCAAGAGGAACATTAGTAATCTTAAATGTTTATAGTAGAGCAGAAGATAGGTTGGAGTAAAGAGGTAAGAATTCCCATCAAAAAGTTACAAATCTAATAATAGTGTGAATTCAAGGAAATCTTTTTTTTTTTTTTTTTTTTTTTTTTTTTTTTATACTGGGGATTGAACTCAGGGGCACTTTACCACCGAGCCACACCGCCAGCCCTATTTTGTTTTTTATTTAGAGACAGGGTCTCACTGAGTTGCCAAACACCTTGCTTTTTTTGCAGAGACTGACTTTGAACTCGTGATCCTCCCGCGTCAGCCTCCAGAGCAGCTATTTCTGTCTAGATGATAAGGAATTTACTTGACCAAATCTGCTGAATGTTCTTAAAACTCTGAGTAAATTAAAACAAAACAAAACAAAACAAAATTTTTAAATGTTTCAGTGGGTTGTATCCTAGTCCATTTCTGTTACTATAACCGAATACATCAGAGTAGGTAATTCTAAAAAATAGAGGTTCCCTTGGCTCACAGCTCTGGAGGCTGGAACGTTGTGAGCACCGTCTGGTGAGGGCTTCTGCTGCATTGCAGTACGGAAGAAAGCATCATGTCAGACAGAGTGGGGTGTGTGTCAGAGGGGGTCTCTCTTCCCATCATGAGGTCCCCACTCTCATGACTTAATGGGTCCTATATACCTCCCAAGGGTCTACTTTCAAATACCATTAGCATATGCATTTGAGATTTAATTTTCAGCATGAGTTTTAGAGAGGACATTCCAGCCATGGCAGGTTGGCATAAAAGAAATCTACAAATTCCCACTCAATGAGTTGCAAGCTGTTCTAGAAGTTAAAGTTTCCAGTATTCATTCTGAGGTTGTCTGAACAACTTCCTCCACCTCCCTCTCCTCCTCTTCCCTCCTCCTTCTCCTCCTCCCCCCTCCCTTCTTCACCAGGGACTGAACCCAGGGGCACCTAACCACTAAGCGACATCCCCAGTCCTTTTTATTTTATATTTTGAAACAAGGTCTCACTAAGTTGCTGAAGGTGGTTTTGAACTCGAGATCCTTCTGTCTCAGCCTCCGAGCTGCTGAGTTTACAGGTATGCGCCCCTGTGCCCAGCTACAAAGTCCTTCTCCTCCCCCTCCTTTCTCCCCTCTCCTCCTCCTTCTTTCCTTCTCCTTCTTCTTTTGCTTCACCGATCTACAAAGTCCTTAACAGTCCCCTATTAATATTTCAAAACTTTAATTTAAGAGAAGTTATACCCCCTTTTCTTTCCTGATGTTACATACATATAAATTTTTTTTAAAAAAAAAGATATATTTTTTAAAATTTTTTAATATTTATTTTTTAGTTTTTCAGCGGACACAACATCTTTGTTGGTATGTGGTGCTGAGGATCGAACCCAGGCCGCACGCATGCCAGACGAGCATGCTACCGCTTGAGCCACATCCCCAATCCCACATACATATAAATTTATTCATTATTTATTATCAATCTAGCTATAAGTTTGCCTATTTTAAAACCTACTTTGTTTTCATGGATCCCTCTGTGATATCATTTCTTATCTATTTCATTAATTTTTCATTTTTATTAATTCATTTACTATACTGTACTTGAATTTACTTTGCTACTTAATATTGTATTTTTCTTTTCTGATATGCTATTAAGTCGCCATAGGTCCCTTGGATTTCTTCTATTTTCCCTGTTTCTTTCTTTCTTTTTTTTTTCCTGTGGTACTGGGGATTGAACCCAGGGCCTTATGCATGGGAGGTAAGCACTCTACCAACTGAGCTATAGCCCCAGACTTTTCCCTGTGTTTTGGTGGGCTTTCTGATCTGAAGATTGGTATTTCTCACTTAACCTGGGACATTCTCAGCCATTTTATCTTCAAGTATTGCTTCACCTTCACTCTTTGTATTGTCTCCTTCTGGCTCTCCACGAGGTAGGGTAGACCTCTTCATTCTGTCTTCCATGTCTGTTAAGCTTTCATCATACTTTCCGTCTTTGGATCCATGGACTGCTTTCTGGATAAAAATTTTTGGATCTATTTTTCAAAACACTGGTTCTTTTCAGCTGTGTATTATCTGTTATTTGGTGAATTCACCAACTAATTTAAAGTCATATATTTTTCAATTATAATAAAAGTCCTTTGTGTTTTTTTTAAAAACATCTGCTTAGTTATTTTCTATAATTTATTTCCTACTCATAGTTTCTTTTTTTCTGATTTTCTTTCTTGAAACACTTTATTTATTTTTATTTTTTGTGGTGCTTAGGATCAAACCTAGGTCTTCACACATACTAAATATGTGCTTTACCACTGAGCTGCTGAGCTACATGTGTACATGTTTATTTTGTGTTTGTGGGGGTTTTATTGTTGTTGTTTGTTTGTTTGTTTGTCTTATGTAGTACGGATTGAACCCTGGGGCACTTTACCACTGAGCTACATCCCCAGCCCTTTTTAATTTTTATTTTGAGACAGGATCTCACTAAATTACCCAGGTTGGTCTCAAACTCGAAATCCTGCCTCAGCCTCCCAAGTCACTGGGGCTGCAGGTGTGTGCCATCAAGTCCAGGTTTTATTTTAGATTCTATGACTAATATAGTCAGTGTATGGAGTCTTTTATTTTTTAATCGATTTTACTTTGAAATACATGACAGCAGAATGCATCACAATTCTTATTACACATGTAGAACACAATTTTTCATAAGAGTCTACAATCTTTGTAGAATATGAGATTAGCGTGTTTGAGTGTTTCCAGCTCAGATTTCACATGAGGTTGCATTCAAAATGTCAGTTGGTTTCACACACCTACAATCCCAGCTAAGAGGCTGGGGCAAGAGGATCACAAGTTAGAAGCTAATCTGGGCAACTTAGTAAGACCCTGTCTCAAAATAAAAAAAATAAAAAGGGCTAGGGGTGTGGCTCAGTAGTGAAGCAATTGTTTAGCACAAATGAGGCCCTGGGTTCTATCCCTAGCACTGCAAAAAATAAAAAATAAAAAATAAAAAAATAAGTTAACTGGCCCTGCAGTCATCTATGGGCTTAACTGGGGTTGGAGGATACTCTTCCAAGGTGGATCACTCACAGGCCAGGGATGTTAGTGTTGGTTGCTAGGAGAAGGCTTCTGGTCCTGTCTCTTCCTAGGCAGCCTGAGTGTCTTCATGACATGGCACCCAGTTTCCAACAGAGTGACAAGTAGAAACCTTGATATGACTTAGCCTCGGAAATCACACAGAGTGCTGGGTACGCTGGTGCATGTCGTAATCCCAGCGATTTCGGAAGCTGAGGCAGGAGGATCACAAGTTCGAGGCCAATCTGAGCAATTTGTGAGGCCCTAAGCAACGTAGGGAGACCCTGTCTCAAAATAAAACTAAATAAATAAAAATAAAAGGGGCTGGGGATGTGGCTCAGCGGTTAAGCGCCTTTGGGTTCAATCCCCAGTACCCAAACAAAACAAGACAAAACAAACAAAAAAACTACATGTTGAAATAGCTGTTTTCTCCTCTAGTCTAAACTCTTGCCTCTGCTCTGCCTGCTAAATCCTCTAGATCTCCAGTGTCCACTGAAGTTCCCACAGATCCCACGTGTGGTGTAAGACGAGTGTCGTGGTTGAAGTTTGAGGATGCAGTGTGGTGTGTCCCTGAGTCTACCTGAGGCGCAGGAGGTGGCCTTGCTGAGAGATGCACGGTCTTGCTGAACCAAGTGTCTGACATCAGCTATAGTCACCTGCCAAGGTCAAAATACGAGCTGGCTCTCAAGAAAGGCTCTCACAGAAGTTAAAAGCCACCTGTGTGCTGTAAAAACTCACCCGGCTTAAAATAACTTCTCTAAAATGCAAAGGTCCACTCTAAGGTTTAAAGCTCAAAGCCATACACTTCACCTCACCAAAAGCCTCTTTGTGTGTATATTTTGCCATCTGAAATTTCACTCCCTATTTATGTACCAACATTCACAGCCCAACATTTCAGATGTTGGGGTCTTTGATGTTCTATGTCTGAAATGCAGGCCTCTGACTATAGAGGTAATGGCTGTCCCCATAAAGCTTACAATATGTAAGAGAACAATCAGATTTTTTTTTATTTTTAACCAGGGATTGAACCTAGGGACAGTATACCCCTGAGTCACATCTCCAGCCCTTTTTTTATATTTTATTTAGAGACAGGGTCTCACTGAGTTGCTTAGGGCCTTTCTAATTTACTGAGGCTGGCTTCAAATTTGTGATTCTCTTGCCTCAGCCTCCCCAGTTGCTGGAATTACAGGCATATGGCACCATGTCTGGCTAGAAGATTCTCTGTGTGTGTGTGTGTGTGTGTGATACTGGGGAGTGAACCCAGGGGCATTTTACCACTAAGCTACATCCTCAGCCTTTTTTTTTTTTTTTTTTTTTTTTTTTAATTTGAGGGCAGGGTCTAAGTTGCCCCAGCTGGCCTCAAGCTTGCCATCCTCCAAAGCCTCAGAGAGCTTGTCTTGGAGATCTCACAGTGCCGCGCCAACTGCTGGAGAAGAACGCGCAACAGACCCAAGGAACAGGGCCAGAGATACGCAAGCAACTGGTCAAAGCACTGGAAATCAAAACAGCAACAAACAAGATGCAAACAGCAAAGCACAGAACTGACCGATTAGAAAATATGATAAATGGCGTAGAGACCAAATAGCAGCAAGTGTAAAATATGGAGGAAAGGGGGAAGAAAGAAATAATGAGAAAAAGATGATAGCAGTGCAGAATAGAAAACAGAGTCAATGTGAGAATTAGTGCTGTTCCTGCTCGCTGTGGTGGTGCACACCTGTAATCCTAGGGGCTCGGGAGGCTGAGGCAGGAGGCCAGCCTCAGCAACTTAGTGAGGCCTTAACAACTCAGCGAGACCCTGACTCTAAATAAAAAAATTAAAAGGACTGGGGATGTGGCTCAGTGGTTAAGCACCCCTGGGTTCAATCTCTGGTTAAAAACAAACAAACAAAAAAAAAAAACTTCAGTGCCTAAGTAGAGGGAGAAATGGAAAAGATATCAAAGTTGAAACTTTTGATGGCTGGGAAAAATACAAGTATTAAGACCAAAGAGGATCCCTATATTAAAAAAAAAAGTTAAATAGACCCACATAGTCACTCATACTCTGGCTAAATTTTTTAATTACAAAAAAAAAAAAATGCTAAGGAAACAGTACCTAAGAAGGTCAATATAAAAGAAAAATATGTTTAACTTTAATTTTTCCTATAATACTAAATATAAGAAGGCAATGAAACAGTAGATACAGATTTTTTTTTTTGAGGAAAAATAATGTGGTTTTGTTTGGTAATAAATCAGCAAAAGGCAGGTACTAAAGCAGATATTCTCAAAGTATAATCTATAGACTGTTCAGGATCTTGAAAGTCTTTTGGGGGGTTCTGCAGGTTCAAAGTTATTTGCTGAGACATCACTGGTGTTTTTCATGGTATTGATATTTGTACTGCTGATACAGAAGCAATAATGGGAAATATCTTTGACAGTTTAGCACAGATCAATGCTACAGCACCAACTAGGTGGGTAATTATTCTATTCTTCATCACCTGACCCTCAGTCATCAAAAGAGTTCTTGATGAAACCATAAAACAAACACTTTATTAAATTGTAAATACACATTTTTGGAATATCTTGTAAAAACAAATAAGAATTATACATAAAATAATACCTCTGTCTCCTGGAGTAAGGCAGTGGTCTCAAGCAAATGTATTTATGAAACTGAGTTGAAAACTAACCCAACCTACTGTTTTTCATGTAGCATCATTTTTACTTGAAGGTGAACAAAGCAATCCTGTTTTTTAAAAGAAAACAATTGAGGTTTTGGTTGTCAATGAAAATGTTTGAGATTTCAAGTGAAAGTTAAAATTTTGGGAAAGTTGTGTCTGTTAGTCTGGGCTCAGATCCTAGGACTTAAAAAGCTTTTCTAATGAGGTTAGTGATAATGAAAATGAATGTAACTTTTTTTTTTTTTTTTTTTTTTTTTTTTTTTTTTTTTTTTGCAGTGTTGGTGATGGAACCCAGGATACATGCTGGGCAAGTGCTCTTCCATTGAGTTCCATTCTCCAGACCTTTTACACTTTTATTTTGAAATGGGGTTTCAATAAATTGCTCAGGGTGACCTTCAATTTATAATCTTGCCTTAGTCTCCCAAGTAGCAGGGATTATAGGCTTGTATTACCATGCCTAGCTGAATATGACTTTTTGTTTTTGTACTGGGAATTGAACTCAGGGACACTCAAATCACTGAGCTCCATCCCCAGCCCTATTTTGTATTTTATTTAGAGACAGGGTCTCACTGAGTTGATTAGCACCTCATTTTTGCTGAGGCTGGCTTTGAACTCGCAATCCTCCTGCCTCAGCCTCCTGATGAATGTGATGTAAAATGAAAATGTGTTATCATTTTTCAGGTAAGCTTAACACAGTGCACCAATATTTTCCAAATGACCAAATGTCTGATGTTAGGAAATTACATACACGTAAAAGATACATTTTCTTTTTCTTTTTTGTATCAAGGATTGAACCCAGAAGCATTTAGCCTCTGAGCCAAATCCCCAATTCTTTTTTTATTCTCTCTTTTTTTTTTTAAATTTTGAGACAGGTTCTTGCTAAGTTGCTTAAGGCCTTGCTAAGCTGAGGCTGGCCTTTAACTTGCAATCCTCCTGCCTTAGACTCCTGGGGTACTGAGATTACAGGTGTGTGACACTGAGCTCAGCAAAAGATCCTTTCAATTTGAAAGATGTACCAATGGATTCTAATTTAACAGAGCATGAAAGATTCATTGGTATGGTTTTAGAGTTCACATTGCAATTAAGTTTTAGGAAACTATCTATTATTGAATTTTGGTGTAGTATCAAAGAAGAACATCCAGAATTATCTGAAAAGATTATTAAAATATTTATTATATATGTGTGTGTATATGTATGTATGTATGTATGTGTGTGTGTATATATATATATATATATTTTTTTTTTGTGGTGCTAGGGATGGAACCCAGGGTTTCATACACACTGGGCACTGAGCTACACCCCCTTTATATTATATTTTGAGGCAGGGTCTTGTTAAGTTGCCCAGGTTGGCCTCAGACTTGTGATTCTCCTGCCTCAGGCTCCTGAGTAGACGGAATTACAGGCATGTGCCATCACAATTCTTTCTCAATTCTTCATCAGTCCGAGCCAGATTTTTTCATCTATTCCAATCAATATAACAGATTACAACAGGTTGAATGCAGAAACGTATGAGAATTCAGTTGTGTTCTGTTAGGCCTGGTGTTACACATATTTACAAAAAAATATTTTATACCCAACCAAAAGAATATTCCACATAGAGACAACAGAAAATTATTCTTAGCTATGCAAGAACTCTATAAATAGAATATCCCCTCCCTCGCCCTTCTTAAAAGAAATTACTTGAGGGCTGGCTTCTGCCAATCAAGATATGAATAGTTATGACTGTAAGAATGGAGAAACTAGGTGATAAGAGATATGCTCTGTGATTTTTTTTTTTTTTTTTTTTTTTGGTACTGGTGATTGAACCCAGAGATGCTTAACCATTGAGCCACATCCCCAGCCTTTTTAACTTTTCATTTTGAGACAGGTTCTCACCAAGTTGCTTAGGACCTTGATAAATTGCTGAGGCTGACTTTGAACTTAAGATTCTCCTGTCTCAACCTCCTGGATGGTTACATACTCTTTAAAGTGCGTAGCGTAAATGAGGTACAGAGGCACATGTCAGTATTTTCAGCCACTTAGAAGACTGAAGCAGGAGGATTTCAAGTTCAAGGCCAGCCTCATCAACTTAGCAAAGCTGGGAGGAACTTAGTGAGACCCTGTCCCAAAATAAAAAGGGCTGGGGATATAGCTCAGTGATAAAGCACCTCCCAATTCAATTTCCAGTACCAAAAAACAACAGCAACAAAAACAAACAAACAAACAAACTGTGTAGCATAGAATCAGCTGGCAATTGTATTAGCTTTCTGTCACTATAACAAAAAAGCTGAAGCAGGCTATTTTTTTTTTTTTTTTATATACTGGAAATTGAAGATTGAACCCAGGGGTATAACCACTGAGCAACATCCCCAGCCCTTTTATTTTTTATTTTGGGGTAGGGTCTTGCTAAGTTGCTTAGGGCCTTGCTAAATTGCTGAGACTGTCTTAGAACTTGCGATCCTCCTGCCTCAGCCCCCTAAATTGCTGGGATTACAAGCGTGTACCACTATGACCCACTTGACACAGGCTACTTATGAAGTAAAGAGAGGTTTATTTTGCCGCATGTGTCTGGAGATTCCAGTTCAAGACTGGGTGGCCCCATTGCTTCGGGCCTCTGCTGAGGTGCACATCATAGCAAGGAGTGGGAAGCAGAGCGCAGTTTAGTCCTGAGCCAGGAAGCAGAGAGACTGGATGGGCAGGGGCCCTACAATCCCATAAAACCTCCCATAAGCTCCACAATGCCTCCCAATAACACCACCGTAGGGACAAAGCCTTTAAAACACGGACCTTTGGGGGACATTCAACATCCACACCATGGTGCTGTTCTCTATAATCGTCCCTTTACACCCACATGGTGGAAGCGGTAGGAGGGAAAAAAAGAGTAAGAGCTCTGAAAGTCTGTCTTCCAGGTCGCTCCTTGAACCCACCTGCATTTCTGCCCTTGTAGGTTGGTTTGTCAATTCTTCCTGGAGAAGTACCCCAGTGTCCCTCCAGACACTTCCGAGAGGCCTCTCTACCACACAGAAGAACTCGCCCTGACTTCTCATGTGGCACAGGAACCAGGCCAGGAAAAGGCCCCAGGAATCCTACCTGTGCTTTTTCCTGTTAAGGATTTACCCACCATCTCTGAGCCCCCAGCTCCTGCATCTGTACATCCAACTGCCTAACTGGCAGGCGGCCTCAGGGGCAGCTCAAACACAGCGCTTCCTCAGAGCCTCTGCCTCCAGGGCTGCCCGTCACAGTAAATGGTGTCACTGCTCATCCTCGGGTGCTCCACTCACAAAACCTGGCTGTCCTGCCTGTGCCTCTAGTTCATCCATATACCGCCCTTGCCTCCACTCTACACTCCAGACACACTGGTTTATATAAAATTAATGAGCTGGTGCGGTGGCCCACGCCTGTAATCCCAGTGGCTTGGGAGGCGGAGGTAGGAGGACCTCAAGTTCAAAGCCAGCCTCAGCAATTTAGCGAGGTGCTAAGCAACACAGTGAGACCCTGTCTCCAAATAAAATACAAATAGGGCTGGGGATGTGGCTCAGTGGTTGAGCGACCCTGAGTTCAACCCCTGGTACCCCTAAATAAATAAATAAACACACTAACTAATGAATGAATGAAGTAACATCTCTCCTTCCTTCTGCGTTCTTCCACGACCCATTCTGCATAGAACTTTCCTGTGCAAAACCATAACTTTTCTTTTTTTAAAAAATATTTTTGTTTTTATTTATTTATTTTGTGTGGTGCTGAGGATCAAACCCAGTTCCTCACATATGCGAGGCAAGCACTCAACCACTGAGCTACAACCCCAGCCCACAAAACCATAATTCTTATGCAGACTCCTTAGAATGAAGACTTTGGAAGCCTCTGCACCCAATGGCTCCCTCTACCTACCCTAAGTCTTCTGATACCATATGGGGCTCTCAGAAATAAGGTCATCCTGGCTGTGGGGTGTAGCTCAATGGTAGAGTGTTTGTTTAATATACTTGAGGTCCTGGGTTTGATCCCCAGCACTGCAGAAAAAAAAAAAAGAAAGTCATCCCAACCCTCAGATATCAGAGTTTGAAACAATGTAGAAATAGAAAAAACTAGAGAGGTTCTGTAGTGATGTCTGTCAAGGACAATATTGACTGGTGGGATAACTTGAATAAGGGCCAATCTCAATAAATCAATAGCTGGACTTCTGCTACCATTCTGGTAAGAAAAATGGACCTTGCTTCCTCATCCTACTCTCTTCCCAGACAAAAACTCAAGCAGAGGCCTCTGATTATGAGCTGGCTTCCATTCCTGTGCCACGGTGGCACGAGATGACCTTGAGTCTGGCTTCTGGTTTGGGCAGGGGGGGATTCATAATGACAAAAAGATGTTGGGTGACCTAAAAGTATCCCTTCCCCATGGCTCAGCCCAGTCAGCAGGTGGCATTCCCCTGGAGATTGTATCACTAAAGGTGTCTGACTCCCATTCAGGACAAGGAGCTGTTGGAGGGTCTCCAGGGTTGTCATAAAAGAAGAGTTTCCATTCTTAAGATCTAATGAAAGTTAGCTGGTTCTCTGTTTCTGAATAATATGGTTTAGGGTAACACCAGGCATTACTGCAGCAATTTTGTCACCATGAGAAAAGTCATCCCCAAATAAAGTTAGCACAGTAGATACAGAGTAGAAATCAGGAAAGACAGAGAAAGTGAATTTCACTAGTCCTGAAGCCTGCCCTTTTTACCTCTGGATCTTACCAGTTATGTGATCCAATAGATCTTTCTTTCTTTCTCTCTCTCTCTCTCTTTCCTTTCTTTCTTTCTTTCTTTCTTTCTTTTCTTTTCTTTTCTTTTCTTTTCTTTTCTTTTCTTTTCTTTTCTTTTCTTTTCTTTCTGGGGATGGAACCCAGGGCCTTGCACATCCTAGGCAAGTGCTCTATCATCAAGTTACACTCCTTGCCCTGAGCCATTAAATCTTTTATCATTGCAGCCAGTTTGAGGTTGTTTATTTGATTGTCTTAAAAAGCACATATCGGACAAAGGACATGTATCCAGGACATATAAACAACTCTCAAAACTCAGAAATAAAACAACAAACACCCAAACTAAGGAAATGATCATGCTGGATGGGGTGGTGCACGCCTGTAATCCCAGCTACTCAGGAGGCTGAGGCAGTACTGTTTCTTCTTCTTCTTGGTGTTGAGGATTGAACCCAGGGGCACTTTACCACTGAGCTACATCCTCAGCCCTTTTTATTTCTTATTTTGAGACAGGATCTCATGTTGGAAGCCAGCTTCAGCAACATAGTAGACTTCATTACCAAATACAAAAACACCCTGAAAAGATGATCAACATCATTAGTCTTTAAGAGCAAATGAACACCAAAATCAGATATTACTACACTTCTATCAGAATAGCTAAAATTTAAAATCTGACAAACATGTATAGCAACTGGAACTCACAGGGTTGGTAGAGTGTTAAATGGAACAGTCACTTTGGAAAAACAGTTTGACTGCTTCTTTTTTGAGTACCAGGGATTGAACTCATGGGCACTGGACCACTGAGCCACATCCCCAGCCCTATTTTGCATTTTATTTAGAGACAGGGTCTCACTGAATTGCTTAGCACCTTGCTTTTGTTTAGGCTGCTTTGAACTCGTGATCCTCCTGCCTCAGCCTCCTGAGCCGCTGGGATTACAGGTGTGAGCCATCAAGCCCAGCTGACTGCTTCTTTTAAAGTTAAATATGCCATTACCATATGATCCAGCAATGTCCCCAAGAAATTTATCCAAAACAGGCTTGGAATGTAGCCCAGTGGCATCATGCTTGCTTAGGTTTGCTACCATCCCCCCAAACACTCAAAAAGATATTTTACCCAAAACAAGTAAAAACTTATGCAAAAGGCACACAAGCTATGATTCCACTTACAAGACGATTTGGAAAATACAAAAGCACAGGGACAGAACATATCAGTATTTGCCAGGGACTGGGGTACAGATGGGAGTTGACAACAAAGGGGCAGAAGAAGGAAAAGGGGGGACGAACTGTTCCACATCTTGATCGTGGTGGTGTTTGCATGGCTGCATCTTCATATAACTCTATACACAAAACCGAATCTTACTGTGCATAAATCTTTAAAAGTAAACAGTTTTTAGAAAGCGTTCTGCTTTACGGTGATTCAATCTATTGGATGAGCGAATCCCAGTTCTCAGCTAGCTTTTAGTCCAGGTGGTAAAATAAAGCTTTCTCCTCCAAGAAACAAGCTAAGATTTACACATTAAAATAGATATTGAAGATGGGAGGGCTGAGGTGTAGCTCTGTGGTAGGGGCTTGCCTTACATGCAAGAGGCCTGGGTTTGACCCCCAGCACTGCAGAGTAATAGTAATATTGATGATGATGATGTAGCCAATTAAAAAAAAGTCTAGAAGGATACATAACAGCTTGATGACAGTGGTCATCTGTAGATAGTGGGATTATGCATGACTTTTTACTTTTGCTTTTATACTTTTCTGTGTTGCTTGAATTTTCTTTTACAGCAAGCCTACATTTCTCAAAATAAAAAAGAAAGGCCTTGGGATGTAGCTCAGTGGTAGGGTGTTTGCCTAACATGTATGAGGCCCTGGGTTCAATCCCCAGCACTGCAAAAATAAAAACAAGAGAGATAGATAAGAGTACAAACGCATGCAACTTCAAAAACAATTACATATAGAACAAGGTAAAATTAATGGGAAAAGCCTTCTTGGAGGGATGATCAGAGGTCATAAGGATAAGAATTTACAGAATTATGAAAGTACTTTGACAAATATAATGATTTATAAAGGTACAGGCTTCAGCCAGATGCTGTTGCGCATGCCTGTAATTCCAACTGGGGAGGCTGAGGCAAGAGGATGGCAAGATCAAAGTCAGCCTCAGCAATTCAGCAAGACCCTAAGCAACTTAGGGAGACCCTGTCTGTCTCAAAATAAAAAAATAAAATGGGCTGGGGATGTGACTCAGTGGTTAAGTGCCCCTGGGTTCAATCCCTGGTCCTCAAAATTTAAAAAAAAAATACAGGCTTCAGAAATTTCTTTGCATTCCAACAAGGCCTCACATAATATTGGATATGTTGCTGGTATTGGTAAATTTTTAAAATTTATTTTTGTTATAATATTCTTAATATAATAAATTGTTCAAAGGGTAGAAAGGCATTCAAGTCTAAGGGAAGTATCCCTAAGAAGTTCCTGTTATGTATAAGCTCCAGAGCTGGCTCAGATCCAAGAACCTTTCTCCTTGTTATGGACAGGGTTTAGGATTGGCCACCCTTTAATGTCCCTTTAGCATGACTTAGGTTATGCTTTTAGCTGTGGCATGGTTTGCAGTTTGAATAACTGGTATCAGTCTTTTGCTCTCTGTTCTATAAAAAGATGTAGGTTCTGATGGGTGAAGGTATATCAGCACCCACCTGCCTTGGGGGGCATGCTTCCTGCAGCATCCCCCACTTGCCTTCCTCTCCTGCCTGACTACAGGGCTATGTTCTGCAGAAACCAGCACTGATGGTATCTTGTCTCCCAGATCTGCAAGGGCCCTCTCAGTTACTGATCGGTAGTGCGACAATTAACCTTCAAGGGTGCCTGATCCCAGGTATGGGGCACATAGTAGCAACCACCTCCGGTAGTCAGCATCTTGCTTATCCACCTGTACCCCACAAATCCGGTGATGCTGCGATTGGCTAGAGTGGAAGAAAACTGTTTAATTAACCATCTTTTCATTCTCCCAGGGTCCTAAAAGCCTGTGACTTCTCTCCATCAAAAGGGTCTCATTTCCAACAAGCTATAGATTAGCTAAATAATTAATTTTATTCCTATAATGCTCCCTCTGCTAGGAAATCTTCTGGAAGCCAAATACTCATCTCTTTTTTTCAAGCTTTCCTTCATTAAAAATTCTAAATTTTATTTATTTTTTTTCACAAAAATATCTTAGTTCTAAGATGGGTATTGGGTTTTGTTTGGTTTTGGGGTATTTGGTTTTGTTGGGTATTGGGATTGAACCCAGGGCTTCATACGCACTAGGCAAATACTATACCACTAGGCTACATCCCTAGCACTATAGCCATTTTATTTTATTTTTAATTTATTTTTTGGTACCAGGGATTGAACCCACTTAACCACTGAGCCACATTCCCAACCCTTTTTATTTTTTATCTTGAGTCAGGGTCTCAATAAGTTGCTTAGGGCCTCACTAAATTGCTGAGGCTGGCTTTGAACTTGTGATACTCTTGCCTCAGTCCCTGAGTCACTGTCTGGAAGACTTTTATCTTTCCTTGTGTGGATGTGTAGTGTTTTCCTGCCTCCAGATAGTCCTATCAAATTAGATTATAAGTCTCTTAGGAGAGTTCCATTTTGATTGAAAAACAAGAATTATATAAGTGTAATATTTCAAAAATCCCTAGAAAAGGGGGCTGTGGGTATTAGCTCAGTTGGTAGAGTGCTTGCCTTGCATGCATAAGGCCCTGGGTTTAATCCCCAGCACCATACATACACACACACACACATACAAAAAAATTCCTAGAAAAAATTTTTTTCCTTGACTCTGGGGATTTCATCTAGTGGTATTTTACCACTGAGCTACATCCCCAGCCTTTTTAATTTTTTTATTTTGAAACAGGGTCTCATTAAGTTGCTTAGGGCCTTGATAAATTACTGAGGGTAGCCTAGAATTTGCAATCCTCCTGCCTCAGTCTCCCCGGTTGCTGGGATTACAGATGTGCACCACCGCCTGGCCCTATAGCCATTTTTGAAAGGAATATGGCAAAAGACATATCTTTATCTCTTTTCCCCAGTTCATATGCTCAGAACTATAAGGGTCCTGAACAAACAATTCACAAATAAGAAGTCATTTCATATAGTTATTGAATATATGTGTATGTGTATATATATTTTTTCCCACATTCAATGCAAAACACACATACCACATCCCGTCACCTTACCCCCCACATTCATAGTTCAGACTCCCCCCTCCTAGTTCCTCCTGGTGAATGGGCATCTCTGAGGCCTCCTGCCGACCAGTAACTCTTACTTTGTCCAGTTCTCCTGCTAGGACTCGGATGCCCTGTCAGTTTCAGCTGTTAGTCGTGGCCAAACCTAGGAGATTATTTCCCAAAGGTAGGAAATACCATGAAGGCCTGGGGAAATTTCACGAACCAACTTACCAACGTTAGAAAACAGCACACAGAGGCATTTCATGGGCCTCAAGTTCATGCATCTTAAATGAAGGCAGCCGCCCAGAGGGCCATCTCCCAGTAGAATCCATCCCGAATCATGGAATAGCACGTAGGCCGGAGGGAACAAGGCTGGAGAGAAGGGAGAATTTTCTAGCCAGTCAGCTTTCCTTAGGGCTTTGGAGAAAAATCTCTGAGGAGGAGGATGGGGACCAAGCAGGGGAAAATGTGGAGAGTGGGTTAGCCCGATTCAGAGAAAGAAAACAAGCCATCCCTGAGCTGAGCTGGGCGCTCCCTGCCACAGTGGGGTGTGGAAGGTAGGACTTGAACTTTGGGGGCAGTTGACTCCAACAAATCAAGGCAGTAAAGCAAATCAGAGCTCAGATGACGTGTTTAAAGTGAGGGGACAGGAAAGGCTGTGTTCCATTCTTATTGTTGTTGTGACATTCTTGAGGCAAGGCACAATGAAACTCTGGTCGCCATATCTTTCATGAGAGCAGAAATCTCCCAGGCCATACTGATGTAGGACCTAAGTGCACCACATTTAAAAGTTTTGGTCTCACATATATGTGAGAAAAAAAGCTATTCATGTCTAACTTCCAGAACACTTTAAGTTCAGCCAGATTTTACATACATTTTCCTACTTGATCTTCACAATAACCCTGTGAGATAGGAGCATTGTCCCATTCTGTAGAAGGAGAAACTAAAGTATAGGGAGATTAAAGTGTTAGAGATACAGTCATGTGTCCCCAGTGGCACCAGCACCCTTAGAACTCAGATCTTTGGACATCCTGCCATGTGTCCTTTGCATTACTCAATGGTTTTTGAGCTTTTTTTTTTTTTTTTTTTTTTTTTGGTACTAGGGATTGAACCCAGGGATGTCCAACCACTGGGCCACATCCCCAGTCATTTTTAGTTTTTATTTTGAGACAAGATCTCGCTAAATTGCTCAGGGCCTCGCTAAATTGCTGAGGCTGGCCTCAAACTCATGATACTCCTGCCTCAGCCTCTAGAGTTGCTGGGATTACAGGCACCAATGCCCAGCAGTTTTCAAGCTTTCTTTATCAAGGCCTTTAACAATCCCACAGGGAGTGATATTGGCCAAATTATATTGTTATATTGTGTGCATGTACAAATATGTAACCACAAATCCCATCACTATGTATAACCAGCACGCACCAATTAAAAAGATGAGGAAATAAAAACAACAACAACAATAAAAAACCCAACATTGACAAAAACAGAACAAAACAGTAATCCCACAGGGATCCATGGGGTTTTGTGGAGGTTCTTAGAGCACCCCCCCACCCCAACATCTTTATTTCAAGTACATTTGATTTCTCCAGCAGGCTGCAGGGTTGTTGGGCTCACTTTCCTCTGAAGCTGCAATGATTAAGAAGGATGAATGACACAGGGTGAGAGGGCCCTGCTGCCCGGACAGCAAGCCTCGCTTTTCCGAGTCCAGCCTTGCAGGGCTGTGGTGAGAGAAGTGGGCAGAGCAAAAGGAAGTCTGTCCCCGATGCTCCTCGCTGTGGGATGATAACACAACCGTTCGTCTTCCTGTTGAAGATTTTGATATGTTCTCAGTTAGGAATGAAATTTTCTCAGATTGGTTTTAGGGTTTTTTTTTTTGGGGGGGGGTTGGGGGTTGGGTTTGGGTTTTGTGCGGACCTGGGGATCAGATCAGGGCCTCACTCATGCTAACTCTACCACTGAGCTCCATCCCCAAACCTTCAGATTGGTTTCTGGAAATTCCTTTGAGACTTCTAGCTCTTAAAACCGCCGTGGTCCTCCCTGCGCCAGCAGCCTAATACACTCCCGTGGTGACTGCTCTGACACAGCGTGGTCTTGTTTCTGTGGCTCCCTGTCATCTGAACCTCCTTCCTATATTTGGGGAATTCTCCACCATTCAAGCTTTAGTAAAAGTCAGAGCCAGCATCCCAATATAGAAGTAGAAGGACTGGATCCTTACTGTCTCAGCTGCTCGCACAGCCAGGGAGTAAGCACAGGGACCCTGGCTTGGTCACCTGGACATGACTGTCTGGGATGTTGATTCAGGAAACAGCAATGCAAAGGAAGACGCGGGGAAACACAGAGTTGATCCTAACGCAGCAATATCTAGTTTCCGTGCCAGGCTGTTATCCACTGTCTGGTACTAGCAGCAAGAAAGGCTTTGTCAGATTTCTTTGGTATGATTTTTCCCCCCAGTTCTGGGGATCAAGTACGAGCCCTCATACTTCTTTTGTTTTTTAGCTGTTTTTTAGCCCAGCGTATTAGTCCATTTTCTATATTTTTGTTTTGTTTTTGTACCAGGATTGAACTCAGGGGCACTCCACCACTGAGCCACATCCCCAGCCTTATTTTGTATTTTACTTAGAGACAGAGTTTCACTGAATTGCTTAGAGCCTCACTTTTGCTGAGGCTGCCTTTGTACTTGTGATCCTCCTTCCTCAGCCTCCCGAGCAGCTGAGATTACAGGCATGCACCACTGCGCCCGACTCCATTTTCTATTGTTATAACAAAACATCCAAGGTTGGGAAATGTGTAAATAAGGAAAGTTTATTTACCACAGTTTTAGAGCCTCAAAGTCCCAGATGAGCTGGTTCCATTTGTTCAGCAACTTCAGAATGAAACTGACCGAATTCCGTTATGTGTATGTATGAATATACCACAGTGGATTCCACTTGAATGTAAAACTATAATATACCAATTTTTTAAATGAATAATTAATTTTTGTGGTGCTAGGGATTGAATCCAGGGGCACTTTAACCACTCAGCTACATCCCCAGTCCTTTTTATTTTGAGACAGGATCTCAAGAAGTTGCTAAGGCGAGCCTTTAATTTTATCCTCCTGTCTCAGCCTCCTGAGTCACTGGGTTTCTAGGTCTGTGCCACCATGCTCAGCACCTCATGTCCTCTAAAAGATCTAAAATTCTCACAAGTTCTCAGCTTTGATGGAACAGTTCAAAGATCTTCAAACCAATGCACCAGTTTAAAAAGCAATAAATAAATAGAAGGAAGACCGGTCGAGTAGAGGAAGGGGATCAGAGAAACTGAGGAGAGAAGGGGAGGGAAAGGGGAAGTACTGGGGATGGAAATGGAGCAAATGATGCTACACGCATTTATGAACCTGTCAAAAGAATCACATTATTATAAATTACTATAAAGTATTGTAAAAAGTAAATAGATTGTAATTATCACACATTATGTCACATGAAAATGTCATAATTTATTATAGATCTTTATATGAATTGTTGATGAAAACATAGCATGAGGTGAAGCCTGATCTTTAAAGATCTCTCCACTAGTTGAGATTTATCTTTTATTTTGTTTTTAGTACTGGGAATTGAACTCAGGGCACTTAATATGAGCTACATCCCCCCCCAGCCGTTTTTATTTTTTGTTTAGAGACAGGGTCTCACTAAGTTGCTTAGGAACTCTCTAAGTTGCTGAGACTGTCTTTGAATTTGTGATCCTCCTGCCTCACCCTCCTGAGTCTCTGGGATTACAGGTGTGCACCATCACACCTGGCTTGAGATTTACCTTATTAGTACTTAGGTTTAACTTTTCAATCAACACTAATAAATTCAGCCAACTGTTTTTCAGGGGAGAGATTACGGTCTAGTAATTAGCACAATGGACTGAGGACACATTCCTATGAATGGATGATTCTGACATTTTGCCACTGATCTTGGACAAATCAACTCACTTCTCTTGAACTCATCTGGAAAGTGGGAAGGCTTCACTAAGCTTACTTCCTATTCTAAAATCCTGAGTCTATTATCCAGTCCATATTTCCCCATGTGGGAGGGAGGGGGAATATTGTACAATCTCTTTACTATCCATTATCTTTTTCAAAGACAGGGCAATAATATTTCTCTTTGGCCTAACTAATGGCATTTAGCAGAAGTAAGTTCATAATATTCTCAAGACAGTGCAATTTCAATTCATTTCACAAACATTTATTGAATGCATACTATGTCAGACATAATTGTAAGGGGCTAAATCACCAATAGGTCAGGCATGGTGGCACACGCCTGTAATGCTAGTTACTCAGGAGGCTGAAAGTTTAAGGCCAGCCAGGATAGCTTAGTGTGAGACCCTCCCTGCCTGAAAATAAATTTAAAAAAAAAAAGGACTTGGATTATAGCTCAGTGGTAAAGCACCCCTGGGTTTTATCCCAATTACCAAAAAATAAAAATTAAATTAAAAAGGGGCTGGGAATATTCCTTAGTGGTAGAGTTCTTGCCTAGTATTCGTGCTTGTTAGATCCTGGATTCAGATTCTTGTACTGCAAAAAAAAAAAAAAATAATAAAAATAATAATAATAATAATAATAATAATAATAATGGAAGAGAGAAGAGAGAGTGTGAGAATGTGTGCGAGCCCTTAGAGATCAATAAGAAAATGAAAACCAGCTTAATAGAAAAATGGGCAGAAAAGGAACAAGCAGTTTGCAAAAGAGAAAACACAGGTGGCCAATAGACACAACCTCATTACTAGTAAGAGAAATGTGAATCAAAGCAACAATTAGATTCCACTTACGTTCATAAGGCTGAAAATCATTTTAAAGTCTACAAAATCAAATATTGGTGAGGATATGAAGAACTGAGAACTTACATAGTGCTTTGTGGAAGGTAAATTGATTAGCACAACCACTTTGGAGAGTGATTTGGCAATCACTAATAAAGGTGAGTTTGCAAATTACATATAAACACTATAGAGAATTCATATACATATGTACAATGAGAAATGTACCAGAATATTCAATGTAATATTGATGTAACAGTGACAATTGGAAACAATCTAAATGCCCATCAATAGGTAAATAGATAAACATAAATTGAGGCTATTCAATGAAAAATATTAGTTAACCAACATAGATAAATTTAAAAAATAATATTGAATGGAAAAAGCAATATGCAGAATAATATTTATAATATTTATAACATGACACCATTTAGAAACAGGCAGAAGATGGGTTTATATTACAGTATATACTAACTACATTAAAAACAAACAAGAAGCTGGGTGTGGTGGGCACATGTCTGTAATGCCAGCGGCTTGGGAGGCTGAGGCAGGAGGATTGAGAGTTCAAAGCCAGCCTGACCAAAAGTGAGGTGCTAAGCAACTCAGTGAGACCCTGTGTCTGAATAAAAATACAAAATAGGGCTGGGGATGTGGCTCAGCGATCAAGTGCCCCTGAGTTCAGTCCCCAGTACTCCCTCTCCCCATCCAAAAAAAAAAAAACATGCAAGAAAATAATATATATTAAGGTAATAAACACTGCTGGGAAGAAAGAGAAAGGAATTTTATTGTAAGAGTAGATTTGACTATATCTATAATGTTCAGCATCTTACACCAACACATACACACAAAACATCTGAAGTACAGATAACTAAATGTTAGGATTTGAAAAACTACAAGGTGGACACATTGTTTTTCAATGAGTCACTCTACTTTCTTATTTGCTTAAAATCATTTGTAATTTAAGTGGAGGGAAGGAAAGGAAGAAGGAAGACAGGGAGGGAGAAAGAAGGGAAGGAAAGCAATTTCTCTCTCTGCAGCCTATTGCCTCTTCAATACCACGATTTTGCTGCTGTTTTCCTCAGCAGAGGAATGTGATAGAAAATGTCCTGTTTTTCAAAGGGTTGAATTCTGAGTTGTGTGAGCTTATTCAAACCACATAACTTAAAAGATTCAGAGTAGGATTACTTGAATTGGTATGGTATTGGTTTCCTTAACTGCAAAATAGGAAAATAGTAAACCCAGCACACAGAGTGATTGTAAAACTTACCAGAGACTGCTTATATAAAGGGGGGTACTCAGTGCTTGTCATACAGACACCCGACAAACCAATGCAGAACAGCTGAGCGATTTTCCTCCTTCATTTCCAACTTCCCGTCCCTCCATTCCCATTCCTAATCCTCTGCTCTTGGCCTATAATTTGCTGAAAGGTATCAATTTTCTTGGATTTCTAATAAACACATTTATTTCCCCTGACATTTCAACCAAATTCTACACATAGGAAAATAAAAACTCATAGAAATAAAGACTATCCAAAGTTATTTAGGAGAGTCGCCAGGAATGACATAGAATTCTCTAGTTCTTGACCTGCTGCAATTCCAAACATGGTGCCATGATATTAAAAGGAAGATGTGGGTTGGGCAGAGAGCTCAGTTGCTAGAATGCTTGCCTTGCATGCAGAAAGCCCTGGGTTCAATCCCCAGCATGACAAAAAAAAAAAAAAAAAAGGAAGAAATAAAGGAAGGGAAGAGTAGGGAGGGTCAGAGGAAGGACTACAAAAATAAAAGCAAGCAAACAAACAAAATCAAAATCAACTGAAAGTACTTATCTCCGGACTTTCTAAAATATAGTAACTGTGCCCCAGACTCCTAACTTTCCACACTCTCCAAATTTCTACAAATGACTAAAAGAAATTTCCATATCAAAAAATTAAACTCAAGACTGTTTAAATACACATAAAAGTAACCTGGGGACTTTACAAAGAACACTGTATTAGTTCGCAATTAATCCAGTCATTGAAATGGATGAGCAGTAAGAAACACAAAAATATATTAGGAGATGAAATTTTTAATTCCTGAAGATGCAAGAGAACATCTAGTCTAGAGAGTTCTTGTAGGTATTCACCAAATGACACCTGAGATTGTCACATTGCCAGGTAAGATAATTGTGTAGAACAGTCAAAAGCAAAATAGACCCGACAGGGAAAAAAGACAAATAGAAAACAATGAGAAAAATATATCTAGAAAACAAACAAACAAAAAAAAAACATGTAGTTTTATTTTGTTTGTTTACTGTGTCAGGGATTGAATCCAGGGCCTCACACAAGCCAAGTGAGCACTCTACCATTGAGTGACATCCCTGTCCTCTTCATTTCTTTTTATCTTTTTTTTTAGGTCTAATTTTAAAAAACTAATTAATTTGTTCTAATCAGTTATACACGATAGCAGAATACTCTTCCATTCATTGTACACAAATGAAACACAATTTTTCATTTTTCTGGTTGTACCCAAGTAGGGTCACACCATTCATGCAATCATATATGTACCTGGTGTAATGATGGATATTTAATTCCACCATCTTTCCTACCGGAATGCCCACTCCCCACTACCCCTTTGTCTCATCCAAAGTTCCCCCACTCATCCCATGCCCCCTCCCATTATGGATTAGCATCCACCTATCAGAGAAATCATTCAGGCTTTGGTTTTTTGGGATTGGCTTGCTTCGCTTACCATGATATTTTCTAACTCTATCCATTTACCTGCAAATGCTATGATTTTATTCTCTTTTTTTCTTGAGTAATACTCCATTTTGTGTGTGTGTGTGTGTGTGTGTATCTCACAGTTTCTTTATCCATTCATCTATTGAAGAGATTCTAGGTTGGTTCCACAGTTTGGCTATTGTGAATTGTGCTGTTATGAACATTGATGTGGCTGTGTCCCTGTAGTATGCTGTTTTTAAGTCCTTTGGGTATAGACCGAGGAGTGGGATAGCTGAGTCACATGATGCTTCCATTCCAAGTTTTCTAAGGAATCTCCATACTGCTTTCCAGATTGGTTGCACCAATTTGCAGTCCCACCTGCAATGTATGAGTGTGCCTTTTCCCCCACATCCTTGACACACTTATTGTTGTTTGTATTCTTCATAACTGCCATTCTGACTGGAGTGAGATGAAATCTTAGAGTAGTATTGATTTGCATTTCTCTAATTACTAGAAATATTGAACATTTTTTCATATATTTGTTGATTGATTGTATCTCTTCTTCTGAGAATTGTCTGTTCAGCTCCTTAGCCCATTTATTGATTGGTTTTTTGTTTTGTTTTGTTTTGTTTTTTTGGTGTTAAGTTTTTCGAGTTTTTTATATATCCTGGAGATTAGTGCTCTATCCGATGTGCATGTGGCAAATATTTGCTCCCAAAATGTAGGTTCTCTGTTTACTTCATTGATTTTTTTTTTTTTTTTTTTTTGCTAAGAAGAAACTTTTTAGTTTGACTCCATCTCATTTATTGATACTTAATTTTATGTCTTGCACTTTAGGATCTTGTTAAGGAAGTCAGGGCCTAATCCAACATGATAAAGATTTGGGCCTACTTTTTTTACTTTCTTCTATTTTACTTTCTTCTATTAGCTGTAGGGTCTCTGGTCTAATTCCTAGTTTCTTGACCCACTTTGAGTTAAGTTTTGTGCATGGTGAGAGATAGGGGTTTAGTTTCATTTTGCTGGATTTCCAGTTTTCCCAGCACCACTTGTTGAAAAGGCTATCTTTTCTCCAAAGGTGTTTTTGGCACCTTTGTCTAATATGAGATAACTGTATTTATGTGGGTTTGTCTCTGTGTCTTCTATTCTGTACCAGTGATTGACATGTCTATTTTTGTGCTAATACCATGCTGTTTTTTTACAATAGCTTTGTAGTATAGATTAAGGTCTGGTATTGTGATGCTTCCTGCTTCTCTCCCCTTGCTAAGGATTGCTTTGGCTATTTTGGGTCTCTTATTTTTTCCAAATTAATTTCATGATTGCTTCTTCTATAAGGAATGACTTTGGAATTTTAATTGGAATTACATTGAATTTCATAGCACTTTGGGTAGTATGGCCATTTTGACAATATTAATTCTGCCTATCCAGGAGCATGGGAGATCTTTCCACGTTCTAAGGTTTCCATTTCTTAGTGAAGCTAGCCAATCCCTAAAAAACAAATACCAAATGTCTTCTCTGATATAATGAGAGCAACTATGAACAGAGAAGGGAGGAAGAGTAGGAAGAAAAGATTAACATTAAACAGAGACATGAGATGGGAGGGAAAGGGAGAGAAAAGGGAAATTGCATGGAAATGAAGGGAGACCCTCATTGCTATACAAAATTACATATAAGAGGTTGTGAGGGGAATGGGAAAATAAACAAGGAGAGAAATGAATTACAGTAGATGGGGTAGAGAGAGAAGATGGGAGGGTAGGAGAGGGGGGATAGTAGGGGATAGGAAAGGTAGCAGAATACAACAATTACTAATAGGGCATTATGTAAAATTGTGGATGTGTAACCGACGTGATTCTGCAATCTGCATTTGGGGTAAAATTGGGGGTTCATAACCCACTTCAATCTAATGTATGAAATATGATATGTCAAGAGCTTTGTAATGTTGTGAACAACCAATAAAAATAAATAAATAAATAAATAAATAAATAAATAAATAAATAAAAATAAGGTTTCCATTTCTTTCTTTAGTGTTCTGTAGTTTTCATTGTAGAGGTCTTTCACCTCTTTTGTTAAATGCTTCCCAAAGTATTTTACTTATTTATTTATTTGAGGCTATTGTGAATGGGGTAGTTTTCCTAATTTCTTTTTCAGAGGATTCATCACTGATGTATAGAAATGCACTTGATTTATGGGTATTGACTATATGTCCTACTAATTTGCTGAATTAATTTATTAATTATAGAAGTTTTCTAGTGGAATTTTTTGGATCCTCTAAGTATAGAATCATGTTGTCTACAAATAATGATACTTTGAGTTCTTCTTTTTCTATTTGTATCTCTTTAATTTCTTTCATCTGTCTAATTGCTCTGGCTAGAGTTTCAAGGACTATGTTGAATAGAAGTGGTAAAAGAGGGCATCCCTGTCTTGTTCCAGTTTTTAGAAGGAATGCTTTCATTTTTTCTCTGTTTAGAATGATGTTGGCCTTGGGTTTAGCATAGATAGCTTTTACAATGTTGAGATGTGTTCCTACTATCCCTAGTTTTTCTAGTGTTTTGAACATGAAAGGGTGCTGTATTTTGTCAAATGCTTTCTCTGCATCAATTGACATAATCATATGATTCTTATCTTTAAGTCTATTGATGTGATGAATTATGTTTATTGATTTCCATATGTTGTACCAACCTTGCATCCCTAGAATGAACCCCACTTGATCCTGGTGCACAATTTTTTAAATATGCTTTTGCATGTGACTTTCCAAAATTTTATTGAGAATTTTTGCATCTATGTTCATCAGGAACATTCGTCAAATTTTCTTTCCTTGATGTGTCTCTGTCTGGTTTTGGTATCAGAATGATACTAGCCTCATAGAATGATTTTGGGAGGGTTCTCTCTTTTTCTACTTCATGGAATCATTTGAGGAGTATTGGTATTAATTCTTCTTTGTAGGTCTTGTAGAACTCGGCTGAAAATCTGTCTGGTTCCGGGGCTTTTCTTGGTTAGTAGGCTTTTAATGGCATCTTCTACTTCCTTGCTTGAAATTGATCTGTTTAAATTGTGCATGTCCTCCTGGTTCAGTTGAGTAGATAATATGCCTCTAGAAATTGGTCAGTGTCTTCAAGGTTTTCTGTAGTATAAATTTTCAAAATAGTTTCTAATAGTCTTCTGCATTTCAATAGTGTCTGTTGTGATATTCCTTTTTCATTATGAATTTTAGTAATTTGAGTTTTCTCTCTCCTTCTTTTTGTTAGGGTGGCTAAGGGTTTGTCAATTTTCTTTATTTTTTCAAAGAACCAGCTTTTTGTTTTGTCAATTTTTTGAATTGTTTCTTTTGTTTCAATTTCATTGATTGCAGCCCCAATTTTAATTATTTCCTGACTTCTACTCCTTTTTTGGTGTTGGTTTGTTCTTTTTCTAGGGCTTTGACTTGTAATGTCAGGTCGTTTATTTGTTGACTTTTTCCTTCTTTTAATGAATGAGCTCAATGCAATGAACTTTCCTTAGCACTACCTTCATAGTATCCAAGAGATTTTGATATGTTGTATCGGAGTTCTCATTTACCTCTAGGAATTTTTTTTTTTTTGTGTGTGTGTGTGTGTGTGTGTGTGTGAGAGAGAGAGAGAGAGAGAGAGAGAGAGAGAGAGAGAGAGAGAATTTTTAAATATTTATTTTTTAGTTTTTAGTGGAAACAACATCTTTATTTTTTTGTGGTGCTGAGGATCGAACCCATGGCCCCGCGCATGCCAGGCGAGCACACTACCACTTGAGCCACATCCCCAGCCCCAAGGAATTTTTTTTATCTCCTCCCTGATGTCTTCTGCTATCTATGAGTCATTCCAATAGAGTATTATTTAGTTTCCAGATGTTGGAGTAGCTTCTATTTTTTACTTTATCATTGATTTCTAATTTCATTCCTTTATGATCAGATAGAATGCAGGGTAGTATCTCTATTTGTTGTTTTTTTTAATTCTTTTTTTTTCTAAAGAGAGACTGAGAGAGGAGAGAGAGAGAGAGAGAGAATTTTTTTAATATTTATTTATTTATTTTTAGTTTTCGGCGGACACAACATCTTTGTTGGTATGTGGTGCTGAGGATCGAACCCGGGCCGCACGCATGCCAGGCGAGCGTGCTACCGCTTGAGCCACATCCCCAGCCCAAGTATCTCTATTTGTATTTCCTAAGTCTTGCTTTGCTTTGTGGCATAAGATATGGTCTATTTTGGAGAAGGATCCATGTGCTGCTGAGGAAAAAAAGTGTATTTGCTCATTGATGGATGGAATATTCTATATACATCTGTTAAGTCTAAATTATTGATTGTGGTCCATGTGAGTGGTATCTTTTTTCCCATCCATTCACCTTCAGTCTGTGGATGTCTTTTCCTGTGATATGAGTATCTTGAAGGCAACATATTGTTAGTTTTTTTTTTAAAATCCAATTTGCCAGTCTATGTCTTTTAATTGATGAGTTTAGGCCATTCACATTCAAGGTTATTATTAAAATATGTTTTGTATTCCTGGACATTTTGATTTATTTTTGTTTTTTAACTTGACTTGGTTTTTCCTTTGATTGGCCTTTCCTTTATGTAGTTCCTCCCTTTACAGATTTTCATTGATGTTTTTCATTTCCTCCTCATGAAATATTTTGCCAATAATGTTCTGACTTTATTGCTGTTTTAATTTTTTTAAATTTATTTATTCTTAAGTTTTAGGTGGACACAATCTTTATTTTACATTTATGTGGTGCTGAGGATCCAACCCAGTGCCTCATGCATGCAAGGTGAGCCACAACCCCAGTCCCTGTCATTTTTTTTTAACCTTTGTTTATCATGGAAGGTTTTTATTTCATCATCAATTCTGAAGCTTAATTTTGTGGATATAAAATTCTTGGTTGGCATCCATTATCTTTTAGAGCTTATATATGTTGTTCCAGGATCTCCTGGCTTTGAGGGTCTGGGTTGAAAAATCTGCTGAGATCAGTCTTTAAAATTCTGTCCTTATTCTATAGGTTAGTCACTTTCATTATAATGCGCCTTGGTGTAGATCTGTTTTAATTTTATACATTTGGTGTCCTGTAAGCCCCTTGAATGAATTGATTTTCCAATTCATTCTTCATGCTTGGGGAATTTTCTCATATTGTCTCATTGAAGAGATTGTGCATTCCTTTGGTTTGAAGCTCTGTGCCTTCTTCTATCCTGATAAATCTTAGATTTGGTCTTTTGATGTTATTCCATAATTCTTGGATGTTCATGGTTTCCTAACATCTCCACTGTGGTCAACTCTATTTTCTAGATTGTGTATTTTCTCTTCATTGTCTTAGGTTTTGTCCTCCAAGTGTGTCTGCGTGGAGAGGAACACGGCGCCCACACTGCGCTGCGGTTCCCTATCCACCAGTGTGTGGCTGCATCCAAACTACCTCCAACTTGGGACAATGCAGCCACCACCACAGCCCTTCCCACATGGTAATCTCCACCATGGGACAACAGACAGGGCCAGGAGGCAGCTGCCTGTGGCAGCACCCCATACCACAGTGTGAACATTGTGAACAGGCCAGCGCCATCACACAGCCCATCCTTCCAGCCTCATCTCTGAAAGCGGTTGCCTCCATCTTGGGCTATCTCTGCTGCCACCTTCACCACCTTTAGTTGAGGCAGATTCCATCTTGGGACAGTGACTGAGGCCTGGAAGCCCAACAGCAAGGTGCCTACAGGCTTGGCACTACTGCTGCCACCAACTGCCACAGTCTGGCTGGGCACAATTCAGGAGCCACTTGTCAAAAGAAACTAACTTCATTTTTAGAACCACACACCAAACAAAACAGCTCCTCAGGAAAAACCCTCAGAGCCCAACTGCCACCACCGGCTTCCCACAAGCCTCTCACACAAACACACAAGCCTCCCCCACTCCCACAATCCTCCTGCTCTTGAGGCCGATTGGCTGGGTCGCATGGGCGGAGCCAAAGAAGCCCCCCAATGAGCAGCTCCGTAGTCTGAAAGGGCAGGGAAACAGCCCAATGAGCATCACCGCAGAGGAGCCAATCAGCTAGATGTTGCCGGGGCCGCTGTGAGCCAATCATCAGCTGGCAGTCTGAAAGGGCGGGGAAACAGCTCAATGAGCATCTCCAATGAGCATCACCACAGAGGAGCCAATCAGCTAGATGTTGCTGGGGCCGCTGTGAGCCAATCATCAGCTGGCAGCTGGAAGTTTGCTGGCAGCTGGAAGTTTGCTGGGGCCCCTTCGGCTGTGGCTCTCAACAACCAACTAGGGATGTGACTGCTTCCATCTAGGGACAACAACCAGACCTGGAAGACCATTACCAAGGTCTTTGCCCGATTGCACCAGAGGTCCCCCTACTAGGTGTGCTAACAGTCACCATCCTGTTGCAGAGACAACAGGGAACCTTGCATGGAGTCGCCTCTTTCTCTCTCTTTTTCTCCTGTTAACAGCGAACTTCTTTTGATTCCCCTTTGACTCAACCTATAATCCAATACCTCTATATTCTCTCATCCTACCTCATGAACATCATCACATCCTACCCCCGGCTTCTCTCTCTGTCCATCACTAAAAACTGTAAACCCTTATTCAAACCTATATGGTAGATGATAACCATCATTGTCATTTCTGCTTATAGCAGCAAAACTGTAAGTGTCTAAATAGAAGCTAATTGATTTACGGCTGCATATTAGTTGCATTGGGTGCTGTAATCATTGATCTCCCCCTTAACCTTCAGGGACACTACAAGATTATAGGGTAGAAACTGCAATACCTCAGAGCTGCACTGCAAGAAAGGAAGACACGTAGAAAACATGAAAAAACAAGGGAGGAAAATGTCCCAACAAACCCAGATACTATGATAATAGAATCTACTGACAGCACAGTAGATGAAATGACAGAGAAGGAGTTCAGAATGTACATGATTAAAATGATCTGCGAATTAAAGAATGACCTGAGAGAGCAAATTCAGACAACTATTGATGACAGCAACAAAGAGATAAAAGAGCAAATACAGGTAGCAAAAGATTACTTCAAGAAAGAGACAGAGATCTTGAAAAAACAAAACAAAACTCAAACAGAAATCCTTGAAATGAAGGAAACAATAAACCAAATACAGAAACTCAGTGGAAAGCATCACCAACAGACTAGATCTTTTTTTTTTTTTTTTTTGTACTGAGGATTGAACTCAGGCACTCAACCACTGAGCCACATCTCCAGCCCTATTTTGTATTTCATTTAGAGACAGGGTCTCACTGAGTTGCTTAGTGCTTTGCCTTTGTTGTGGCTGACTTTAAACTCAGGATCCTCCTGCCTCAGCCTCCCAAGCCTTCTGTGCACCACCACACCCTGTATAAAATATTAAATTATTGATTATTGATTATTGTAATCCCAGTAACTTGGGAGGCTGAGGCAGGAGGATTGCAAATTCAAGGGCAGTCTCAGAAATTTAGCAAGTCCATGTCTTAAAATATAAAGGGCTGGGGATATGGCTCAGTGGTTAAGTGCCCTTGAATTCAATCCCTAGTACAAAAAAAAAAAGGAAGAAGAAAGAAAAAAAAATATATAATATATATAAATATATTCCTAAAAATGAAATAATTCTAAAGCTTCCAACTAGAAAAAAGGCAGACTCTATGCAAATTAGAGCAGCTCTCTATTTGACATTAATATACAACTAAAACAATCTAAGAAAAAAATGGCATTTATTATAATTATATATTCCATTTGTAAATAAATGGACCATGAAAGAAATATTAGTTTGGCAAAATGTTAATAAAATCTTGAAAGCATCCAGGCAAGGTGGCACATGCCTGTAATCCCAGTGACTCAGGAAGCTGTGGCAGAAGGATCCCAAATTCCAGGCCAGCCTGGGCAATTTGGACCCTATCTCCAAATAAAGCAGAAAAAAAGGGCAGGATATATAGCTCAGTGTAAAGCACCCCTGGATTAAATCCCCTGTACCAAGAAGAAAAAAGAAAAAAAGGCAATACAAAATTCACATTGCTCCTAGACACCAGAAGTACACCAGATACTAGTAAAGTGAACCAGCTGTCAAAGTGAACCAAATACTGGATTTTTAAAAAGTCTTTATTCAGAAACTGACAGGAAAAGTAAACATTCTTTAATGTATTATATCTATTCTAGGGGATTATTGGTTGAAAAAAATATCATTACTTTTCTTATTACTAAAGGAAAAAAATCTATCAAACTCTGACCCAGTGTTTTCCTTGCAATTTGTTTGTGTTGGGGGGCGGGGCCCTAGGGCCTACAGGCAAGTGTTCTACCCCTGAGCTACGGCCTCAGTCCAGAACTTTTATGTTTACTGAAAAAGATCTTCCAGACTAGTGTTCTGTTTTCATCGAATAATACTTAGGCACACATAAAAAAGTAAAAATTAATTTAAAAAAATGCTGAAGGGGGCTGGGGCTGTAGCTCAGTGGGAAAGCGCTTGCTTCGCATGTGTAAGGCACTAGGTTCAATCCTCAGCACCACATTAAAAATAAATAAAGATACTGTGTGTTCATCTACAACTAAAAAAAATATGTTGTTCATCTACAACAAAAAAAATATTGACTAATAATACTTCCTCCCATTTAATGGAACTCTTCTACAGAATGCTCTGTAACAAAAGCATCAGTGATGTATTATTTCATAAAAAAATCCTTGAAAGAATGAAAAACTATTGATGCGAGGCTCTGAAGCCTCACTTGGCCAATTCTGTAGCACGAACCTATTTTTGACTCATGCTTCAGGAACGTTGCTTCAGGAGTTTCATTTACATGAGGACAGCTGCTTTTCCCAGACATTTGATTCCTGGGAACTGAAAGAATATTCTACTACTGGCTTCAAGATTTTCTTTTAAATCATTTTCTTTTAAACCATAGCTGGCAGATTTTTTCTTTATTTCTCTTCCTCCCTCCCTCCATCCCTCCCTCCCTCCCTTCCTTTCTCTGTGTGTAGTACTGGGGATTGAACCCAGGGCCTCATGCATGCCAGGTTAGTGTTCCACCACTGAGCTACACCCCAGTCATTTTCATTTTCCCTTTTGAGACAGGGTCTTGCTAAATTGCCCAGGGTGGTCTCCAACTTGGGATCCTCCTGCTTCAGCCTTCCAAGCTGTTGGGATTACAGGTGTGTGCCACTGTACCAAACTCATCCTATAATTTTTGATGCTGCACTTTGATATTAATACATGCATAAAAAATGACATCTATTATAATTGACCCTGACTGACAGTGATTATAGGATACCATCAGTTTAAGATACATAGCAATACTAGAGATGTAAAAATGTTGGGGAGAAAAAAGAGTGTTTCAAATAATGAAATATGATTGAGCTGGACGAAGTGAAATATGGAGAACTATCAATGTTGGAAGAGCTTAAGGTTCATTTTTTTTTTTTTTTTAATACTAGGGAATCAAACTGAGGGACACATTACCATTGAGCTACATCCTCAGTCCTTTTTTTTTGAAACAGAGACTTGCTAAATTACTGGAGGGGGCCTTGAACATGTGATCCTTGTACCTCAGCCTCCAGGTCACTGGGATTAGGTATGAGTTATCAGACTGCCTGAAGTTCAATTCTCATAATGTTGTGAAGAGTGCAAGTTGAAAATCAAAGCCCAGAAAATCTATTAGGAGATCCTCATCCCATAAAGCTCGTTCCTCCAAGAGTTACGTTTTCAGGGCAGGGCAAATTAGAAACCAATCATTGCTCCACCATAACCACCACCACCAGATTACAAAAAATTGCTAATTTTAAAACTTATCCTTGAGTTGTGAAGAGAGGATATTATCTCTTGTAAGAATCTGTAACCATGAGCTAGTTCTAATATAGGTTTCAATTCTCAGCACCACATATAAATAAATGAATAAAATAAGGGTCAATCAACAACTAAAAAAATATTTTAAAAAATAAAAAAATAAAAAGGACTGGTTATGTAGCTCAGTGATAAAGCACGAGTTAAATCCCCAGTACCAAAAATTAATAAATTAATTAACTAATTAATTAAGACACACACACACATCCAAACACACACAGCCCAGTCAATAGTCACTCTAATTACTCCTGTTTCTATGGCTAACTGCCTGCCAAACACCAGACTTAAGAGTGGGACATTCTGAAGTCACCCAGCTGTTAGCTAGTCTGCCAAAGGGCCACAGATGCATAAAGGAGTCTAGGGATCTACTGAGCTGACCCGGAGGTGCTCCACAAAGAGCTGACACAAAGAATAAACTAAAAAGATGGTTGTTTTTTAAGCTATTGAGTTTTTTTAAAATTTAGTTTATTTTTTTGTGGAAGAGAGGGTAATTGTTATATAGCAAAAGCTAATCATCTAAACCTTTTGAGGTAAAACATAGAATGAGAAAATAAAAATACAAAGGAAGACAATGTAGGGGACAAAAACAGAAAGCAAGAAAAAAGAAAGCAAAAAGGCAGAAATAAAATCCTAATTATATGGGGCTGGGGATGTGGCTCAAGCGGTAGCTCGCTCGCCTGGCATGCGTGCGGCCCGGGTTCGATCCTCAGCACCACATACCAACAAAGATGTTGTGTCCGCCGAGAACTAAAAAATAAAATATTAAAAAATTCTCTCTCTCTCTCTCTCTCTCTCTCTCTCTCTCTCCTCTCTCACTCTCTCTTTAAAAAAAAATCCTAATTATAACCATAGTAACTATAAAAACTATAAAAATGTATGCAGATATGATTGCACAAATGGTGTGACTCCAGTTTGTGTACAACCAGAGATGTGAAAAATTGTGCTCCCTTTGTGTACAATGAATTGAAGAGCATTCTGCTGTCATGTATAACCAATTAGAGCAAATAAATTTTAAAAATGTATGTGGCAAGAGGAAGTGAGGGGAAAGGGAAAAATAATACAAGGGGGAGGAATGAATTACAGTAGAGGGGGTAGAGAGAGAAGAGGGGAGGGGAGGGGAGGGGAGGGGAGGGGAAGGGGGATAGTAGAGGATAGGAAAGGCAGCAGAATACAACAGACATGAGTATGTCAATATGTAAATCAATGGAAGTGTAACTGATGTGATTATGCAATCTGTATACGGGGTAAAAATGGGAGTTCATAACCCACTTGAATCAAAGTGTGAAATATGATATATCAAGAACTATGTAATGTTTTGAACAACCAACAATAAAAAAATAATAAAATAAATAAATAAATAAAAAATAAAAATGTATGTGGACTAAAAGATACCACTAAAAATCAAAGATTTCAAAACTGGCTAAAAAATTAACCATATTTTATTTATTAGAGACATACCTAAAACTAAATGCTAAAGTTTCAATTAAAAGGATGAAAATATATATATATTTGGTGGGGTGGGTAGCTATTGGGGATTGTGGATTTTATCCAGGGGCACTTTACCACTGAGCTACTACTGCAGCCCACTTATACACACACACACACACACACACACACACACACACACACACACATATTTGGTATTAGGGATTGAATCCAGAGGTGCTTTACCAATGAGCAACATTCGTAGCCCTTTTTATTTTTTATTTAGAGATAAGATCTTCCTAAGTTGTTTACGGCCTTACTAAGTAGCTGAAGCTGACCTTGAACTTGAGATAAAAGGATGGGAATTTTTAAAATATACTTTTCTATAACACATGAGTTTGCTGGGTGTGCTGGCACACACATGTAATCCCAGCGTCTTGGGAGGCTGAGACAGAAGATCGTGAATTCAAATTCAGCCTCAGCAATAGTAAGGCGCTAAGCAACTCAGTGAGACCCTATCTCTAAATAAAATACAAAAAAGGGCTGGGGATGTGGCTCAGTGGTTGAGTGCCTGAGTTCAATCCCTTGTACTCCACAAACAAACAAATATATAACACATGAGTTTAAAGAATCATAATTAGGACAATATTTTAAAATATTAATTTAGTGGTACTGAGGATTAAGCCCAGGGGTGCTCTACCATTGGGCAACATCCCTGGCCCTTTTTGTTTTTTACTTTAAGACAGGATCTTACTAAGTTGCTGAGTCTGGCCTTGAACATGTGATCCTCCCAACTCAACTTCCCTAGTTGCTAGAATTACAGACATGTGCCACTCTGCCCCACTAGAATGATATTTAAAAGCACAATGGCGTAAAGCTACATATCAAAACTTGTGATATACAGCTAAGGAAGTACTTAGACAAAAACATACGTCCTTGAATGTTGGAAAAAGAAGAACAAAATAAACCCAAAGAGAATAGAAGGAAAAAAAAATAAAGAATGGAAGTCCATGAAATAGAGAATCAACAAAACTAAAATGCTGACAAAATTGATAAATTACGAGTGAAACTGATCAAGAAAAAGGAACAATGGCACAAATAATTAACATTATGAATGAAATGGTATGCAACTACAAATGCTGTAGACATTAAAATATAACATAAAGAATTTTATGCCAACCCATTAAAATAGTTAGATGCAGATGGGCATGTTGGCACATACCTGTATTTGGGAGACTGAAGCAGGAGAATCACAACAAGATCAAGGCCAGCATGGACAACATGACAAGAACTTGTCTCCCCCTCCCTTCCCTCCAAAAAGGATGAAATAGACAAAGAAGTAGGAAATATATCTTACCAAAGCTGACTCACAAAGAAGTAGAATGTCAGGTTTTTTTGGTGGGGTGGGTGGTTATTGTGGATTTCATTCAGGGACACTCTACCACTGAGCTACTACTCTAGCCTACTTTTATTTTTATTTCAAGACAGAGTCTCACCAAGTTGCTCAGGCTGGCCTGGAACTTTGCAATCTTCCTGCCTCAGTCTCCCACATCACCGGGATTACAGGTGTACACCACTGCACCCAACTAATTTGGTTATTTAATAATCCTTGGAGAATAGCATAAGCAGTTTGAAATCTTCTGACAAAGTAAACTCACTAAGACAGTTTTATGAGCAAGCTCTCATCATCCCAGGAATAAACAGTCCCAAACTTACACAAACTATTTAAAAATATAGAAAAGAGGAAGCTGTATGATTCATCTTATGAAACTGGCATTAACTATGATTCCAAAACAGAAAAGGAGAAGTACGAGAAAGGAAAGTTATATATTAATCTCACTCACGAACATAGATGAAATATCCCAAAGAAAAGCAGTTCATGCTTACCTTACACTAAAATACCTTTCTGGTGGATTCAAGTTCTAATTATAAAACATAAAGCCATTAAAAATGCTATAAGAAAAAAACATGAATTTTTTTCTTAAGAATGACACAGGTTCTAGAAGCTATTAGAAATGACTGATAAATTTAACTATATAAGAAAAAAAAACTGTATAGTAAAGGGTGGCACACATAAAATTAAAAGATGACTATCTAACCAGGAATTTCCACAATTTATGCCAAAGAGTTTACACCACAATTTGTAAAAAGCTTCTATGAAACATAGAGAAAAATAAATTTCATAGAATATCAAAGAACATGAACTGGCATTTCACAGAATATAAATATATAAAATGGTATAATGTAGTGACAATTCTCAGCAAACTGCAAAGCATAATAAATAGTGTAACATAAACACACTACATTATTTATACCATCAAAACTAATCTTTGCTGTCACAGACGGTGGCCCACGCCTATAATCCCAGCTGCTTGGGAGGCTGAGGCAGGAGGATAGTGAGTTCAAAGCCAGCCACAGCAAGTTAGTGAGGCCCTAAGTAACTCAATTCAGCGGACCCTGTTTAAATAAAATATAAAAAGGGTTAGGGATGTCGCTCAGTGGTTAAGTATCCCTGGATTCAATCCCTGGCACCAAAACAAACAAACAAAACCCCTAATTTTGCTTCTTTTGTATGTATAAAACCTCTACTCACTCTTCCACCTTTTTTTTTGTTTCTATTTCCGGTTTTTCTGCCTGTCAATCATAGTGCTCCATTCTTAGCCTTCTCTTTCCCTCATTCTCTGCTTTCATTAGTATGTTTACACCCTTCCATAGTTTCAAATATGCCTGATGAAACGGTACTTGTCCTTCAGTGACAGCTACTAGCTACAGTGTTTACTACATGTCAGATGCTCTTCTAAATGCTTTACCTTTATTAACTCATACTTATGAGGAAACTGGGGCACAGGGCACTTAAGTAACACACCCAAGTTACACAGTTACAGAGCTAGGATTTGACTGTGGGGTCTTGCTAGGTTGCCCAGGGTCGCCTTGAACTCCTGGGGTCAGGTGATTTTCATGCCTCAGTTCCCTGAGTGTTGGGACTATAGCTTAAACTGTGTTCTTAATGACAAAAACATCACTTTTAAAAAAAGATTTTTCATATTTGTTTAGGAAAAAATAATTATTTTCTTCTCTAATATTACCAGGATATTCTGATTTAAACATCTAATGAAGTGATTAGCACAGTGTATATATAGTAAAAGACGTCTGTCTCCACAATTTCATTGTGAACATCGTAAGGATAGGATTTCTATTTTACTCAGTTTTGTAACAACATCTCCCAGTATGATATTTGATGTTCAAATTTTATTGATCAGAATGTGAAAATTGTTCAAATAAAGAGAATACTATCATACATTTGTATAAGAATGTTCTCATATCAGGTATGATAGTGCATACCTCTAATCCCAGTGACTCTGGAAACTAAGGCAGGAAGATCACTGGCAAGTTCAAAGCCAGCCTCAGTTACTTAGTGAGGTCCCAAGAAACTTAGGGAGATCCTGTCTCAAAAAATAAGAAGGCACACTCTCACATTGCTGGTGGGACTGCAAAGCAGTTGGAAAGCAGTATGGAGATTCCCTAGAAAACTTGGAATGGAACCACCATTTGACCCAGTTATCCCACTCCTTGGTTTATACCCAAAGAACTTAAAATCAGCATACTATACTAATGCAGCCACATCAATGTTCATAGCAGAACAATTCACAACAGCCAAACTGTGGAACCAACCTAAATGCCTTACAATCTTCAATAGATAAATGGGTATAGAAACTGTGATATATATATACACACACACACACACACACACACACACACACATGTACATATACATACATACACACACATACATATACACAATGGACTATTATTCAGCATTAAAACAGAATAAAATTATGGTATTTGCAGGTAAATGAATGGAGTTGGAGAATATCATGCTAAGTGAAGTAAGCCAATCCCCAAAAACCAAAGGCCAAGTGTTTTCTTTGATAAGTGGACGCTAATCTATAAGGAAGTGGGTCATGGGATGAATGGAGGAACTTTGTATAGGGAAAAGGAGAGGGAGGGGAAAGGAGGGGGCTTGGGGGAAGGAAAGACGGTAGAATGAGACGGACATCATTACCCTAGGTACATGTATGATTTCACAAGTGGTGTGACTCTACGTTGTGTATAACCAGAGAAGTGAAAAATTGTGATTCATTTGTGTACTATGAATTAAAGTGCTTTCTGCTGTCATGTATAACTAAGTAGAACAAATAAATAAGAAAAAAATTGGGCTGGGGTTATGAGTGATTGCTTAGCATGTGTGAGGCCCTGGGTTCGATCCTCAGCACCACATGAAAATAAATAAATAAAATAAAAGGTATTGTGTCCAACTATAACTAAAAAATAAATATTTTTTAAAAAATTTAAGGCTGGGGTTGTAGCTCAGTGGTGGAGTGCTTGCCTAGCTCATGTGAAGAACTGGGTTTGATCCTCAGCACCACATATATAAAATAAAATAAAGGTATTATGTCCATCCATAACTAAAAATATTTTTTTAATTTAAAAATAAAATAAATAAAAAGGGCTGGGGATGTGGTTCAGGGATTAAACGCCCCTGGGTTCAATCCCTGCTACCATAAAGAAAAAAGAATGTATTTGTGTTTCAATAAAAGAATACTCAACAATAAAGTTAAACAGAATGCACTTTTCAATTGACATTGGAAATGTATATCTAGGTGTTTGTGCTGAATCTGTGAGGGCTGCAGGCTTTCTTTGTCCTATCCCACCTGTCCTGGTGTGGCCTAGGAGGTCAAAATATGGCTGCTGCTGCTTCAGCAGTTTCATCACAGTTCAGACAGGAAGGGCCGCAGTAGAGAGGAGGGAGCAATGAAAGTGGAATCTGTCCTTTTTATTAAGAAAGAAAAATCTTCCTGCAAAATGTCACCAGAAAGCCCACTTCTTTTTTTAGTGTCTGCAATTGAGTTATTTATCTACTTACACCTTCAAGGGGGAAAGTGAATCTGAGAAAGCAAATCTACAGCTTTACTAATCCCTCAAGGGGTTATAAATAGGTGTTAGAAAATAAGCTCATCATCTGCCATGATGAGAGAAATGATTATTCACAAAAATATACATTTCTTGTGTTGATCCAATCACATTATTTTTTTAAAAAAAGATTTATAAATGAGAGGGGAAAACTGAGAAAGTAGCAAGTAGCTCTATCACTCAAAAACAAAGCTAGGGGAGGTGGTGGGAGAGGCTAGAATAAACTCTGTTGAACTAGATTAGAGACATCAGTGTGAACTCATGTTTAATCTTATATGCAGATATGGACCTTGTCGGGAAAAGTATAACGGCAGCCCCACCCCAGAAAAAAAAAAAAACAACATGGCGCCTAAGGAGCTTCTCTTCCTACTTTCCCCTTTTTTCCACTGGCACGAAAAGTTCCCGCAGATGTGAACTCTCCCGCCGGCGCCAATATTTCAAATCTTGCTGGCGGGGAACCTTAGCCCCAATAAGAACTAATTCCGTGGGCTCCAGAACTGATATCTGGAAGAACTTGCCAATAAGCGGGTGGCCTGCCATTTATCTAAGCCCTGCCATCTCTCCTTAGATCTATAGAAGCACACAGCCTTTTGCAATAAAGTGGTTACTCTCCCCGGCGAATTGTCTTGCGTGGAGGCTTCTTTCAGACCTGGTCATACATGGTCTAATATATACACTTAAATTTCCTAGCTCTATATTCTGAGTCCAGAAGCAGTGAGATCACAATAGTAATGAGCACACCAGTGTCCAGATCTTGATTTTTAAATGCCATTCTCTTATATAAGGAAACAGCGCTTCCTTTTATTATACTAATTCTAGGGTTAGGAAAATAACAATGGGCCTGGAATATCTTTTAGTGTCAAGAAGTAATGAATGTTCAAGTGTCAAAATGATCAGACCATGTCAAAGGGACACAGAAACCAACTGACCAAAGGTGGAACAATCTGAGCAATAAAATAAATAACACAACATTGGATAATAACCCAAAGCATAATGTATTCATAAGTCCACATGGATATAAAAAAATAAAGGGAGAAGACCAAGGAATTCTCCTTACAGAAGAATTCCAAATAATATGTACCAAATAATATGTACAGATATTCCCCCTTCCAGGAAGTAAAATCAAATCCCCCCCAATTTGAATGAGTTGTTTTCATAGAATGGAGTATAAAAAGGGAAAATGGTAACTTTGCTATGGAGGGACTTAAATGATGCTATTCTAATCAAGTGATCAGGGTTAATGGGCCAGCAGTAAGTCATGTTGACCTCATGTACCCTGTGATCTGATGCAATGAGGAGGGTGCTTCACTTCTGTGTATTCTCTCCAAAAGTCTCTAGCCTCAATCTGATCATGAGAAACCTTCTACAAAATACTTGATGGGTCAAATAATGGTACAGCAGCAATAGTTACACCTGATCAAACGTTTACATTTTTAGTACCCAAACAATCAGCTCAAAAGGTAGAGCTTAATGCAGTATTACAAGCTTTAGTGATGTTTAAAGATTCTGTATTTAATTTATTTTCCGATAGTCAGTATATAGTTAATGCTATAGTATCCCTTGAAGATGCTGGTAGGATTTCCCCTTCCTCTACTGTTTTCTCTTTGCTTTCCACTATACAAAGTCTAATCTGGGACAGAAAAGATCCATTCTTTATAGGACATATCAGGGCACACACAGGATTGCCTGGAGCCCTTAGTTTGGGCAATGATTTAGCAGATAAAACTACACATGACATACATATTTTCTCTACACTAGAAGAAGCTATAAATTTTCATAAAAGGTTCCATGTCAATGCTAATACTTTACAAAAGCGTTTTTAAATAACTAAGGATCAAGCTAGACAAATAATAAAACAATGTCAAAATTGTGTGACCTTTTTACCACAAGTTAATCTTGGAGTCAATCCTAGAGGATTGATACCTAACCATATTTGGCAGATGGGCATCACACACTTGCCAGAATTTAGAAAATTAAAATATTTGCATGTTACAGTTAATACTTCTTCTGGATTTTTGATGGGCTCCCTTCATGCCGGAGAAAAAACTAAAGATGTTATAGCTCATTGCTTACAAAATTTTGCCACTGTGGGCATTCCAAAACAGTTAAAAACAGATAATGCCCCTGGTTATACTTCTACCTCTTTTAAACAATTTTGCTCAACATTTGGCATTACTCATATAACAGGAATCCCATACAATCCACAGGGACAAGGCATAGTTGAAAGAGCTCATCAAACTATTAAAATGTACTTATTAAAGCAAAAAGAAGGAATTGGGAAGGGGTATATATTCCCCAAAGATAAACTTAAAATAACCCTTTTTACTCTAAACTTTTTAAATTTGGATTCATCAGGACTTAGTGCTGCGGAAAGGCATATGTGTCCAAAAAATGTGCATAAGCCCAAGGTACTTTGGAAGGATATTCTAACAGGACAATGGAAAGGTCCTGACCCAGTAATTGTCTGGAGTTGGGGGTCTGTTTGTGTGTTTCCACAGGGAGAACAGCAGCCAATTTGGATTCCAGAGAGATTAACTAAATCGATTTCTACAGACCAAAAAGAAGATGATTTGGCTCAAATCCATAACAGCTGATATCCAAAACTCCAGTTTGGCTATCCTTACATCTGCAACAGAACCAGGATGCTTTTTTCAATATCTATTTTATTATTGCCCTTTCCCACATCATGAAGTTCTATTTTGTTTTTTGAGCTCATACAGACCTAGGTTAATGTTTTGCTGATCAGTTCTATTTTTTGACTATAGAGTTTTTAAACATTGCAATGGAGATTTCACCTGTAAAAAGTTATAAGGCCTTTACTATTATGTTATGTGTTGTATGTATTATATTATGTGTGCACACTTGTGTTTTGTGTTATATGTTTGAATGTATGTATGTCCATATATCATATATGATGAGCGCTCATGAAAAAATGGATCCAAATATTTTTTTTATTCACGTGATTTAAATGGTTTAATTTAAATTAGGTAAACAACTGTTGAGGATTGTTTTAATATGTGAACAAAAAAGGAGGTTAACAGATCTGTTTGTTTACTTTCACCTTTCCTTTTCATTATATTTAATAATTTTCTTCAAGATAATGTAAATTGTTAAGAAAATTGTTTTCTTTTAGTGCCTTCTGGAATGTTACATAATTTTTTCTTTAGCCATTATTGCCAGAATTCCTATCTTCATTCCAGTGCCAGTGAAGACAATGTAAATTGTTAAGAAAATTGTTTTCTTTTAGTGCCTTCTGGAATGCTACATAATTTTTTCTTTAGCCATTATTGCCAGATTCCTATCTTCATCCCAGTGCCGGTGAAGACAAAGATAAAACCAATCTACAGCTTCTGCAATAGCCATCACTGAACTGCTTGCAGAACTTGCCTGGACTATGTATCACCTGTATGCATTGTGAACTATCTGTTGGTGCAGCGACTTATGGTAGTGTTAGGGTATTTTTGCTGATGATGTCATCGGTGGTACAATTTTTCCAAAAGGAGCCGTCAATTGGCTTGGTGTATCTTCCTCCCTTCTGCTTGTTGCCGCAGTCTTGGCTGGGCACAGAATCACGAGCCACTCAAGAAGGAACAAAACTTTATTTTTGAAAAAGCCGCCAATACTCCGTAGGCGCCGGCAAGCCAAACCCGGTCCTCCCACGCGGGCGTCTGCCGGAACCGCGAGTCCCCCGGAACCGGGGGGCCTGGACCTCCCCCGGAATTTCCTTCTACTATCCTTCCCCAACCAATGGGAACTCTCCATGAGTCCCGTAACATGAGTCCGGTAGCAGGCCAAGGTGAACAGCAGGAGCCCAATTTGCATATGAATGTAAATCTTAACATAATCATATCATCTCAGTGGCTAGCTGGCGTCACTTTACAACCAAAGGTGCCATGCATCATTTATCTGCTTGTGGCTCCTAGCAGCTTGTCATGATCGTTCAGCTAAAATTTGGGGGCCAACAGAGGGAGGCAAAGAACCTCACACCCCCCCCCCCCCCCCCCGCTGGTACAAAGACCTCTCCACAGGTGTGGCTGTATACTGGACCGGTAGTCAGTGATGGGTAAGATCCAATTGCAATGGTACCAACCTAAGACAGGAGGCTGACGCCTTGAGGTCAGCACATCCAATAACGGGTAAGGACCATATGTAGTATTGGACAACCTAAGGCAGGCATGGTCCCTAAGCCACATGCTTGTTGTTTAAACAGAGAGGGGGAGATGTTGAGAGCCACAGCCGAAGGGGCCCCAGCAAACTTCCAGCTGCCAGCAAACTTCCAGCTGCCGGCTGATGATTGGCTCACAGCGGCCCCAGCAACATCTAGCTGATTGGCTCCTCTGTGGTGATGCTCATTGGGCTGTTTCCCTGCCCTTTCAGACCACGGAGCTGCTCATTGGGGGACTTTTTTGGCTCTGCCCACGTGACTCAGCCAATTGGCCTCAAGAGCAGGAGGATTGTGGGAGGTGGAGAGAGGCTTGTGTTGGGGTGAGAAGCTTGTGGGAAGCCGGTGGTGGCAGTTGGGCTCTGAGGGTTTTTCCTGAGGAGCTGTTTTGTTTGGCGTGTGTGGTTCTAAAAATAAAGTTAGTTTCTTTTGACAAGTGGCTCCTGAATTGTGCCCAGCCAGACTTCGGCATTTGACCACTATTCTTTAAATTGTCAAGGTCAGGCAAAGCAAGGAAAGATTAAAAAGCTGTCACAGACATCTTATTAGAAGAGATGGCAATAAAATATGATGTAGTCTCCTCTGTGGGATCCCAGAGCAGAAAAAAGATATCAGTGGAAAAAACAGTGAAATATGAATTAAGCCTGGATTTCAGTTAATAGTAATGTTCCAAAGTTAATCTTTTAGTTTTAGCAAGTTTACCATAATTATGAAGTTTTGACATTAGGAGAGGCTGGCTGAACATAAATGGGTACTCTCTGTATCACTGTAATTTTTTCTGCAAGTCTAAAATGATTCCAAAATCTAAAAATTTATTGAAAAGCAATCACTTAAGCTTATTGGATTCACAGGTGAATTATTTAAAATTTCCAAGAGCAAGGCACACACTTATAATCCCAGTAGCTCGGGAGGCTGAGGTAGGAGGATTGCAAGTTTAAAGCCAGACTCAGCAATTTAGGAAGTCCCTAAGAACTTAAAGAGACTCTGTCTCAGAATAAAAAATAAAAATGATTGGGGATGTGGCTCAGTGATTAAAAACACCCCTGGGTTCAATCTTTGGTACAAAAGCAAAAACTTCCAAGAAATTTAAAATTTGCATTTTATATAATTTCATCTTTAAAAAAAGATGAAAAGGTATAAATTTAATTTATTAGGCATCTATATTTCTGATAAAAACAACACCTGGGTGCGGTGGCTCATCCCAGCAACTTGGGAGGCTAAGGCAGGAGGATCGTGAGTTCAAACCCAGCCTTAGCAACTCAGCGAGACCCTGTCTCTAATAAAATATAAAAAAGAGCTGGTATGTGGCTCAGAGGTTAAGCATCCCTGGGTTCAATCTCTGGTACCAAACCAACAAAAAACAAACACACATTCAAAGGGAAGATAATAGTAGTAGTAGCTAATGAAACAATTTAAATACTATGTTTTTAAAAGTATGATAGCTAAACACTGTTCTCAGTACTTTATGTGAATTAAAATTTCATTGTCACAAACCTATAGGAAATAATCTTATTATTACCATTTTATAATAAGGAAATTGAAATCTAAGTTTAAGCAAACTTATGTTACCAGAGTAAGAAGTGGCAGATTATAGAAGCTAGTTCACATCTATTAGACTAGTTTTAAAATAGAATTTGGTAGGGATGTGGCTCAGTGGGACAGCCTGTGCCCAGGAGTGTGAACAAGACCCTAGATTCAATCCCAACACTACACAGAAAACCCACAAGAATACAGGGGAAAAAAAAGAAAGATTTTTCATTACACATAAGTATATTATAATAAAAGATCCTTTTCTCAGTGTCACAAACACTCCTAGTTGTCCCTCAGTATTCACTCCCCCTTTCTATTTGTTGTCTAGTTTGTGCTCCTCTGAAAGCTGACTCTGAGGTTGAAGACTTGGGTGCAGGAAATTTATTTGGGAGATGATCTCAGAAGGCAGAATAAGAGATGGGGGGAGGAAATACGGAAAGCAGAAAAGCTAATAAAGGTGGCTTTGATAATCTACTCAACCACCTAGGGCACATGGGGCTCATTTCTGCCAGGGACCCTGTGAGGGACTGTATAGAATATGCTTTAGGATTCTGCCACTGATTTTTCTCACCTTCAGTCCCTTCTTACAGGAGAGCATGCAAGCCCAGGCAGGACAAGCACTCCTCCCTGACAGCAAATGCCCTCAGACAGAAACAAGAGGCGACTGTGTACAGCAGCTGGTCTGCAAGTGCCCTTGGGGAGTGCCAAGGGGGTATGGGCAGGCCGCCAACTGAGGTGACTACAGAAACAGAACCCTGAGGTTTGTTTAGTGTGCAAGTGCTTACTGTGTGGACTGAATTGTGTCCCCCTCAAGTTTATATGTTGAAGTCCTGATCCCCAATGTGATAATATTTGGAGACAGGGCCTTGGAGGAGGCAACCAAGGTTAAATGAAGGCCTTAGGATGGGACCCAAATCCAGTAGAACTGGTGTCCTCATAAGAAGAGGAAGAGACAATAGAAATCTTTCTCTCCAAATACAGATGAAAGGTCATGTGAGGACACAGGCAGAAGGCAGCCATCTGCAAACCAGGAAGAGAGCCTCACCAGAAATCAAGTCTGCCAGTACCTTGATCTGAGACTCGTAGCTTCCAGAACGATGAGAAAATATGTTCCTATTGTTTGAAACTCTCAGTCTGTGGTATTTTGTTATGGTAGGCTGAGCATAGCAATACACTTACTTTCTCAGACTTCCTTGTAGCTGCTGGTGAACAATAAATAAGATGTGGTTATGGCCAATGGAAGTCTTTGGGTAGAAACTGTGAGAAAGCCTTTATGAAAAGACCAGACATGCTCAGATAGCATGCTCCTTCAAGCCCCCTCCATTGTCCTAAAGAAGCATCATCTGTCTTGGGATCACAGGGACAGGCAGAAGACCAGCATCCTAGTGATAAGAGAAAACAGCAAGGAAGAATAGAAGCAGCCTGGGTGTCTGATGGTAGCACTGGAATGTGCTAGAGATCAGTAGATGGCACATAGCTGGACCAACTGTCTTGGCGTTCTTGTTCTGTGAGCTAAAAAAAATGTACATGTAAAGGTTTGGGTAGTTGGAGTCTGTTAGTTACAAATTTCCAGATGATATTCTCCCAGATGATAAACACAAATAAATTAAGGAAAAACAAGAAGTTATAAAATATGTGAAGCATTAATATAAATTGAAGCATAGGCTTAACTCTGTCCTGCCTCCCCTTAAAGAGGGAATATGGAAGTTAAGTTTTTAAAAACATATGTTGTGTGTTAAATACTAAAGGTGATAAATGGAATCAAATATAAGTAAAAGTCACATGAAATTTTTTTTTCTTTTGGTACTGGGGATTGAACTCACGGGCACTCAATCACTGAGCCCTATTTTTCTCAATCTCCAGCCCTATTTTGTATTTTATTTAGAGACAGGGTCTCACTGAATTGCTTAGCTCCTTGCTTTATTAAGGCTGGCTTTGAACTCAGGTTCCTCCTGCCTCAGTCTCCTGCGCCACTGGGATTACAAGGGTACACCACTGCACCTGGCTCACATGAATTTTAAAAGAACCTAAAACTTAAAACAAACAAACAAAAAAACCTTTCCCTTTGAAGTTTATAATTTAGAATTGTGTCATCAAAGTTTTGAGGATGAATATCTGAATTCTCTACTCATACGTCTTTCTCAGTGAAAAAGTTTATGATGCATTGACAGGAGAGGCTGAAGACTTGACTTGAGCTTCAGGACTTCTCACTTACATGGGCCCATTCAAGGCTCTTTGAGAGACCCCAGCAATTTTTTTTGGTACTGGGGATTGAACTCGGGGCACTTGGCCACTGAGCCACATCCCCAGCCCTATTTTGAATTTTATTTAGAGACAGGGTCTCACGGAGTTGTTTAGCTCCTCACTTTTGCTGAGGCTGGCTTTGAACTCGAGATTCTCCTGCCTCAGCCTCCCAAGCTGGGATTACAGGTGTGTGCAACTGTGCCTGCCGAGATATGTATATATATATTTTATCTATATATTTTAAAGTGCAAAATAAGATATTTTAACTGCAATAAGTTAAGACTATTGTCTCTTTCTACTTTAAATCCTCTCTGTCACACTTCCCCGTGTGACCTGGCGTTAGAGTTGCCAAAGACATTTTTGGGATTTGACTAAGAGGAAGTTCAACTGGGAATATACTTGGTATTAGTTGGGTAAGATTTTACATGTACTTTGCAATCATTTCTGTGCAAAAATCATTACTGGCCCTCCCAGTGAAGGAGTGGTTTTCAGGAACATTCCTAACACATGTAGCGTCAATGCACTTGACAGGGGCACAGGAAGGCACAAGTCAAATCTCTCACATGTTATAAATGAAGGATTCCAAACTAATAAGCACCTAATTAAAAACAAAGCTAGGCATGGTGGCACACACCTGAATCCCTGCTACTTTGGAGGCTGAGGCAGGAAAATTCTGAGTCCAAGGCCAAGCTGGGCGACTTAATGAGAATCTGTCTCAAAATAAAAATTTTAAAAGAGTTGGGAATGTGACTCAGTGGTGGAGTACCCCTGTATTCAATCCCCAGTATTTCACACACACACACAAATACAAGACCTTCCTGTCAGAAATACACTCATAATGCACTACACATAATTTAAAGTGCACCATAGCAAAATTCAACTCAAAGTGGATCAAAGACCTAGGCATTATACCAGAGACCCTGCACCTACTAGAAGAAAAAGTAGCCCAAATCTCTTATCATGTCAGCGTAGGAACCGAATTCCTCAACAAGATTCCTAAAGTGCAAGAAGTAAAATCAAGAATCAATACATGGGATAGGATCAAACTAAAAAGCTTCTTCACAGCAAGAGAAACAATCAACACTATGAGTAGAGAGCCTATAGAATGGGAGAAAATTTTTGCCACCTTCACCTCAGGTAGAGCATTAATCTCCAGAATATATAAAGAACTCAAAAAACTTAAATACAAATAAGCCAATCAGTAAATGGATTAAGGAACTGAACAGACACTTCACAGAAGAAATATGATCAGTCAACAAATATATAAAAAATGTTCAACATCATTAGCAATTAGAAGAATGCAAATTAAAATTACACTGAAATTTCATCTCACTCCAGTCAGAATGGCAATTATCAAGAATTCAAGTGATAATAAATACTGGTGAGAATATGGGGGGAAAGGTTCACTCACACATTGCTGGTGGGACTGCAAATTGGTGGTGCTGGAAAGCAATATGGAGATTCCTCAGAAAACTTGGAATGGAACTACCATTTGACCCAGTTATCCCATTCCTTGGCATATACCCAAAGGACATAAAATCAGCATACTATAGTGACACAAACCCATCAGTGTTCACAGCAGGTCAATTTACAATAGCTAAGCTATGGATCCAACCCAAGTGCTCTTCAACAGATGAATGGATAAAGAAAATGTGAGATATACACACACACACACACACACACACACACACACACAATGGAATATTATATTACTTGGCCATAAATAAGAATGAATTTATAGCATTTGCCAGTAAATGGATGGAACTGGAGATTATCGTGCTAAGTGAAATAAGCCAATCCCCCCCAAAATAAATGCTGAATGTTCTCTCTGACAAGTGGATGCTGATTCAAAACAGGTGGGGAAGGGGAGTAGAAATTCACCAGATTGGACAGGGGGAAGTTGGGGGGGGGGAGTGAGGGAGGATGGGAATGGGAAGAACAGTCAAATGAATCAGACATAACTTTCCTAAGTTCACATATGAATACATGATCAGTGTAACTCCATATCATGTATAACCACAAGAATGGGAAGGTATACTCCATGTATGAATGATATGTCAAAATGCACTCTACTGTCATGTATAACTAAAAAGAACAAATAAAAATATGTAAAAAATAAAGTGCACCATAGTTCTTTAACTTATTGACTTAAATGTATTTGAAAATTCTATCCAAAGATTGATAATGTGAAAAAATAAATAAGGGCTGGGGGTGTATATGGTGTCTCTCAGTGATAGAGCATTTGCTTTACCTATGTGAGGCCCTGAGTTCAATCCCCAGCACCAAAGAGATAAAGAAAAAGAAAAAGAGAGAACAAAAAAAGGAAAGAAAGAAAAAGAAAGGTTTCTGTTTCTAGTAATAGTAGTTGAGGTTATCTGGATTGATCCCCCACTACCAGTATGGTTGCCAGATTTAGTAAACAAAAATACCAGAATGCCCAAACAAAGAAAAACTAAACTGAATTTCATGAAAATAAAAACATTTTATGCCATAAAAGAAAACAAAGAGTAGAAAGGCAATCCAGAGAATGGTAGAAAACTTTTGCAAATAGATACGTAATGGGGGATAAAACTACAATATATAAAGAACTCCTAAAACCCACACAACAACAAAAAACAACTCAAAAATGGGCAAAGGGCTTCAGTAGACATTACTCCACAGAAGATATACAAATGGCCAATAAGCATACTCAAAATGTTTAGCATTATTAATCATTAGTGAAATGCAAATCAAACTATAATGAGTATCACCTTGTACCCATTAGGATGACTAATATTTATATATATGCATATATATGTGTGTATACACACACACACACACACAAAATAAGTGTCGATAAGGAGAAATAGGTGTTGTGGGGCCAGGATTGTGGCTCAGTGGTAGAGCGCTTGTCTAGCATGCGTGAGGCACTGGGTTCGATCCCTGTCGCCACAAAAAATAAAATAAAGGTATTGTGTCCATCTATAACTAAACAAATAATAGGGAAAAAAAAGAAATAGGTGTTGTGGAGAAATTGTAACCCTTGTGCACTAATGAACAGAACGTGGAGGGTACAGCCACAGTAGAAAACAGTATGTCGGTTTCTCAAAAAATGAATAACAAAATTACCATATGATCAAGCAACTGTACTTCTTATATATTCAAAAAAATTGAAAGCAGGGTTTCAAAGAGATATTTGGACCCCCATGTTCACGACAGCATTTTTCACAATAGGGAAAAAAGATGGAAGCAACGCAGATGTCCATTGTTGTATAAATGGATAAACCAAATGTGGTATATACTTACAGTGGAATATTATGCAGTCTTAAAGAGAAAGGAAATTCTGAGCTAAAGTACAACATGGATGAAACTTGAGGACATTGTGCTACATAAAATAAGTCAGTCACAAAAAGACAATGCTGCACCACACATTACATATGTACTTACACGTAGAGACAGAAAGTAGATGGGGTTCAGTGGAGAGGAGAATGGGGAGTTATTCAATGGGTGCAAAGTTTAGTTTTACAAGATAAAAATAATTATGGAGATAGATGTGGTGATGGATGTACACCATTTTGAACATTTAGTACACTTAAAAATGGTTAAGAAGCTGGGTGTGGTAGTGCACACTTGTAATTCCAGTGACTTTGGAGGCTTGAGACAGGAGGATTGCAAGTTCAAGGCCAGCCTCAGCAATTTAGGGAAGTCCAAACCCTTTTAAAGAGACTGTGTTTCAAAACAAAAAATAAAAAGGTCTGGAGACATAGCTCAGTGGTAAAATGCCCCTGAGTTCAATCCCCAGATTGAAAAAAGACTAAGAAGGCTGGGCATCAAGGGCAACATCATTTTTCTTTTTTTTTTTTTTTTTGTGGTGCTGGGGATTGAATTCATGGCCTTGTGCATGCAAGCGAGAGGCAAGCACTCTACCAACTGAACTATACCCCCAACCCCTAAGGGCAACATCATTCTAAATGGAGAATAATTGAAAGCATTCCCTCTAAAAACTGGAACAAGACAGGGGTGTCCTCTTTCACCATCTCTATTCGATAAGTCCTTGAAACTCTAGCCAGAGCAATCAGAGAGATGAAAGAAATTAAAGGGATATGTATAGGAAAAGAAGAACTCAAACTATCACTATTTGCTGATGACAAGATTTTATATTTAGAAGATCCAAAAAACTCCACCAGAAAACTTCTAGAACTAATAAATGAATTCAGCAAAGTAGCAAAGAATTCAGCAAAATATTTTATAAAATTAATACCCATATATCAAATGCAGTTCTATACATAAGTGATGAATCTGCTGCAAGAGAAATTAGGAAAACTACCCATTCACAATAGCCTCAAAAAAAGAAATGGAAAAAAAAAAAACCCACCTCGGAATCAATGTAACAAAATAGGTAAAAGACCTCTACAACGACAGGACACTAAAGAAAGAAATTGAAGAAGACCCCAGAAAATGGAAAGATCTTCCATGCTCTTGGATAGGTAGAATTAATAAAGTAAAACTGTCCATACTATCAAAACTGCTATACAGATTTAATGCCATTCCTTTTAAAATCCCAATGACATTCTTCATAGAAATATGAAAAGCAATCATGAAATTCATTTGGAAAAATAAGAGACCCAGAATAGCTAAAGCAATCCTCAGCAAGAAGAGTGAAGCAAAAGACATCACAACACCAGAACTTAAACTATAAACTACGGAGCAATAGTAACAAAAATGGCATGAAATTGGTACCAAAATAGACATGTAGACCAATGGTACAGAATAGAAGATACAGAGACAAACCCACATAAGTACACTTATCTCACACCAGAGATACAAAGGAACCAAAAGCATACATTGGAAAAAAGACAGCCTCTTTAACAAATGGTGCTGAGAAAACTGGAAATCAATATGTAGCAGAATGAAATTGAACTTCTATTTCTCACCCTGCACAAAAATCAACTCAAAGTGGATCAAAGACTTAGACACTTGAACAGAGACTCTGTGCCTAATAGAATAAATAGGCCCAAATCTTCATCATGGCTTAGGAGCTGACTTCCTGAACAAGACTCCTAAAGTGCAAGAAGTAAAATCAAGAATCAATAAATGGGATGGATTCAAACTAAAAAGCTTCTTCTCAGCAAAGGAAATAATCAATGACGTGAAGAGAGAGCCTACAAAATGGGAAAAAATCTTTACCACACCTCAGACAGAGCACTAATCTCCAGGATATATAAAGAAATCAAAATACTTAACACCAAAAACACAAATAACCCAATCAATAAGTGGGCTAAGGAACTGAACAGAGGCTTCACAGAAGAAGAAATAAAATTGATCAATGAATTTATGAAAAAATGTTCATCATCCATAGAAATTAGAAAAATGCAAATCAAAACTATTCTAAAATTTCATCTCACTTCAGTCAGAATGGAAGTGTCAAGAATATGAGTGACAATAAATATTGGTGAGGATATGGGGGGAAAGGTACACTCATACATTGCTGGTGAGGCTGCAAATGGTGCAACTACTATGGGAAGCAGAATGGAGATTCCTCAGAAAACTGGAGATGGATTCACCAGTTGACCCAGCTATCCCACTCCTCAGTTTATACCCAAAGGACTTAAAATCAGCATACTACAGTGATGCAATCACATCAATGTTTGCAGCATCTCAATTCATAAAAGCTAAATTGTGGAGCCAACCTAGATACCCTTCAGTAGAAGAATGGATAAAGAAAATGTGGTACATATACATAATAGAATATTACTCAGCATTAAAAGAGAATCCAATTATGGCATTTGCAGGTAAATGTAGAGAACTAAATAATATCATGCTGGGCTAGGGATGTGGCTCAAGCGGTAGCGCGCTCGCCTGGCATGCGTGCAGCCGGGGTTTGATCCTCAGCACCACATACAAACAAAGATGTTGTGTCCGCTGAAAACTGAAAAATAAATATTAAAAAATTAAAATCTCTCTCTCTTTAAAAAAAATAAAAAATAATATCATGCTAAGTGAAATAAGCCATTCCCCAAAAAAACAAAAGCCGAATGTTTTCTCTGAGAAGCAGATGCTGATTCATATTGGGGTAGGGTGAAAGGGAAGAATGAAGGGACTTTGGTTTGTGTAGAAGGGAGTGAGAGGAGGGACGGGGTGTGGTGATGGGAGGGACTGTAGAATGAGACAGTGTGACACTATTACACTTCTGGAGTGACTCTGCACCGTGTACAGCCAGAGGGATGAGAAGTTGGGCTCCATTTGTGTACAATATGTCAAAATGCATTCCACTGTAAAATAAATAAACAAATTAATTAAAAAAAAAAGAAGGCACATGCCTGTAGTTATGGGAGGCTGAAGCAGGAGGATCACAAGTTCAAGGACAGCCTGGGAAACTTAAGATCCTGTCTCAAAATAAAATAAAAAGGGCTGGGGAATATATGCTTGCCTAGAGGACATGAGGCCCTGGATTCGATCCCAAATACTGCATAAAAAAAAAGGTTAAGCTGGTAAATTTGATGTTTCAAGTATTTTACCATGAAAAAAATTGGAAAAAATACAGGTTGTAGAATTAATTTTAAATTTCAGATATGCTAAAAATGATTCATTGTTTATCTGAAATTCACATTTAACTGGTGTCTTGTATTTTATCTGGCAACCTTAACCCTTGCCACTAAAAAACAACTAAAAATTCTGGACAGACACATACCAATAGAAATATGTATAAATATATAGACACACATCCACATGTAAGATCTAGAATGCATCAAAGAGGTGACAAGATACAAAGGAATTATTAGGTACGGTGGTTTTATGCTGTGTCAATGAAAAGTGTAATTAGTTAATACACGCGCAGATAGGAAAACATTACAGATTCAGACATCTGAGAAGCAAGAGATTTCTCAGACTCAAAGACACACAGAGAGCTGTACTTCAGTTCTACTTCATTTATGAGTCAAAATAAACACAAAATACAAAATCTTATTACCTCTGATCTCATAGGGATATTTTCCTTTCCCATGAGCAAAAAATGTTTTCTTAATTGATCTGAACTCACATGTAGGTAAACTTTCAAATAAATAAAAAATATAGCAAATAATAATCTGCCATCGGGGCTGGGGATGTGGCTCAAGCAGTAGCGTGCTTGCCTGGCATGCGTGCGGCCCGGGGTTCGATCCTCAGCACCACATACCAACAAAGATGTTGTGTCCGCCGAAAACTAAAAAATAAATAAATAAATATTAAAAAACTCTCTCTCTCTCTCTCTCTCTCTCTCTCTCTCTCTCTCCCTCCCTCCATCTCTCTCGCTCTTTAAAAAAAATAATCTGCCATCTTTTAGCTGTCAGAAGATTAAACCCTCATCATGCTCATATCAATAACCAAATGTTCAAACCATAAAATCAGGTCCCTGATTATTGTTATCACCAAATGGAAACAGCTTATCAACTGTGTGTCAGACAGAATTAGAACCGAATTTGGCCAAGAACTGGAAACAAAAATTCAAGATATGAATAAAGGAGATGAAAACTAAGTAAATTTATATTTCCACATGGAATTCATACCAGGGTCAAACTAAAACAAAGTTTTCTGAACTGAAATATTTCATAAGGTACACTCAAGGGATATATATATATATATATATATATATATATATATATATATATATATATAAAATATATATTGGTGATTAAATGAAGGCTTTTCATATGCTAAGCAAGCACTCTGCCACTGACCAGGAAGCTACATTTCTTGACTAAGGGTAATGCTTTTTATAACATCCTCTTTTCTTTTTTGGTGGTGCTAGGGATTGAACCTAGGGCCTATGCATGCTAAGCAAGTGCTCTACCACTGAGCCACACCTGAGCCCTGGTAATGATCTCTAATTGGCTCTGGTAGAAATGTCCATTCGGGCATCTTAATGGAACATCCATAATAATCAACGTATAATATTCAAAAAGTCAAAAATATGGATTTTATACAAACAATAGAATAACTCATGACAAAAAGTATCAACTTCTTAAGGCCGGGCACAGTGGTGCATGCCTGTAATTCTAGCGACTCAGGAGATGGAGGCAGGAGGACCTCAAGTTCAAAGCCAGCCTCAGAAACTTAGTGAGGTTCTAAGCAATTTAGCGAGAACTCGTCTCAAAATAGAAAACAAGCAAACAAACAAAATGAACTGGGGATGTGGTTCAGTGGTTAAACACCTCTGGGTTCAATCCCCAATACAAAAAAAAAAAAAAAAAGATTGCTAGGTTAGATATAAAACTGGTAAAATGAGTTTTGGGGTAAAAGAACTGTAACTTTAAGGTATATCTTTTCTTCTTTTTGTGGTGTTGGGGATCAAATCCAGAACCTTGTGAATGCTGGAGAATATCTTTTCTGGAGAATATCTTTTCTATTGGCTAGAAATCAGAGTTGGCTCTCCAGGTGGTAAACAGGAAAGTCAAACACAAGTACATTCTTTTAAAGAAGTCAATAATTCTTGGTAAATAATGCTTTAGTAAGACATTGAAAAGATAGACTATAATTTATTTTATTTTCATGGTTGTTTTCCTTTGTCTTTAGATACACATATGATCAATCTGAGAACTCGAACACTGCAGATTCGAGTCCTGTCTCTACAACTCTCTTCTATTTGGTACTCTGCTCCGAGAACTCCAGCTGCTTTGTCTTTGCAGTATCCTAGTTCCACTTTTCTTTCTTTCTCTCTCTTTCTCTTTCTGGTACTTGGAATTGAACCCAGGGATGCTTTAATACTGAGCTACATCCCCAGCTCTTTTTATTTTATTTTTTTATTTTATGACAGATTCTCACAAAGTTGCTCAGGCAGGCCTCAAACTTGGGATACTCCTACATCATCATATGCCACCACACCCTGCCATTCTCTCTCTTTTAATGCAGGGAGATGTTGGGGTTATACTGGGGTCCCCCTGCCTACATCCTAGTAACTGTTTTCAGGCAGCACGCTGGGCCAATTCACTTGTAGGGCTCTGTTTGTTTTCATTAATCAGAGCTCACTGTATTCAGTGGGTTGAAGTCTAATATATTGGGATCCATTGCTTCACCTATTTAGTGATTTAGCTACTAAATCCATTTCCTACTACTCATTTTACTTCTTATTTCGCTTTCTTTCTTTCTTGCCTCATTTCATTGGTTAGACCTTTCAGTACAACATTGAACAGAAAGGATGAGAGTAGGTGTGGGAAGCTGTTCTTGCACGTGATTGGGCCACCTCCCTGACTGGGTGTGAGACTCTCAGACCAGCTGTGTCAGAGCTTTCCTCACCCTTTCCAGGTGCGAGGGCTTGTCCGTGTGGGCTTGTCCGTGTGGGGGTGTGACTGACCATTGACCTGGAAACCAATCACTAACCCTGACCTTGGAATACTGTCCCCCTCGACCTTCATTGGATGGAATTTTCCCCTGAATTTTTTGTTCCCCAATAAAAGCCCACTCTCTGGCGTGCTTCTTCCTCTCTCCTGCTGGTCTCTTGTGTAAACCTCGCTACTGCCAGGTGGCTGGAGGCAGGAGCCAGGAGAAGCCGTCTCTTAGCTGAGCAAGAAAAAGGTAAATTGAGTTTTATGTGTCTTTATTTTGATCTCACTAGTTAACTTCTATGTTTGGAACCTCTAGTATGAAGCTAGCGTGCTGGTCGCGTGGCAGAAGTAGGTATCTTTGTTTTCTTCCTGATTGTACTGGTTTTCGATCTTTCAGTATTAACCATGATGTTACATGTAGGCTTTCTATAAATGCTTATTCTTAATTTGCTGAAAGTTTATTAAGGATGGATGTTGGGTTAGGTGCAGTGGTACACACCTGTAATTGTAGCAACTGGGGAAGCTGAGGCAGGAGGATTGCAAATTTGAGGCCAATTTCAGCAAATCAGCAAGACCCTATCTCAAAATAAAAGCTAAAAAGGAAATGGGGATGTAGCTCAGTGGTAAAGTAGCCCTGGGTTCAATCTTTAGTCCAAAAAAAATAAATTAGATTTTGTTGGTGTTTTGGGGCATTAAGAAGATAACATATTCAGCATGTCTGTAACTCCAGGGACTCAGGAGGTTGTAGCAAGGGGACTGCAAGTTCAAAACCAGTCTCAGCAACTTAGTGACACTCTGTCTTGAAATTTAAAACAAGAGGGGCTGGGGATGGATCACAGAGGTAGAGTACCTCTGGATTCAGTCCTCAGTATAATTTATGGGCATAAAGTTGTTCATAATATTCCTTTATTGTCTTTTTTTTTCGTGTTGAAAATTGAACCCAGGGCTTCAAATATCTTTTAATATATATAACATATAGTTATGACTCCTATGTCTATTAATATAAAGAATTACATTGATTGGCCTAGAGTGAGTTAGAGAGTATTCTGTTCTCTTCAACTCTCTGGAAGACTGTGAGGAATTTGTATTTATTTTTCTCTCTTAAATGTATGGTAGAATTCAATAGTAAAGCCATTCAGTACTAGTGTTGTCTGTGGAGTTCTGTGGAGTTTGTAAATTCTTGAAGTTATGTGACTATTGACACTTTGTTTTGGCTGTACTGGGGATTGAACCCAGGGGTGCTCTACCACTGAACTACATCTCCAGTCCTTTTTGAGACAGAGTCTAAATAGCAGAGGCTGGCCTCCAACTTGTGATCCTCTTGCTTCAGCCTCCCAAGTAGCTGGGATTACAGGCATGCCCCACCCCACCTGACTTGCTTCATGTATTTTAAAGCTGTTGTTTGGAATATAAACATGCAGGGTTGCTATGGTCTCTTATTGAACTGGCCCTCTGAGCTTTATGAAATGATCCACTTTTCACTGATAGTAAATTTTGCTCTGAAATCTATTTTGTTTGATGTTCATACAGCCTCTCCAGTTTTTTTTTTTTTTTTTTTTTTTGTGTGTGTGTGTGGTCCTGGGAATCAGACCCAGGACATTGCACCTGCTAGGCAAGTGTTCTACCACTGAGCTAAGCCCCAGCCCTTTGGTTTTCTGAGCACTACAATGGTCTATCTTTTTTCATGTTTATACTCAACATATTTGTGTCTATATTTCAAGTAGTTTTCTTGTAAGGAGCATAGAGTTGGGTCTGGTTTTAAAACTCATTCTCATGTTTTAGGGGGTGTCTGGATAATTTTTGTTGAGTGTAACTACTGATAAGGTTGCTTTTAAAATGTACCACCTTTCTTTTGTTTTCAGTTTGTTCTAGCTCTTCTTTGTACCATTATTTCTTCTGTCTTCTTTTAAATTGAGAATTTTTCATGATTCAATTAAATCTTTTTTGCTGGTTTATTAGTTTTTTCCTTCTTGTGATTTCTTTAGGGTTTATCATCTACATCACATCTTTAACTTATTATAGATTAAGTCATCTGTGCCACATCTTATTACATACTACATTCAAATAACTTTTTCTTCTTTCTTTTTTTTAAATATTTATTTTTTAGTTTTAGATGGACAGAATATCTTTATTTTACATTTACGTGGTGCTGAGGATCAAACCCAGTGCCTTGTGCATGCTAAGCAAGCACTCTACCACTGAGCCACAACCCAGGCCTCTCTTTCTTTTCTTTTCTTTTTTGATTTTTTTGTTTGTTTGTTTGTTTGTGTGTGTATGCTAGGGATAGAATCCAGGGCCTTATGGATCCTAGACAAGTGCTCTTCCACCGAAAAAATCCCCCAGTTCAAGTACTTTATCTCTTCATGTAAAGGGTAAGAATCTTATAACAGTTAAGATTCCATTTCTCCTTTCTTGTTTTTTTTTCCTATTGAATTTACTTTACTATTGAATTCTACCATACATTTATTTATAAACTTATCTATAAATCTTATTTCTAAACATATCCTAAACCCTATGATGAACTTAAGTACTTTTTCCTTTAAGAGGCAATTATTTTTAGAAAAAAGAATTTGCTTTTTATTTCTTTCTGTAGACCAGTTTTCTGTCTGATATCTTCTTTGTCTCTGAAGGACTTCCTTTAACACTTCTTGTAGTAAACGCTTCTTGGGAATGATTCCTTCAGCTTTTGTAAAAATGTCCTTATTTCACCTTCACTTTTGAAAGGTATTTTTGCTGAGTACAGAACTCAAGGTTTTTTGTTTTTGTTTTCCTATATTTCGAAGGTGTTACTCCATTTTTTCATACCTGCATTATATCTGCGGAGAAACATGCTGTCACGCTTATTTTTGTTTCTCTATATGTAATAAATATATTTTCTCCTGCTCTTAATATTTTCTGTTAATCCTTGGCTTGAGCAATTTTTGAGTACTGTGTGTTTTGCGATAGTTTTCTTCATGTTCCTCGTGCTTGGGTCAATGGGGCCTGGGGGATACAGTTTCTATGAAATTTGGAAAATTTCCAGTCATTATTTCTTTAAACTTTTTCCCTACTCTCCTTCTCATTTGAGAACTCCAATTATGTACATACTGGACCACTAGAAGTTGTCCAACAGTTTGATGCTGTTACTTTCTTCAGTCTTTTCCTCTTCACACTTCACTTTTAAATAGTTTCTATGATTTGTCTTCAAGTTAATTAATCTTTTTTTCTACAACATCTAATCAGTTATTAATCCTTTAATCCTATCCAGTGTGTTTTTTCACCCACACACTGGAGTTTGCACTAACAGAAGTTTGACACAGGTTCCCCCCCACTTTTTAATTGGTGCTAGTGTTCAACCCCAAGGCCCCTCACCTGCTAGGAAACAGCTCTATTACAACAACCCCAGGTCTGTCTTGGTTTTTAAATTTTCAATGCTGAGGTATTTCTCTACTTCCTTGAACACACAGAATATACTTACAAAATGCCATAAATATCCTTGCAAATTAATTGTATCACATGTCATTTCCATGTGTGTTTCTATTGATTTTTCTCTTTCTGGGTTACATTTTTCTGCTTCTTTGTATGCCAATTTTCAATTGAATGTGACATTGAATTTCGCTTTGTCAGATGCTAGATGTTTTTGTAGTCTTTTATTCTTGAACTTTGGTCCTGAAAACCAGGTAAGTTATTAAGTTTGTTCCCTTCCCTTTATTTTATTTTTTGTGGTAGTGGTTATAGAACCCAGGAATGCTTTACCCCAGAGTTACAACCCCCACTCTGTCTGCTTTTCAAATTGTGAGACAGGGTCTTGCTAAGTTGCTGAGGCTGGCCTTAAACTTGCAATCCTCCTGACTTAGTCTCCTGAGTTGCTGGGATTATAGGCACACACAACCCATGGGGATTTTCTTCCTCTTAAAGGTTGCACTTAGGCTTTGTTAGGTGAGATCAAACCAACTTTTTAACTGAGGGCTAATTTTGTTCTACTACTAATACAATCCGCTTTTAAGTATTATGTCTGATGCTATATAAAGTATGAGGCCTTTCCATGTGGCTGGTAGGAACACACACTATTCCTCACCCTTTATGAGATGTGGATATATTCCTTTCTGGTGTTTACTTCCCCTACCTGTGTTGTTACTTCACATACATGTGCTGAACAATACTCAGCAGAAAATGGGGAAAAAGTATTGAGTATCTTCCACTGTCTCCTCTCTGGTACTCTGCCTTGAAATATTTATGTGCGTTGGCATTTCCAGATTCCTTTTTTTTTTTTTTTTTGCACTAGGGATTGAACCCAGGGGTGCTTAGCCACATCCCCAGCCCTTTTTATATTTTACTTAGAGATAAGGTCTCACTGAGTTGCTTTGGGCCTTGCTAAATTGCTGAGGCTACCTTTGAATTCATGATCCTCCTGAGCTGCTGGGATTACAGTCGTGCACCATTTTGCTGGGCTCCATCTCCATCTTAACTTGGGGACATTGCTGGGTTCCATCTGGTTGCCTCTCTCCCACCACACTAAGACCTGAGAAAAAAATCTCTCCAGACAGTAAGTTGAACCAATAGCATGGCTTGCCTTATATGCTTCCCAACTTTGAGACATCATTGTCCCAAAATGTTCCCTGTCCAAAGCCTGCAATTGATTATATCATATATCTCCCCTAGATTTTTTATTATTTATGCTGGGAGGGTAAATTTAGATCCTTTTACTCATTCTCAACTAGAAGTTTACTTTTTTTTAACCATTATGATTATGAGCCTGTTGGGGGATGGAGCGATAAACTTCTCTATGAATCTAATGAAAGATATTTACTATATTTTCCTTAAAAAGGAATGTTCCCGCAAATCTTTAATATAATTTCAGGTAGGTTCATTAGCTCCTATATTCAGTATGGAAGGTCTATGGAACAGATAGAACTCTTGGTTTATTTTTTCTTTTGAATATTCTTTTTTTTTAAATTTAATTTTATTTTTTTATTGGTTGTTCACAACATTACAAAGCTCTTGACATATCATATTTCATACATTAGATTCAAGTGGGTTATGAACTCCCAATTTTTACCCCAAATGCAGATTGCAGAATCACGTTGGTTACACATCCACATTTTTACATAATGCCATATTAGTGACTGTTGTATTCTGCTACCTTTCCTATCCCCTACTATCCCCCCTCCCCTCCCCTCCCATCTTCTCTCTCTACCCCATCTACTGTAATTCATTTCTCTCCTTGTTTATTTTCCCATTCCCCTCACAACCTCTTATATGTAATTTTGTATAGCAATGAGGGTCTCCCTTCATTTCCATGCAATTTCCCTTTTCTCTCCCTTTCCCTCCCAACTCATGTCTCTGTTTTTTTTTTTTATTGGTTGTTCACAACATTACAAAGCTCTTGACATATCATACTTCATACATTAGATTGAAGTGGGTTATGAACCCCCAATTTTACCCCAAATGCAGATTGCAGAATCACGTCGGTTACACATCCACAATTTTACATAATGCCCTATTAGTAATTGTTGTATTCTGCTACCTTTCCTATCCCCTACTATCCCCCCTCCCCTCCCCTCCCTTCTTCTCTCCCTACCCCATCTACTGTAATTCATTTCTCTCCTTGTTTATTTTCCCATTCCCCTCACAACCTCTTATATGTAATTTTGTATAGCTATGAGGGTCTCCCTTCATTTCCATGCAATTTTCCTCTTCTCTCCCTTTCCCTCCCATCTCATGTCACTGATTAATGTTACTCTTTTCTTCCTACTCTTCCTCCCTGCTCTGTTCATATTTGCTCTCATTATATCAAAGAAGACATTTGGTATTTGTTTTTTAGGGATTGGCTAGCTTCACTAAGCATAATCTGCTCTAGTGCCGTCCATTTCCCTGCAAATTCTATGATTTTGTCATTTTTTATTGCTGCATAGTACTCCATTGTGTATAGATGCCACATTTTTTTTATCATGTCTCTGTTTAATGTTAATCTTTTCTTCCTGCTCTTCCTCCCTGCTCTATTCTTAGTTGCTCTCATTATATCAAAGAAGACATTTGGTATTTGTTTTTTAGGGATTGGCTAGCATCACTAAGCATAATCTGCTCTAGTGCCATCCATTTCCCTGCAAATTCCATGATTTTTTCATTTTTTAGTGCTGCGTAATACTCCATGGTGTATAAATGCCACGTTTTTTTTTTTTTTTTTTATCCATTCATCTATTGAAGGGCATCTGGGTTGGTTCCACAGTCTAGCTATTGTGAATTGTGCTGCTATGAACATCGATGTGGCAGTATCCCTGTAGTATGCTCTTTTAAGGTCTTCAGGGAATAGTCCGAGAAGGGCAATAGCTGGGTCAAATGGTGGTTCCATTCCCAGCTTTCCCAGGAATCTCCATACTGCTTTCCAAATTGGCCGCACCAATTTGCAGTCCCACCAGGAATGTACAAGTGTACCCTTTTCCCCACATCCTCGCCAGCACTTGTTGTTGTTTGACTTCGTAATGGCTGCCAATCTTACTGGAGTGAGATGGTATCTTAGGGTGGTTTTGATTTTCATTTCTCTGACTGCTAGAGATGGTGAGCATTTTTCCATGTACTTGTTGATTGATTGTATGTCCTCCTCTGAGAAGTGTCTGTTCAGGTCCTTGGCCCATTTGTTTATTGGGTTATTTGTTTTCTTATTGTTTAATTTTTTGAGTTCTTTGTATACTCTGGAAATTAGGGCTCTATCTGAAATGTGAGGAGTAAAAATTTGTTCCCATGATGTAGGCTCCCTATTTACCTCTCTTATTGTTTCTCTTGCTGAGAAAAAAACTTTTTAGTTTAAGTAAGTCCCATTTGTTGATTCTTGTTATTAACTCTTGAGCTATGGGTGTCCTATTAAGGAATTTGGAGCCCAACCCCACAATATGTAGATCGGAGCCAACTTTTTCTTCTACCAGACGCAGAGTCTCTGATTTGAAATCTAGCTCCTTGATCCATTTTGAGTTAACTTTTGTGCATGGCGAGAGGAGGGGATTCAGTTTCATTTTGTTGCATATGGATTTCCAGTTTTCACAACACCATTTGTTGAAGATGCTATCCTTCCTCCATTGCATGCTTTTAGCCCCTTTATCAAATATAAGATAGTTGTAACTTTGTGGATTAGTCTCTGTGTCCTCTATTCTGTACCATTGGTCCACCCGCCTGTTTTGGTACCAATACCATGCTGTTTTTGTTACTATTGCTCTGTAATATAGTTTGAAATCTGGTATCGCTATACCGCCTGATTCACACTTCCTGCTTAGAATTGCTTTTGCTATTCTGGGTCTTTTATTTTTCCATATGAATTTCATGATTGATTTATCTATTTCTATAAGAAATGCTGTTGGGATTTTGATTGGCATTGCATTAAACCTATAGAGAACTTTTGGTAATATCGCCATTTTGATGATGTTAGTTCTGCCTATCCATGAACAGGGTATATTTTTCCATCTTCTAAGATCTTCTTCTACTTCTCTCTTTAGGGTTCTGTAGTTTTCATTGTATAAATCTTTCACGTATTTTGTTAGGTTGATTCCCAAGTATTTTATTTTTTTTGAGGATATTGTGAATGGAGTGTTTTTCCTCATTTCCGTTTCAGAAGTATTGTCGCTGATATACAGAAATGCCTTTGATTTATGCCTGTTGATTTTATATCCTGCCACTTTGCTGAATTCATTTATTAGTTCTAGTAGTTTTTTTGTTGACCCTTTTGGGTCTTCTAGATATAGAATCATGCCATCCGCAAATAGTGATAATTTAAGTTCTTCTTTTCCTATTTTTATGCCTTTAATTTCTTTCGTCTAATTGCTCTGGCCAGTGTTTTGAGAACTATATTAAATAGAAGTGGTGACAGAGGGCATCCCTGTCTTGTTCCAGATTTTAGAGGGAATGCCTTCAATTTTTCTCCATTCAGAATGATGCTAGCCTGAGGCTTAGCATAGATAGCTTTTACAATGTCGAGGTAAGTTCCTGTTATCCCTAGTTTTCCTAATGTCTTGAACATAAAGGGATGCTGTACTTTGTCGAATGCTTTTTCTGCGTCTATCGAGATGATCATATGGTTCTTATCTTTGAGTCTATTGATGTGGTGAATAACATTTATTGATTTCCGTATATTGAACCAGCCTTGCATCCCAGGGATGAATCCTACTTGATCATGGTGCACAATTTTTTTGATGTGGCTTTGTATCCGATTCGCCAGAATTTTATTGAGGATTTTTGCATGTAGGTTTATCAAAGATATTGGTCTGTAGTTTTCTTTCTTTGAGGTGTCTTTGTCTGGTTTCGGAATCAGGGTGATGTTGGCCTCATAGAATGAATTTGGAAGAGCACCCTCTTTTTCTATTTCCTGAAATAACTTGAAAAGTATTGGTATTAATTCTTCTTTAAAGGTTTTGTAAAACTCTGCTGTATACCCATCCAGTCCTGGGCTTTTCTTGGTTGGTAGTCTTTTGATAGCTTCTTCAATTTCATCCATTGATATTGGTCTGTTCAAATTATGTGTATCCTCCTGACTCAGTCTGGGCAAATCATATGACTTAAGAAATTTATCAATGTCTTCACTATCTTCTATTTTTTTGGAATATAGGTTTTCAAAATAATTTCTAATTGTCTTCTGTATTTCTGTAGCATCTGTTGTGATATTGCCTTTTTCATCCCGTATGTTAGTAATTTGAGTTCTCTCTCTTCTCTTCGTTAGCATGGCTAAGGGTCTGTCAATCTTATTTATTTTTTCGAAGAACCAACTTTTAGTTTTGTAATTTTTTCAATAGTTTCTTTTGTTTCAATTTCGTTGATTTCCACTCTGATTTTAATTATTTCTTGCCTTCTGCTACTTTTGCTGTTGCTTTGCTCTTCCTTTTCTAGGGCTTTGAGATGAAGTGTGAGCTCATTTATTTGTTGTTTTTTCCTTTTTTTGAGGAATGACCTCCAGGCGATGAATTTCCCTCTTAAAACTGCTTTCATTGTGTCCCATAGATTCCAATATGTTGTGTCTGTATTTTCATTTATCTCTAAGAATTTTTTGATTTCCTCCTTTATGTCTTCTGTAACCCATTGATCATTCAGTAACATATTGTTCCTTTTCCATGTGATGTAGGATTTTTCCTTTCTTCTTTTATCATTGATTTCCAGTTTCATTCCATTATGATCAGATAAAATGCATGGTATTATCTCCACCCCTTTATATTTACTGAGGGTTGCCCTATGGCATAATATATGGTCTATTTTTGAGAAGGATCCATGTGCTGCTGAGAAAAAAGTATATCCACTTGATGATGGTTGATATATTCTATATATGTCAGTTAAGTCTAGGTTATTGATTGTGATATTGAGTTCTATAATTTCTTTATTCAACTTTTGTTTGGAGGATCTGTCCAATGGTGAGAGAGGTGTGTTGAAGTCACCCATAATTATTGTGTTGTGGTCTATTTGATTCTTGAACTTGAGAATTTGTTTTATGAACGTCGCAGCACCATTATTTGGTGTATAAATATTGATAATTGTTATGTCTTGTTGGTGAATGGTTCCTTTTAACAGTATATAATGTCCTTCCTTATCCCTTTTGATTAACTTAGTCTTAAAGTCGATTTTATTCGATATGAGGATGGCCACCCCTGCTTGCTTACGAGGACCGTGTGCGTGGTATATTTTTTCCCAACCTTTCACCTTCAGCCTGTGTGTGTCTTTTCCAATCAGATGTGTCTCCTGGAGGCAGCATATTGTTGGATTTGTTTTTTTAATCCATGTTACCAGCCTATGTCGCTTTATTGGAGAGTTTAAGCGATTAACGTTTAGAGTTACTATTGATATATGGTTTGTACTTCCTGCCATGTTTGATTATTTATCTTTTTTTTTTCTAATTTAGTTTGTTTCTCCATGATTAGCTTTCCCCCCGTCCTCTGTCTTTACCGAGGCACTTCCCACTGATGGTTTTAGTTATTGTTTTTCATTTCTTCCTGGTGTAGTGTTTTGCTCAAGATGCTTTCCAATGCTGGTTTTCTGGCTGCAAATTCTTTTAGCTTTTGTTTATCATGAAAGATTTTTATTTCGTTGTCATACCTGAAGCTTAATTTTGCTGGATACAGAATTCTTGGTTGGCATCCATTGTCTGTCAGTGTTTGAAATACGTTGTTCCAGGATCTTCTTGCTTTCAGAGTCTGTGATGAAATATCCGTTGTTAACCTTATTGGTTTACCCCTGAATGTAATCTGCCTCCTTTCTCTTGTAGCTTTTAATATTTTCTCTTTGTTTTGTATATTGGGTATCTTCATAACAATGTGTCTTGGTGTTGGTCTACTGTGATTTTGTGTGCTCGGTGTCCTGTATGCATCTACAATTTGTATATTCATTTCCTTTTTTATTTCTGGAAAGTTTTCTGTAATTATTTCATTCATTCCCTTGGTTTGAATCTCTGTGCCTTCCTCTATCCCAATGACTCTTAAATTTGGTTTTTTTTTTTATGTTATCCCATATCTCTTGGATGTTTTTCTCGTGATTTTTAACCAGCCTTTCTGAGTTGGCTAGACTCTTTTCAAGATGAAACATTTTGTCTTCATTATCTGACGTTCTGGCTTCTACTTGCTCCACTCTGTTAGTGATACTCTCATTTGAGTTTTTAATTTGGTTTATAGTTTCTTTCATTTCTAGAATTATTGTTTGATTATTTTTTATAATCTCTATCTCCTGATAAAGATGCTTAACTTCTTCTTTTATCTGTTTATGTAATTCATTTTCAATGTATTTTTTCACTGTTTGAATTTGCTGTCTCATATCCTCTTTAAGGTTCCATTCCATCTGTCTAAGGTATTCCTTGAGTTCCTTATATAACCATTTTTCTGATGGCTCTAGGTCCTCCTGAATATTTAGGCTGTCCTGCATTGTTTGTACTCCTTTTCTTCCTTGCTTTTTCATGCTGCTCATGTTACTTCTTCTTCTGTTTGACTGCTGAGTTACTGTTTACTCCTATAAATTTATTTGATGCTTGGGAGAAAAGGTATTAGAAGGGAAGGGTAGAAGTCATTAAAGAGAATGAGAGTAAGCAGATAGAATTCGAGGAAGGGGGAATAAGAGAATTGAAAAGAAATGAAAAGACAAATAATAATAAAAAATAAAAATTAAAATTAAAAAAAAATAAAATAATAAAAAATTTTAAAAAATTAAAAAAATTTAAAAAACAACAAAAAAATGAAAATGAAAAAAAACCCAAATTAGAAAAAATTAATAAATGCAGTCTTAGAGTTTGATTAACTTCTCTTCCAGTAGGTGGAGCTGTGCCCACTGGGCCAAATTTCTCCTCTCAATAGGCGGGAACCAATCACTGTGCAGCAGCTCTTCCTCCCAGACTGGGCGGGTCTCCAATCCTGGGTGCCTAGGGCCTTCTCTTGTGTCTAGACACTTCCCCTCTTTTCCTCAAGCCAGGCCCTGCTCACTGGTGACGCTCACCACAATATTGTCTACACGCCAGGTCTGCTGCTCCTGGGAGCTCTGTTTTCATGAACGACTGGGCACACTCTCCCTGTTTGCCATTCCCTCGGACCCTAAGTTTGTAGAGCTTGGGGCTGAGAACCCCCAGTGAATTTGCTTGCCCTCTGGTAGCCATGCCCCTGGTAGCTGGTGCAAGGGACCTCAGTTGTCAGCACTGGTGGGAGCGGTAGCCGGGAGTTCTGCGCCACGAGTCCCGCGCCACTCCTGATTCCCTCGTTCTGGCTATCGCGCTCACGGGACAGCTGGGAGGGGGGAGGGGCCCTTAAGGTTTCCCCGCTGTGTGGAGAGGGAAGGCCACTGGTTTCAATGAAGTTATCTCCTCCACCGCATTTTGGTGACGTCAGTTCTCCGCCATGGTGGTATCCCATGCAAATGGTGACAGTTCATTCCCTTTGCCGGGTGACCAATGCAACCGGTGGGTCCTGACTGTCTCTCCCAAGCCCCGTTTCAATCCTGTAGCCACTGCCTATGAAGGCTTGGTTGGCATTTACTTCTGTAGGATCAGAACGGCTGATCAGTTGTTTTGGCGGGATCGTTAGTGCTGAGTCATAGCGGTTTGGCTGCGAGAAGCAGGCGAACGAGAGCTTGAATGCAGCTGATTCCGGCTCGGTGTGTGTTCTGAGAGGCCCGGACTGTTCGCCCAAGATCCATGTCAGCTCTGCATTGCCTAGTGATCCTGCTTACATGACCCCGTGGTGCCCAGAGTCCCGCGCGGAACGGCTGTCCTCCGCGGCGACGGAGCCCCAATTCCCCACGGAATTGATTCCAGTCTCCTCCTCTTTTGAATATTCTTGAGTTAATTCAAGAAATTAATTCTACCCTTGTTTCTTTTCATTTTCATATTTAATCATTTTATTACTCTTATTCTTTTTATTGCTTTCTTAATCATTGTGTTTATCCTTTAAAAACTTTCAATGTTATACAATTAGGCAGGCAAAAAAGCCTGGTCCTGTGGTAACAACTGCATAATCAGTCTATACTTTAAAGGGGACACTAGTTGTTTTTAAGAATAATTCTTGCCCATGCCTATTCTTTGCTTAAACCAGTTTTTAATTTAGAGAACTTCTAATTAATTATTTTTGGAACAAGTTGGGTATAAGAATCTTTTAAAAAAATATTTATTTTTCAGTTTTGGTGGATACAATATCTTTATTTCACATTTATGTGGTGCTGAGGATCAAACCCAGTGCCTTGTGCATGCTAGGCGAGCACTCTACCACTAAGCCACAACCCTATCTCCAAGAATCATTTTTAGATATACATTTAATGTACTCTCTCTTTGCCTACGGGTGATGCATGGACACACACACAAATTAAAACATTGACAAACCTTGCTAAAAACAGATTTCACAATAGGAAAGAGTATGACACAAGTTCAACATAAGAATGGACTCAACATATTGCTCTTAAAGATCAATCAAGCAGTATTTTAAATCTCACATTTTTTTTTGAAAAGCACAGAGTTCCATAATTTTGGAAATTTTCCTTGCAATAGCCTCTCTCCAACAAATCTATAAACAATACAATTTACCTTTTTTTTTCCTCTAAGAACTTAATCCCCCAGGTATGTATGTTCCAAATTTCCTTCTTTAACTTACTTTTATACTACCGAGTAAGAACTACAAAATGGAGATAGTCTTAAATATAGAAACTCCATAATAGAACAAAAGAGGTACAAAAAGATATGCACAAAGATGTTCACTGTAGCATAATTTATAATATTGAAAAAGCCAAACTACACAATGTTTCTTAAGTTATTGAACTCAATGGAATATTATGCACAAAGCCTAGAGGACAGCAGGAAAACAGCATACTATAGGCTTCATAATTATTGGTGATATTTTAAAAATCCTGAATGTCATAATAAATTCTTTCAACAATGGAAAGTGGGAAAAGGGAACATCCTAGAGTTGAAACAGGGTATAAAGATTAGAGCAGAACTGTTTTCTTCTTTTGCTGTCTAAAGGAAATTAACAATAAGAGAGAAAAGGAAATGCCCTCACTGACCTTCCCTCCAGCGTTTCCTGCTGTTAATTCCCTGACACTAAACTCTAGCCAACATTTTAGAAGCAGCCTATACATAAATGGAATCAGCCCTCAGGTCTCCTCTAAGAAGGGGTGGGAAGTCTATGTGTGGAAAAATGTTAAATAGAAGCCAATGAAAGATTAATTTGGCAAAAATAATAACCTCATACCTCTTCTTAAAGAATGACCTAGAAATTATTTCCAATCCAAACGTTTATGTTAAATTAAAAAAAAAATTCTAAGGAAGACAGAAAACTTTCTAACCTAACATGTAGGTACACAATATGAATCTCAAATGTCTGAAGCAAATGTAATAATAATGTATTGTGGGACTTATATCTAAAAGACTAACAAAAAGGGGCACAAAGAATAGGAGTGAGGAATTGGAGATGTAAGGTTCTTATATCAGAAATGAAATGGTAAAATACCATTGAAGGTAAACTATAATAAGATGTATGTTGTAATCCCTGGGGGAATTGTGTAACATATTTTATAAATGAAGTGTAACTTATAAGCCAACGGTAGAAATAAAAAAATAATCAAAAGAAAGCAGAAAAAAATGAGAAAAATAAGAGATGTGACAAACTAAAAAACAAAGCAAGAAACAAATAAAATGGGGTCAAGAACTGTGAAATAAAAAAAGAATTGTAAAGTTTCTCTACTTGCAAGCAAAAAAAGTTGGCCTATCACACAGATTCACAGGGGCTGTGACATTTGAATCAGAGAAGGATAGTTTGTTATATCAAGTGTAGTATCCAAGCATCAGAATTTTTGAACCAGTTCCCCAAATCTGTTTTCACAGAGCAATGTCATGAAGGCTACAGGACACTGACACATATGAGTTGTGTCATAAAAGTAAGGGAAACCACATTTTTTTGTGAGCTGTAAGTCTGTCTGCAGCTTGTTCTGCAGTCACTATCTTTCTTCAAAGGCTGCTTGTCAAATAAAAGATAGTCTGGAACAAAGGGGAGTTAGTGCCTTGCTTGCAAGACAAACAGAAATGCAAAAAACCTATGAAAAATTATGTCCACCAGCTGGCAGGTTTAAACTGATATCAATAATTATACTAAACGTAAACAATTTAAACACCTCAATTAAAGGGCAGAGACTGGGCAGGGGAAGAATAGAAGTAGTGTAGATTAGACAAAGAGGAATAAAGGGATAGGAAGGGGGATGGGAATAGGAAAGGTAGAATAAATCAGACATAACTTTCCTACATTTCCATACATGGCCAGTATAATTCCACATCACCTAAAACCACAAAAATGAAACGTTATACTCCATGCATATCTCAAAAGAACAAATAAAAATTTAAAAAAAAATAAAAATTTGTCAAAAAAAACCCCAAAACAAAAACAACCATGAAACAGCAGAGACTGTCAGTCTAGATACAAATCATACACTATCCATGATAAACTGTTGAGAGCCACAGTTTAGTCAGAATGACGCCTGGCATTTTTGCCAGAGGGAATGGTTGAAAGGTGACCCTGCTCCTGGATTAGGGTGGATCCTGCTGGGATTAGGGCGGATCCTGCTGCCTCAGGCGCCCACTACTTTGGAGTTCCCCTTGAGTTCTCGCGGGGTTCTGAGAGAATTGGCTCACGGAGCCTGGTGGAGGGAGTGTGTTCCCGGGAAGTGTGTGTAGAGTGCCGGTGAGAGTTTGGGAATAAAGGTTGCTGTTTGAACCTACAAGGCTTTGTGGCGGCTCGGTTATTTTGTGCCCAGCCAAACTGTGGCATTTGGTGGCCCATACGGGAACACCTGAAGCTTGGAGGTAAGTAAAATTGCTCGCCCCTGAAGGAGAACAAAAGAATGGGTGACCATTTCAAAAAACAATGTGTTCTTGTTTTGATTTATTTTGTTTTTATTTCAAGTTGCCTGTCCCTAGAACTTTCTCAGGCAAACTGGGGAAAAAGGTTGACTCAAGGTTTGAAGTTGTTCGCCCCCGAGGAAGAGAAATTGTTAGAGGAAGGAGGTACCCCAGTAAGACCAAGAACAGCTAGGGCATATGTTGATACAATACAAAAATGTAGCCCATGGCTTTTTAAACAGGAGTTGTTGAATATATCACAATGGGTCCATCATGGTATCCTGTAGAAGGATTTTTCTTCAACAAGAAAGAGATGGCGGGGCTGGGGATGTGGCTCAAGTGGTAGTGCGCTCGCCTGGCATGTGAGCGGCCCGGGTTCGATCCTCAGCACCACATACCAACAAAGATGTTGTGTCCGCCGAGAACTGAAAAATAAATATTAAAAATTCTCTCTCTCTCTCTCTCTCTCTCTCTCTCTCTCTCTCTCTCTCTTTCAAAAAAAAAAAAAAAAGAAAGAGATGGCTAGTTCTGTTTACCACACTAGTCTAAGATCTTGGTTTTTACAGACATCTGATTAATTTACAAAGCTAAAGTGTTGAAACATCAATCACTAAATATAAAATCAACTACTCTTTACTTATTAAGTTCCATAAGGTAATATATTTAAATATTATGTGTGTTTTCATAAATTAGTAAATGGAAAAAAAAGTTTAATATTGCTTTGTGTCTGTGTCTTTGCTGAAACAAGGTTACTAAGAGTTAAGATTCTATCAGGTGTAATTTATATACAAAGAATATAAGAAGTTTCAGTTGGGTTTCAATAATAGTACTATAGTACCATAAAAAACATGAAAGTATTTCATCTTATTAAAGTGGAGTAATTTGTCTAAATTCAGAAATTTTATAAGGGTTGTTTCAGAATGTGAATTATTAAAAAGGGTTAACAGCTAAAAAAGAGATATAAAAAGATTCAAGATGTGGAAATATATTTTAATATGGAAGGTTGAAGAAAAAAGAAATGTTTCTAGATGAGATAATCTTTGTGTGATAAAGTAAAAAGTTGTAAAATGTCTAAGTAAGTTGCAAAAGGCTTTAAAAGGTTAAATTAAAGGTGGTTAAGATGCCTTCATGGCGGAGGAAAGATTGCATCATTTGAAGCCTAGTTAATCTTAAAAGCATTATTTAAAAAAAAAAAACCCATGAAAATGGGAAGATGATAGGATAAAAGACATTTGGATAAAGAAGATTAAAAATTTGAAGTGGAAAACTTTAAAGACAGAAGTACAGAAAGGTAAAAAAAAAAAAAGATAGAGAAGATGTAGGAAGATAGAAAAGACGTAGGAAGACAAGAATTTTAAACCCACAAAATAGGAAGCAAAAAAAAAAAAAAAAACTAGGAGGAAAAAAAGCAACTAAGGGTGAATGTACAAACCTTAGAAGATAGAAACAAGATAAAAAATGGTTAAAAATGTCAAATAAAGATATTTCAGATAAAAAAATGCAAAAAGCTAAGACAACTATTAGATACAGACATTCAAGGTAGAAAATGATAGAAGAGAGAAATTTAAAGTCAAATATTGGATAAAATAGAAGAACAAGGAGATTATTAGTAATTTTTTCAAAAAGCCCATCAACTTTAATTTCTGGTGGGGCAGAAATTAGAAGTCTCAGGTGAGGGTGTTAAAACTTATAGACAAGAGCCAATTTAGAAAATGTTAAGAAAGAGTAAGTAAACAAAATTAGTAAGGATATAGGAAAGTTGAACAACGAATTTGGCCTACTGATATTTGTAGAATTGTTCTCCCAACAACATGACACATATTCTTTTTTGTTTACTATTTTTTGGTGGGACTGGGAGATTGAACCCAGAAACATATCCCCAGACCTTTTTTTATTTTTTGTCATTCTTTGAGACAGGGTCTCACTAATCTAAATTAAAAAATAATAAGAAAAGGTTCTATTGTGTAGAGGTTATTCTTTTACTGTGCTCCAGATTAAAGTCTGCTTTAACTTATTTATTTTTTTCTTTTGTGGTACTAGGGATGAAACCCAGGTACTTGTGCATGCTACCTCTGAGATACATCCTCAACCCCACAGTACATTTTTTTAAATATTTATTTATTTATTTATTTTTCGTTTTTGGTGGACACATCTTTATATGTATGTGGTGCTGAGGATCAAACCCAGGTCGCACGCATGCCAGGCGAGCACACTACCACTTGAGCCACATCCCCAGCCCACACAGTACATATTTTTTATGTCACTTATCCTTTAGTATTTATATGTTGCTTTGCATTATTCTCTATGTAATACTGTGCAATACAGTACCCCAATAAGCAAATTTGTAAATTCCTTACAAATAATAAACTTTTCTAATTTAGGGGGAAAACTGTAGAAATGTTTCACCAAAGAAAACTTGAGGCTAAGAGCTTCACAGGTGAAATAGGTCAAATAATTAAGAAAAAAGTGGTATAAACTCTCTATATAAAATGTTTCAGAAAACAGACTGAGGGAATACTTCCAAAACTTTTATAAATTAAACTAAAAGGAAATTGGTTTAAAACCACATCAAAAAAATTAAAAGGATGCATATAGGATATTTTGGAACATCATCCCTGAAGAATAATCAGTTAATGTTTTACTTACATAGTTGAAAGAGCTCATCAAACTATTAAAATGTACTTATTAAAGCAAAAAGAGGGAATTGGAAAGGGGTATATATCCCCCAAAGATAAACTTAAAATAACCCTTTTTACTCTAAACTTTTTAAATTTGGATTCATCAGGGCTTAGTGCTGCGGAAAGGCATATGTGTCCAAAAAATGTACATAAGCCTAAGGTACTTTGGAAGGACATTCTAACAGGACAATGGAAAGGTCTGACCCAGTGATTGTCTGGAGTCAGGGGGTCTGTTTGTGTGTTTCCACAGGGAGAATAGCAGCTGATTTGGATTCCAGAGAGATTAACTAAAGCTATTTCTACAGACCAAAAAGAAGATGATTTGGCTCAAATCCATAACAGCTGATATTCAGAACTCCAGTTTGGCTATTCTTACATCTGCAACAGTGATTCTCCCACACCTGGAAACTAATGAATAATGAACACCATTAGAGCCTATTTAAAATGTAAAAAACCTTGGGGCTTGCTTGTGGGAATACCTTCAGACCCATATGCAAGTTACAGAAAAAAGGATGGGATATCCTAAGAAGAGTCAAACCCAGGTGGTAACCAGGATGCTTTTTTTTTTCAATATCTATTTTATTATTGCCTTTTCCCACATCATAAAGTTCTATTTTATTTTTTGAGCTCATACAGACCTAGGTTAATGTTTTGCTGATCAGTTCTATTTTTTGACTGTGGAGTTTTTAAACATTGCAATGGAGATTTCACCTGTGAAAAGCTACAAGGCTTTTACTATTATGTGTTGTATGTATTGTATTATGTGTGCACACTTCTGTTTTGTGAGGTATGTCTGTATGTGTGTATGTCCATATATCATATATGAGGAGCGCTCATGAAAAAATGGATCCAAATATTTTTTTTATTCACTTGATTTGAGAGGTGACACCAGCGAGCCATTGAGATGATGATGGTTGTGTTAAGCTGTGTATTCAGTTGTATATAGACCCCTGCTGTCCGGCAATAGGGTGGCTCCTGGAATAGGGCGGTTCCTGCTGCCTTGGGCACCTGCTACTTTGGAGTTCTCCCATCCTAGTGGGGTTGGGGGGGGGAGCAGGGAGAGTTCTGGGAGTGTGCGTGGAGTGCTGGTGGAGTTCGGGCAATAAAGTTTCCTGTTTGAACATACAAGTGCTTTGTGGTGGCTCGGTGATTTGTGCCCAGCCAGACTGCGGCATAAACAAATAGAAATCAAAACTAGAAAAATAACACCATTTATAGTAGCATCAAAAATATGAAATATTGGGCTGAGGTTGTGCCTCAGTGGCACAGCACTTGCCTAGCACATGTGAGGCACTGGGCTTGATTCTCAGCACTGCATATTAAGAAAAAAAAAAGTCCATTAACAACTAAAAAAAAGTATTAAATACTAGCTGGGTACATGGTGGTGTACACCTGAAATCCCAGCAACTCAGGAGACTAAATTTGGAAGATGACAAGTTTGAGGCCAGCTTGGGAAATTTAGGGAGATCCTATCTTTAAAAAAAAAAGGCAGGGGGTGTAGCTCAGTGGCAAATGCCCCAGTACTAGTTCAATCCCCAGTACTGGAAACAAACAAACAAACAAACAAACAAAAACATACATATGAAATACTTTGGAAGGGGTAAATCTAATAAAATGTGTGTAAGAATTATGGGCTAAAAACTATAAAACTCTGATAAGAGAAATATTGAGATGTTTTTTCTTATCAAAATGATCATAGTTAAGTAATATCAACCAAAAGCCTAGTATGTTTTTGTTGTTGTTACAGAAATTAATAAACAGATTCTAATATATTAACGGGACAGTAAAGGCCCTAGGATTAATAGCCAAACTACTCTGAAAAGGAAGAATGAAGTTGCAGGGTTCCCACTGAGTTCAAAGCTTACTATAAAGTGACACAAATGAAGATAATGTATTAGGTGAAACAGTAAACCTAAGGGTCAGTAGAAAGAAACAGTTCTGTAAAAGACTCACAGGTGTGGTCAACTGATTTTCAAAAAAGCTTGTAAGGCAATTTAATGGAAAAAAAATGTTAGTCTTAAACAAATGGTCCTCTAGTAATTGTTCATCCACATGCAAACAAAATGAACCTCAATTCAGAATTCACACCATATTAAAACATTAACTCAAAAATGTATCATAGATAAATGTAAAATATAAAAACTGAAAGCATCAGAGAAAATCTTTGTGATCTTGGAACAGAATTCTAAGAACACAAACATCATAGGCAAATTTTTAAAAACTAATAAAATCTTGAGGTTGAAATAAATGAAAATTAGTGTTCTTTAAAGACATGGTAGGGAAATGAAGACAAGACACAAATTAGAAGAAAATACTTATAAAACACATATCTGATAAGGAACTTTTCGTTCAGAATATATAAAGAGCTCTCCTATTACAGAAAGAGGAAAACAAACCCAATTAAAAATTAGGCAGGGCTAGGGGTGTAGCTAAGTGACAGAGCACTTTGCCTAGCATATTTGAGTCTTGGGTTTGATTTCTAACACCTCAAAAAAAAAAAAAAAAAAAAGGAAAAATATTCGAAGGGATACTTCACCAAAGAAGAGATATAGATGTCAAACATATGAAAAGACACACAAAACCACCAGGAAAATGTAAATTAAAAGAATGAATTATTGCTATACATCTATTAGAATGGATGAACCTGCCCCCCTCTCCCTCCCTGGCAAAAAACAGAAAAACCCAACAACATCAAGCACTAGTGCGATTCGAGACAACTGGAATTCTCTTATACATTGCTAATGGGAATGCAAAATGATGCACCTTCAAAACAGTTTCATAGTGTCTAATAAAATTATATAAATGCATATATTAAGGATATAAAGATATACTCTAACCCTTTGTCTAGTCCTTGCAGTCCTATTAATCCAATAAACATAAAACCTATGTCCACACAAAGGCCTGCACATAAATTTTACAGCAGTTTATGCATAATTGTCCCAAATTATAAACAGCTCAAATGTCCATTAACTAGTTAATGGATAAACAAATGCTAATATATGTATAGAATGAACTAGTAATTAACAATAACAACAACAAAAATGGATCAAACTACTGATAAATGTAACATAAATGAATCTCTGAAATGTTATATTAAGGAAGCTAGATACAAAAGGCTACATATTTGCATCACAATGTGAAAAATGTAAAACTATAGGGTCAAAAACAGACCAGTATTTGCCAGGAGTGAGGGCTAAGTAAAGTTGGTTGAGTACAAAGAGGTCTAAGGTAATATTTTGGATCACAGAAATACTGTACATTTTGACTGAGATTGTAGTTATATGTGATTATGCACATTTTTCAGATATCATAAAAACATATATGTAAAAAGTATGACACTTATCTACTGAGCCACATCCCTAGACCTTTTTTCTATTTTATTTAGAGACAGGGTCTGAGTTGCTTAGGGCCTCGCTAAGTTTCTAAGGCTGCTTTTGAACTTGTGATCCTCCTGCCTCAGACTCCTGAGCCACTGGGATTACAGGCATGTGACATCATGCCTGGCTAACAAATCATAAATTTTTGTACCTGTAACTTCACTAAACTTGATCCAAAACAAATAAATAAATAAACAAAACAAAACTGATTCTCAATATTGTAATCCTTCTGGCTCCATGAGAAACAGAAGCTTGAGTTTATCTTTTCCTACAGATATTTCTAGACAAATCTTTTAAACTATAAATTATCATTTATAACATATAATTCTTAAATTTGAGGACTACAAAGTAATTTATTTATATTACCTCATTAAATTATCCCAACAACCTTATGAAACTGAGATTGAGAGGTGATGATTATAAACTGGGATTTAAACCAAGATTATGCTGTACACACAATATCATCTTTATTCCGTACTGTCCCCAAATCTCCAGGACAGACCAAATTTTATAGTTTTCACTGTGCATAGCATATAGTAAGACCCAATAAAAGCCAACACTGGTGAAAAATAATACTCTCCTAAACTGAGTCCCTTATATCAAGTATAGAATCTAAAGGAGGCTGCTTTTCTGGAGAAAATACCACATTTCTCCTCCCTCTCCTACTGTCCATCTTTATCTATGGTTTAGCAATGTAGTTCACCAGAAAGGAACATTCATTTGTTTATTCTCCCCAGTTCCTCTGCAATTTCCTCTGCCCAACAAAACATCTCTGACTCAGGATGGCCTCAGAGATAAGACAAATCCGTTGACACTTCAGAAACAGCAGTTTCTATGGACATGGAATGAAGACTTAAGACCATCTTTCCCTGGATTATTTTCTTGCTGTCTTTCTTTTTTTGTGATGCTAGGGATCAAATAAATCCAGGGCCTCTTGCATGCTCAGTAAATGCTCTACCATGAGCTATTCCAGAATTACTTTCTTAACTAGGGAAGGGAGTAATGTTTTTTTTTGTTTGTTTGTTTGTTGTTGTTGTTGCTGGGGATCGAACCCAGGGACTTGTGCATGCAAAGCAAGCACTCTACCAACTGAGCTATATCCCTAGCCCTGGGAAGGGAGTAATGTTTACTGTTTTACTGAGTAAAATCAGATACATTACTTTTTTTCTTTTTTCCCCAGATATATTACTTCTTCTTTGGATTCCCCCATATAGCCTAAAATTATCACTTCAATTGTCTTCTTTCTCAAAACATTTAACATTTAACAATTCTTCATGGAATATCTGATACCCTTATAGAACTAAGAGATACTGAAGATGGGGGCTGTTGATCTGACATTATTATGAATTACAATGCTTTTGTCTGCAAATAACAAGAACTGTAACTAAGGTTGGCTTAAGTAATATGGGAGAAAGTTATTATTTCACCTAAGTTGGGTTAGCTGGGCACACTGGCCCACACCTGTAATCCACTGAGGCAGGAGGATTGCAGTTCAAGATCATCATCAACAATTTAGAAAGCCCCTATCTTAAAATAAAATAAAAAGACCTGCTGCCCCTGACCTGCACAGGCAGCTGAACTTTAGGTCGCTGGTGTGACTTTCTGGGACACAAAAAAAAGAAAGACACCAAATAAAACAAAGACACACACTTTACCTTTAAACAAGCTTCAGGATGGCTTCTCAGCTCTAGGCCTCAGCTCCCCAAAAGGGAGAGCAAGAGAAAGTCACTAGAGCCTGGCGAGAGTGAGCACATTCAGAAGTGGGCTTTTATTGGGGGAACCCTTGTTCTTAGAAAGTTCCATCCAAAAAAGGCCAGAAGGAGCAAGGTTATAAGGATAGGTGAGTGTAATTCAACCCAAGGGGCGTCGCCTGCATCTAAAAACATGCCCTCAACTTCCTGAACTGGGACAACGCCCAAATCACTAGGTCAAAGCCTCTGCTTCAGGGCTTCAGGAGAGAAGGCACGTCAGAGTGGCTCCCCACAAAAAAAGGGCTGGGTGTGTGGCTCAGAAGTAGAGACCCTCTGAATTTGATCCCAAGTACCTACCCACTCCTCCCGCCACACAAAGAATATAAGCCTCAGGATTCCCTCCGCCAAAGAAAGTTCGTCTAACCACTACCATAGATCATAACATCTCCCCCACCCACCGCCCCAGCCCCCAAAGGCCTGGGCATTGTGGGTAGGGCCTTGCACTTGCTAGGTCAGAGCTATAGCACTGCACTGTTCTCCAGCCCTAATCAGACATCTTTTTGAAAGCACTACTTGGAAACAATCTGAAACACCCATGTGATCCTCAAAATCAAATGAAAATTGAATTAGAAGTTTAAGGATGATCTCACTTCAACCATATAGTCCTCTCCCTTCCCAAGTCTGGACAACATCATATGGAGGGATGTTCCCTTTTACAATGGGGTGGGGGTGGAGAGGTGGGGGGCAATGGTGGCAGTTATAGTTTCCCTAGCTTTTTGAGATGCTTCCTAGGAAGCCCACTCCAGTTTTGCCTCATGGGAAACACTGCAGATAACGGCACAGCTAGACTGACCCAGAAACAAAAAAATGAGACAAAGGTCATAGTGACCGGCAAATGGATCTTGGTGGGGCCTGTGTAACTGATAGCTGTGGTGCCCAATCAGAGATACCAGCCGACTCCGTAATCCCACCTGCAAAGCTGAGCTGGTTGCTTTCAGAAACATGGTGGAAAATTCAATTTAGCTTGAGTCCCTAGACAGATACTTTCCATGTTTAGTTTCAGAGCCCACACCAGTGGGCCCACTGAGGCAGGCACAACTGTGGAGATAGATCTGCTTGTCACAGTATGCAGTCAGTACCCTGAGAGCAGAGCCCAGCTAGTGGTCATACAGGGCAACTGAAGCTCAGCCAGCAACCCCACTTGATGTCAGTACAAAGATAGCAGTCTAGCCAACTAGAAAACCAACAGCATGTTCTGCCTGTCCAGGATCCCCACTAACTGGCTCTTCCAGAATCACAGGCTAAACTAAATAGTAAAGGTCTCTCCCTGCCAAAGAACACCTGTCCAGGCCAGAAGACGTGGGCTGCCTTCTCAAATACCCAGACAACAGTGCAAGGACACAAGGATTACAAAAGATTCAGAAAATCATGACATCTCCAGAAGAAATTAGTAACTAATGAAGTTCCAATAATGGACCCTAAAGAAATGGAGACCTATGAAATGACTAACAAAGAATTCACAATAATTCCCCTAAATAAGTTCAGTGAATCAGGAGCAAGGTAAGAATGTTCACTCTCACCACTTCTATTCAATATAGCACTGTGTAACTGATGGCTGTGGTTCAAAATGCAAAAAATTCACATTCAAAATTCTAGCCAGAGCAATTAGGCAAGAGAAGGAAATAACAGGGTTACAAATAGGAAAGGAAGAAATATAAAAATATCACCATTTGCAGATATATGATCCTATTCTTAGAAGATGCAAAGAGCTCTAGAGCTAAGAAACACATTCGGCACACTAGCAGGATACAAAATCAATATACAAAAATCAATAGCTTTCCTATATACACCAATAATGAGTTTGCTTAAAAAGAAATCAGGAAAGCAACTGCTTTTACAATAGCCTCAAAAACAAAACATAAAACCTAGGAATATACCTAACCAAGGAAGTGAAAGACCTCTACAATGAAAACTATATGAAACTGAAGATACCAGAAGTTGGTAAGAACTCCCATGTTCATGGATAGGTAGAACTAATATTGTTCAAATGGCATATTGCCAAAAGCAATCAATCTACAGATTCAATGCAATCCCCATCGAAATACCAATGCCATTCTTCACACAATTGGGAAAAAGCCCAAAATTCATTTGGAAGAATAAAAGACCCAGAATAGCCAAAGTAATTCAAAACAAAAAAGCAATATTGGAGGCATCACAATATCCACCTTCAAATTATACTACCAAGCTATATCAACACAAACTGCTTGGTACTATCATAGTTAGGGACACATAGACCAATGGAACAGTATAGAAGACATAGAAACAAACTCATATACTTATAGTCATCTGATCCTTGGTAAAGGTGCCAGAAACATACATTGGAGAAAAGAGCACATAGTGCTGAAAAACTGGATATCTATATGTAGAAGAATGAAACTAGATCATTTTCTCTCACCAGGTGTGGTGGTGCATTCTTGTAATTCTAGCAACTTGAGAGGCTGAGGCAGGAAGATCCCAAGTTTGGGGCCGGCCTCTAACTATGCAACTTAGCAAGACCCTGTCTTAAAATATAAAATAAAAAGTGTTGGGAATGTGGCTCAGTAGTTCAATCCCCACCAAAATATCAAAACAAACAAACAATAAACAAAGTACCAAAACAAACAAACAAAAACCCCAAAACCAAATTTTAAAAAATGCTGGAGAAAATATGTGGAGGAAAAGGAACATTTTCACACCATTGGTGGAACTTTAAATTAGTACAACCACCATGGAAATCAGTATAGAGATTCTTCAAAAGACTAGAAAAGCCATATAATCCAGCCTTACCACTCCTCAGTATTTAAAGTCAGCATACTATAATGATACAGGCACATCCATGTTTATAGCAGCACAATTCACAATAGCCAAATTATGGACACCCTAGGTGCCCACTGACAGATAAATGAACAAAGAAAATGTGGTATATATACACACAATGGAGTTTTATTCAATCATAAAGAATAATGAAATTATGTCACTTGCAGGAAGATAGATGGAACTTGAGAGCATTATGTTAAGTAGAAAGCATCAACAGGAGATTTGATCAAGCAGAAGAATCAGTGAGCTAGAAGAGAGAAATTTGAAATTATCTAGTCAGAGGAAGAAAAATATAAAAAATAAAAAACCCAAAGGATTTATAAAACTTTTGGAACACCATCAAGAAGTTAAACTTGAATAATGATGTTTTAGAAAGAAGAAAAACAAAAAAGACTAGAGATCTTATTTAAAGGAATAATGGGGCTGCAGTTGTGGCTCAGTGGCAGAGAGCTTGCCTACCATGTGTGAGGCCCTGGGTTTGATCCTAGGAAGGAAGGAAGGAAGGAAGGGAGGGAGGGAGGGAGGGAGGAAGGAATGAATGAATTGTGTCCATCTACAACTAAAAAAAAATATATTAAAAAAAGAAGAAGAAATAATGGCTGAAAATTTCCCTAATCTGGGGCTAGATACCAACATCCAGATATAGGAGTCCAATTTCAACCCAGTGAGACACATACCATGACATGTAATAATCAAACTACCAAAAATAAATCACAGGGGCTAGGAGAACAGCTCAGTGGTATAGCATATGTTTGACATGTGCAAAGCCCTAGGTTCAGTCTACAGTATGTGTACACACACACACACACACACACACACACACACACACATACATACACACACACACACAGTCTGAGAGCAGCAAGGGAAAACAAACATTACAAAGGAGTACCAATAAAATCAACAAAATTCTGAACAGAAACTCTGCAAACCAGGCAAAGTATGGGAGGATACATTCAAAGTATTAAACAACAGCCAACCAAGAATACTTTTAGACATGTCTTTAGACATGAGAAGTAAAACGTATAAATAACTTAAAGAAGTCCATCACCACTAGACCTACCTTATAGGAATGGCTAAAGGGAGTGTTTTTGTTATTGTAAAAGTTGAAACAAAAAGTCAGTAACAACATTGTTATATAATGTTTGGACCTGGAATGCTTCCCAAAGGCTCATGTGTTGAGTGCTTGATCCTCAACAGTGTTCATAGGTGGGGTCTCTGTGAGGTGACTGGATCATGAAGGCTCTGACCTCATCAGTGAATTAGTCCACTGACAGCTTAACTACTAGGAGGTAACAGAACTACTGGCATGGTAGGAAGAAACAGGTCACCAAGGCATACCCTGGAAGGGTATTTCTTTTCCTTGGCTCCTTCCTTTCTCTTTTTTTCTGCTGCCATGAGCTTATAGCAGCTTTCCTCTATGCCATGATGTTCTGCCTCACTTCAGGTCCAAAGCAATAGAGCTAGCCGATCAAGGATTGAAACCTCTAAAATCATGAGCCAAAATAAAACTTCCCTCTTCTGTTTTTCTCAGGCATTTGTCACAGTGACAAAAAGCTGACTAACACAAACATAAAACATGAAAGCACAAAATTCAATGGTGTAAGTAAAACAAAAGCATATTTGGAAAGCTTTAAGACGGATAAAGATAGTTTGTAAGGCAATTTTATTCCTAGTAAAAAGCTTAGAAGACAAAACTATAAAAAACAACTATAGGGCTGGGGATGTGGCTCAAGCAGTAGCGCGCTCGTCTGGCATGCGTGCGGCCTGGGTTCGATCCTCAGCACCACATACAAACAAAGATGTTGTGTCCGCCAAATACTAAAAAATAATATTAAAATTCTCAAAAAAAACAAAAAAAAAAAAACAACTATAGCCAGGCACATTGGTGCACGCCTATAATCCCAATGGCTTGGGAGGCTGAGACAGGAGGATTATGAGTTTAAAGCCAGCCTCAGCAACTTAGTGAGGCCCTAGGCAACTCAGTGAGTCAGTAATATGGCTCAGTAGTTAAGCACCCCAGGTTCAATCCCTGGTATTAAAAACAAAATAAAAACCTACAGCTAAAATAAATTGTCAAAGGATATGTATTATAAAATGATATAAATTCTAAAATTAAAAAAAATTAAGTGGATGAGATGAAAGTATAGAGTTGTATGCAATCAAAGCATGGGGAAGATGGCAGCATGAGGTGGACATCATTACCCTAGGTACAAGTTTGACTGCACATATGGTGCAACGCTGTTTTGTGTACAACCAGAGAAATGAAAAGTTGTGTTGCAATTTGTGTACAATGAATCAAAATGCATTCTGTTGTCATGTATAATTAATTGAAGTAAATTAATTAATTAATTTTAAAAACCAAGTTAAATTGTTAGCCTGAAATAGGTAATTATAAGATCTTCTATATAAGCTAGACAGTAACCACGAAGAAAAAATATTTAGAAGCACAAAACAAAAATAGAAAGGAGGGCTCTGGGTGAAAGTAAAAACTACACAAAACCATCAAAGTACAGAGGAAGACAATGAGAGGAAGAAACAAGGTGACTACAAAACAACCAGACAAGCCAGGCATGGTGGTGCATGCCTGTAATTCCAGCAACACCAGAGGCAGAGTCAGGAGTGACTCTGAGGCCAGTCTAACAATCCCTCTAGACTAAGGCACTTTACTGAGTTACATACCTAATCAGTTCTTTTAATTTTTATTTTGAGACAGGGTCTCACTAGGTTACTGAGGGTCTAGCTAAATTACTGAAGCTAGTCTCAAACTTACTATCCTCCTGCATCACCCTCCAGAGTCATTTAGATTACAAGCATGCAAACGCAGCAACTGAACGAAACCCTGTCTCAAATAAAGTCCTAGGTATGTAGTTCAGTGGTAGAGTGCTAAGGAAGGGAGAGGGGGAAGGAAGAAGGAACTGTACAATTTTTAAGAACATGTATAGAACTGAAGAAGAACATTATGCTAAGTCAAATAAACCAGGTACAGAAAGACAAATACTACAAGTATTCCAATTTACATGTGGAAACTAAAACAACTGAACTTACAAGAGCAGAGAGTGCATGGTTACAAAGGGTAGGGGGGAAAAAGAATGGGAAGATGATGATCAATGGATATATAATCTCAGAAAGAATAAAGTTTGGCATTATGAATGTAGTAAACAAGTCTCTTGTACATTTCAAATTTGCTAAGAGCAAATTTTGAATGTTTTCATCATAAAAATAAGTATTTGAAGCCAGGCCTGGTAGCACATGCCTATAATTCCAGCAACTTGGGAGGCAGAGCTAGGAGAATCACAGGTTCAAACAAAGGCCACTCTTGGCAACTAAGTGAGACCCTCAGCAACTTAGCAAGAACCTTTTTCAAAATAAAACACAAAAAGTAGAAAGGACTAGGGATGTAGCTTAGTGGTAAAGCACCCCTGGGTTCAATCCCCAGTACCAAAAGAAAGAAGTATTTGAGATGATAGATTTTAATTGGCTTGATTTAAATTATCCCACATTGTATTTATAAGTGATAACATCACTTTGTATTCCATAAATACATACAATTATAAATAGTCAACATGCAATAAAATAAGCAAACAAAAGGGTAAAGCAACCATGTTACCAAAAGCATAGGCAACAAAAGTAAATAAAAATGAATATCAAAATTTAAAACTGCAAGGTCAAGGTCAGGGGCGGTGGTGCTATTCCTGTAATTCCAGAAGCTTGGGAGACTGAGACACGAGGATTCCAAGTTCAAGCTAGCCTCAGCAAAAGCAAGATGCTAAGCAACTCAGTGAGATCCTGTCTCTAAATAAAATACAAATAGGGCTGGAGATGTGGCTCAGTGATTGAGTGCCCCTGAGTTCAATTCCTAATACCCCACCCTACATCCCCCTCCCCAATTTAAAACTCTTCAGGTGTTGGCTGTGGGGGCGGGGGGATGGGGGGTGTTGTTGTAGCTCAGTGACAGAGAGTTTGCCTAGCAAGAAGAAGACCTTGAGTTCAATCCCCAGAACTGCAAAATAAATAAATAAAACTGCATTGCAAGGGATATGGCTCAGTGGTAGTATTTGCCTAGCATGCATGAGGTCCTGGGTTCAAACCCCAGCACCACAAACAAAACAAAACCTGTGCATCAAAACAATCAAAAGAGTACAAAGGCAACCTATAAGGCTAGAGATATAGCTCAATGGAAGAGTACATGCCTAGCACATGCCAAGTCCTAGGTTCAATCCCCAGAAACACACACACACACACACACACACACACACAGGAAACTTATAAAATGTAAAAAACATTTGCAAATCATCTGATAAAAGGTTAATACCAGAATATATAAAGATCTACAACTCAACAACAAAAATAGCTTGTTTCTCCAAAGATTAAAAAAAACCTGGGTGCAGTGGTACATGCTTATAATTCTAGCTACTTGCAAGGCTGAAGCAGGGCAAGTGGTGGTTAAGAGTCCAGTCTGGGCAATTTAGAGTCTGTCTCAAAAAATAAAAAGGCTGGGAATGTAGTTCTGTGATACAGTTCCACCAGGTTTAATCCCCAGGACTGGAAAGGGGGATCTGAGAAATGTTGGCAAGAATATGGAGAAAGTAGAACCTTTATTCATTCACTGCTGGTAGAAGTAAATGATGTAGCTGCTATAAAAAATTGGTGATTCCACAAAAATTAAAAAATAGATGACCCAGCAATGCCACTTCTCAGCATACACAAAAGAAGGATCTAGGAGACATTTGCATACTCATGTTGACAGCACTATTCACAACAATCCAAAGTAATCTGTTTACTTTACAATACAAAGTAATCTATTTACAACCCAGAGTAAATAAACAAAATGCAGCATACACATATGATACAGTGCAACCTTCAAATAAGAAAGTTAATTCTGTACCATTCTGCTAGGAGCCACAAGCAAATATACGATGTATGGCACCTTTGGTTGTAAAGTGACGCCAGCTAGCCACTGAGATGATTATGTTAAGATTTACATTCATATGGAAATTGGACTCCCGCTGTTCACCTTGGCTTGCTACCGGACTCATGTTACGGGACTCATGGAGAGTTCCCATTGGTTGGGGAAGGATAGTAGGAGGGAATTCCGGGGGAGGTCGGGGGACCCCCGGTTCCGGGGAACGCGCGGTTCCGGTGGAGGCCCGCGTGGGAGGACCGGGTTTGGCTTGCCAGCGCCTACAGAGTATTGGCGGCTTTTTCAAATAAAGTTTTGTTCCTGCTTGAGTGGCTCGTGATTCTGTGCCCAGCCAAGACTGCGGCATTTGGCGGCCCGTGCGGGGAACGCCTGAAGCTTAGAGGTGAGTAAAATTGCTCGCCCCTGAGGGAAGGCGACAGGATGGGTGACCATCTCAAAAAACAGTGTGTTCTTGTTTTGATTTATTTTGTTTTTATTTCGAGCTCCCTAGCCCTAGAATTTTCTCAGGCGAACTGGGAAAAATGGTTGGCTCAAGGTTTGAAGTTATTCGGCCCTGAGAAAGAGAAAATCAATACAACCATTCTCTGCTCCGTTTTTGTTTCATTCTGTTTCGGCTTTGTTTTATCCTATCTTATTGGGTTACGTTACCTTTATAGTAGATTAGAATGCAGTAAAAAACAAACCGAAAAACTGTTAAGTAAATTGTTAGAGGTCCAGACTATGGTAGAAAAAACGCTAGGTCAAGCAAAAGAGAAGCTAGTCAGACAGAGGAAAATTTAAAGAAAGCAAGCTTAGAGGAAAAGCAGCCATCAGGTGGAGAATTACAACAGGAGGTTGCTACCAACTCCATTCTATCACCAGAGGGCGTAATTCAACCAACAGCTCCATCTACCGCTGAGCGGCCCTCAACTCCCGTAGTTGATGGACGGAATTCTGAGACAGAACCCCAAAGATTAGCATGCCCTGTACTTGAGCAGGCAGGAGGGCAACAAATTCACCGTACTTTAGATTTCAAAACAATAAAGCAATTAAAGGAGGCTGTAATAACCTATGGGCCGCAAGCTCCCTTCACAATAAGCATGGTCGAATCTGTTACCAACTTGGACATGACACCAGCAGATTGGGCTAACATGTGTCGATCTGTGCTAAACGGAGGACAATATTTGTTATGGAAGGTTGCCAATGAGGAATTTTGCATGGAGACAGCTAGGCGAAATGCAGAAGCTGGTTACCCTCAAAGAAATATAGATATGCTATTGGGAAAGGGACCTTATGAGGGTCAAAGACAGCAAATTGAATATGACCCTGGCGTATACGCACAAATTGCTGTAGATGCAGTTAGGGCATGGAAAACTTTACAGGGGCATGGAGACTTACAAGGTCAATTATCTAAGGTAATACAAGGAACTAATGAACCTTACGCTGAATTTGTAGATAGACTTATTCAGTCAGCCTCTAGGATATTTGGTAATACAGAACAGGTAATGCCATTTATAAAACAACTGGCTTATGACCAAGCAAATCGTTGCTGCAGAGAGGTCATTAGACCATGGAGACATGAAGATTTAAACACATATATTAAATTATGTAGAGACATTAATGAACAAGGGCAAATCTTAGCAGCAGTACAACAGGCTTTAGATGCCAGGCCAAAAACATGCTATAATTGTAATCAAACAGGACATTTTAAAAGGAGTTGCCCCATAAGAGGAGGGTTTAACAAAGCTGGGTATCAAAGGAATAGAATACCGGGTATTTGCCCACGATGCCATAGAGGGAAACATTGGGCTAATGAATGCCGTTCTCAAACCACCATAGAGGGTATTCCATTATCAAAAAACGGACAAGGACCAAGTGTTTACCCACGATATCGTGGAGAAAGGTATCAGGCTCCATTGCCAAAAAACGGACTAGAGGGCCCAATGCCCCGGGGCCCAAAACCACAAATATATGGGGCAATGGAGGAACCCAACAGCACCATCAAGGTAGTGCCCAGGACGCATTATCCATTAAATCCCTCATCAGACAAACTAGAGGGAGCGCAGGGCTGGACATCTGCGCCTCTGCCAGAGCAGTACTAACTCCAGAGATGGGAGTTCAAATCATTCCCACAGGAGTAAAAGGACCTCTTCCCCAGGGAACAGTAGGCTTATTATTGGGACGCAGTTCTTCTACACTAAAAGGACTTATGATAAGTCCTGGGGTAATTGATCCCGATTATGAGGGTGAAATAAAAATTATAGCTAGTTCTCCAAGAGGTATATCAGTAATTTCACCAGGAGATAGAATACCACAGTTATTAATAATACCCAGCCTGCATGATAAATTTTCCAGTTGTAATGTAGAAAGAGGTTCCAAGGGATTAGGCTCCACAGGTGTAGATTGGGCTATGCTGTCTTTAAATTTAGATTCTCGCCCAATGCTAAAATTAAATATTCAAGGACATGACTTTAATGGGCTGCTGGACACAGGTGCTGACCTCAGCATCATATCTCGTCAAGAATGGCCAAAACATTGGCCATTACAACAAGCCACTCAAACGCTTCGAGGCCTAGGAGTGACAACTAATCCCGATAGAAGCGCAATGGTATTAGATTGGAGGGATCCTGAAGGATGTGAAGGAACTATACAGCCCTATGTATTAGATCATCTTCCTGTAAATTTATGGGGACGAGATGTCCTAGATCAATTAGGATTGACATTAACAAATAACATCAATCCTAACGCGCCCACTACTAGGGCTAAACAAGGCTTTAGGAAAGAAAAAAGATTAAGAGAACAAGAACAAGGTATGACAGCACCTATTCAAATAGATCAAGAAATAAATAGACATGAATTGGGTTTTCAGAAAGGGCCACTGAGACAATCAAAATTACTTGGAAATCAGAAAGACCAGTGTGGGTTCCTCAGTGGCCCCTGACTAAAGAAAAGATACAAGTAGCCCATGACTTGGTCAGACAACAATTAGCGGAAGGACATATACAACCTTCCGTATCCCCCCATAATACTCCCATTTTTGTCATTAAAAAGAAATCTGGTAAATGGAGATTATTACAAGATTTAAGAGCCATTAATAATGAGATGGTTATTATGGGACCTGCTCAATCAGGGATTCCTCAATTGTCTGCTTTACCAAAAACTTGGCATGTTTTAGCTATAGATATTAAAGATTGTTTCTTTTCAATTCCAATTCATCCCGAGGATAGTCCACATTTTGCATTTACTATCCCTGCACTAAATCATGAAGGTCCTGATCAGAGATATGAATGGAAAGTACTCCCTCAAGGGATGGCTAACAGCCCAACTATGTGTCAAATTTATGTTAATAAAGCAATCCAGCCACTTAGAAATCAAAATCCTGAACTACAAATATTTCACTATATGGATGATGTGTTATTGGCACATAAAGATAAAAACACATTACTAGAATGTTATGCCACACTTACAAACTTATTGAAAAATTATAATCTAGAGATAGCAATAGATAAAGTACAATTAAATCTTCCAATTAATTATTTAGGAGTTCTATTATCCTCAACCATGGTCCGTCCACCAAAAATTCAAATACGAGTAGATCAACTCAGATCACTTAATGACTTTCAAAAGTTATTGGGAGACATAAATTGGATAAGGCCTTATCTAGGCATACGAACAGGAGAGTTAGGACCTTTATTTGATATTCTAAAAGGTCCATCAGATCCAAATTCACCCTGCATGTTAACGCCTGAAGCAAGAAAGACATTAAAAATCATTGAAACATATATGGAAAATATGCATTTGGATAGAATTGATATAAGTTTGCCTTTATTATTTATTATACTACCAACAAAAAATATTCCTACAGGAGTATTTTGGCAGGAAGGTCCATTATTGTGGATACATTTATCTTATTCTCCTAACACTATTCTTACTAGATATCCTGAGGCTGTAGGACAATTGATACTCAAAGGAATAAAAGCAGCTAAGGGAGTATTTGGGATTTCTCCCAATAAAATTATTACTCCATATACTATGGATCAAATTGATGAGTTAGCTAATGAGTTAAATACTTGGGCAATAATCATGTGTAAAACTAGTGTTTCATTTGATAATCACTTACCATCTAATCCTTTGTTGTCTTTTTGGTCTAAGCATCCTGTAGTTTTTCCAAAAATGACAAGAAAAACCCCTATCATAAATGCTCCAAATATATTCACTGATGGGTCAAACAATGGTACAGCAGCAGTAGTTACTCCTGATCAAACTTTTACATTTTTAGTACCCAAGCAATCAGCTCAAAAGGTAGAGCTTAATGCAGTATTACAAGCTTTTATGATGTTTAAACATTCTGTATTTAATTTATTTTCTGATAGTCAATATGTAGTTAATGCTATAGTATCCCTTGAAGATGCTGGTAGGATTTCACCTTCTTCTACTGTTTTCTCTTTGTTTTCCGCTATACAAAGTCTAATCTGGGACCGAAAAGATCCATTCTTTATAGGTCATATCAGGGCACATACAGGATTGCCTGGAGCCCTTAGTATGGGCAATGAACTAGCAGATAAATCTACACATGACATACATATTTTCTCCACAATAGAAGAAGCTATAAATTTTCATAAAAGGTTCCATGTCAATGCTAATACTTTACAAAAACGTTTTAAAATAACTAAAGAACAAGCCAGACATATAATAAAACAATGTCAAAATTGTGTGACATTTTTACCACAAGTTAATCTTGGAGTCAATCCTAGAGGACTGATACCTAACCATATTTGGCAGATGGACGTCACACACTTGCCAGAATTTGGAAAATTAAAATATTTACATGTTACAGTTGATACCTCTTCCGGATTTTTGATGGGCTCCCTTCATGCCGGAGAAAAAACTAAAGATGTTATAGCTCATTGCTTACAAAATTTTGCCACTGTGGGCGTTCCAAAACAGTTAAAAACGGACAATGGTCCTGGTTATACTTCCACCTCTTTTAAACAATTTTGCTCATCATTTGGCATTACTCACATAACAGGAATTCCATACAATCCACAAGGACAAGGCATAGTTGAAAGAGCTCATCAAACTATTAAAATGTACTTATTAAAACAAAAGGAGGGAATTGGAAAGGGGTATATATCCCCCAAAGATAAACTTAAAATAACCCTTTTTACTCTAAACTTTTTAAATTTGGATTCATCAGGACTTAGTGCTGCGGAAAGACATTTGTACCCAAAAAATGTACATAAGCCTAAGGTACTTTGGAAAGATATTCTAACAGGACAATGGAAAGGCCCGGATCCAGTGATAGTCTGGAATCGGGGCGCTGTCTGTGTTTTCCCACAGGATGAACAGCAACCGATTTGGATTCCAGAGAGATTAACTAAAACAATTTCTACAGAAAAAGAAGATGATTTGACTCAAATCCATAACAGCTGACATCCAGAGCTCCAGCTTGGCTATTCTTACATCTGCGACAGTGATTAACCAAGGTTTTTTTTTTTTTCAATATCTATTTTATTATTGCATTTTTCCCACATCATAAAGTTCTATTTTAATTTTGAGCTCATACAAACCTAGGTTAATGTTTTTCTGATCAGTTTTATTTTTTGACTGTGTTTTATTTTTTTGACTGTGGAGTTTTTAAACATTGCAATGGAGATTTCACCTAGGTATAGTTACAAGGCCTTTATTTACTATTGTCTTATGTGTTGTATGTTGTGTGCACACTTCTGTTTTGTGTTGTATGTCTGTATGTGTGTATGTCCATATTTCTTATATGAGGAGTGCTCATGAAAAAATGGACCCGAATTTTTTCTTTATTCACGTGATTTATATGGTTTAATTTAAATTAGGTAAACAGCTGTTAAGGATTGTTTTTAAAGGAGTTTAACAGATCTGTTTGTTTACTTTCACCTTTCCTTTTCATTATATTTAATAATTCTGTTCAGGATAATGTCTCTTTAGCATCATTGCCAGAATTTCCATCTCCATCCCAATTCCGGTGAAGACTGAGATAAAACCAAACTACAGCTTCTATGATAGCTATCACAGTAAACTGTATAAACTGATGCATCAATGAATATAACTCAACAAGTAATGCTCAATCAAGGACTTGATTTACTTTGGGAGGAAATGGACATATTGATAGACTCCTCCAATTTGAACTGCTTGCAGAACTTGCCTGGACTATATATCAGTTGCATACATTGTGAAATATCATCTGGTGCACCGAATTGTGGTACTGCTGGCATATCTTTGCTGATGGTGTCATCAGTGATGCAATTTCCTTGCCAGCTCACCCCATGTTTATTGTGGTAATACTGGCATATCTTTGCTGATGGTGTCACCAGTGACGCAATTTTTCCAAAGGAGCCATCAATTGGCTTGGTGTCGTGGCATTTCTGTATCCTCCTCCCTTCTACTAGTGATGGTCTAAAATTTGGGGGCCAACAGACGTGAGGCAAAGAACCTCACCCCCCCACTGGCACCAAGGCTAAATTTGGGGGCCAAGAGAGGTGAGGCAAGAACCTCACCCCCGCACTGGTGCATAGGCCTATCCACAAGCATGGCTGAATGCTGGACCGGTAGTCAGTGACGGGTTGATCTGATTACAGTGGATTCAACCTAAGACAGGAAGCTGACGCCTAAATGTCAGTTCTCCCATGACGGGCAAGAACCATATGTTAAATTGGACAACCTACCAGGCACGGTCCCTAGCCACATTGCTTGTTGCTTAATTAAACAGAAGGGGGCAGATGCTAGGAGCCACAAGCAAATATATGATGTATGGCACCTTTGGTTGTAAAGTGACGCCAGCTAGCCACTGAGATGATTATGTTAAGATTTACATTCATATGGAAATTGGACTCCCGCTGTTCACCTTGGCCTGCTACCGGACTCATGTTACGGGACTCATGGAGAGTTCCCATTGGTTGGGGAAGGCTAGTAGGAGGGAATTCCGGGGGAGGTCCGGGGGACCCCCGGTTCCGGGGAACGCGCGGTTCCGGTGGAGGCCCGCGTGGGAGGACCGGGTTTGGCTTGCCAGCGCCTACAGAGTATTGGCGGCTTTTTCAAATAAAGTTTTGTTCCTGCTTGAGTGGCTCGTGATTCTGTGCCCAGCCAAGACTGCGGCACCATTCTGCAACATAAATGATCTTACAAACACTGCTAGATGAAATAATCCAGTCACCCCAAATACTGTATGAATCCATTCATAAGAGGTACTTAAGAAGGTAGATATGGTGGTATACCCCTGTAATCCTAGCAAGTGGGGAGGCTGAGGCAGAATTGGGAATTCAAGACCAACCTGGGCAACTTATTGAGAACCTGTTTCAAAATAATGAAAACGACTGGCAATGAACCTCAGTGGTACAGGTTTCAATCCCCAATACCCGCCCCCCACAAAGGTACTTTTAAGTAGTTAGAATCATAAAGAAAAAGTAGAATGGTAGTTGCCAGAGGCTAGGAGAAAGGGTGGATGGAGAGTTGTTGTTTAATAGGTATGCAGTTTAGTCTCTGCAAGATGAAAAAGAACTAACTGTATGCTTAAAAATTATTAAGATGGTAAATATTATATAATGCATATTTTACAATTAAAACTGTTTTTATGGGCTGGGGCTGTAGCTCAAGGGTAAAGTACTTACCTTGCATGTGTGAGGTACTGGGTTCGATCCTCAGCACCACATAAAAATAAATAAAGATACTATACTAACTACAACTAAAAAATATTTTTAAAAAACCAACTAAACTAAAAAAAGAGCTAAAATACCAAAATAAAAGATAACAACAACAACAACAAAAAAGCTATATACATGTGGAGTGCTTGTCTAGCAATACATACACAAGGATAAGCATCTATGGGGATACAAGTGGAAAAAGGAGGGACTTTTGTTTTCTACTTTATTTCCTTTTATACTTTTTGCATTTTGATCATAAACATAGTGAATATTATAAATTTTAATTTTAAAAAGTTCCATTGGCTTTAGCTTTTCAGTTAAAATTAAACCCTAGATACTAATAGACTTAAAGGTTTTACCAAGCATCTCCTCAAAAAATCCTACAAGTAGGTGGTTATGGTTTTAGAAGGAATAATTAGTAAAGGAAAAACTCCTGTGTCTTCAAGGTAATGTGAGACACTTCATGGCCCATAATACCTTCATCTAAATCAGATAATTCCTCTTCCTAATCCTGAAACTGCTGACAAGTGTGCCATGGCAAGAGCTGACATCCATACAAAGTCCTAGGATTTTCAAGCTTTTCCTTTTCTCTACCTGCTAACAGAACATCAGGCCCACATCAGCACTTACTTTTCTTTTACAGCCTGATTCTCACTCCTCCCACTCCCTTTTCAAGAACATTACAAGAGAGTTAGTGGGTGGTTAGAGACCCCCTCAGAAACCTACAGCCATTCCAGAAAAATAATTGCTCACATACTAAGGGCTGCCGACAAGAACAGTTTCCCAGTAGCATATTTTAGTAACCTTAATGAAGCAGAGAGCAACGCCCCCTGCGATACAAATTCTGGTTGGAAGAAAGAATCTACAGATTATGGAAAAGTACAACTTAAAAAGCAAACACCACAGGCTCCAGTAGAGCAGGAAAGCAAGCAGAGATTTCTAAATACAGAGCTCAATTGTAAGAGTTCCCTGTACCTTATTTCTCACTATCATCATTTTTGCTGTCAAAAATAGAAGCTTCCATGTCTTGATCCATTCAGACTAAGCCACAGCAGGCACAGCTCTGCTTACACAGGGCAGCCAGGTCAGAAAGGCCGCCCAGGGAAATGGAAAAGGCAGCCAGCAGGTTTTCTTAGGGATTATACTGTTCCAGCTTTCATCCTCCTTCCCAGCTATTCTGGTGCCAAGAAAGCTACAGGGAGGTCTTACTCTTGAAAAAGCTTCCATCTTTTCACCAGTAGGGCTGAAGCAGTTTTAGGACTACAACTCCCTCTACTGCCCAATAGTTTCTTTGCATGCTTAAAATTAAACCCTAGATACTAATAGACTTAAAATTCAAAATGTTAAGAGCTAAAGCAGCCCTTTCCTCAAAATATAACCAAAAAGTATGGTCAGAGAGGACTGCATCTAGAATGACTTCTATATTCATCTGCAAATCTCTACCTCAAAAGATTTTTATTCAGTTTAATGAAAAGTCTCTATCTAGCTTACAGGCATATAGAAAAGCAGAAGTTGGTTGGTTCTCTTTTACCACCTTAGCAGAATTTAAGATAGGCCTTGGGTTTGGAACTGTAACTCAGTGATAGAGTGCTTGCCTACCATGTGTGAAACCCTGGGTTCCATATCCAGCACTGGAAAATAATATAGGCCTTTTTCAAATAAGATCCAATTTAAAAGTTGAGGATGGTAGAATATACCTGTAATCCCAGATGTGGGAGTTTGAAGCAGGCAGATCTTGCTTTTAAAGTCAACCCCATCTCAAAAACAAAACAAAAACCTGAAAAGATCCTATTTAAATAGTACTTAGGACATGGTATTAAACTACCTGTTTGTCTGTTTCACTGTATTCACTCAAGTTTTGCCTAGATAATAGCAGATGTTCAGCAACCATTTAACAGAATTGTATCACCCTTAGCTACAGAGATAATCTGTCCACATAAGAATTAGATAATACATAACCACTGGGAGAGAAACCAATACCCTTAGTGATACTAGAAAGGTGTTTCTTCAATATAGTATCTAATTTTTGAGTCAGGGTTTCACCAAGTTGTCATGCATCAAACTTGCAACCCACTTGCATCAGCCTCTGGGACTGCTGGGGTTACAGGTATGCACCACCAACCTCAGCTTAACATGGTTTATTTTGATTTTTAAAAAATAACCCCCCAGTTTTTTTCATTTAGTTTTCTAAAAATTTATTTAGTTTTCTATTTTTTTATATGGTGCTGGGGATCGAACTCAGTGCCTCATGCATACTAGTAACTGCTCTACCACTGAGCCACAACTGCAGCCCACAGGGTTTATTTTAAATGTACTTTGAGGACATTTTATTATTAGGTGGGCATGGTGGCAAACACCTGTAGTCCTGGTGACTTGGGAAGCTAAGGCAGGAAGATCACAAGTTGGAGGCCAGCCTCAGCAATTTAGTGAGGCCCTAAATCTTGCAAGTTAGGCAAACACTTTACTATTGAAGTATACTATCAGTTCTGAAAATCAGAACTGATTTAGACATAGGTTAGTGCAATACCGGTTTATTTTTGTAAACCTTCACTTTCTCTGCCACCCAATATTGGAACACTGCCTGTCAGATAGAATACTAAGAATAAATAGGTTCATGCTCTGAAAAAAGCAAATGCCCAGAGCAACTCCTAACCATTTAGAAACTTTAAAATAAATACCAACAGTTAATAATGGCACTGTGTAAAAGGTCTCTACCACTGAATTAAGAAGAAACAATGTAAATTTTTTTAATAAAAAGAATCCCACAGCATTTATTTTCATCTGGTAATAACATAGGTCATCAAAACAATGTGAACTAATGCTTTAGAACTATATTCCAGGCAAAGGGCAGCTAAATAAAAAAAAAAAAAAAAAAAAAATTTGTTGCTTTCTCTGTAATTTCCCACTTCATTGATCATTTCTAGTTGGAGACACTTTGTAGCAGAGTAATATTATCTCCTTTTAGCATGATCCGACCTGCAATGACAGAAAGAGCTATTAATAGTTATACTAAGACATAAGTAATTATCTTTAGCCTCAGAATTTTGTATCTAGTTTTTAAACAATATTTTGAAAATACTCTCCTTTATAAAGATATGTGAACATTTTCAAGTCTTCACATATTGAAACGCTTTCCAGCTCCATTAGGGCATATATACCTTTTCAACAACTATCTAATGAAGGTTGGTGTTTGTTTTCAAAAAGTACTGTTTCTATAGACTAAGTCAATTGAACATGCCTAAGAAAACATTTCCCAGTACTGAGTTTGTGTAAGTTTGGAAATGAATTATAAGCCAAGTTTGAAAAATGCAGCATATTATAATTTCATTCTTAGAACTGGGGATGTAGTACAGCAGAACGCTTGCCTGGGTGCATACCCCTACCTACAAAAGCAGCTTTTAAAAAGAACTTAGTATACTAATGACTTCATCTTGCAATAAACAAACTTATTTAGGTTTTACCCACATTTCTTAAATATATTTGAGATGAGAGCACTTTTTTTTTCCTGAGAAATATCTACTAGCATCTTTAGGAGCACTGGTATTCACTGGTAAAACAGTCTGAGAAAAGCTAATCAACTCCAATAGTGACTATTATTTTCATTATTATTATTTAATATTTATTTATTTTTTTAGTTATTGGCAGACACAACATCTTTGTTGGTATGTGGTGCTGAGGATCGAACCTGGGCCGCACGCATGCCAGACGAACGCGCTACCGCTTGAGCCACATCCCCAGCCCCTTCATTATTATTATTATTTTCATTTCCCAGGATTCTACAGGTGATTAATCTATTATGTAGAGTGGATACTATCATGGGAATTCAACAGTTGGCAAATAACTTATAAGTAATTTGACCCAAATAACACTCGTTTGCTTTCTGGCAAGACAATTTTATTTTGTCTTATAAAAATAGCTTAAGCAGAAAGAAGCTCAGCAAAATATCCTATCACTTCTAAGATTTGACTTTCCACATATCTACTATGGTTTCAAGAGAATTCTCCAGGTCTGGGAAAAACAGAAATCATCATTTTTATACTAGTGAGTTGCACAATGAGCACTGAACAAATAAAATACCTCAATAAAGATCAAGTTAACAGGAGGTTAACAGAAATGATTCAGTGTATGGGTTGGGATTGTGGCTCAGAGGTAGAGCTCTCGCCTAGCATGCTTGAGGCACTGGGTTTGATACTCAGCACCATATAAAAATAAAATAAAGGGAAAAAAAAAAGAAATGATTAGGCGTCTCTTGATGAAACCATGAATCCTAAGACCTCCTGAGTAAGAAATTGTTCAAATATTTTTGCATTGCTATGTGTCACTTATTGAGTTACTTACTGGGACTTATTAGGGAACAAACAGACAAGACATATGCACTTATGGAGTACATGGTCTAATGGCAAAGGCAATAGTAAAACAATCCCACTAATGTTTTACAACAAACTCAGAAGGCACATCATACCCCATCTTCCCCATCCCAAGGCAAAACACAATCAAACCCTGGGCTTCTTAGAGAAAGCACTATTTGATTTAAGTTCTAGAGTCACAGGAAGCTGGGTGTAGTAGTGCTCTCCTATAATATCAGTGACTCTGGAGGTAAAAGGATTACTAATTCAAAGTCAGCCTTGACAACTTAGTGAGACCATAAGACCCTATCTCAAAATAAAAAACTAAAAGGGCTAGAGCTGTAGTTCAGTGGTAGAACATCTCTGAGTTTCATCCCCAGTATTTGACAAAAGGAGCACATACAATTGTTTATGGGGGGGATAGGGGTTGGGATGTAGTTTAGTGGTAGAGCACTTGCATAGCAGGTGTGAAGCCAGGGGGAAAATTTTTCTTAACAGTGGGACAAAAGGGGGAAAAAACAAACAAACAAACAAACAGCAGAGTATATTATAAGTAGAAGGAGATAAGGCCAAATCACAAAGGACCACGCAGAATCTGTGAAAAATATTTGTTTTATCCTACCAGCCACAAAAAGTCAAAGAAGAAGGGCTGGGGATATAGCTCAGTTGGTAGTGCTTGCCTCACATGCACAAGGCCCTGGGTTGGATCCCCAGCACCCCCCCCCCCACACACACACACACACAAGAGTCAATGAAGAAATGTTGGTAGGCTTTTGTTTTTGGTACTAGGGATTGAACCCAGGGGCGCTTAACCACAGAGCCACATTCCTAGCCCTTTTTATTTTGTGATACAGAGCCTTGCTAAGTTGCTGAGGCTAGCCTTGAACTTGTGATCCTGCTGCCTCAAGCCTCTGAGTCACTGAGACTACAGGAATGCATGACCATGTCTGGCTAAGACAAATATTTTTAAAAGAAGACCGAAAACTGGAGAACAACCTGGAGGGGAAGGAGATAGTTGCAGAGTGAATATACAAAAGTCTGAAAAGAAATAACAGAGATGAAAAATGAACACCTGAGTATGGTATCCCAGAGCCAAGGGAACAAAGTGTGTTAGGGAGGAAATGGCCAACAGTGCCAAGTTTTGTACAGAGTTAAATAACATGAACACTAACAATATTCATTAGACTTAATAACATTTGTCTTTGGTGACCTCTGCCAAAGCTGTGTGGGTGGAGAAAGAGAAGCAGAAATAAAACAGGATAAGAAGCAATTGGAAAATGATTCCAAAAGCATGCTTCTTTCCAAAGATAACTTCTCAAATGCAAACCAAATTTAAAAATAAATTGAGCTGCAGGTCACTCAATTTTGTGAGTGAAATAAACATTTCTAGAATTCTGTATGAATTATATTCTTACCCAGCTGTTTTCTTGACTTTGTTTTAGAATGAATCTCTTCTGCATCATCTAATACAAGGTTCATGTATTCATCAAAACCCTGGGAAAATAAGTCAACTGACAGTCATTTTTAAGTAAATTATTCAAACCATTCAAAAAGAACATTATCTACCCAGAAACAAAAATGACAATTAACTCCCTCCACCGATCTTTTAGCTCAAACATCTGAAGCCTCTTATTAAATAACAAAGTCCGACTGTGGCCCAAATTGCTCCTTCAATCTTTTGGATTAAGAATTTCACTAGATACGTCAGAAAGTCATTATCCTTATCTTTTATGACATGCCAGCATAGAGTATGTTAGTTATGTATATGAATTACCTTTTATTTTCATTACTTTCTCAATCAGAAACTATTACTGCAAACTAGCATGCTTGTTTTTCAAATGGTAAAGGAAGGGGAAATTACTGATTGAATCTCTGACAGTGAAACACAGTATTTACAGCCAATTTATTTTTCTTTAAAACATTACTGGGACTGGGGATGTAGCTCAGTGGTAGAGCAAGTGCTGAGCATACACAAGGTCCTGGGTTTGATCCCCAGCACCACCAGAAAAACAAAACAAAAACATTGCTAACCTGAAGTCTTATTTAACTAACACCACCATTTCTATTCATATATTGCCTAACCTGAAATCAAAGTATCCCATTAACCACGTCCCCAAATCGTTTCTTTTGTCTCTTCCTTTAATACTAATATCGTTGTTTAAATTATTTTTTAAAGTTAAAATTTCTCTCTTTAACTATCCAACTCTTATAAACGAGAACAAGGAGAAAAATATAAATGATGTGCCTTGAAAAACTTTCCTTGGTTTGGGTCTTTGACTTTTTGTATACTGCTCTGGTGGTCATTTTCTATAAATCTTTTTCTATCAATAAACTGCTCTGAGAAGAACACCCTGGGTACTTACAATAATACAGCCCTCTATCCGCATATTCACTTGCTCATAGAGCCACACCTGAATCCGGGATCTCTGAAATAATCATAAACACAAGAATGTTTTTAAACAGTAAACAAACTAAATACTTTGATCAAACAATAAAGAAATGACTCCTAAACATTTTTTAATAAATGCAAGCCAAGAATTTTAATTAGTCCATACCTAGGATTTGGTAACCAAGACTGGTTTACTTGCTAAAAAACACCTTCATTTAATAATTGCTACATGGGGACTGTTCAAGCTAGTAATTTCCTTTATCCTGGGGCTTAGTAATATTTCTAACTGCATTGTCTCAAAAGAGTGAAATTTGGAGACAGTATAGCACAAAGCAGTAATTTTTATTGATCAAGGTTTCTTTTCTTATCTGCTTTAGCAAAACCCAGATAAAAAATAGAGGAGTTTTTCTAGTTTCTCAGTTTTTCATAGTACACACACATAACAACCAGGGGAGGAACTCTCACTTCTGGAGATTAAAAATTGTAATGGCTTAATCTGTTCTTCAATTGTGTTGTCTCATTCTAAGTCTTTAGGTTGCTTAACATTCCTCCCCCCAAAAGCAGCTGCCATTAACTGCTCTGCATCTGCTCCATTCCCTTTCCTTTTTAAAAAAAAGTATCTTAAGTTTTTTCATATATACTAAACATAGCACCTTATGACCTGGTTAAAGGTGAGCCAGTGTGGCTTTCACTGTTTCACCCTGAAGAAGGAAGTGAGAAAGTTTCCAACGTTTTAGCCTATAATCACTACCAACAAAAGTACCAATGTCCAACTAAGGTCACGTCTGCAAATACATAAAGTTTAGTAATTTTGATCCTGCGAAGTAATGACACCACTCTTTGCACGCTAGGTGCTGGAACACATACCCACCACCTTATTACATTAGCGCTTTTTCTCTAAACTTTCCCCTCAATGAGTTTTACATCTCATGTGTTTTTTAAACTCCAGAACCCAACGATCAGAAAAGTTAACGCAAATAGCAAAATGAAATCAACTTTTATTAAAACAGTAGTTACAAGACAATTAACGACTTACGTTTTGCAAGTATCTGAAGATGAGGTTCTGCACCACAGCAGTTAAGGACGAAATCCATCACAGCACAGGCTCTGCTCCCTGAAACTGAGGATCGACCCAACCCTCATCCCAACTTTGGTTTCTGAAGGCGAGCTCTGGTGCCTACCGCAAGAAGGGCCAAACCGGGCCTTCGCTGGAGGGTGGGGGTGGCGGTGGGAGGAATCATCCTCCCAGAATCTCTCTTCCTCCTACCCTAGACCGTGAACCTAACGTTGTCTCCCCTCCTCTCTCCCCGCCATTCCTGCATTTCTCCCGTAGGGGCGGCCCGAGCCCACTCCCCACCGGTTCTTCAGCTACCCGCGCTTTCTCCCGGCTCCGTCGCCCCGAGGGCTCATGGGATGTGCGCCCGCACTCCGCTCCCTTAGGCCTGCTTCCCGCCTGCGCCTTCGCGCCCGTTTTCCGGCCCCAAACTCCTAATCCTGACCTACTGCATAGGATACGATGGGCTGCACCATCACCTTCTGGACCTTCTGGCCCTGGCCACGGTACGCCATGGTGGAATCTCACAAAGACCACACGAACCAGCACGTTACCTCAGAGAGCAACTTCCGGAATTGAGAACCGGAAGTGGAAGTGTACGAGGATCTTCTGGTGACGTACCTGGGCGGCTCCTGGAAAATGTCTCTCTAGCTCTGAAGTCGCTTTTCTCTGTGCTTCGTAGCATCCGGAGGAGGCCAAACCTAGGCGAGTTGCCTTGGAACCTGGGTCGATCCTACAGCGCCACCTGGAGGGAAGCGGGAGGAGGCACCGACCGGGCTTCGGTGGTTTGGCGGCCGCGGGGAAGGGGAAAGCCCGGCCCGGCGCCTGCGCCTTCGGTTCTCTCTGTTCTGAATGTGCATTAAGAGGCGAAATCGTGCAATTTTCCATCTCAGTAAAATGTGCTAATTTACTGCTATTTCTGAGCCTGTTTCAATAGAATGCAGGCTTGACGGCACTATTGTTGGAGAAACTGCAGGGCGGCAAGAAGCCAAAACAAACCCCAGGCGGCTGGGCCACCAGCGGTCTGGGCGGTTTGCTCCGGATAACCGATGGGTCTCATCGCTTCTGGGAGGAGTTGTTGTTAGGGTCGCGACCAAGGGTGGCGATGGAGCGTAAAGGCGCTGAAATCCGGTTGCTGGGCTCAATTCCAACTCAAAGAGTTTGTGTGTCCAAGCTGGGGATGTGGCTCAGTGGTTAAGCGCCCCGGGTTCAATTCCCAGTACCCAAGGCGGGTGGGGGGAAGCTGCGTGACCAAGGATAAGTTTCCGAGCCTCACCACCCTTCGGCTTGGTAGTTTCTGAAATGGAGATTAAATGTGCCTTCCTTTGGGGTTACACGGTGCACAGATGCTCCTCATCTACGTGAGGTCATGAAGGATCGCGTGGTTGACCTGGGACACGGCTCTGCCCGTCTGGCCAGCGAGTGTCTCTAGCTATGGCTAACCTGGAAAAAGATCAAAATTCAAAAAGCCAAGTTTGGTTTCTTTTTTTTTTTTTTTTTTTTTTTTAAGAGAGAGAATTTTAATATTTATTTTTTAGTTATCGGTGGTGCTGAGAATCGAGCCCGGGCCGCACGCACGCCAGGCGAGCGCGCTACCGCTTGAGCCACATCCCCAGCCCCCAAGTTTGGTTTCTATTGAATGAATATTGCTTTCACATGATATTCAAGTCCAACTTGTAAGATGGGAGCCATCTCTGTGTGTGTGTGTGTGTGTGTGTGTGTGTGTGTGTGTGTGTGTGTATACTCACCGTTCGAACATACTCTTCCCTGGGTGACACAGCTAGTAAATAGAGGAGCTGGGGTTAATAGGCGAGCCCCAGGCTTGTGGCCTGCCTGAAATTTCGTTTAATGGAATACTGATTTTATAGATCAGGTAACAAAGCCCAGAATTGAAGGGATTTACCTCTGGAGAAATGATTTAGGTCAAATAGCAGAATCAAAATTTGCTTAACTGAGGCCTTCTTTTTAATGAGAATATCATTAATGCTGACCCTCCCTATCAAGGAGTTGAGAGCAATTTTTTAAAATACAAAGAGCTTTTTTAAAAAATATGCATGGGATAACTATTTCTTTAGATTTTCTCATTTGCAAACACAATAAAGTCCTCCTGTACACAGATGGATTTGCTGACTTCAGAGATAGCATGTGCAGAACACTCTGATGTATCCATCCCATCTCAGAGATGCTTAGCTACTTGTCTGGCATTTTCCTGTTTGCATGGTTATGATTTCTAAACTTTTGTACATTGAATTTCTCTCCTCCTCCTCCTCTTCCTCCTCCTCCTCTTCCTTCTTCTTCTAATTGAACCCAGGGGTGCTCAACCACTGAGCCACATCCCCAGCCCTTTTAAAATATATATGTACATGTTTATATATACATATATACACACACATTATTTAGAGACAAGGTCTTGTCAAGTTGCTTAGGGCCTCTTTAAATTGCTGAGGCTGGCTTTGAACTTGCAATCCTCCTGCTCAACCTCCCAAGTCGCTGGGATTACAGGAGTGCAATTTGTGCACCTCTGTGCATTGAATTTTAGTACTCAAACCTTCAACTGATTATATAACTCACAAAAATGCTTATGTGATTTCCTTCTGTTTAAAAAATGATTTTGTGAGCCAAGTTTGGTAGAAGACACCTGTAATCCCAGTGACTTGGGAGGTTGAGGCAGGAGGATCGCTAGTTCAAAGCCAGCCTCAGCAAAAGCGAGACGCTAAGCAACACAGTGAGACCCTGTCTCTAAATAAAATAAATAAAATATTTTGTATTTTTACATTTAAAACATTGATCAAACTGGAATTTATCCTGGTACATCCTGGGACTGATGCATCTTTATAGTTTTTAGGTGACTACCTAGTTTTTGTTTACCATTTAAAAAAATTAATACATTGTTCTCTACTCAAGTCTAAAATGCAACATTTATAATGTACCAAGTGTCTGTCTATGTGTGTGTGTGTGTGTGTGTGTGTGTGTGTGTGTGTGTGTGTGCATGCATGCACATGTGGTTTATATTTTGTCCAATTGACTTTTATGTTTATGGACCAGTATTACTGTTATAAATATTCTAGCTTTATGTTTTATTATTTGTTAGGACTAAAAAGTAGGTAGAATTGTCCTACTTGTTTATTTTTCATGCAAACTTTAGAATCAAATTATCTGATTTTTAAAAATCCTTTAGAAATTTTTGTGATTATGTAACTTAAAATCAATTTTTTTATGTACATGATGTCTATGGTAACTTAAAATCAATTTTTTATGTACATGATGTCTATTTTTTAAAAGTTATGTTTTGAGACAGAGTCTTGCTATGTTGCCCAGGCAGGCCATGAATGTGAATACTCCATACTTCTGCCTCAGCCTCCTGAGTAACTGTGATTACAGGCATGTGCTACCACATCTAGGGACTTGAGGTAAAGTTTGATTTTAAGGTGTTTGCTAGGCATGCCAGAGGCCCTGAATTTGAACTGCCATACAGGAAAAATAAATATCTTTTTTTCTATTTTCAGAAATTTTAAATTTACTTTTATAGATCTTGTGAATTTAAATTTAAGTGTAGATATTTCATCTCTTGTTCTTGAAAAATTATCTTTTTTTCTCAATTTTATGTTTTAACTAGTTTTAGATGAAATGCATGATAAATTCAACTACATAAAAATGACAAAGATGACTAAAAAGTGGCCATAATTTAAAAAATTTAAAGATACAAAAAAATGTTTTTTTATAACAGTAGATACATGGCTAATTTTACTAATATATACAGTTCCACTAAAATAATGCAGCTCTGGTTCTTTGTTGCTGTGTAAGAAATGTCCCCAGACTTAAGGCAATTAAAGCAACCACGATTTTGCCATAATTAATGATTTTGTGGGTTGGGAATTTAAGCAGGTTTTTAGGGTGATTCTTCTACTCCTGAAAACCTACCTCAGGCACATGTCTTTGGAAGACTGGCCTTAGCTGAGGCCCTTTCTCTGCTGTCTCTTTAGCAGGGTAGTGTGCTTTCTTACATGTGGGGGCTCAGGACTTAAATCAAGGCTGAAGCTACCAGGACTCGTTTTTCTTTTCTTTTTTGGTACTCAGAATTGAACCCAGGTATGCTTTACCACTGAGCTACATCCCAGCTCCTTTTTTAAAAATTAGTTTTTGAGACAAGGTCTCCCTAGTTGCTGAGAGTCTTGCTAAATTGCTGAGGTTGGCCTTGAACTTGTGATTCTCCTGTGTCATTGAGATTACCGGCATGCACCACCACACTTGGCTACTACCAGTATTGTTAAAGGACAGGCCTGAAACACCCCAGGGCAGATTCAAGAGCTGGAAAAATAGAGCCCACCCCTTGCTGTGAGCTATGTTAAAAGAACTTGAAGCTATTTTTAATCTGGCACAAAGTTACAAAATTGAAATTGTCCATGGATGTAAACAATCTGTTCATAACAAAGGAAATACAAACAATCTTTAAACATGAAATTTCATGTTTATCCAGTTTCACTCATAAGAGAAATCCAAACTAAACTCCACTGAGATGACCATTTCTTTCCAATTAGACTGGAAAAAATAAAAAAGTGGTGCTAATGTAAATTATTAAACTCTACTTATACTCATTTTCCAGATAAACTTATATGTTAATAATGTAATCATTGCAGCATTTGTTTAAAATATCAAGATAGGAAACAACCTAAATGTCTATCAATAAAGATTAGCCAAATTATTGTATATCATAAGAGTATAAAATTATTCAACTATAATCAAGATTGAAGAAGCTCTCTGTATATCTTCTTTTCTAATATGAAACAATGAGTATACATTGAAATAATATCTAATATACATTGAGAGAAAAAAATCAAGCAATGACATGCTAGAGATTTATTTCAAAATAATCCAATGGAGCCAATAGGGCTAAATCTTAGATAAGGAAAGCCTAAACTTTTAGCGGAGTTTAAGAGGCTACACTTACATGTACACCTCCTTAAATGGAGTGCAAGCTTCTTGCTTGCCTCAGCCCAGCCTCAGCCTTAGGGCTCAGAATATAGGGTAAATAGTTCTTAAGGATTGGCCATGAATTTGTAATTGTTGGAACTAGGTGACTATGTGAATTATAATACTCTCTATACTTCTAAATGATGAAATTTTCCTGAATAAATAAAGCAAGGACCAGAATATTGTGTTTATTAATACATAATACTGTATGGATTTCATTTGCTGATATATGCCTGATATTTTTAGAAAACCCAGGTCACTGTAAGCTTAGCTTTAGAGAACTGAGTAGCTAGAGAACAAGTAGGAAGGAAGATTTTATATACCCTCATATACTTCAAAAAATTGAAATTTGTGTAATGGGTATATCAATAATTGACTAAATATGTTTGATAGTGGATACTACTATGAAACATTTGTTTCCTTTTTTAAATTTTAAAAATGTTCATACTTTGTGACACAAAGTATGTGGGAAATTGGCTTAAGAAACCCTGGCCCAAAGAGACATACCCCTGAAAAAGTAACTCCAACCTTGCCAAATACTTGAGAACTTTTTCTGCTGAGTTTGAAATTCCTTCCATCTCAGCCAGAAACTTCACAATTTGCTGAATAGCTGTGACTGACTGGAAGTACAATAAAGAGTAGAGTTGGGAAGAGGCAAAGGGCAGCCTTACAAAGATCAGCAACCTGACTAGGGAGTCTGAGATAGGAGGATCAGAAGATCAGCCTTGGAAATTTAGTGAAACTGTCTTAAAAAAAAAAAAAATCAGCATCCCTTGAAATAAGCCAAGAACTCTTTTATTCATTCAGCAAATATTTGTTAAATGTCTTTTGTTATGGGAGGAATTGTATCCCCAAAGCTCATCTCTTGAAGTTCTAACTTCCCAATACATCAGAATGTGTTTGTATTTAGAGACAGGGATTTTGGAGGTCAGATAGGTAGGACCTCTCATCCAATCTGCTTGGTGTTCTCATAGGAAGAGTCATCGGAGTCTCTCTCCCCCAACAGAATACAGGAGAATGTCCTGTGAAGATGAGAAGGTGGAGAAAAAGGAGAAAGAGAAGGGGGGCCTCACTGGAAACCCAACCTGCCACTGCCTCGATCTGGGGCTTGTAGCCTGGAGAACTAGAGAAATAAACTTCTCTTGTTTGAGCCACTGTCTGGCATTTTGCTATGGCAGTCGGAGTAGACTAATGTACCTTCCTATGGGCCAGGCCTTTATTGGGTACTGAGAATGTAAATAAGATGTACAGCTAGACAATTTTAAAACAAGGGGATAAACACTGAGTATATGCCTGGTGGATGGACACCAAACCCGAGTTTGGATAGAGAAGGGTATTGTGAGAGAGCCCAGGGAACATAGGGTTTGTAGAAGTTAGCCAAAATAAAAGAAGGAGAGGCTGTAGAGAGAAGAGAGCCAGCATTATCCAAAGGCAGGGGACTGGAGACAGAGGAGTGGGCAGTGTGTGAGTGTGTGTGTGTGTGTGTGTGTGTGTAAATTGAAGCCTGGAGGTAGAAGAGCTTGATGAATGGCAGAAGAGGCTCTAAGCCAAGGTCTTACATGCTATGCTGAGAAACTTGATTTTGCAGGGAAAGGGAAGGCAGTGGAGGATTTTATGACGCAGAGTGACTTCACTTTGTAGTTTAAATGTATCTTTTTTTTTTTTAAATCAGTTTATACCTTGCCCAGGAATAACTGGAAACCAACTGAACAAAAATGAGACAAAGCAGGGCCTCTAAGAGAACACTAAGGGATGGCCAGAGGTTACTTTAAAGACCTTACCTGCTCAGTTGGATACTGCTCAAATCATCTCTTAAACTACTTAAACTTCAGCTCTATCCTGACCAATCTGGAATGTATTTTTTCTATAGCATTATCCACTTAATATCAATGCCTACTCTGCTCCTGTTTTTTTTTTTTTTTTTTTTCAGTACTGAGGATTGAGCCCAGGAGTGCTCTACCACTGAGCTACACCGTCAACCCTTTTTGAGACAGGGTCTCTAATTGCTGGTCTTGAAATTGCAGTTCTCCTGCCTCAGGGCCCTGCTGGAATTACAGGTGTGCACTACTGTGCTGGCTACTTAGGTTACTTTTAAAATTATTTCCTAAGTACTTCTACTTTGACAGCAGGGATTTGGGGCTTATACCCTTTTACCCCTAATGACCAGTAGTGCTTAATGATGGTTTGAGTTCAGAACTTTCTAATTTGAGCCCATTAAAGGGTGAGAGAGTCCTACATATTTTTGGCAATTAATGCCAGAATATTTATCATTTCCTCTTGGTAGCTTTTCTAAACTTAATCCGCCCTCCTTGAGCTCCCAACTCAAACCATATGTAGCTATCAGGTAAGTTTTCCTTCCATTTTGCTTCTTTTCCTTTGAAACTTCCTCCTTTGCTACTTTTTTTTTTGGGGGGGGGGCAGGGTCGGGGGAGGTAAGGGTACCAGGGATTATACTCAGGGCCACCTGACCACTGAGCCACACCCCAGCCCTATTTTGTATTTTATGTATAGACACGGTCTGAGATGCTTAGCACCTCACTTTTGTTAAGGCTAGCTTTGAACTCACGATCCTCCCGACTCAGCTTCCAGAGCCACTGTGCCCAGCTCCTTTGTTAGCTTTGAGTTCTTTTGTTGTGGTACTGGGGCCTGAACCACTCTACCACTGAGCTACATCGCCCAGCCCTTTTTATTTTTTGACATGTGGTCCCACTAGATTGCCAAGGTCTCCCAAATTGCTGGGATTGCAGGTATTTGTCACCATGCTCTGTTTGAATGTTCTTAATCCACCTGCTTTCCAACACTCAACAAACAGGAGTCTTTACTGCTTTTTGCTTACTGCAAGGCTGACTCTTAAAACATTTTTGCTGTTAAATCCAACCAAATTTAAATAGTTTATTAACAGGCCCATTCTGTAATCTGAGTGCTAAATTGTTTTTAAATATAAAAATTAAATCCTAGATTGCTATTATTTAATTATTGCTTAGCTTTTGCCATCTTATTGTACAATAAGTAAATGGCTGAGATCAACTATTTTTTTGTGCTCATGCCACTTAACATCATTTTGCATATTAAGGAGGCTGAGACAGGAGGATTGCAAGTTCAAAGCCAGCCTCAGCAATTTAGCAAGGTCCTAAGCAAAACAAAAACAAATTGCAGTTTAAAGACTTAATTATGAATGTAGCCAGATGGCTGGGGGTGTGGGAACTTTCAAAGATAATAATTATTAAGTAATTAGCTTCCTAAAATCAGATTAAAATAAACCTAGTGGAACCTAAGAATCCTACTTTCTTGCATTTAAATCTGAACATACTGACCCTGAAATTACAGTGGGGGAATAAAGCAATGATCTTTTTAAGTGGTACATGTAGGATTTTGTGTCAAAATGGGTACATTAATTCAAGGTGAATAATAAATAATGTTTAAAAAAGTATCACCTATTAAGTTACAAATGGAGATCATGCATGTCCTGTTGCTAAACTGCCAAATTCAAACATTTTAAACTACAGAATATTTGGGCAAAATGCAGCAATAATTTTAGAAAAGGATCATAGAACTTGGATCAAAATAAATCAAGCTTTGTGAAATTTTAAATCAGTCCTATCTCTGTGGTAGCTCCAAAGGCTGGTTGGGTACTGTTTTGACCATCCATTTGGAATTTAGGGTTAAGGTCAGAACTTTATGGATTGTTCATCTTGATATAGACACATGATTATAAAACTACATTTCTGGATAAGGCCAAACTACAACATTTGGGCCCATTTCTGTTAAAACTGAAAACTGTTGTCACTTAAAATTATATATGCAATCTGTTTTGCTTTTTTGTTACTGTTACTCAGCTGGTTAGGATAATTTTTTTTTCAATGTTGGGCACTGGACTCAGGACCTCACATTTATAAGGCAAGCACTCTTAACTATTGGGCTACATCCCCAGCCCAGGACTATAAATTTATACTACTACTAGGAAAAATCTATATTCTTTGCTCATTAACAAATTTATATGTATTCTCATAATGATTAAAATAAATGGTACACACATTGAAAAAACCTGGAATTTCCTGAATTAAATTTTTTATGTTTCACCTTCATGCTTGAAAATTCTAAATCACTGAATCTAAGATCATTTTTAAACCCTCCCTTCTTTTAAAAAATGGCAGCACTTAAATTACAATGATAAGGACCAATTGTCAGTGTCAGAAAGAATCCTTACATATAATTATATGCATTCTTACCTAAAACATACAACTAAAATAGCGCATTTAAGGGTAAGTCTGGCGATCTGTTCTTGCATGATTTCTAAAGCCAAACAGAAACTGAAGCACTTATACAAAGGGTCAGTAACACTCTGACTGGGGGCCTCTGATCAAGGCAGAGCTAGGTGAAGTGATTTAAGACTACTTAACTCATGTCAAGACTTTCCTACACCAGTTTTATTTAAAACACAAATAAGTATTTCTCTTTCTATAATGGCAAATGGTTCAAATAATGCTGAACATGAATCATCGACTAATACAAGGGCTTTAAATATGAAACAAAATTATTTTTTAAAAAAGAAAAAGAATAAAGGTTATATATACAAAAAGGATCTGGAATCAGCTGATTCCTAAAATGAAATGAGTTTATAAAATCTGGTGAAACTGCAACATTCCACCCCTGCTTTGGAGAAGGGCTATCATACAACATTCAGTCAGCTGAAGATGGATGGGTAGAGGTGTGTCTATACATAAATTTCAAGTCATTTTTGCTTGTGCAGAATCATCCAGATCTTCCCAAGACTGAATGGGCAGTCCTGTGGCTTTCTTCCTTTTCCATATTCCCAAACAAGGCTATATGAAGTTCAACTCTTGATGAGCCGCTTACAACAGCAGTTCCTTAGGAGCCAACGTGACAGGTGGTTCAGATTTCCCTTTGAGAAACAAAACTGGCCACCTACAGCAAAGTATCAAAATGGACAAGTCCTTCTTTTCTCCTCCTTCAGATTATGTACAATATGTCTCCTTTCAAGACTCTCATCCTCATCATTCTTGTTCCTTCACAAGTCTAAACCTTGAGGTGATATGAAGGAGACCAACATCAAGAAAAGAAAATTCAATTCAGAAATGAAGAAAACTGGAAGGCATACAATACACCCCCAGAGCATCTCAATATCCCTGCTACAGTACAATTCAGTGTACTGCTACGGTCCGTAGACAAATATTGGCAGCTTGAATGAGTTCGTTTTTTTTTAATCCTGTGGTGCATAAAGGGCACCAAATAAATATTGGGCAAGAGGAGCTTGCTAGGAGAGTTAGAAATAAAAAATTAACCAATTTTTGTCCCTGTGATAATTCAATGCCAACAGGAGGCAAGTACTGAAGAAGGGACAACTTTCATACTAAAAAAGAATTCCTCTAATCATGTTACCATCTCTTATAAAGAATCCAGGGAATCCCAAGTAGAAAATTAGTTTCAGAGGACCCCTGAGGCACTTTAAAGCCTTTAAAAAAATTACAGTAATAATAAGTTAGCTATTGCTCTTCAGAGGCTTACAGAGCAGCTGAAGCATCAAAATCAGGTCCAAAGAGTTATGTCCGTATTTCAGGTTTCTCGAGCTGCTCAGCCCTCTTTAAAGCTTAGTTGTATCTCCAAATACCTTTAAAAAGACATACAATATAACACAGAGTGAGTGGGGTTTTTTGTTTAGTGGTAGCATGAAATTTGGTCCACAATGGTAGCAGCTGTCTTCGTCCAAACTTAGATAATATTAAGTACATTAAGACAATACATAAAAGAAAGAATACAACAAAAAGGAAAACAGCCAAAACTGACAACACCTCAAGGAGTCACTAGGTTCTCTTGCACCCTTTTCACTTGGATCTCCCTCAGTCTCTTTTTTGTGGAGAAAAGAGTATTAAATAACTTTTTTCTCAAGGATGCTAAATGATGTGGGGAAAAAAAATGGTTATCAAGGGACTGGAAAAATCTGACCCCAAAGAATCCAGGACACATTACAGATAATTCAGAGGTATACTTCTGATTTGGGGCAAATTTGAGACTAAAGAAATGATCACTTCAGGTAAATGTTAAAATAGATACAATAGATGAAACTAAGTCCAGTTTTTTGGTGATTTTTTTTTTTTAAGTGTTCTCACTACCACCTTCAGCTGTCAATCATTTCTGAGAGCTCAAGCAGAAGGTCATCTTCATCCTTTCCAGGATCCAGGTCAATCTCAGCTTCTAATTTGCCTCCTGAAATTTCCCATATTAGTTTCTCAAAATCATCCTCCACAGAGAGTGGGGGCTTTCCTGTTGAGGCAGAGCTGAGCCGGCGAGCTTTCGTGACCATTTGGGATGAGGAAGGGCCAGATACTTCTGGGGGTAAGGAATCTGAAGAGGACTGGGTTGGAGGCAGCACAAAACTGTAAGAAAAATAGAAGGGATTATCAGAACTAATTGTGCCAGTTTTCAATGGTTAGCTCACCCACAGGTCTCAGGAATACAGAGTTAGCAAAAAATTATTTCTGAGGACACAAAGAATAAATGATTTCACTGTTTTGGAACAAAGCATTTTCATAGTTCTGAGTATAATTTAGCCAGGTATGAAAAACATTTTCTAGATAATGTGGCACCAATGGAGAACAGCAATCCCGAATTTCATGCTTTCTTGCAGTTAACTTGAAGTTCATATTTGTTTAGCTGGGGCTAAACTGTAAAAACTTAGTTACTTATCCATATCATTCTTGATAGAGTAGAAACAACAGTGGCCTAGAGTTTGGTTAAGAAGAATTACCTGTCTCTAGGTTTTTCTGTCTCAGGCATGGTGATTGGTTTGTCCTCAGAGAGGAGTGGGACAACAGCCTACAAAAGAGTAAGGTAATTCAGTGGAAAAGACAGGTTTTTATATTTGAGCATATTCATAACTATCATTCTTCTATTATTTATTTGCAGTACTGGGGACTGAACCCAGGGCCTCACACATGCTCATCAAGTGCTCTACCCATTGCTGTTTAGTTTGAAACAAGGTTTTGCTAAATTGCCCAAGCTGACCTCACACTTGGGATCCTTGGGCTTCAGTCTCTCTAGTAGCTAGGATTTCAGGTGTGCGCCACCTCATGTGGCCATCCTTCTTTTTTTTTCATGGTGCTAGGAACGGTACCTAGGGCCTTGAACATGCTAGGTAAGTGCTCTACTACTGAAGTTCAGCCCCAGCGTAACAGTTTTATCATTATGTAAACTTGGGAATTCAAGAATCAATAATCCAAAGGTTGAGTGTACAAGGAAATCATATATCTTGCCACCTGAAAACTGGCTTTTAAAAATCCTGTCCTCCCATACTTCACAAATATCTGTAAATATCACAAAAACTGTAAATTTAAAATAGAGTAACAACCTAAACAACCTAAATGCTCAGGAAATGGCAGGAAGTGTTAAACACAGATATAGGCAGAACACAATGGGGAGTTTGTTTTTTCTACCACATAGTATATAGTACCTACTGCTAAGGTGGAACTTCTACTTACCACAGCTGCTTTTTTGGCTGGGCTTTCTTGCAGGACACTACTAGAACTGAGTGGCTTCACAGCTGCAATGACAGAAGGGTGCACCTCCACTGCCTTGCGTTTTGGGGCCAATTTGGGAGACGAAACAACTTTAACCACAGATGGCTTCACATTTACTTTGGGTTTAGCTATAAGAGAGAAAATATTAATAGCTAGAAAAATCTTTTTACATAAAAGTAATTCAGAATAAAGTAACAAAATTCCTTGAGTACTAGGAGTAACAAGAAAATATAAATCCACACTGAAAATGATCCACTACATGTGTTTATTATGTAGATATACATTCTCAACCCCTTTTACTGGCTTTTGAATCTGTTATTATTCTATTCTTCAAAACCAGAGAAAAGATGTACTATAAAGTTTTGGACAAAGTTTTCAAACTTGGTAATTCTGATGTCCTAAAGCAAAACATACTATAGAAAACACTCACCTTTACCCCTTTTTTCCAAAGTCTGTGCTGCACATTTCACATTCAATATGGAGTCCCCAATCCCTGAAGTTTCTACCTCCACCTTCTGGGATGACTTTGTGGGAAGCCGCTTGGTTAGCTGCCGTGGGAGGCCTGACATGGCAGTGAGCACTGGTTTTTCCACCACTTGGGTATTGCAAGAGGCTGAATCTCCCCGGAGGGGCGTCAAAACTGATTTTTCCTTTTGTGAACCTCCCCACTCCTGCTGTTTCTGCATGTGTTTCTCTCTCATGGTCTCACATTTCTTAACTGGAATTTTAGTGATATCAATTCCCATAGTTTCATCTGGAGCCTATGAACAAATTTAAATGACAGAATTAAAATTTAGTACCTCTAATAATCTAAGCTTGTTATTTATAAAGTGTTGAGCTAAAATGTAAATTAAGCAGATTGTAACATGATATAGAACCTAGAGAAAAACTCTTTGATATTACATAGGGAACATGCTGCTAAAGATGAAAGGTTAAAACTGAAGATGTATGAAACAGTAAAAAAAAACAAAACAAAAAACAAAAAACAAACAAACAAAAAAACCCACATTATATAGGCTAGATAACTATGACCCCAAGTCAAATACTAATGCCTACTAAATAATCACCTTTACAAAAGACCTAAGCACAAAAATATTACTTTATAAAACAAAATCTAAGCGCCCAGAAAGATTATATGCATATAGCAGAATATTTTTATGTAGTCAATAAATACAAATTTCTTAAAGATTCACTAATATGGTAAAGTGAGTCTGCAAAATGACAGTAGAATTCTACATCATGTTCTAAACATGAATTAAACATTAATAGACTCATACACACACACACACACACACACACACACACACACACACACACACATATAAAACAAAAAACTTAAAGGAAATCCCTGAAAAATTTAATGGTGGTTACATCTGGGTCGGACAATTATAGGATTTGTTAATTCCTTTTTCTCTTTTTATGAGATGGGCCTCACTATGTGTCCAGGCTGGCTTTCAACTCTTGAGCTCAAGTGATCCTTCTGCCTCAGCCTGCTGAGTAGCTGGGACCACAGGCACAAGCTACTGTACCTGGCTTGTTCTTTCTTTTAAAAAAGAAAAGTTTCTCAGCTGGGCATGGTGGCACACACCTGTAATCCCAGCAGCTTGGGAGACTGAGTCAGGAGGATCACAAGTTCAAAGCCAGCCTCAGCAACTTAATGAGACACTTAGCAACTCAGCGAGAACCTGTGTCTAAAAAAAATATAAAAAGGGCTGGGGATGTGGCTCAGTGGTTAAGCACCCATGACATACAGAAAATTATAGGAAATGTTCAGAGAAAATTAAAAGCATACCCGAAGTTTCAGTGAAATGTTAAATAGACATTAATTATAATCTGAAACTAAAACACTTTACCATTCATCTAGCCTTCACCATAAAAAAAAAAAAAAACAAAAAAAACTGCAAAACAATCTTAAATTTACTCACCTCATTAGCCTCAGCTACAGTAGCACTGGTCTGAGAAGCAACTTCACTTCCTTCCTCGAGTTTCTTCTCTTCTTTCATACCTATATTCACATTAAAGACATCATCAGGTCTACCATTTTGGCTGCAACTTTGTGAAAGTTGAAGTTAAACTTTTGTTAATGAGAATAATGATAAAATGATAAAGAAAACGAGATTTAAAAACCCACTGGTCTTATAAATTCTTAAAATGCATATTAAAGTATTGAAGGTCTACACAGTGCAACTATAAACAAATAGCTTAGATTCTTTGAATCCAGTGCTTTTCAAAGTTATCTGAACAAAGTTTTCAAAGAACTTCTATGAAGATCCCAGGGGCACACTGTTTTTTCTGGAATAGTATTTGGGGAAGTGGCACTACACACCTGTTCTTTTGGTGATTCGAAGTAGCCGCCTTGACCCTGGGGCAGGCTCAGGGTGAGGCTGGGAGCTGGTGCTGCTCTCGGTGTTCTGCTGCACCCTTAGTGCCTTCTCCAGTTTAATTTCTTCTAGAGTCTTAATGTGTACCTCCTGCATAGACTTTGTTCTACCTGCAGGTTCCTCTGATTGTCCTTTGCTGATAACTATGGGTGGCAAAACCACTGCTTTTTTAACTTCACTATCAGTCTTTAGCTTGATGCAAGTGGCATCCTTTTTGCTTTTTTGTCTCTCTGTTTCCTGCTGCCGATGTTTTTTTTCAGCCAGGACCTCAGAGAAGGTTTTGATTCGGATGGTGGAGGAGCTTCTTGTTCCTGAAATAGAATCATCAGCTTTTGAAGGTACTTCTGTCTTGAGTTTAGTTTGCAATTCTCCACGTTTTTGACTGGCTCTTTCAAGGAGAATTTCTTCTAATGTCTTCACATGGATTTCACCAGCTTTATTAACTCTCTCTGTTTTAGAAAAAATCATGTCATTATACTTCAAATGTATCTCTTAAGATTTCTTTACTCTAGGATTAAGACAGTTCAACAGAAAGGTATCATTTAGGTAGGCAATTAAAAGGATCAAGAGTATAACATTAGTTTCACTCTCAATTTTAAATTAGTGGCTGGTAGTGGAGCACTCCTCTTATCCCAGAAACTCAGAAGGCTGAAGAAGGGGGATCACAAGTTCAAAGCCAGCCTCACCAACTTAAGACCATCTCTTAAAATAAAAAATTTAAAGGGATGGGGATTTGGCTCAGTAAAGGAGTGCCTGTGGTTTTAATCAGCAGTACCCCCTACCCCTCCATACAAATTCAGATTACTGTATATTTCAGGCAGTAGCACTCAAAGAAAACTAAGGAGGTTAAAAATTTCTGATTTGTATTTCTACTAAGAAGCTAATCCCCAAAGAACCTGAAAACTATTTATTAGTTGAAGAAATGTGTTATTATAAATCTTAGCAATAAAAAAGCAATAATTCTTCTATCCAAAGATATAAACCTGTACTGGACACTGTACTAGAACTATAAGAAAGCAAAATATAACCTCTGCCCTAGTGTAGTTTTGAGTTTGACAGACCAATAATTAATCCAGCAAAAACAAAATATGCTAATAGTAACTGCACACAACAAGAATGTCAACTGTTGTCCAGGAGCTAGTTGAGGGCAACTTCAGAAGAAGTGATATTTTAATACCTTTATTTTATTTATTTATTTTTATGTGGTGCTGAGGCTCAAAACCAGGGCCTCACATATGCTAAGTGTGCACTCCATCACTAAGCCACAACCCTAGCCGCAAAAAGAAGTAATATTTTAAGGATATTTTTTAAGGATAAAAAGGAGGTCACATAGGTGACAAGATGAGAATAATGAGAAACCCTTATAAATTGGCACTATCCAAGAGCTTCTCCCCACACTACCCACCAAAGGCATAGAGAGAGGGTTATTTAAGAAAGCAGAGGCACATTCAAGGGAGAATGTGGGCTAACATGAGAGTGAGAACCTTTAGGGGTAAAGAAAGGAATATACTCAAGCAAAAATGTGAGTCATCTTCAGACAGAGGAATAGCCCTGAAGAAGTTAGTTTTAATGATATAGCAATCATTCTATATCTGTTTAAAACTAAAATATAAATTTCACAAAAGTGCTTCTGAATTATGTGTTTAGGGCCTTTTGTTTTGGGTACTAGGGACTGAACCCAGGAGCACTCTACCACTGAGCTATATCCCCAACCCTTTTAAAATTCCTTTTGAGATAGGATCTCACTAAGTTGCCCAGGCTGGCCTTGAATTTGCAATCCCCTGCCTCAAGTAGCTGGGATTATAAGCATATGCTACCATGCCCAGCTCTCTTTAGCTTTTTAAATTACAGTTATAAATTCTTCCATTTCAAGATGGCAGATCTATCTTGGAATTACCACTTAAAGTAACAACATGAACGTGACATGGAGACCCATTTCCCTTCCCTACCGAAATTTCACTGAAATGATAGAAGTTAAAATTAGAATAAATCTCTACTAATAAGAAAGGATGCCAATAGTAGAGTATAAATCTTGAAGAATTTAAGACAGAAAGCAGATATCTGGATTCAAAGAAAAATGGAAAAAGAAGAGTTAATGCAGAGGTGGGTCTTGTTCTTCCCAACAGAACCAAAATAAACTGTGAAATTTGGTTTAATTAGTATGAAAATCAAAAGTGGGGTTCTGGGATGGGATGCAGCTCAATGGCAAAGTACCTGCCTATCATGCAAAGGCCATGGGTTCAATCCCCAGCATAGAGGTGGGATGGGAGAAGAAGCAACAGTGGGCTCAGAGATAACTATTAAGGTAGAAATTGAAGGACTGGGGCAGTGGTAGAGCACTTGCCTAGCCTGAGTGAGGCCCTAGATTCTACTACCAGAAAAAAAAGAAACAGAGAAAAGGAAAAAAAAAAAAGAGAGAAATTAATTAATCAGTTTTAGAACTGCCAATAGAATAGCTCAGTCAGTTATGACCTCTTCCTGAGAATTATTCCTTTTACTTTTTTTGTGTGTGTATGGTGCTGGGGATTGAACCCAGCCCAAATTACTCCTTTTAAAGAAGGAAAGTCTGGGCCAGTGAAAGAGTACTTGCCCTGGATTCAATCCCTAGCACCAGTGGAAAAGACAAGAAGAAGAAAAGAGGAATCTACTCAAGATATGAAGATATCAGGGTTGGAGAGAAGTAAGGCATGAAAATTATAGACTTTTACAAGTATGAAACGGAAAAGCAGAGTTGGGAAGAGAAAAGCAAGAAAAGGAAAAATGTTTCTCTGAAAGTGAAAAAAATCTTTGCATGTCTGTAATCCCAGCAACTAGGGAGGCTAGGGCAGGAGGATCACAAGTCTAGGCCAGCCTTAGCAACTTGAGAGAGACCCTGTCTCAAAAAAAAAAAAAAAAAAAAAAAAAAAAAAGGCCAGGGGATGAAGCTCAGTGGTAAAGTAGGACACCTGGGTTCAATTCCCTAGTACTGCAAAAAAAAAAAAAAAAAAAAAAAAAAAAAAAGTCTTATTGTGGCCACAATAAGATCCCCAGCTTTCCGGCCTGCAATCCATATAGGTGGGTGTTAGTATACCTCCTCTACTTGACCAGACATAAATCAAGTCTCCCACTCAGAAGAGAGGATTACTTTGGAAAATCGCCTTTAGAACACAGAAGAAACTTAGCCCAGCCATTTAACTACAGAAAAACATCATCAAAAATAAAATAAACTAAGCACGAAGCCAAAACAATGCATTCATACAAATGTTAAAAACAGATTCAGGGTTGGGGATGTCATTCAGTAGAATACTTGCCCAGTATACATGAAGTCCTGGGTTCCATACACAGCACCCAAAAAACAAAATCCTAGATTCAAATCAGAAACCCTAGAGCAACTTGAAATTAGACTGTGAAAAAAGGAAAAATGAGAGAACAAAAGACTAAATACTGAAAATTAGATGAGGCTGGTCCCAAATCAGCCATTTAGAACAAGGCCGGCAAACTATATGCTGGAGGCCAAATCTGACCACCTCCTAATTTTGTAAATTAAGTTTGTCAGAACAAATCCACACTCATTCATTTACACATTACGCATGGCTACTTTCATACTACAATGGCGTGAAACTGTGGACCACAAAACTTAAATTATTTTTGTTTCGTTTTTTTGCAGTGCTGGAGATTAAACTCAGGGCCTCACACATGCTAAGAAAGCACTTACCACTGAGATAACCCAACACAAAGCCTACAATATTTACTACATGACACTTTACAGAAAAAATATTTTGTTAATCCTGATCTAAAATAAAATAAAGCCAAACAAAAGTTCATAGAGGGTGAGGGGAAAAACAAAGGGATGGAAAGTATAAAGACAAGGTCAAGAGACATGGGAAGCATATGAACAAAGTTCTAACATCTTTTCTTATTTTTTGGTACCCAGGGGTGCTTAACCACTGTGCCACATCCACAGCCCATTTTATTTTTCATTTAGAGACAGGGTCTCACTAAGTTGTTTGGGGTCTTGATAAATTGCTGAGGCTAGCTCTGAACTGGTGATCCTCTCATCCCAGCCTCCTGAGCCACCGGGATTATAGGTGTGTGTCACTGTGCCCAGTTCCAACATCTTTCATATGAAAACCAAAAACAAAGATGCAAAGGTCATACTCAAAAGAAATCAGAAGAATGTTTTCTAGAATTAAAAAAACAAGTTCTTAGATGCAATGAGCTCAATGAATACTGTTCAGAACAAACAAAAAGGATGTATTTAGGTCCACTTCAGTGAAGTTGCAATGTATTAGGCAGGAAGAGAAAAAAAAAAATCCTAAAGATTTCTGTTGAATAAATTTAGGTTATCCAAAAAAGAATTAAGAATGTCCAATGTCAGACTCTTTTTATGATGCTAGTATAACATTAATATTCAAATCTGTTAATGGAATGAAAAGAAAAAATATAGACTATCATCATTCATAAATACTGATGTTAAACTTACACAAAAAGTATCACACATATAAATCTTGGAATTTGTAAACAAAACAAAACAAAAACACAAAAACCAAAAACAAATGCTGGAGAGTGGGAGGTATAATTCAGTGGTACAGCACTTGGCCAGCATTTATGAGGCCCTAATTTTGATTCCCAGCACTACATCCAAGAAAGCTGGATGGCTGAGTGCATGAATGCTCATTTCATTATACTTTAAATTGTACATGTATACACAAATCTTATGTAGTTATATTACATAATTTTAAAAAATATTATTGCATAGAAAGAATATAAGAGAAAAAATTAAAATTACCTACAACCTCAAGATACAGATAAAATTAGTATTAACATTTTGGTGTTGTATTTTTAGTGGGGGATCCTTCCCTCCTCCCAGTTTTAGGGTCAGTCAAACCCAGGATCTAACACATGCTAAGCAAACACTTTATCTCTGGGCCACATTTCTAGCCACTTTTTTTCCAGTTATTTTCTATGGCATGTACTTACCATGCCATACAATCATGCACATCATAATCATCTTATGAGTCTATTTATGTACCTGTGGCTTCCTCATTATTTGAACCAGCTGACATGCCTAGTCGCTCCTTCAAAGATTTGGAAACTTGCACTACAAAAAGACAAAATTTCAAACTCAAAAGTTGAACAGAGACTTTTTATATTCAAATATTTTTTCAAAGTTCATGAATTAAGCTATAGTTCTAATGCAATTAAAAAAAATAACTCAAGGTCTTAAAATTTTTCTTCTCCATAGAGCAGACTTATATAAACCCTGAATTCCCTAGAGCATTTTGTAAAATTTCAAAAAAATTTCTTTATACCTCAAAAGCAAAAACTACTGAATTCAGGGAAATAATTCTGTTACTGTACACTTTCTAAATGTTTTGGTACCAGGCATGGGAATACACGCCTGTAATCCCAGCGACTTGGGAGGCTGAGGCAGGAGGATCCTAAATTTGAGACCAGCCTCAGCAACTTAGTGAAGTCCTAAGGAAGTTAGCAAGACCAAATATCAAAAATAAAAAGGGCTAGGGATGTAGCTCAGTGGTAAAGTGCCGCTGGTTTCAATCCTCAGTACCAAAACAAAAAACACAGTAACTCCACATGCTTTGAGTTCTTAAGAAAGCCCCCCAAAGTAGTTAGAGGCAAATGCAAATAAATTTCTTAAAAAAAAGAAAATATATATATATATATATATATATATATATATATATATATATATATATATATACACTTTAGTTGTATTTGAACACAATATCTTTATTTATTTATTTATTTTTATGTAGTGCTAAGGATTGAACCCAGCACCTCGAGTGTACTAAAAAATAATAATTTATATGAACAAAAGGATGAAGAACCACAGCTGTTAACATTATAACAAGGGTAATTACACACGTATACACACGCACACCAACACACACACACACACCATGTATTAAAACAGAGATACCTACCTTTTTTTGGTGTTTTCTCAAGGTTGGTTTCTGGAGCTTCAACTTTCTTCCCTAGCCTCTGTGCAAGGCTCCGCTTTAATGGGGGATCATTGTCACCACCTACAAATAGGGGGAACTTGTGGAGGTCAAAAAATACAAGCAAAAAGAGACAATGATGACTACTTCTAACAGGTTTTCTCCATTTGCATGGTATGTTTGTTCACTAGCTTCCCAAAACTCTATGTTGGAGAAAGAACAAAAGTCCCAGAAAGAAAAGGTAAGGGACAAAAACCTGAAATGCATGAAAGAATATTTACTGAGTAACTAACATACTTGATCATACAATGTACTGATCCTATGGAGAACCACAAGCCCTGGTGAGGCTGAAGTTTAGAACCAGGAATGTGAAAAACCATCACAAAAAAATCTTAGCTTGCCAAATGCTGAATCCATAATAAATTCATCTGAATATGACCTTAGGAAAGTTATTTAAGCCTTACTAAGTTTATGCTGAATGCATAAAATATTTGCTGGCATTTATTAAGTGCCAGTATTATGCCTAGTTTCCTCATGGTGCTGAGGAATAGTTGAAAGTGTACACTTAACAAATCCACATCAAATATCATATTTCATTCATAAGGCTTGATATAATCACTCAAAGTTTTTTTTTTTTTTAAATTACTTAGGGTGATATCTGCATAACTGAGTCAATAAAAATCACACTTTCTGACTGAAAACTTGAAATGCTACTAAGTTCAAAACAGTTTTGAAGACAGGGCAGTGAGAAGAGTATGGAAGAAAACAGAATGGAGACAAGGTTCCTGCTTTTTTTTGGTACCTGGGAATGAACTCAGGGGCACTTGACCACTGAGCCACATTCCCATCACTACTTTGTATTTTACTTAGAGACAGAGTCTCACAGAATTGCTTAGAGCCTAAGTTGTTGAGGCTGGCTTTGAACTCACAATTCTTCTGGCTCAGTTGGGATTACCGGTGTGTGCCCAGTGAAATGGAGTAGTGGTTAGGGGAAGGCTTGGGCACAATGTGAAAATAAAATATAAAATAAATTTATATATGCCTGGCTCAAGGTTTCAAAATTTGAGTACATAAGACAGTAATAAGAAATCTCTGAACTAAAAAAATTCAAAATATTTTTTTGACGGTGCATTATAATAGATATAAAGTAATGATGTATTCATCACTGTTTTTTAAACCTAATACTTTCTACAAAGTTGGTCATGGCCAACAATCTAATTAAATTTTAACACTTTAGGGGCTGGGGATGTGGCTTAAGCAGTAGCGCAGTCGCCTGGCATGCGTGCGGCCTGGGTTCGATCCTCAGCACCACATACAAAGATGTTGTGTCCACCGAGAACTAAAAAATAAACATTAAAAATTTCTCTCTCTCACAAAAAAAAAAAAAAAAAAAAAATTAACACTTTAAATTCTGAGTTTAATAAAAGGTATAATACACACATAAAAAAATGAGGAAATTTTGTAAGTGCTTTTAGCTAAGAACACAGGGGGCCCAGCAAATCAATTTCAATAGGATTTGAGTTTAGAGAAGATTATCATGCTTATGAACACGCAAACAAAAAAACAAAAGATATGCACAAGATTTATCTTACCCATTGAAAATTTTCGTTTTCCCAGTCTCTCAGTAAGACTCAATCTAACCAAGGGTTCTTCTCCTGAAACGCCAAAAATAGAATTCTCTACTACTAGCCAAGTTTTCAGTACTTAATAACTACTAATAATGGGTACAAAGTATATTCTGACATGTACAAAGTATATTATCACCCTGCCCCAGAATTGTCCTAAAAATCAGGTCTCAAGTCTTAAGGAAATCTATTACATTGAACAATAACAACAACAACAACAAAAAAAACAATTTTAATAATTTTAAGCAGTCAAATGCACAGCCCAAACAAAAGCCAACAGCAGTTTTAATTATTAACAGCAACCAAGTATAATACAAATTATGTTCCAATTGGTTACAGAGCCCAAGCTTTTTACTTTTTAATTTTTTTTGTATCAGGGATTGAACCTAGGGATGCTTAACCACTGAGCCACATTCCCAGCACCTCCCCCTTTTTAAATTTTTTATTTTGAGACAGGGTCTCACTAAGTTGCTGAGGTTGGATCACAAGTGATCCTCCTGCCTCAGCCTCCCGCTGCTAGGATTATAGGTGTGCACCACCATGCCCATCCCAAGCTTTACTTTTGCTTTGGTACTTTGATAAGCTATATTATATAACTTTCTTTTATCACCCCACCATGTAAGATTTCTTTCCTCTAATTTTTGGTTGTTTGGCATAAATTTAAGTGTACCTATTATACTGCAATTTATTCCTTACTAGATTTTAAACTGTTGAGTGAAAAGACTTGTATTTTTTTGTAACTCAAAGCATTTATTACAATTCTTTACCCACAATAAGCCAATAAATTAGCTGAATGAATATAAACAGTAAGTGTATAAATTAAATATAAATAAATGTGAGGATGGCTTAATTAAGTATTTCTACCTTTTAAATGGTAGAGCCAAATGTACTTCTTTTTATCCTTATATCTGATCAATACACTAAAGTCTTCATGCAAATCCATAAAAGGTAAAAAAAATTCCTAAAGATTCTTCATTCCCAATGTCTGCATTAAAGTAAAAGGCCAACAACTCTCAGATCTACCTATACCTTACCTTGTTTGTTTGACAGAGTTACTGTCCTCACCACAGTTCGAACATTCTCTTTTTCGGGACCTGGAATAGGCTGAGGTTGGAGTAAAAGACTGGAAACTCCTGCAGAACCTTCTAAATAAGGAAAGTCAAAGAATGGCAAATAATTTGTGGAAAATAAAGGTATCATAAGTTAAAAAAAAAAAAAATTGTCTTTATGACTAGTTAAGTTCAATACTGACTGCTATATGATACAAATCAATCACTTTTCTGTACCTGTCTGCCCAGTGAAATGGGGTAATGTTAGGGAAAGGCTTGGATACAATGTGAAAATAAAATATAAAATAAATTTATATAACTCAAATCTATGAGGCACTCAACCTACTTTTATTTACTGGTAAGGCTACAAGTATTCTAAAGTTAATCTCAGAAGTATATTAACCATCAGGTATATCAATTTAACCTTTCCATCTAAAATCATTAAACACAACTCAAGGTTCTTATAGAATAAGCTTTAATATGATAGTTCTTAGAACCAACCATCTTTCTCTCTATATACTACATTTCACATCTTGTCTAAAACTTTTAGGGTTGGAAATATATATTCACCAGATTGAGAAAAGCTCCAGAAGAAAACTCAGCAACTCTCAAGGAAACACTCTTCTATCACAAAATGAAGTTTTTGCCTTCTTTTTTTGGGTGACATGGGGATTGAACTCAGGGGTGCCCTACCACTGAGCCATGTCCATAGCCATTTTTATTTGTCATTTTGAGACAGGGTCTCACTAAATTGCTTAGGGCCTCACTACATTGTAGAGGCTGTCCTACTTCTGTTTCAGTCTCCCAAGTCACTGGGATTATGGGACTGCACCAGCTCTTCTAATTTTTCACTTTCATATAGAGTCTTGCTAGGTTGCTAAGACTGGCCTCAAACTTGCAATCCTGCTTCAGCCTCCCAAATAGCTGGCAATACAGGACTGCGATCAGCATGTTTGCTCTCTTAAGATGGTCCATTTTTTCCCTCTCAACTTATAAATAATATGGTTCTTATATGGTATTCTTTAGAGCTATGCTTGCCATGATACACAGGTTCTTTTAGGTTACTACATATGTCTAGCTCTGAACAGTTAGGCATTGAGACACTGCTGCAAATAAGTCTGTTATACTTAAAACAAGCCACATGACTCAAAATCTATTTGCTCATTTTTGCTGTTGCTTCAAAAAGTGGTAACATACTTGTAAAACCAAACTGTGCCCAAACTGTTGTGACTTACCACCTTGCTTCTTAGATTTTTCTTTCATTTTCTTTGATTTAATTTCCTCAAGAGTCTTTATTCCGAAATTTAAACATTCCCCTGAAAAACCAAAATGTAAATCACATGAAGAACTAGAGTATGGAAGACATTAAAATATTTCTTTAATGAATGACTAAGAGAAAATACGTTTATATAGTATGGGGGAGAAAATAGAGAGATCCATAACTGAACTGAATTTCAAAAGTAATCACAATAGTCTGGACATATTTCAACAGTGCTAAAAGATTTATCAACAACAAAGCCTCTTCTTACCTTGCTTTAAATTGACCCCAGGTTTTCGAGCAGAAGTTACTCGTAATCCATTATGAACTTCAGGAGTTGGTTGCAGGGTAGGTGTTTTAGTTTCATCACCCTCCTCAGAAAACTGGTCTGTACGTCAACATTGAGGACAAATTTACAATTTAAATCAGACTTAAGAGCATTAACTCTCATTCTGTACAATTTAATACATGACTCTGACTGCTTATTTGCCTTTACTAAAGAAAAACCTAAAACCTACCATCATCATCTTCATCATCATCTGCAGCATTGATTACAACTGGTGGATGTGTGGGGCTAGGTACGTTTTCAGAACTTTCTACTTTCATAACACTCCGCAGCTGAGGGGAGGGATTAGACTGGACAGACAATTTGTTCTGCTGAACTGTGAGCTGGCTCGTCTTCACTTCTTCTTCTGATGATTCAGACACGGTGGGCAATACAGCTAAATATACAAAACCAGTCAAATTAAAATTATGATAAGTTTGATACATATTTCCCCAAGACTTTTTAAAAAAAATATCTTTAATTTACATTTATGTGGTGCTGAGGATCGAACCCAGTGCCTCGTGCCTCGTGCATGCTAGGCGAGCACTCTACCACTGAGCCACAACTCCAGCCCCAAGACTTCTTAACCTAATTTTCCCATTTAGGTTTTGAACGTGCAGGGACGAAAAAAAATGGAGTTTTAGCCAATAACTCTTCACTATATTGAAACACAGTGGAAACTCATAAATCAAGACTGGATGTATAGCAGTGGTTTGCAAATTCTATCCATTTAACTTTAAAATTAAGGTTCTAGCAGGGTACAGTGGTGCATGCCTGTAATTCCAGCTACGTGTGAGGCTGAGGCAAGTGCTAGAAAGTTTGAGGTCACTTGGGCAAGCTTGAGAGACCCTGTCTCAAATAAGGGCTGCAGATGTAACTCAGTAGTAGAGTGCTCCTGAGTTCAATCTCTAGTACCACCACCACCATCAAAAGGGGGGCGGGGGGGGGGTGTAGAAAAGACTGATCCTATTTTTTGCACCTAATTAGACATAAAAAGATGTAGCCATAAAATTTTAATCACATAGCAAATGTAGCTATTTATTTATTTATTTATGCATTATTGAGCACTGAACCCCAGGACTTAGTGCATGCCAGGCAAGTGCTCAACCACTGAGCTATACCCCCAGTCATGGATGTACCTTTTTTTTTTTTAAAAGAGAGAGAGAGAGAGAGAGAGAGAGAGAGAGAGAGAGAGAGAGAGAAAAGAGAGAATTGTAATATTTATTTTTTTAGTTTTCCACGGACACAACATCTTTGTTTGTATGTGGTGCTGAGGATCGAACTCGGGCCACACTCATGCCAGGTGAGCGCACTACTGCTTGAGCCACATCCCCAGCCCTGGATGTGCCTTTTTAATGGGCAATAATTCCAGAAGGAAATTACTTTAAAGGGGACTTTGGAAAGAAATGCCAGATTTCTGGAGAATATATATTTTATTATAGCTGATAGCTTAGGGCATGGTTGGCAAACTTTTTCTATAAAGAGCCCAACTCTTCTAGGCCTTGTGGGCCATATGGTTGCTGTCTCAACTATTCAACTCTGCAGGGATAGCATAAAACCGGCCAGACAAAATATGTAACTGAATGGACAAGGCTGCATTCTATAAATGTTTTACAAAATAGACTGAAGACTAGACTTGCCATCCCCTGTGGAATGAAGTTTCTTTTGAGAATCTATATGACCCCTCTATGGATCTGGTAAGAGAATGAGAACTAAAGCAAGCTATAGGAACCTAATCTGGCATGCCAGGAAACATTTGGTTCTATGACTATGTACAAATAATCTGACCTTAATAAGGTTCAGTTTCCTCATCTGCAAAGTGGAAATAATACTACTTTCTCACTAGACTGAAAGAAGGCAATGTATAAAAAGTACTTTGTGTAGTATGTATAGTAGGCATTCATTTAATAATATATATTCTTTTAAAACTAAAAACTCATCTCACTTTTGCTTGGAGGTAGAAACAGGCCATCAACATAACGTCCTCTGTTGTGATGGAAAGCGCAGTTCAGTTTTTGACATCCCATTGGTTGATTTTCCCAATAACAAGGAATTTCACTGCGTTTTTTCTGTAAGAGACAAAGACACATTGTTTTCAAATAAAGAACAAAGGGAATCCTTTATTAATCCAGTAATTTGTTTTCTGGACAAAGTTAACACAAGGTATAAAAATCTGACACGTGAGGGGCTGGGATTGTGGCTCAGCAGGCCTAGCACGTGCAAGGTGCTGGATTCAATCCTTAGCACCACAAATAAATAAATAAAATAAAATTATTTTTTTAAAAAATCTGAGACATGAGAGATGATTTTTAGCAAAAAGTAGAGAGGTTGCTGAAAGTGACATAGTTTAGACGTAGTGAGATGGAAGGAACAGGAGTACGGTTTATCTGCTAATGTTTCCTTCTTGCCCTCATTCTGAAATCTCTAAAGAAGTAGGATAATATAGTAAGTACCTAAGAATATATGTTAATGTTAGCCATGTGACTTAGAACAATTTAATGCCTCTCAACTTCACTTTCCTTAGCTATAAAATGGGAATGTGATAGTAGCTAAATAATACTCTCAACTTCACTTTTCTTAGCTATAAAATGGGAATGTGATAGTAGCTAAATAATGTTTTTATTTTTTTAAATGAAGATTAAATGAAATAATGCATGTGAAGCACCTAGTACACAGAATCAAGTCAATGAACTGCAGTTATTATTTGAAGATGTAATTTCAAGGTTCTTAGAAAATTTTTCATTCTTGATTTCTCAAAGGCAGGCACATATAACTTACTAAGGATGGTATGCATTCTTCCAAACCACCTCACTGTTATAAAAGAGAACTGGGGGAGAAGAATATCTGCAGGGTTGGGGTGTAACTCAGTGACAGACTCTCTGCCTAGCATGCATAAGGCCCTTGGTTTAATCCCCAGCACCAATGTGGGGAATGTTCAAAGCAACATCATTTGTAATAGTTTAATTTCACAGGGTCCAAGGATAGACTGTTGATTCTCATGAATTATTTAAATAGCTATGTTCTATGAAGTCACTGGAGACACTGAATTAGTGAACACTAAACCAATGCTTCTAAGGGAAATACAGGGTCAGTTTCCTATGATTCTCTGGTCACATCTTCATCAACCAATCAACACATAATCTAGTTCTCAGAGATGCAGCCAACTAAGTCTGTATAGAAATTTTAACAGGTCTGAGACTATTCTCCCTAGAAAGGCCTGTATGCATAGTTGGTCTTTGGCTAGCATCTGAAAATCTGGCCCTTAGAATGCCCCCAGTTAACTGATAATGGGGGGAGAGAAGAGGCTCACTGTGCTTAAACTGTCTGTGCAAATAATATGGTTTATGGTGAATAACGTTCCTTCCTGAGTCTAGAATTTTGGTACATGTTAGAAAACAAGCGCCTAATACCCTATTGGCCATCCCTAAGAAAAACCTGGGAAAGCAAGTCTATAATGGACCTTTCTGGGCAAAAATATCACGAGTTGCTACATTTCATTGCAGAGGAAAGAGTATATTCTGTGCAACTCCCAGGGGAGGGAGTAAGCAAAAACAAACCTGCAGGCTAGCTGGGCATGGCAGCACATGCCTGGAATCCTAGCTACACAGGAGGATTGCAAGTTCAAGGTCAGCCTAGGCATTCAGCATATTTCAAAAAATAAAATAAAAAGGGATCCACATATAGGCTCAATGGTAGAGCGCTTGCCTAGCATGCAAGAGCACTGGGTTCAATTCCCAAAACCACCACAAAAAAAACCAAACAAGCTTGCATGTTGCTTCAGCCAGACTCTCTTTCTCTTATGATCCAACAGTGTATCCTTACTCTACTGTTGTAATAAATCACAGCTGGGAGAATACTGTAGAGAATTGTTCACAGAGATCCTGATATAACTCTCCATAGGAGTTGTGCCTATTTACTCTGCAGGAGCAATGTTACACATGACTTTGCAAAAGTTATACAGTAGGATTTTTCTGAATTTATTTAGTGAGTCCTCTGGCTATCTGCAAGGAAGGGAGCTTAGAATGGAGTTCAGAAATAAAATCTAGAAGCAAATTGAAGTAGTTATATGACCACAGGCATACAATTTGCATATTTAGTCTCTCTCTTTTTTTTTCCCTCATCTCACCTTAACATGTTGGTCCAAAGTCATTACATGGGCGTGAGGGAACCGGGCAATCATCTGGGGAAAGAAAATGGATGGTGGCCCAGAGCAGGATGCTGGGGCCTGAGTACGATATTGGAACTTACAATGGGTTAAGAGGACACTACATGGGAGGATGGCCTGACCAGTGTTGGAGTCTGAGTGGTGAGCAAGGATTCTGTGCACAGATGATCCCCACGTAGGATGAAGAGGCTATACTCATGTAGGCAGAATGCAACGGGCATCAAAGATCCAATTGGTTGAGTAAGGTTGGGTCTTCCTGAGAGAAATTGGTACAAAGTAGGAAAGGAGCATATCACATGGGAGGGTGGCCTACTATAAAGTATTAGAGCCCAAAGGAGTGAAAAGAGCATCTACTGGGGAGATTTTAGTCCAGAGTAGAATACTGGGGTCTGAGTTGGGTAAGGAAAGGTTTCCCCACCATGGAGTAATAGAGGGAGCCAGCCATTGTATGCTACAGTCAAAACAAGATGATCTGGGCATGGTGGTGCATGCCTGAAATCCCAGCAGCTTGAGAAACTGAGGCAGGAGGATCATGAGTTCAAAGCCAGCCTGAGCAATAGCAAGGCACTAAGCAACTCAGTGAGACCCTGTCTCTAAATAAAATACAAAATAGGGCTGGGGATGTAGCTCAGTGGTTGAGTGCCCCTAAGTTCAATCTCCGGTACAAAAAAAAAAAAAAACCCAAGATGAGAAAAGTTTCCCTGTAGAGGGGCAGCCTCATGTGTGTCGTCATAGCCTGAAAGGATGGAAGACGTTGTGTCAAAATATTGATTTACTAAGGGACTGATCAAATAAGTTAAAGCATTAAGAACAATGGGAACCACATTTCTCATTTTTGAAGAGTTAATGAGAGAAGCCTAAACCAAACCCTATGATATCAAGGAACTAGAAGCATCTATGTGAACTCATGTTTTTTTAATAAGCACAAAGTAACAAATTAATTATGTACATGTCCATCTGCATATATACTTATATATTCCGGAGCTCTGTCCACTAAGACAAGCTGGAAGCAATGATATTCCAAGAATAGCCCTAAGCTTAGTTTCTATACACCATTCTTCACTAAAAGAAACCAGTACATCATGGAGAAATGGCTGATTCTAGGGCTTGAGGAGGAAAATTACAGGATAACCCAGAAAATAAGACAAAAAGAAAGGGTTCTAAAGAATGATGAATGATGAAAAGTATATAAAAGTCAGCTTGAAGGGCTCCTACAGGCCCCGTTCGGGTCAAAGTGAGCATTAAAAATAAACAACGATAGTAACGGAGTACAACACATTGAATAAAATGAAACCATGACTTCACACTAATATAAATAAATACCTGGAAAAAAAATTTTTTTTTGATGAGAAACAGGATATTTATAGGGTCTCAAAGTATCTCCCGACAAAAACTTCTAAACTTAAAAAACTTTTTTCTTGAGAAGAACAATCTGGCAGAGACCATTTTAATCAGGTGATCCAAATTAAAACACCACTAATGGGAAAAGTAAAATTGAACACCACCTGATGATATGCAGTGAAAATACTACCTTTGTGATACTTCTGTTAAAGATACACTATCTTAATTCAGTAATGAGAAAATACAAATAAACCCCAGTCAAGGAACATTCAACAAAATAAGTGACCAATAACTACCAAAAGTGTCAAGACCAATAAAAGGCAAGGCAAGACTAAGCAACTGCTCTTGACTGAATAAGACTAAAGCATCATGACAGCTACAGGCAACACTTGAATCTGGACTTGCTCCAACCATAAAGGATATTACTGGGACAACTCGCAAAACCTGCATGGGATCTGAGGGTTAAACAGAGGTAACATATCAATGCTAATTTTCTAACATTGATAGCTTCCTGTTTCCTTTTCTAAGGAAATATTTAAAGTATCTGGAAATGATCAAGAATGTCAGTAATTGACTGCCGAATTGCTTATGAAGATTTATACTGTACTTCAAATTTTCCTGAGTTTGTAATTGTAATTGTTTGGAAATAAGGAATACAGCTGGGCACTGTAGCACAGGCCTATAATGCCAGCTACTTGGGAGGCTGAGCCAGAAGGATTGAAAGTTTGAGGCTAGGCTGAACTGTTTAGCAAGACGCTGTCTCAAAATAAAATTTTAAAAAGATCTTTGGGTGTAGCTCAGTGGTAGAATGTTTGTCTAGAAAGTATAAGGCCATGAGTACAATGCCCTGTTACCAAAAAATAGAGATAAATATATTAGCAACTGCCTTCCAGAAAAATTATACTGATTAATGCTCTGTAACATTTAGTTATTGGCCAGGAGAGGTGGTGCACACCTGTAATCCCAGCAGTTTGGGAGGCTGAGGCAGGAGGATTGCAAGTTCAAAGCCAGCCTCAGCAAAACTGAGGTGTTAAGCAACTCAATGAGATCCTGTCTCTAAAATACAAAACAAGGTTGGGGATGTGGCTCAGTCGTTGAGTGACCCTGAGTTCAATCCCCAGTACCCCTCCACCCTGGCCGCCAAAAAAGGAGCAAACATTTAATTGTTAAGTGAGCATTAATGAAAAAAATAAAAGAAATTTTTTAAAAAAGTGAGCATTAATGTCAGAAATTTCACTGGAACATTATGGTAATGCAAATCAAAAGCTTACATCAATTTCCATGTGTCGAAACCTGCACACCTGTCGAAAACAGCGCCCTTCCTGCCATAATGTGCAAACAGTTTCATTTCCTAGTGCAGCTTCACAGTGACGGAATGGGCAGCTGTCACCCTGTTAATAAAAAAGAACATAAAGAATATGTGTAACTGAAATAGGCATCCTAGGTAAAAAGAGTCTAGAATCTAGACAAACATAAATTAGTAAGGAAGACAGGTATGGTAGAAAATAACTGAAATGGGATGACTATAATCTACTTCTTGACAGTATCCTTCATCTGACCTGACAACCTGAGTGACACAAGCTGAAAGACAGGGTTGAAAACGACAGAAGTTGTTATGTATTCAATAAAATATCTTACAGTTCATCTTCAAAAGCATTCCACACATCCTAACTTGTGTAATTCCAGCTTTTGGGAGCAAATTACAAAGTTAACAGATAAGGACTTAAGTATACTCAATCTAGGGCTCAGTCAGTAGAGTAATTGCCTTATATGCACAAGGCCCTGGGGTTCAATCCCCAACACCAAAAAAAAAAAAAAAAAAAAAAAAAAAAAAAAAAAAAGGTGTAATCAATCTATAACTAATATAATTTAAGCTTCTCTTCATATCTTAGCTGAAATAAAATGCAAGTGTGCAAACTGCTGTTTGTGAAATAGATTACATTATCAGAACTTTGCTTAAAACTTATTATTTTGTGGAGGTCCTCCCCCAACTCCCAGTTAGGGATTGGACCTAGGACCTTATGCATCAGGAAACAAGCACTCTGCCACAGAACTATACTCCCAATCCTAAAACTTACCATTTTAAATACAACATCAAGATGATTCAAGAAAAAGTTACTATAACACATTAATGTGCTGGGCATGGTGGCATACTCCCATAATCCCAGTGACGCAGGAGGATTTCAAGTTCAAGATCAACCTTAGCAACTTCATGAGGCCCTAAGCACTTAGTGAGGCCCTATTTCAAAACAAAACATAAAAAACGGATGGTGGGGTTGGGGAGGCTGGGGTTGTGGCTCAGCGGTAGAGCACTTGCCTCGAACACATGAACATGAGGCACTGGGTTCAATCCTCAGCACCACATAAAAATAAACAAAATAAAGGTATTTGTCCACCTACAACTAAATATATATATATATATATATATATATATATTTTTTTTTTTTAAAGGGTGAGGGATGTGGCTTAGTAGTTAAGCAACCCTGGGTTCAATTTCCAGTACGAAAAACCAAAAAAAAATAACAACAAACAAAAAAAACCCATACAAATGCACAGAATGTCATAAAGAAGTAACTGAAAGTAGTACCTATCTAAATAGAGATACAGAAGAATCAAGCAGAAAAATAGGAAATTTGGACAAAGACAAAGCAAAAATGCTACAAAAGCATATTTAGAAAGATAGCTTTATGGCTGGGATTGTGGCTCAGCAGTAAAACGCTCGCCTAGCATGGGCAAGACCCAGGGTTCGATCCTCAGCACCACATAAAAATAAAGGCATTGTGTTATGTCCATCTACACCTAAAAAAATAAATATTTTTAAAAAAAGATAGCTTTATATTCTTAGCCACAAGAAATCTGGGAGAAGTCAAATTCAACCCATAATAGTTTCTAAAATATAATACAACCACCCACTCACTTAATACAAAATACATAAAGTCAAAAGAGAATAAGCCATGGATCAAAGTGCCCACAGTTCCAAAGACACTCTGAATAGATTAATTACAGATAAGAGAACACTGATGACTGTGCCACTGGTCATTTCATTTTTTTTAGAATATGGAAAAATTAGTTATATATAAAATGCAGAGAAAAAATAAAATTCTTCTTTAATATAAAACTGACAGCAGATAAACAGTTGAGCAAAACAAAACAAAAGCAATTTAGGATGCATGAAAAACCCTCATTTATTAAAGAAACTATAAATAAAACTAATTCAGTAATATAAATACTTACTTTGGTACATGTAGAATAGAAAAAAAAATAGCAGTCTTCTCCTTGATTAGACATGCTGGGTAAATTCTTAGCCCAGAAAATGGCTTCTTGAAGTAAGCCACTGCTTCCTCAAGGCGAGGGCCAGCGCCAAATCCTTTTGAAATGGGTTTGATCTTCCAAATGACAACTCAATCACAGAAATCGGCTTTAAAACACAATCCTAAAATAAGGAGACAATGAATTAAAACATTTCAGGTAAATTCCTGCAATATTCTCCACCAAATCGCCCTGAGATTACTTTGTTAAAACCAAATTTTAACTAATTATATTAACATACACATGTCGCAACAGAGCCTTATAAACATAATGACTGAGAATATTGTACATTCCCATCTACACATGTTAAAATTTTATTAAAGATAACCATGTCCTTTTTTTTCTTTTGTATTCTCATAGGGTGCCTGTTTATTACTGCTTCAGAATAAATTTATATTTTTGTATTTTTTTAAATTTCAGAATAAAATTTATATAAGTATTGTAACTAAATATATGATCTACATAGATTCATGGGATCTAGGTTACTTTACACAAGATACTTTCTAAATCTACATTTCTAGCACTAGGTTTTTTTTCATCTAAATGAAAAAGTTCAGATAGCTTCATAACCATTTCAAAAGTATACCATTGTAACTAGGTGGGAAAATATTAGCTATAATAATTGGTGAAAGAATTACCTTTGAAAACATCTGAGTTAGCTTATATACTGAAGGTGGCTAAAGAGCTGCACATTATAAGTAAGGGCAAAAGAAGTCTTCAAGACTATTCCCATAAAACAGTAATTCAACAAAACAATGAACATTCTAGCCTCAAGCCCCTGCCACACCCTGGTCCCCACACTAAAGTGTTCAAGAAAGCTTCTATAAAATCCAATATAGGGCTGCAGTTGTGGCTCAGTTGTAGAGCGCTTGCCTAGCATGTGTGAGGCACTGGGTTTAATCCTCTTCATCATATAAAAAAAATAAATTAAATAAAGGTATTATGTCCATTACAACCTCTCTCTCACTCTCTCTACAGCAAATATATAAAAGCATACATGAGAATATGGAAGGGTTTTCTTTATATCCATACACCAGAAGATCAGGTTTCATAAACATTGATCTACCACTTGAAATCAAAACAAACTGAATCTTATCTCCCACTAGTAATTCCTAATCCTAGACTACTATGCCATGATGAAAACCAATCTTCAAGTCCACAACCTAGGTAAGGAGAAGAGTCTGTAACTAACCATGTACCAAAAGTTTTAAACTGCATAAATCCTTTGACCCAATTATTCAATTCCTAAAATTCATCCTAAGATAAGAATATTCAAAAAATATTCAAGGTAATAATACCCAAGAAAATACATCACCATCTTGTTTCTAATGTTCAAAAACCAGAGTCTGTTTAAAAAAATTATAGTACATCCACAATACAACAATGTGCTGCCTAACAGAGTTTGGTACCAAATAGTTAACACTGATATAAAAATATCCCTAGAAATGGGGATGCAGCTTTGGAATACAGTCATAAGTAGAGGCTGGAAGAGTTCTGAAGCCCTTCACAGAAGAAACCTAGAAATTACAGCTAAAAAGAATTATGTTTAAAGGTACTTCTGGTGAGGTCTCAGTTGGAAATAGGAGCAAGTTATCAGAAACTTGAGAAAAGATGATTGTTACAAAATGGTAGAGAACTTGGTGGAACTGTGTTCTGTTGGGTGGAAGGTAGAACTTCTAAGCAAAGACTGTGGATATTTACCTGAGATGTCTAAGCAAACTGTGGAGGAACAGCATGTTTTTGCCTTACTGTTGACAGGAACGTGCAAGAAGAGATATATCAAGGAACTATTAAACAAAAAAGAAGCAGAGCTTAAAGGTTTGGAAAATACTTAGCTTATTCATATGGGGATGGGGAGAATCAAGCAAAGTGATGAAGACCTGTAATCCTAGTATCTAGGGGCTGAGGCAGGAGGATCAGATGTTCAAAGCCAGCCTCAAGGAATTTAGTGAGGCCCTAAGCAGTTTAGTAAGACCCTGTCTCAAAAAAAATAAACATCTGTTCTATGAAAGAACTGATAAGAGGATAAAAAGATAAACCATAGGTTGGGAGAAAATCTTTGCAAGACAGGTAACTTGGCAAGACTCTGTCTCAAATTTTTAAAAAGGGCTGGAATAGCTCAGTGACAAAGAGTTCAATTCGCACCACCACATATATAAATATACACACACAAAATTTGTACGTGTGTGCACATGTGTGTACATATACATGTGTGTGTGTGTGTGTGTATTATTTTTCATTAAGGGGTAAAAGGTAAATTTTCATTAAGGGGTAAAATAGTTTGAATTGCAAATTTAGGTCTGCAAAGCTCCCTCAAAGTTAAGCAGAATGTGGGGAGATTGAATCTTGAGTAGATAGGCACTTCCTTACTAATGTTTCAACAGAAAGGATCCTCTATGTATGTTTCACATTACTGGACTTCTATAACTTTCATTAGGAAAAAAATATGAACATAATTGCTATTTTAAAAAATGGCAATTTTGGGGTTAGAGTTGTGGCTCAACAGTAGAGCACTTGCCTAGCATGTGTTAGGCACTGGTTCGATCCTCAGCACCACATATAAATAAATGAATAAAATAAAGGTCCATCAATATTTTTAAAAATATTAAAAATTGAGGCCACCTGGGCAATTTAGCGAGATCCTATCTAAAAGAGATTGGGGTGTACCTTGGTGGTAAAGCACCCCTGGGTTTAATCAGTACCAGGGTGGGCAGGAAAGGGTTGAAAGGAAGAGAAACCTTAGAAAACTCAAATTTCTATCTTTTCACCTCAAAGATAGTTTAATGGAGGGAACAGAATAACAGAATAAAAATCAATGAAAAACACAATTGAATTTTAAGAGATCACTGGCAGAACACCTCTGAGAATCCAAAGCAAAAATGCCAATGAGAGAAAAGGTATACAACATGGAATTTTAGGAAATTCAATTTCTAGACAACAGAAATTCTAAAAAAAGAAATGAAATTGGTAGCACAATAAGAGGAAAAAATACCAGAAAACTTCTCTAAACTGGATGAACTTGAGCCTTTAAAAAGAGGCTTATCATATGCCCTACTAAACTTTTAAGATTATTCTACTCTACATAGACATGGTTAAAAAATTTTTAATTCCAACAGTAAAGACAAAGTCATGTAAACTTCCAGGAAAAAGCAGACTAATAAAGCAAAGAACAACAGACTTGACATTATTACACTTCGCATCTGAAATTCTAAATTCCAAAAGACAATACTACGCAACCAGATCTAAAGGATATTATGACCTTAGATTTAGCCTTTCAAACTATATTTTATGAACAGCTCAAGTTTTTACACATGGAAAGTCTCAAAAAGTATGCCCTTCCCAGCCATGGTGGTGCATACCTTTAACCCCATCAGTTAAGGAGACCAAGGCAGAAGAATCACAAGATTGAAGACAGCCTGGGCACATTAGAAGAACTTTGAGCAACTTAGAAAGACCCTGTTTCAAACTAAAAAATAAAAAGGACTGCAGATGTTGCTCAGTGGTAAAGCACCAGAGTTCAATCCCCAGTACCAAAAATAAACAAAAACAAAAGTCCAAGTATACTCTTTATGTACTTTTTCCATTTTTGGAAAAAAATCAGCCAAGCAAGTACTATAACTTAGGAAGAATTACTCAGAAAAAAGAACTCAATAAAAGTGCAAAAGAACAAAACAAACCATATTATTTTTATAAAAAATAAAAAGGACTGGGGATATAACTCAGTGGTAAATGGCTGCTGGGTTCAAACCCTGGTACCCCCCTGAAAAATAAGTACTACTTCACTCTTTTAAAAAAAGTTTTAAAACAACTACTTCAGACATCTGATTTATGATACAAATAAAAATCCCAATAAAGCATTAGCCAGTTAAACCAGCAATGTATTAAAAGAGTAATACACTCTTCTAATAGGCTGATTTCAGAACTAAGAATGGTCTAACATTAAGCAATTCATTACATTAATAAAGGGCATTAAAAAAAAAAAAACCCAACCCCTGTGGTACTCTAAGCAAGATTTCAAAAGAAATAAAATGGCCAGACACAGAGGTACACACCTGTGATCCCAGCTACTCAGAAGGCTGAGGCAGGAGGATTACAAGTTTAAGGTTAGCAACTTAATGAGATCCTGTCTAACAGTAAAAAATTAAAAAAGGGGGCTGGGAAGTCATTTAGTGGTAAAGCATCTCTGGGTTCAATGTGCAGTACAAAAAAGGAGGGAGGGAGAGCTGGGGCTGCAGCTCAGTGGTAAAGCGCTTGCCTATCGTGTGGAGGCATTGGGTTGGACCACATAACAAACAAACAAACAAATGTATTGTGTCTATCTTCTAAAAAAATGAAAAAGAAAAAAAATGGTTAAAAGAGAAAAAAAAACAAAAGGAGTTCAAAATGGTATTTTTTTTAAAAAAAGACAATAATGGCTAAAAAAGGGGCAAGCTAAGCTGGGCATAGTGGTGCATGCCTATATAATCTTAGAGGTGAGAGAGGCTGAGGCAGAAGGATCTCAAGTTAATCCGGCCTGGGCAATTTAACAAGACCCTGTCCTAAAATAAAAAATAAAAAGGACTGGGGATATAACTCAGTGGTAAATGGCCCCTGGGTTCAAACCCTGGTACCCCCCTGAAAAAAGCAAGGAAGTTAAAATGCAACATCTACTCCTGGTTTTAAAAAAATAAAAAAGGAACTGCCTTAGCATAAATGCATATAATCATCAAACTGGCAGCATGCACAGATGGTAAAATACTACGGGTGAACTCACTGAAGACAGATGCAAAGATACTCAACTGTTGCCACTATCATTCAAAACTCTTCCAGAGTAGGACACATTCCTATAATCCCAGCAACTCGGAAGGCTGAGGCAGAAGGATCACAAGTTTGAAGCCAGCCTGGGCAACTTAGCGAGACCCTGTCTCAAAATAAAAATAAAAGGACTAGGGATGTAGCAACCCTGGGGTCAGTCAGTCCCCATTACCCCCCCACCCTACCCCCCCAAAAACAAAACAAAGCAAAACCAAAAAACCTGTTCCAGAGGTTCTAGTATGTACAGTCAAAAAATACAAGGAAGGATGAGACCAAAAATCATCATAATAAAAAAATCTGCAAATTATATGCTTGCAAACTAGTAAATTTAATAATTTAAAAACAATAAAAATAATAATATAAATATACAAAAAGCAGTAAATCTGCTTAATGCCAGCAATAATCATTCAGACATGAGCGTCATTCACAATAAAACCATAAAATATGTAGAAAAAAAAATAAAGAGTATGCAAAAGTCACATTGAATCAAAAACAAACCCCCGAAACTATGAAATGACTAAGGCACAGATGATCTGGACAACGGATAAATTTAAGAAGTAACTTCAAAATGCATACATTGAATGTAATTCATGCCAAATCCCAATGAGACTTTATTATTGGAATTGACAGATTATAAAATCACCTAGAAGTATAAGTGAGGGGAAAAAAAGATACTTTAAAAAGAAATGGAAGAGCCTCCCTCTGCCTGATATTACAAATGGCAAATACAACAATATTTACATGTAACGTTGGCAAATGAAATACAGTTCAATAGAATTCAAGAGCACCCTTAAGTTATAATGTGATTTATAAAAATATAAAAATAAGCGGCATTTGAGATTAACAAGAAAAATGGCCAGCTATTTGAAAAAAAAAAAAAGAACTTCGTAACAGTGGCAATGTCATATAACTACAATCCTCAGCATTTTTAAAATAAAATACATATTCACCTAGATACTCAGAAAAAAAAAAATTTTTAAGCTCAGAGTGGGAAAAAAAAAACCCTTTCCTAAGGTACCAATGATAAAAACTAACAATAATATTGATAAAACTGGAAAACATTTATATAGCAAAAGATCTATCAGCAATATGGCCAAAGATTACTATCATTATAAAAAAAGATAAACATCTATAACTTTTGCAAATTAAGACCTCCTTAATTGTTCAGTAAACTTCTACAACCTCTTATAAAAATTATATACAAATTATTATTATTATAATTATTATATAAAATATAATAATTCCATAAATTTGCATCCAAGAACTTGTTCTACGGAAACAAGTTCATGTAGATGGGTGCATAAGGCTACTATTAGACACAGGGATATTTTTGTTTGTAAAACCTCAAATGTTTACCAATGAGGGATACATTGAGTTACAATGGACAATGGAACACTACATAGTGATTAAAAAGATGAGGCAGAGTAATGTGTATGGGCAAGGAACCATGTTGTGATAAACTATTAAACATTTTCCTTCAAGGAAATGGAATTAGGGGAGGATTTCACCTTAGCTGTATTGTTTTTATCTTTTCACAATGTGCACTATCAAAAACAAAACAAAAAAAAGAACAAACATGTTTCTATTCAAAAACTACAAGTTTGTGAATAATTACAAGAAAAAAAAATGACTGGACAACAGCCTTTTAATTTCTTACTAGTCTAGGAAAATTTTGCCTTAAAATTACAAAAGTTTTTACTCCTTTAATGAGAAAAGACCCATTTCCCCCACTTACATTAGCTGGTTGCTCTCAACAGGAACGTCTGTGTCTTCACTGAGTTCCAATCTATTACGCCTGTAGGTCGAACCAACACTCAATCCATGAATTAATAATAATGAGGCAGAAAGAATTTTCTTCCTCACATTGCCAAGGAAACCTCTCAGCCACAATTGAAACACAGGATGTGTTTTTAAAACATCTCCCAACTACTGGAAGATTAAGTCCATTCGAATAACCTTTGCCAGCCTGGAGACAGCTAGCATTAGTTATCTCCTCAAAAAGAAAAAAACAAGAACAAAAAAGTTCATTTAAAAGATGAACTTGAAATTCAAAGATTTTTTTTAAAAATCCATCTTCCATAGCCGAACAATATAATTTAAAAAGGAAAAAAAAAAAAAAAGAAAAAGAAAAAAAGGGAAAAAAAGAAAAAAGGAAAAAGGAAAAGAAAAAAACCACCAAAATTCAATAAGATCCAATTTCTGGTCTTCAAGATTTCTTCACCTATTAAGAAAAAAACAGAAACCTTCCCCCATCTTTATTATCTGTATAATAAAAGCATACTTGTATGTAAAAATATATAGTGTTTTATGTATATAATATACACATATACTAACTGGCTTATACACATACATACAAACACACACACACACACAAATGTGTAGAAATAAAACATCTGGGTAAGTTTCCTTTTTAAAAATGCACTATAAAAGACTGTAGATTTGAGTACATTATAAAAATAGTGAACTTACATACCCAAGTAGCACGAAGCTAATGTTACACTAAATTTTGCCCAGCCCACAAAATAAAGATGAAGGGAAACCCTTATACATATATCAAGGTGTATAAAATGATGTATCTATATCATCATCAAGGAGTGTTTAACCAAAAAAGATAGAAACGTATAGTTATAGAGTAACTACAGAGTGGTGCAGCAAGCTGTAGAAGGCAGAGCAGCATTATAGCCATTCTGAACTGGCACTGTCAAAACACAGAAAGCTTTTATCCAAGGGAAGACTTTTTTTTTTTTCCTTCTTTTATATTAACACCAGCCCTGTAAGGGCTTGCTTATGCAGCCTAGAACCAAATTCTTTACTACTGATGGCTATAGCTTTTAAAGACTATAATTATCCATTTACTCCAGTTAGTAAAAGGGTATATTTTGGAGTTGAAATTTCATTTCACAATGGTACATTTACCATTTAAGAATAAAAAAAATTTTTTTTTTATGTACAGAAATGAGTTTTCTAAATTTTTGAAACCAGCCCAGTAACAAAGCAATTTTGATTCTCGCATAATAAATACTACATAATTTCTAGGCTAAATCTTGCCAAATACTATCCAAGACAAAACTAAAATCAAAACTTAAAAAAAAGTGGACACCTTTTACTCACACTTAATACTAGTCAATTTTCCAGGATTTTTTTGGGCAGGGAATATCCCCAAATCTAAAATGAAAAAAAGGAAAAATTGGGATCTTACATTAGTTATTCAGTCTGAAACTTCTAATAGACTTTTACTAAAAGTCATCATTTTCTGGCTTCCCACTCAAATACAGAAACATACTTCCAGAGTGGAAAGGGACCTTTAAAGGATCACTGGGATTAATTCACTTATTTCACCAATGATTCCGAACACATGAAAATGCTGACTGCTTATTTTTAGTTAAGAATATACAGTGGCCAAAACAACTTCAGTTAGTTAATATTAATATTATGGATCATTAAGTATGTTTTTCAAAAGATCACCAAAAATTAAAAAAACATTCTTCAGGAAAGGCAAACTGGTTTTGTTTTAAGTATGCTCAGAGGGCTTATAATCCAATCCTGTTCAACAGTTTCCAGTTTTGCAAACTTTTTACTATTATTAACCCATAAATTATGCAAAAGCACCTATATAATCTTTATTTTATAGTTTTATCCTATATATAAGGTTAAAAAGACAATTCAAAGACTAAAAATAACTATTTTCCTAATTGTTTCCTCTCTTTCCCTTTTATACAGATTCAATCCTAAACTAAAGGGTAATTCTATCATGCCCAATAATTTGAAATTATAAAGCTGACCAGTATGAGGAGGCAATTAGAAATTTCCAAATAGAAAACAAATTTTTCTCTTTTTTTGCCAAATTATAACTGAGCATCAGGGTTTTAAAAGATATAGAAAAATGGGGAGAGGGAAGGAGTAGCAATTTAGTATGTTATTGTTTTTCTCAATTCATTGGTTTCAGAGTAATCAAACCTCTCATGCTGGAGGAAATTTTTATTTTAATTACTAGTTGAATCTACCAGTCAGAAATAGCCTAAGGCCTTTCAATGCTGCACTATATTTTTTTAATTAAAAAATCTTTTCTTTCTCAAATGATATAAACATTTTCAAAATTTCCAAGGTGTAACATTAAGTTTACAACTGTGAAATCTTTCGAGTTAACCTTCATTTTATCAACATTATATTGTCTCTGAGGAATTTCCAGCCCTTTTTGTTTTCGGGTTTCCCCAGATTCAGTTTTGTGGCTGCTTGTTTTTAGAGATAGGGGTCTGGCTCTATTGCCCAGGCTGGTCTCGAACTTGGGGGCTTAAGCAATTCTCCGCCTCAGCCTCCCAAGTAGCTGGGATTACAGGAGTGAGTCACCATGCTCGGCTGTTTTTGAAAGAATGATTAGTATGACTATATAATAACTATAGCAGTAAGGATACAATAAAATAGCAAAAAAGTTGCTCATTTTAAATGGAGAAAGGAAAAAGAAATCAAGACAATATTTCTTTTTCATTGCTTTGAACAACCTTATTCTGGGGATCCTGGCTTAGAACCAATGCAGAATAATCATAGTTAACATTTTTCAAGTTCATTTTCAGAAACATCAGCTGTTCTATATTGTCAAAGTCCAGGCTCATGATCTGCTTTGGATGGAAGTGGCTATTTGAAGTAAAGATACATTCAGATTGCCAACTACACATGGGGCAACTTAGATACTGAATAGCAACTTGGGTCAAAGCTGGCCATATGCTCAGTTTCCTTTGCCAATAAATCAAAGGATCATTACCTCCTGAGAGTTCTGAATACTTCTCTTTGAAGTACTCATCCACTACTGCTATTGCAGAAGGAAACATGAAGCCTTTGCTTCCAATGGCAACAGTGTCTGTGGCTGGGATATCCATGGAACCTGAATTGGAGGTGCCTTCTTTTATAGATGAGGTATATGAATCAACTCCTACTGTAACTAAGGGACCAGATGCTTCTGAAGCTGCAATTTGACAGGTTTCTGGTGAAGATTCCATATAATTACAAACCTCTTCTGCAAGAATCTGTTTATAAATTTCTAAATCAGCACCTTGAGGAAAAAAGTCTTCCAAACTGTTCTTAAAGCAAGGATCTAACAAAGTAGCCAAGATACAAGGTTTGGATTTGAGCATGGCACTTAGTAGGGTATCAGTTTCAAGTTTCAGAGATAAACTATCCACCAGATTGAGGGCCTGAGTAATACCTCTGACTTGAAAATCTTCTCTGAGTTTCTGAAGGGAAAGGAGTAGATGATGGATTAGGGGTAGCACCTGATTCAATCCTGTGGTCTTTACACTCACTTTCTGAGTGGCTTCCTCAAATGGTTTAAGAATATCACAAACATATGTCATTAGAGTCCACTGAAGAGATGTGAGCACAACTCCACTGGCTCTACCAAGACTATGGTGAACTGAGTAGCAGTGCTCCAAAAGCCACTTTAACATATAAAAGGTAGAAATCCAATGGCCAGTTTCATCCTGCTTCAAATTCTTCCATGGAAGCTGGTGATCATTTTGGAATTCTTGCAGTATCTGACGGGCCTTGACTGAATGACTAAAATGATGACAGGTTTTCCTAGCAGCCACTAACATATTCTCGATGCTTTTGTGCTCACAGAAAAAGTCCTGAATGACTATATTTAAACAATGCAGGAAGCAGGGTACATGAGTAAAACCACCATCTTTGATTGCATGTACCACATTAGAGGAATTATCAGAAACAATGAAGCTAGGGATAAGGAAATTGGGAGAAAGCCACAGACCAATCTGGTCATTTAATTCTTGTAAAATGTTTGTTATCAAACAGTCTTTGGCCAAACCAGTAACACAAAGCACAGCCCACTTTCTAAAATTGGGGATCCTGCCATTATTGGGAGAAGAGTCAGTTTCCAAAGAGACCCAGTGTACAGTCACAATGAAATAGTCAGTAGATGGGTCATGGGTCCATATGTCAACAGTCAGGTGGATCTTTTGACTTTGGACATTCTCTAAAGTTAAGAAAATCTTTTCTCTGACACAGTCATATAACTGAGGTACAACCTTAGTGAAAAAGTAAGTTTCTGATGGCAATCTATAGTCAGGAGCCACAATCTGCAGGAACCTCTGAAAAGCTGGAGTTGAGAAGTAGTTGTAAGGATGCATATCCTCCACAATCATTTGAATAATTGCCTGACTTATTTGACTTGAGGCTGGATTTTCACAATATGTTGTTTCTCTCTCTTGTTCATGCATGAGACTGTCTTGCTCTACAACAGGAATAGGACTCTCAGATCTATTTTCAACCTCTAACACAGGAGGTTCATCTGAATCAGAGTCACTAAGATCCTCAGCTGTTAAATCTTGGCTGCCTGTGGACTTCTCTCCATGCGTATCATTCAAAAGATCACTACTCTCAGTCTCAGTCTCATCTAATCCATTTCCAAGAGCACCACTGTCTTTGTTGGCAACCGCCCAATGGATGGGATGTGTGGCCTGCAGGTGTCGTTGAAGTGTTGAAGTTCCTAAGTGGGAACCTGGCCTACCCCGGCTCACACTTCTTTTACATATATTACACACAGCTCTTGAGATGTGCTGAGGGTCAGTGTAAAAAAAGTTCCAAACTGCAGATGTCTTGGCTCTGGTTCCAGGAATTAATGCATGCTTGACAATGTTACTTTTGATGAGAAATCTCCCTCTTTCTGCCCTTAGGGCATCAGATGCTGATTTATCACGTTTCTTACCCATTCTATTATCATCTAATGAATCAGCAGGAATATAATCAAAGCTTCCATTGCTTCCAGGAGAAGAGGGAGATAAAGATACATCCAAGCTAAAGTCCTCCTCCCCACTAGTGACTCCAAATTTGTTGGCCCTGGTCCAGTGAGGTGAATGCCTTGCCTGCAAATGTCGCTGAAGAGTAGATGTACCAAGATGACTGCCTGGTTTACCTCTGCTAACACTTTTTTCACAGAGGTTACAAATAGCCCGCCAGGTGTACTGGGGATCAACATGAAAGAAATGCCACACAATGGAGGTCTTAGCTCTTGTACTAGGTAGATAGATCTGTTTTTCTATATTGCTCTCGAAAAGACTTTCTTCATCCTGTTCAGAGGCAGTGGGGGCTAACAAAGCAGGAGCATCTGCAACAGGCCTTCCAGATCCCAAATCCTTAGTAAATTTCTTGGCAAGGATCAACTTTTTTCGGCGCCTTTTCCCTTTAATTCGCAAACCCTTCTTTCTTTTCTTTTTAGCAGGCAATTTTGCCTCTTTATCCACTCCTTCTGCCACCATCTTTCCTTCTACCACATCTTCTTCAATTGCATTAGAATTAATGGAAACACATCCCAGAATCCCAGCACCATTAAAAGTTCTGCATCTTCTACGAGGAGAGAGGGAAGAAACTGGTGCACTTAAAGTACATACACTCATTCTCTTTATGTCTCCAAAATTCGTACCAGAATTTGTTAGTGTGTTTATTACTCAAGCAGAAATACAGCTGTTCCTCTCTCCTTGCATTACCTTTTCTCCAATTTCTACAGGGAGTCAAATTCCCTTTGGACCAATGAATTCGAAGCCAGGTTATTTTTGGAGGAAAAATTACAGCAGTGAAGAACATTCCCAAACTCTTTCATAGAGGGCTTTAAGATCCCTTTCAACTTTTTGAGTTCTGAATTCAAAGTCCAGTGTCCTTACATTATTTAAAAAAAAAAAAAAACAAAAAAAAACCTGAGGCCCACTCTCCGACAGTCATAGAGTTTAACTGTTTAGTACCAGCTAAAAGCCAGGTCTTTCAAACACCAGGTTCATGCTCTTCCTGCTTCACCAAGAACTATACCTGCTTGAAATGTCTTCAAGTGTTAATATTTTAAGATGTCTCATGATAGCAACGATTTTCCCTTAGTTCTGAAATTTTCAGGAAATTTAATTTAAACAAAAACATAGTGCATCATTCAACATTCATAGTTTAGGACTGTGATTTGTCAATACAACCCCCAAAAATCAATTCTGGAAAGCTAAATGAGACTCCACATACTGGTCATTAACAGGAAATGTAGTTGGGCCCTTTCACTTCTGACTATTAGTAGTACATTTTTTAAAAATGCAGATAGCTGGAAAAGATCCTTTGGAAATAAAATTTTAAAACAGGAAAACAAGTTGCATTTTCAATTTGCCGTTTCTACCAAGCGTTAATGTTTTCAGACTGAAGCAGCATTACAGGTTGTAAATAAGTAACTCACAAGTTGGACTCTATATGAACAGTAAAAACTGAAATATGGGCTTTAAACTACTTTCATTCCTTGTCCACGGATCCCTCCCCTTTCCCCAATATCTACACACTTTTACCCTAAAAAGCATCTCTATCACTAGTTCCACCTCCTTCTCAAGGTCCAGAATCAAAGCCTGGAAGATGTCAACAATATGGGCCTTCCCCATAGGAATCCGCACCAATTATGGGAGTTTAGGGGGTGTTCTTCATTACGGTTCCACCAATCCTACAAGGAGAACGGAAGTGTCCCTGTAGCTCTCGGCTCCGGTGCTCGGGGCTGGGGGAGGGAGTGTAACTGGGGTGGGGAATGGGTGTAGGATCCCGGAGTAAGGTCAATGGCTTTGAATGTGGAGTTTGAGAAAATCTCCAAAGTAGTAAGACCCTGGAGAGGAATGAGAGTAGGTCAACTCAGGTCCTGGCACTTGGTCTGCTTTAGGCAGTGAGCGTCCGCTAAACTGGAGAAACTGTTGCCCCGAAGAAAGCAATCTAGTGTCAGTTCGCTCTCCGGGGGTCGGGAACAGTCGGCTCTCGGGGAAGCTCCCAGATTCGCGAGCACCGGATGTGGGGGAGGGGAGGAAGGGTGGTTGGGAAGGGAGCAGGCGCCGTGGGGGTGGGGCGCAGTGGGGTGGGGGTGGGGGTGGGGAGGATGGGAAAAGTGAGCGGGAGCCTGGCTCCCAGCCTACACCAACAAGGGCCGCGGCCGGGAGGGGGTGGTCGTTACCGCGGCGCTGCAGAACCCCGCTCTAACTTCCCGGGCTAGGCCGCGACCCGGGGGCGAGGGGAGGCCGCTGCCACTCCCCTCGCCCTCTCCCCCGCCTCCCTGGCTCCAAGCCACCCGGGAATCAAGAAACGGGTCTAGTTACCAGAGAACAGAAACTTTACCGAACCGATGACACTATCTCCGACTCCCGCCTGCTGCCACGTCTTTCTTCTTTCTTAACCGCGGCCGCCCGCCGTCCTCACAGCAGCAGAACCAGCAGAAACCCGAGACTGCCAGCGTCAAAGATGGCGCCCGGCTACAGCTCAGCTCTAAGACCCGGCCAGTAAAAGTGCCAGCACGACGCAGAGCGCGGGGATTCTGGGAGTTGTAGTTTGCTCTATGAGGCGATGCCTAAGATGGCTTCCCCGGGTCACAGGGTCACGTGAGAGGGGAGGTGCTGGGCCAAGGGGTAGCCTTGGCAAGGGCTGTGTCTGAAAGTTTCCGGGCCCCTAAAACCGTCTTTGATAAAGCTTTGTTGTTTTTTAAGTTCATATCAGATAATCGAGAAAACTGAAAGAAATGTCCACCATTTTCCTCTTACCCAAATTTGCCTAATGAATCTATCATTCAAACCGTGTATAAATTTAATTTAGAAATAAACTTTTCCCACGTATTGTTGAAGGATTTGGTGGCTCAGTGGTTGAATGCCCCTGAGTTCAATCCCCAGCACACACACACACCCTCCCCCCAAAGAGGAAGAGTCCTGAATGCTGACTGTTGAAGGATTTGTGCTTTTTAAAATTATTATTATTATTACTATTATTTAAATGTGAAGACAGGGTCTCGCTAGGTTGCTTAGACCCTCGCTAAATTGCTGAGGCTGGCCTTGAACTTGCAGCCCTGCTTCAGCTTCCTGGGTCCTGGCATTACAGGCGCGTGCTCCCATGTCTGGCTTGTGCATTTACTTTCAATTTGCAGAAGTGAAATTGGGCTTTGGAGGGTTTGTGTGTGTGTGTATGTGTGTGTGTGTGTGTTTCTTAAAACAAAGTGGTGTATCAGGCTTATTAGTAAGTTCATGAGGGTTAGGGGAATGAAAAGGAAAACATGAGCAATTGCTGCTCCATTTCATTACAAACATCCTGTATTTTCCATTTGAATGTTTTGATCTTAAAAAAAAAAAAAAAGAATCACAGAAATATGTAGAATAGAAAGTTAAAATCTGAATAAATCTCATTCCTGGGAAATTTAATCTCATTGATTTTACACACACCTTTCCTAACTTTTTAAATGCAAATATATTTAAATATATTACATGGATGTAATAAGAGCTAGAGATCTCTCTGGGTTCGTAGATCAGCAGAACTTGCTTCTGAAGCAACATTTTACCTAAACTTTTCTTGGGTGACGATACATTCTGCTACTGAGAAAGGATACACTTGATGGTAAAGCTGATGGAGACTCCAGGCACCTTTTATTTCTTTTTATGCTAGTCCTGTGGGAGTCCCAACCAGGCCACAAATGGCAATCTAAGGGATCCATTAGTCAGAGGAGTCCTGATTTCCTTACACTTTGACTTTTACCTTCTTTCAAAGTTGAGAAGCCACAACATTAGAATTCGCCAGTCTTTGCCTTACATACAAAACTCTTGAGACCGGGTCAAGACAGATTTCACTCTGATTACCATGTCAACAAGACCTAACAAGCAGGTTCCTGGTAACCAATTTCTGTCTGTTGTCTGTCCCCACAACACCTAGGGTTCTTTGCAATTTCACAGATGCCTTTCCAAAGAATTTGCAGGTTTTATAGCCAAGGCCTTCCCAAGCTGCTGTCATGGCCTGAATGGCATGCTATATATAGTTTATAGATATAACATATTTCATCAAATTATATCATAAGATGCATTCTTCTTTTGTGAGCCTCCAAGAGAAAAAAATACAAACACACAAAACTCTGCTCATTAAATTCTTACATGTTGGGCTGGGGATATAGCTTGGTTGGTAGAGTGCCTGCCTCACATACACAAGGCCCTGGGTTCAATCCCCAGCACCATCCCACCCCACCCACCAAAAAAGTTCTTACAGGTCATTGATCAGAGATGCTAAATTGAAAAGGATGTGCATCTTAGAATGAATTAAGTGTAGGGATAGGTGATGCAGCTCAGTGGTAATGTGCTTACCTGGCTATGCCTAAGGCCCTGGGTTCAATCCCCAGCACTACAAAAAGAAAAGAAATGTGTATTGTAACAATAAAAACAGGCATCAAACTATGCATAGGGTTTTACAATTTGCTTATTTCCACTTCATAATGTATCTTTTTTTTTTTTTAAAGAGAGAGTGAGAGAAAGAAAGAGAGAGAGAGAATTTTAATATTTATTTTTTAGTTTTCGGCGGACACAACATCTTTGTTTGTATGTGGTGCTGAGAATCGAACCCGGGCCGCACGCATGCCAAGCGTGCGCGCTACCGCCTGAGCCACATCCCCAGCCCCTTCATAACGTATCTTGAATATCTTTTAACAGTCATCAGTACTTATAGGCTTAGAGGCTTAATTTTTTTTTTTTTTTTTTGGTACTAGGGATTGAACCCAGGGGTGCTTAAGCACTGAGTCATATTCCCAGCCCTTTTTATTTTATTTTATTTTTTTATTTTGAAACAGGGTCTTGCTAAGTTACTTAGGACTTTGCTAAGTTGCTGAGGCTGGCTTTGAATTTTCAATTATTTTCCCTCATCCTCCCCAGTTGCTTGGATTAGAGGCATGCACCACCATACCAGCTATTACCACTTTTTTTTTTTTAACAACTCCCATCCCACTCACTATAAGGCTCTTTTTACAGTTTGTTCCATCAGTCCCTTACAGGTGGAAATAACCATATTTCATATTTCAGTTTCTATTAGTCTCTCCTAATGTGGGGAAGAAAAAAATAGGGTAATGGGGACATTGAAAAGGGCAAAAGTTAAAAACTTGAGGCTGCTGAGAAGAGGAAGAACTAGTTGGGGAAACCCTATGTCAAGGGAGAATCCATATGGGGATCTCCCCTAAACCCCCAATACATACACACAAGATTCTCAGAGGTGAGTGTGGGCTTGCCCTTTGGATGTTACAAGTGGGTAAAGTGTCTAGACCATGCACACAATGCCAGATTGCCCATGCTTAAAAAGCACCTCAAACTACAAATGAATTTTAGTTTCCAGATCTCTTTCATAAATAATTACAAAACCATGTAGGATGTTCAATAAGTTTTTGCTTTGAGAGCAAAGTTTTCTAGAAAAAGAATGCAAAATTATTGAGACAAAATTATGTTCAAAAGAGAATATTTAGGCCACGCACAGTGGCGCACACCTGTGATCCCTGCAACACAGGAGGATGAGACAGGAGAATCTCAAGTTCAAGATCAGTTTCAGCAAAGCCTCAGTGACTTAGTGAGACCCTATCTCAAAATAAAAAATAAAAAGGTCTGGGGGATATAGCCCAGTGATAAAGCACCCCGGGCTAAATCCCCAGTTCCAATAAAGAAACAAATAAATAAATAGACTATTTAGGGTTCAGGATGTAGCTCAGTGGTAAATTGCTTGCCTAGCATATGTGAGGCTTTGGGGTTCAATCCTCAGTACGATAAGAAGGCTGAACTAGTGGTGATGTTGGGCAGGACTCACAATAGTCAACAAAGTCTGTAATCTACCTCCCCTCCGCTATTTTTTCTTCTTTTTTTAAATACTGGGCCTTGAACATACTGAGCAACACTCTAGCCCTTTTATTTATTTATTTATTTGGGGGGGGGGTACTCGGATTGAACTCAGGGCCACTCAACAACTGAGCCACATCCCCACCCTATTTTGCATTTTTACTTAGAGACACAATCTCACTGAGTTGCTTTGCTTTTGCTGAGGCTGGCTTTGAATTTGCAATCCTCCTGTCTCAGACTCTGGAGTTGCTGGGAATTACAGGTGTGTGCCACTGTGCCTGGCCCAGCCCTTTTTATCTTTATTTTTATTTTTTATTTTAAGGTCTCACAAAGTTGTCCAGGCTGGCCTGGAACTTGTGATCTTTCTGACTCAGACTCCAGAGTAGCTGGAATTCTAGGCATGTACCTCCAAGCTTGGCCCTTTTCTATTTTATCCTTAATTTGCCCCTCTCTATTTATTCCTGAAAACCTGATAACAATACATGACTCCCCCTCTATTTAAAAGCATGCTCAATTCCTTGTTTCCCTCTGGCATACCTAATTTCTGAATTTATCTTTCTGGCCAATTTCCTTGGCCATTTTCCTACCTCTAACATACTCTTAAATCTATTTCATCTGGATTTAATGTCTCCGTGACTTTTTTGAAATTCCTTTGGTGGGGTCCATTGTTGTAAGTTAAATAAATACTTTTCAGTGTTTATTTTCTCATTCTTATTAGACATAACTTATTGATAGTTTATTCTGTGTCAGGCACTGTTAACAACTTCGTGTATACTATTCAGTTTAATCCTCGAAATAACTCTATAAGATAGAAGCTCAGATAATCGCTTTTTACAAATGCTTGTAAAGTTCCAGTGATTTATCCCAGGTGTCATTACTGACTGGTAAGTGACAAAGTCAGGTTTCAAACCAGATCTGTTTGACTCCAAAACATCACAGTCATTTGACCTGTTGGGCCATTTTCTCTTTCTTTCAGCTCCCCCCTCCCTTGGTTTAAAGGACAACATTCTATCTTGGTTTTCTTCCAAACGCTTTGGTTGCCTATCTGTATTCCTTGGCAAGTTCCTGTTTCTCTATCCTTCACTTAATTGTTGGTGTTGCCCGGGATTCAGTCCTCTTCAATCCTCATCTTTTCTCTCTGCATTCTTTCCCTGAGTTGTCTCATCCATTTCCATGGTTTCAACTATGAATTAATTATATGTGGTGACTCAGATCTTATCTCTGAACCAGATCTCTGTTCAACTGCCTACAGGGTTCTCCAGTTGGATGCTTCAGAGGCACTTTTAAGTACAGCACATGGAAAAACTGAAATCATCACCTGATCTGGTCCCCAACATCACTTCCTGAAGCCTCTGTCTTAGCGAATGGCACCACCCACCATCCACCTGGTTACATTAATCAAGACTTTATCCAATCACTATAATTCCCTTTGACTTTATTACCTCCTGGTTTCTTTTTTCTTTTGGTCCTGAGGATTGATCCCAGGGCCTTGCATGTACTAGGCAAGGACTCTGCCACTGAAATACATCCCCAGCTCTTGACTTTACCTCCAAAATACCTCTTTTTTTTTAAAGAGAGAGAGAGAGAGAGAGAGAGAGAGAGAGAGAGAGAGAGAGAGAGAGAATTTTAATATTTTTTTTTTAGTTCTCGGCGGACACAACATCTTTGTTGGTATGTGGTGCTGAGGATCGAACCCGGGCCGCACGCATGCCAGGCGAGCGCGCTACCACTTGAGCCACATCCCCAGCCCCGTTTATTAATTTTTATGTGGTGCTGAGGATCGAACCCAGTGCCTCACATGTGCAAAGCCAGCACTCTGCCACTGAGCCACAACCCCAGCCCCCAAAATATCTCTTAAATCTACATTTTTCTTTTTTATCCCCATTGATTCTGCCAAGATGAGTATAAGGTCCTTGCTTAGCATCTGGATGGCCATCTTAAGTGACAGCTGCCATTTAAAGGAAAAAGTTCCCCTTTCCGGCCCAAGAGCGTTTCTGAGAAAGGATCACCACTCCCTCTACCAACCCAACCCCTAACTGCCCATGTTAGGACACACCATAAGCCTCTTACATAAAAGTCCCAGAACCTAAGCCTGTTTTGCCTCTCTCTCCTATAGAGAGATGGCCTTTATTTGTCAGCTCGTGTGCATCTCTGCCCTGTCTCCTTCTTCCATTTCTCCTTACCCATCTCTCATTCCTCGCTTTCCCTTCACCCACCATCCCCAATTTTTTTTTCTAGAAAAATTTATCAACAATGACAAACTGAGGAGAATAGGACTGGATATCTGAGGTAGAAAGATACTTTTCATTGTATGTTCTTTTGGTTTGGGTTTTAGTTTTTAATGGAACTGGGGATTGAACCCAGGGATGCTCTGTCACTGGGCTACTTCACTAGCACTTTCTATTTTTTATTTTGAGAAAGGGTCTAAGTTCCCCAGGCTGGCCTCAAACCTGAGATCTTCCTGCTTCAGCCTCCCCAGTCACTGAGATTACAGTCATGCACCACCATGCCTGGCTAGGTAGTCTTATCTGTGGTCATTAACACTATTTCCATAAGAGGTCTAAACTTGTCTTTTGTTTTTGTTTTTGTATGGGGGATTGAACTCAGGGGCACTCAATTCACTGAGCCACATCTTCAGCCCTGTTTTGTATTTTATTTAGAGGCAGGGTCTCACTGAGTTGTGTAGCTCCTCACTTTTGCTGAGGCTGGCTTTGAACTCGACATTCTCCTGCTTCAGCTGCCCCAGTTGCTGGTCTTTGATTTTTATAGGTACTATTAACCTATGTAGACCTGTTAAAGGCAGAGTAACATGATTATAGTTATCCTACTGAGCCATGGATTCTGAATTTCACTTCAAAAGTAAAAGCTAAATTATGCCCAGTATGGTGGCATATGCCTGTAATCCCAGGGGCTTGAGAGGCTGAGATAGGAGGATCACAAATTCAAATCCAGCCTCAGCAACAGTGAGGCACTAAGCAACTCAGTGAGACCCTTTCTCTAATAAAGTATAAAATAGGGCTGAGGAAGTGGCTCAGTGGTTGAGTGCCCCTGAGATCCATCCCCTGGTACACTTTATCAAGCTACTGTCCTCCAAACTAAAATTGTTAGGAGTAACAATCTTTTAAAAGCTTATCTTTGCTTACTCCTAATTGTATCATGATTTTCATCTTTAAGTAACGATAATTGGATGTTCTCAACACTTTGCATTCTAAGCAGTGCTACTCTGGTAATTATTGGGCATTGGTCACTTACGTTGTACATCTGTAAACAAGAAACTTAGAAAACTACCTCTACTTTAATCATAAAACATTTATTTATTTATTTGTTTGTTTATTTATTTATTTATTTTCTGTTTGTATACAAAGTATATTCACACCAATTCATATCTTTATACTTGTACTTTGGATAATAATGTCCATCACATTCCACCATCATTTCTAACCCCATACCCCCTTCTTTCCCCTCCCACCCTGACCTATCTAGAGTTTGTCTATTCCTCCCACGCTCCCCCTCCCTACCCCACTATGAATCAGACTCTCTCTCTCTCTCTCTCTCTCTCTCTCTCTCTCTCTGTATATATATCACTATTTTTTATTGGATATTTGTTTTTTAAAATAGTTTTCCATGTTTGTAGCTTGCTATTTATCTTCTTTTTATTTATGTATGACAGCGGAATGCATTGCAATTCTTAATACACATATAGAGCACAATTTTTCATATCTCTGATTGTATACAAAATGTATTCACACCAATTTGTATCTTCACACATGAAACATTCCATTTATTTTTAAGACAAGAAAGGAAGACATAAAAATAGCAAATCTAGATAGGAATTCTATGTCACTTAATATTTTATAATTGTGTTGGGCATGGTGGCACATGCCTATAATCTCAGCAGCTCAGGAAGCTGAGGCAGGAGGATTGAGAGTTCAAAGCCAACCTCAGCAATTTAGGGAGCCCTTAAGCAATTCAGCAAGACCCTGTCTCTAAATAAAATATAAAAAAGGGCTGGGGGATTTGGGTTGTAGCTCAGTGATAGAGCACATGTGCCTAGCACCTGTGAGGCATTGGATTCAATCTTCATCACCACATAAAGATAAATAAAGAAGATCCGGAACAAGACAGGGATGCCCTCTATCTCCACTTCTATTCAATATAGTTCTCGAAACACTGGCCAGAGCAATTAGACAGATGAAAGAAATTAAAGGCATAAAAATTGGAAAAGAAGAACTTAAATTATCACTATTTGCAGATGACATGATCCTATACCTAGAAGACCCAAAAGGGTCTACAAAGAAACTACTAGAGCTAATAAATGAATTCAGCAAAGTGGCAGGATATAAAATCAACAGGCATAAATCAAAGGCATTTCTGTATATCAGCGACAAAACTTCTGAAACAGAAATGAGGAAAAACACTCCATTCACGATATCCTCAAAAAAAAAAAAAATAAAATACTTGGGAATTAACCTAACAAAAGAGGTGAAAGATTTATATAATGAAAACTACAGAACCCTAAAGAGAGAAGTTGATGAAGATCTTAGAAGATGGAAAAACATACCCTGTTCATGGATAGGCAGAACTAACATCATCAAAATGGCGATATTACCAAAAGTTCTCTATAGGTTTAATGCAATGCCAATCAAAATCCCAACGGCATTTCTTGTAGAAATTGACAAAGCAATCATGAAATTCATATGGAAAAATAAAAGACCCAGAATAGCAAAAGCAATTCTAAACAGGAAGTGTGAATCAGGTGGTATAGCGATACCAGATTTCAAACTATATTACAAAGCAATAGTGACAAAAACAGCATGGTACTGGTACCAAAACAGGCGGGCGGACCAATGGTTTAGAATAGAGGACATAGAGACTAATCCACAAAGTTACAACTATCTTATATTTGATAAAGGGGCTAAAAGCATGCAATGGAGGAAGGATAGCATCTTCAACAAAATGGTGTTGGGAAAACTGGAAATCCATATGCAACAAAATGAAACTGAATCCCTTTCTCTCGCCATGCACAAAAGTTAACTCAAAATGGATCAAGGAACTTGATATCAAACCAGAGACTCTGCGTCTGATAGAAGAAAAAGTTGGCTCCGATCTACAGATTGTGGGGTCGGGCTCCAAATTCCTTAATAGGACACCCATAGCACAAGAGTTAACAACAAGAATCAACAAATGGGACTTAATTAAACTTAAAAGTTTTTTCTCAGCAAGAGAAACAATAAGAGAGGTAAATAGGGAGCCTACATCCTGGGAACAAATCTTTACTCCTCACACTTCAGATAGAGCCCTAATATCCAGAGTATACAAAGAACTCAAAAAATTAGACAATAAGATAACAAATAACCCAATCAACAAATGGGCCAAGGACCTGAACAGACACTTCTCAGAGGAGGATATACAATCAATCAACAAGTACATGAAAAAATGCTCACCATCTCTAGCAGTCAGAGAAATGCAAATCAAAACCACCCTAAGATACCATCTCACTCCAGTAAGATTGGCAGCCACTATGAAGTCAAACAACAACAAGTGCTGGAGAGGTTGTGGAGAAAAGGGTACACTTGTACATTGCTGGTGGGACTGCAAATTGGTGCGGCCAATTTGGAAAGCAGTTTGGAGATTCCTGGGAAAGATGGGAATGGAACCACCATTTGACCCTGCTATTGCCCTTCTTGGACTATTCCCTGAAGACCTTAAAAGAGCATGCTACAGGGATACTGCCACATCGATGTTCATAGCAGCACAATTCACAATTGCTAGACTGTGGAACCAACCCAGATGCCCCTCAGTAGATGAATGGATAAAAAAAAATGTGGCATCTATACACAATGGAGTACTATGCAGCAATAAAAAATGACAAAATCATAGAATTTGCAGGGAAATGGACGGCACTAGAGCAGATTATGCTTAGTGAAGCTAGCCAATCCCTAAAAAACAAATGTCAAATGTCTTCTTTGATATAATGAGAGCAAATATGAACAGAGCAGGGAGGAAGAGTAGGAAGAAAAGAGTAACATTAATCAGTGACATGAGATGGGAGGGAAAGGGAGAGATGAGGAAAATTGCATGGAAATGAAGGGAGACCCTCATTGCTATACAAAATTACATATAAGAGGTTGGGAGGGGAATGGGAAAATAAACAAGGTGAGAAATGAATTACAGTAGATGGGGTAGAGAGAGAAGATGGGAGGGGAGGGGGGATAGTAGGGGATAGGAAAGGTAGCAGAATTCAACAATTACTAATAGGGCATTATGTAAAATTGTGGATGTGTAACCGACATGATTCTGCAATCTGCATTTGGTAAAATTGGGGGTTCATAACCCACTTCAATCTAATGTATGAAGTATGATATGTCAAGAGCTATGTAAAGTTGTGAACAACCAATAAAAAAAAAAAGAAAAAAAAATAAAGAAGATAAGGGCATTTTGTCCAGCTACAACTAAAAATATATTTTTTAAAAAGGGCTCTGGATGTTGCTCAATGGTTAAGTGCCCCCCTGAGTTTAATCCCCAGAACCAAAATAAATAAATAAGTAAATAAATAAATAAATAAATTTGTAAATGGATAAAAATAACCAGTTATCATAAGTTTGTGTGTGTGTGTGTGTGTGTGTGTATGGAATTATGTTCTACCTTGCACTAGGATGGGAATTTGAATTTACGAAGAGATAATTAGGAAATCTCTTCATCCTATTATATGTCCTATTATAATACAATTAATCATAATAATTATCCTAAAATGCCTCATACAATGAAAATAACTAGTTTTGTCAATTACGAAACATTCTTCAAAATTCTAACCATAGCTGTCCTAAGATTTTTTTTCCTCATTCACAGTTTTTATTCTTCTCTAAAGAAGGTTGTTTCTTTGTCAGAACTACTACCCAGAACTTGATTTGCTTTGCTCTTGTTAATTTTGTTTTGTAGTGGGTGCAGTAGTACACGTCTGTAATCCTAGTGACTCAAGAGGCTGAGGAGGGAGGATCACAAGTTTGCAGCCAGGTTGGGCAAATTAGAGAGACCTTGTCCCAAAATAAAAAATAAAAGGGCTCAGTGGTAGAGTACCCCTTGGTTCAATTCCTAGTACCACAAAACATTATTTTGTATCAGAAAACTTTATAACTTTTGCCTGTTAGCATTTTGCAGAATCACAATGTGTAACCGAACAATCTGAGCAGTGTTTGGAGATGATATCCATCACTTACAGGACAGATAAGATATGCCACTGACCCCCCCCCCATATTAATGTTGTCCCCAATTCAATAGAAGGAGTAACTATAAAATTACAAAAGTGAATATTAGAACCAATTACTCCCACTTCAAAATTGAAGGAACTGGCCTTCTGGATGTTCAGTGACCAAGATTTGGAAACCAAGGAGGATTAAAGGACTAAGAGGACAGCCAATATTTTGGCCCTTATCCTCCAAATTCAGCCAGGACTCAGGGGATGGCAGGACCCTCTAAAAGGGTCTGGTAGCTCTGGTGAGTCACCCAATATTCTGATCAGGGGGAACATGAACCCTAGAGATTAGAAGCCAACTGGTGTACACTCTGCAAGGAGGAGGGTCACTGGAAAACAGAATGTCCCCAAAGCTTCCAAGGAAGCTATGTGGTCAGTGAGACCCTGACCATCCCAGCAGATGACACAACTTGCAGAGGGAAGTGCCTGAATGAGCCAAGAGGGTCCTCACAAGATCCTAAAAGTTACCTCTGAAGGAGTTTTGATTGACCTTAACAGTAGGACAACATAGGGATGATCTACTCAGTCTTGAACATAAGCAAGGAAGTGTAAACAAAGACAAATGTACTAATATGAGAGTCAAGAAAAGTCAAAGTCATACACAGATAATTACAAGGAAAGACAGTGGTTCTTTTAAATGGAATTCAAGGTGTGAACTTGTGTCACTCCTATCAAAAGTAAGTAAAGCTGATGGGCTGGGGATGTGGCTCAAGCGGTAGCGTGCTCGCCTGGCATGCGTGCGACCCGGGTTCGATCCTCAGCACCACATACAAACAAAGATGTTGTGTCCGCCGAGAACTAAAAAATAAAAAAATTCTCTCTCTCCCCTCTCTCACTCTCTCTCTAAAAAAAAAAAAAAAAAGTAAGTAAAGCTGAGATGATTGTAGAAAAGGGTTCTTTTGTGTTATTGCCTGAGACTAAAGTTCTTTCCCTAGGCACCCATGCATGAAGGTGAAACTCATAGTTTAGGCAAGAACACTTTATTTAGATAAAAATAAGAAAATGACCCCCTCCCCCCATTCTTTTTTCAAAGAAGTTTATACTCATGGAGCTATTTAAAAGGAGAAGGAGAGAGAGCCAGACATGGTGGTGCACACCTATAATCCCAGTGGCTTGGGAGCCTGAGGCAGGAGAATCCTGAGTTCAAAGCCAGCCTTAGCAATTTAGCTAGGCCCTAAGCAACTTTGTGAGATCCTGTCTCTAAATAAAGTATAACAACAACAACAACAATAAAGACAAAAAGAGAAAGGAAGAAAAAGGGCTGGCTGAGTACCCTGGATTCAATCCCCACAAAGGAGAGAGTACCTCTACACAATTTATTTGGTCAGATATCTTCTGACTTTGGCTCCCTCTTAAATTTTGTTTACAATTTATAATGGTACTTCTACTTTTAGACTTAAGTATCTGACTCTTTTCACTTAGATGCTTAAGCCATTATTTAAAGACTGTTTTACTGTAACAGGGATTCACTTGATGTTTTGACTATTCATTTGATGTTTTGGCTTTGAAACGTTCATGCTGTTTTTATTTTTCCCAATCTTCTTTTCCATAAACTTTTCCTTCCTGATCTCTCCTCTCTAATCTCATTTTCTCTGAAGCACTCCTATAAAAGCCCCTGTTCCTACAGATGGGCAGAATCACAGCTTTTGGGACAGGAGTGCCTGTGTTTCTCCTTTGCTGGCAAAGCAATAAACCTTCTTTTTCCTTTTTCTCAAAACTGTGTCCTTCTTAATGGACTGGCACTGGGGACAAGGACCAAGCTTTCGGCTACAAATTTGGTGACCCAGATGGGATCCCAGAGCAGTGCCTGTTCCAACTTTCTTTGGCAGGCCTGGCTTCCCAAGGAATCCCATTTTCATGCTGAGGATTCATAGTGCTGAGAGTTTGTTGAAATCCTACTGCTGAAGAAATTGGGATACAGTGTGAGTTTGCCTTAGACCGAACCAGAGGAGCTCTTCCTGTGAGTAACGGGAGGGATTGAGGGACCATCCCAGCAGCTGGTGAAGCTCTTTTTGCTTTGGGGAACTCCCGCCTTCTCTCCCTGAACTGCACAAGTTGCTCCATCAGTTGGTCCACTTTGAACTCAGGAAATTCACGACAACTTTGGTCATTTGGTAAGCACCCCCATTGGGCATGCCAGGACCCTTGATTCTACACATCTGGTTCACCTTTGTGGGAACATCTGGTCCCTCTGTGGGGACATCTATGGCACGTTCGTGTAGAAGTCACGGTTAAGCGAGAGTTGGGAACTTGGGATGTTTCCCTATCTGGCCTGTGGGTTTTAAAGGCTCTTACCTGTTAGCCATGGCTTGGGAATTCCCTCTGGTTGTCTGTTGTTCGAATGTGTTGCTGCCCCTTGTAAGAAGACATGGCCAGTACGAATTGATTCCATAGGTAGGGAGTGTCTTGGGAAAGATTTTGGCTGGTCAATCTAAAGGTTCCCATCTATTGGCCATGGTTTTAGGACTTCTCTCTGGTTCTCTCTGTATTTCTTTTTGTACAATCTTGCAATTGGAATTGGCCTGTCAGGGGTAAAACAAGTTGAAGAAAGGGCCACTTATAAGTCTAAGATAATGTTTTACTATAACAATCTGACTTTTAAGTCGCTTTCTAAATTATTGTACAATCTTGCAATTATAATTGGTCTGTGAAAGGTAAAGTTAGTGGAAGAATTTGTACGTGCAGGTCTGTCTATTTGAAAGATTCCCATCTGTCAGGCCTGGTTTCAGTGATCCTCGTGTGTGTGTGTGTGTGTGTGTGTGTGTGTGTGTGTGTATACATACACACATACATACATACATATATATATGACTGATCTTTAAGACATGGGCCATGCTACATGGATCTTACAGGTAGCCTCTTGAGCAGAGAGATCTTAGCTGCATGGGCCACCCATAGGGATAAGCCTGTCTGAGAGAAAGATGGTTTACTATAACACAATCTGGCCTTTGAATGGTTTTTCTGGATTATTATGAAATCTTGGAGTTGAAGTTGGTCTGTCAGGGATAAAGTGTGTGAAAGAGATTCTGTATGTACAAGGATTTATGCAGTTGCAGGCTAAGAGGTCTGAACTGTCAGGAAGTAAGTTGAAGGTGCCAAAAGACACTGCCTCTGGTGTGCCAGGACAGCAGGACACCAGAACAAAGGGTTTGAAAACCTAAATCTTTTAAAACCAGTGCTGGCACTCCCAGTACTGTCTCTCAGCCTGGCCCAGGCAGCTGCAGATATCTCTCTGTGGGTCAAGGACACCAGTCCTAAACTGGAGGGAAAAATCCCAGAAAAGCTCTCTGCCGGGGCTGTGGAAAAATGGCCAAGAAAAATGTGGCCTCTGCCCTGCCTTTCAGCCCCTTTTGCCCCTGGGCTAGGGGGACGGTGGAGGCTGCTGGCCACAAAGAATGTCAGTTTATGACCTGGGGACAAGGATAGTCTACCCTTTTAAGATCTGACAGGACACCCCATTTGGCCAGGGGATATTCATTGCCGGGGCAAAGCAATTCTTGCTGTAATAGTATCCTATCAAACTAGATGCCCGGGGGAACAGGCAGAATAAATAACTGCACCCGAAGACCAACCTGTGTTTTGAAGGCAGCCTCTGAAAAGGGATCTTTAAGGAAGCCTAAAGAAAAGGATGAAAAGGGCCTCCTCTGTTGCATATCAATATGCCTAGTATAAGACAAAGACCCCAGGGCTGGGGATGTGGCTCGCCTGGTATGTGTGTGGCCCAGGTTCGATCCTCAGCACCACATACAAAGATGTTGTGTCCACCAAAAACTGAAAAATAAATATTGAAATTCTCTCTCTCTCTCTCTCTCTCTCTCTCTCTCTCTCTCTCTCTCTCTTTAAAGAAAAAGACCCCAAAGAGCCTCTGGGTAAAATTGACAGTGGGAAACTCATTTAAAGTTCGTGGCATTGTGATAATGGCAACAGAGACAAGTCAGGCTCAAAAATATCCTGTGTTCCAACCCCTTAAATGCAACCTGGGAGAAAAAAGTTAAAGCACAGTTCGTGTACATGCTGAATTGTCCCACCCTCTCCTGGGATGGAATTCGTTGTGTAAATTAAATTCACAGAAAACATTCATAAAGTCTGTTTCAGAATATGAATTTATGAAATAGCCTGAAGCTAGAAAAGATAAAAGAAAGTTATAGGTATGGAAATATGTTTTAGTCTGGAAAAAGATATTTCTGGATGAGAAAGTATTCTGTCTGGTAAAGTAATATTCTTGGGCTAAAGTCCAAGATGAAAGTGGGCAAAACAAAGTATGTAAAGTAGTTGTGAGTGTTTAAATTACAGAAGGTTTGTAGAAGGTAGATCTCAAAAAGCTTGTGCTTGATTATGGCTATAATTAGCACAGTCAAAGTTCTTTAAACTTTAATGTACTGATATGAAGCAAAGTCTGAAACATTAATCTGCTCTTATTTATGGATAATTTTCATGAATTTTTTTTTCAGTTTTATTACTTGAGGAAACTAATCTTAAAGGAATTAGGTTTTGTACCTGTTTTAAATGATTACTTTGTAACTGGCTAAACAAACAACTGTTATTTAAGTTATAACAATATAGTTGATACCCAACATATTTGTGACTAGGTGTACATATGCATCTGAGAATTATCTAAGTCTTGGCTAAGTATTATGTAAAGGTTTATAAAGTGGAAGTTTATGTAAGGCTACTGGAAAGATAATCAAATAAGTGCTCTATTTTATATATTGTATCTGACATAGAAGGGCCACACTGTCATTTGAAGACCTGTCTTATATCTGTTTGCTTTGACTAAGCCAATTTCTGCTCATTAACACTGTTTCCTAAATGTATAAGAGATTTAAGTCTATCCTTTGATTTTTGTTAACCCATTCAGACCTGTGATTATTGTTACCATACACTCTGGATTCTAAATTGTACTTTAAAAGTTAAACTTATTTGGGCTGGGGTTGTAGCTCAGTGGTTGAGTGCTTGCCTCACATGCAGGAGGCACTGGGTTCAATCCTCAGCACTAAATAAATAAATAAATAAATAAAACAAAGATTTTTTTTTTTTTTTTTAAAAAAGCTAGGTTGCTAGCTTTAAAAAAGTAAAGTTAAACTTAGTTAAATGTACAGCTTTGGAGAGCACTTTGCCAAGTTGGTGTTCTTCAAACCAAAATTGGGTGTAGCAGAAGTCTCAGTTTTGCATGGAAATAACATTCAGTTGGCATTTATTTATGTATTTGTTGTTTTTTAGCTGGATTAAGCAACCTGTTGTCAATAAGTTATATACACAATTTTGCTACTTTTCACACTGGAATTGGAATTTTAAAGTATTTTTGGAAGGTATTAAGGAAAGCCTGATCTGTTTAAAAGTGATATGTGAAAACATGGAAACATTCTGTCACTTTTTTTTTTTCATAAAAACAAATTTAAAATCTCTCTTCACCTTGTTTCAAGTTTCAGGTATAATGTTGTGCTATGGAGAGCCCCACCTTACCTGAGATAAGGCTCTTCCTCCCACCTTATTCCATGTTAGAATGACTCCAAAATAGGCTAGACTTCAGCTTATTTAAAGTTGTGATCAAAAGATTGATTTTCTTGTAAATGTTGGGTGTGTGGGAGACCTTGCCTTTTGGTTTTATTTCCCCCAGAACATCACGTAATCCCTTATTCCTCCCCCTCCTCTCTGAAGGGTGCCAAGCCAAAGGGCTCCAAAGTCAAGTTCTCTTGACCCATCCCTTCGGGACACACTGCTGCTCTCTTTCTCTCCTTTTCTTCCCCTTCGTGCGGGCCCCCAATACAATCTCTTGGTTGAATTTCCATCTCGGATGAGTCACTTGCCTTTCATTGGTGCTGTGACTCGGATGGGGCTCCCCTGCCTTTAAGCAGGACCCCCATCCTGCCAGAGATCACCACCTGAGCAGAAACCAACCTGTGCCCATCTTCTCAATCGCCTCCTTTGCATCCACCATTGGCCTAAGAATTGGTGAGTCCCCTCTCTGGACTCCTAAACCCACCCGCCGAGGCACCATAATAGGGAACAGACCGTTGGTTGTCCAGCAGCCCCTGTGGTGTCTCGTGGGGAGGAATACACCCCACCCAGACCTTCACAGTCACAGTGATCCTCTTGGAGTCCTCCCCTTCCAACAGGCTTGAGAACTGGCAAGCCCCTCCCCTCCTCCAGCTTGGGTCTCCTGCTCCCCGATCTCATTCTGAAAAGCCTGGTGTGACAACCAAATCCTTGGCCTGAGGTCTCCTTCTGATATTTGGCTCCAGTGGGACGCCTCTCCAGTCAACATATCATACCCTTCCTCATAGCCCCATGGGGGGTGCCTCCTCCCTGCTGGCTGACTCCCCTCTCAAGTGCCTCCTCCACAATTTGGACACCCTCAGCCTGACCCTGGAGATCAAACCCAAAAAATTGATAAAATTCTCTACTCAGGATTTCATAGACTTACAAATTTTACTAACCTCTTACATGAAGTTGATCTGTTTATCACTGATAAGATTATGAATTATAGTCCTCATGGTTTTTGTAGACTGGCTGAAATACTAATTGTTTTGTGCTCATTGTTTACCAAAAAAAAAAAAAAAAAAAGGAATGCTTTGTTGTCTTTATCATTGTCTTAGTGTGATCCCTGCCCTATGTATGCCTTGTCCGGTCACCTGCCATCTGCCACTGTGGACCTCTGGACTGTTCTGATGCTGAATGCCCTTCACTGTCCATGCCTCGCCTGATGGAGAACAAGGACTTTGGGTTACTTCTCCCAACTTTTCCCCCTTTGCAGAAAGTATCTTGGAGATGTCATCACCCACTTTCCATAGAAATGGAATGTAGAAATTGACAGTGGGGAATTGTAACGGGTTCACTTGATGTTTTGACTATGTCCCTTGTGGCTTTGAAACTTACATGTTTGTTTTTTCTTTTTCCCAATCTTCTTTTCCCTAAACTTCTTCCTGATCTCTCCTCCCTAATCTCATTTTCTCTGAATCACTTCTATAAAAGCCCCCTGTGCCTGCGGATGGTCAGAATCACAGCTTTTGGGACAGGAGTCCCTTGTGTTTCTCCTTTGTTTTTAATGGATTGGCACTGGAGATAAGGACTGAGCTTTCAGCAACATTACCACTGAGCCAAGAAACCTGCAAAACCAAATTGGCAGATATCCTAATTTGTTTAGGACTACGGAATGAGACAGGCACTGTGGCACACATCTGTGATCCCAGAGACTCTGGAGGAGGAGGTGGAGGATCATAAGTTGGAGGACAGTGTGAACAATCTCTAAATTAATTAATTAATTTAAAAAAATGGACTGAGGATATAGCTCAGTGCCTATCAAGGGCCCTGAGTTCAATTCCCAGTATTTGGGGGGGAAAAGATTGAGGAATGGACCAAAGATAGGGGTAGAGGGAGCATTATAACAGGAACTTAAACTCTTCACTTGGGCCTGCAATGTCCAATGGGTCACTAAAAGCAGGATAAAAAACTTGCATGTCTGTCTGTCTCCATTTTGCATCTGCTTCCTTTGCTCTGAGTCACCTTGGATTCCAGGAACAACAGCTTTGATCAATAAAATCTTGTGATGCATCAAAATTATCCCCCAGGAAATAGATATTTTCTTATCACAGACAAGTCCCCTGTTGAGAAATGCTGAGATAACGATGGACCAGACCATGCTTGACCAAGATCACCTGTTTTGCCACAGTGCAAATCCTCTAGCTATGCAACCCACAACCTTTGTCCTCATTCCCTTTTTTATAAAATCTCAAAGTTCTTGTCAGTTCCTCAAAGACAGGGCTACAGATGTGGGTACCCTTGTCGTCCTGGTTGGCTACACAGTTTAAAGCTCCTTTCTTGCTCTTTACCATTACCATTTCCATTTGCTTTTTGGAGTGAGTGGCTGGACCTGATTTGTTGGTATCCCCATAGTCAGGCCTCTGGCCAAGGACTCTAGTAACAATTTTTGAGTTAGCTTTTCTTACAGGGTTAAAGCACAGGGGACTTTCTTATCATGCCCTCTCAGGTTGACTGGGCTGTTGGGTTGGTTGTTATTTCGAAAACTGGCCTGTTTCTCAGTTCAGTTTGATGACATGGCATCTAGACAAGTGACTCTCTTCTGGATCCATCTTGTCTATTGGGGCCTAGTACCAGAGCCCAGACCAAAATAATGACTTCCCTTAAGTATCACTTAATATCAGATAGTCAGAAGTTGGGGAAAATTTGGGTGTGAAGAGTAGGGCTGTTGGCCCTGGAATGAGTAAGGAAAGCCTGAAGGGAAACTGGTTAAGGGAGAAGGATGAGTCTCTGAGAAACTCACGTGACTCCATTTTAAAAAATAAATAAATAACAGCAGCTTCTACCTCAAGGCCTATCCTAAGGAAGGAAGTGTGACCCTTATCCTTGGAAAAACCCACAGAGTACTCCTAAGCACATACCCACTCTGCTGAGTTGTTTGTCTGTAAATAACAGGAGAGGTCTGCGGTGCCAGGTGTCCCTGACTCAGGCTAGGTGAGGACCCATGGCAACCCCCCTAGCAACCTCCAATCAGCATAAGACAGGAAAAATACCTGGCTTGCCAGATGACCCCCAAGTAGTTTATGGTGATTGATAACTGTTGGGAAACCATGGAGTTTAGCACGTACACCCCTCGTGACCTAAACCAATCAGTTCAAACGAATCCCCCTCTTGTACTAACCCATCACCCCTACCCAACTTGTTCCCGACAGTGAATGTGCTAATCAATGTTAAGAGCTGTTGTTTGATTTTCTGGCGGTATGGAATGATTTGCTGTGTGATGTTGTGACGCATAGAGTATCCCCCCAAAACCATAAAATCTCACTGAACAAAGGACCAGGACTCACTACCTGGGATCACTGAGTCGGGAACGGTTGTGAGTCCAGGCCCAAGCTTGCAATAAAGACTCTTGTGTGCTTGCATCAGATTTGGCTCCTGGAGGTCTATTGGGGTCCCACAAATCTGGCATAACATTTTCAAGGCACAAACTGTCAACAGTGCTGTCATTTATACTGTGGCATGTTAACACGCTCCATCCTCATGCTGGGGACTGAACCAGGTGTATTCTACCTCTGAGCTACATCACAGCCTTTTATTTTTTTGAGACAAGGTTTCACTAAGTATAAACAGAGGCCCAGAAGGACGTTTTTGTCTGGATAGGATCTTGACCTACTGCTGAAGAGTTTAGCAGTTAGCAGTCCCTAACACACCTATTTGCTTGTGGGGCTCAGTTGGTTAAATTAAATAAATTAGTTTATTAAAATTTTAGGTACCTGGGATTGAACCCAGGGGCACTTAGCCACTGAGCCCCAACCCCAGCCCTTTTTATTTTTTATTTTGAGACAGGGTCTCCCTAAATTGCTTAGGGCCTCACTAAATTGCTGGGGTTGGCTTTGAACTTTTGATTCTCCTGCCTCAGCCTCCAGAGCCTCTGGGATTGCAGCTGTGCACCTTTACGTGCAGCAGTTGGTAGATTTTAGTGGAATCCCTTCTATCTTTCTATAGCCACAGGTTTCTTCAGAAACTGACTCATCCCCAAAAACAGAGGGAGCAGGAACTTTAACCCCACTAAAATTTAAGACTATAATAATATGTCTGAGCAGTGCATGGTGTCACAGGCCTGTACTCTTAGCTATTTAGGAGGTTGAGACAGAAAGATCTCCAGTTTGAGACCAGCCTGGGCAACTTAGAGAGACCTCGTCTCCAAATTTTAGAAAAGTGCTGGGGAAGTAGCTCAGTAGTAGAGCACCCCTGGGTTAAATTCCCAGTACTGGGGGGCGGGGAGTGGGGAAGCAAGCTCTGTCTGATGGATTGGGAATACTCAGCCAAAGTTTGATTTCAGGAAGACAAGCTGGTTCCCAAGGGGATAAATGGCTTTTGAGATCACTGAATGAGACTCCCTTCAAAGGCCTAAGAAGAAGGCCCTTTTACAGTGCATAGTGCGTCCTGAGGGTGGAGCTGAGATGGAGGCAGAAGGCGGCAACTCTAAAGTGCATGTGTATGAAGTGAGTGTGCTCTACCACATGGAGACCAGACTGCTTTACATGGGACAGCCTGACTGGGCTGAGTGAAGATTGAGTGTGTTCTCTCATTTCACAAGTGTCAATGTCTACAGAGGCCCAAACTAAGGCCTTTGGTAGTCAGTAAAGTAGTTTTATTCCTTCAGGACTTCTGGGGTTTGAGGTAAAAAATTGACACTAACTGGGCGCAATGGTGCATGCCTGTTAATTCCAGCAGCTCAGGAGGCTGACGCAGGAGGATCCCAAGTTCAAATCCAGCCTCAGCAACTTATCGAGGCCTTAAGCAACTTAGTAAGATCTTGCCTCAAAATAAAACATAAAAAGGGCTGGAGATGTGTATTAGTAGTTATAAGCCCCCCTGGTTCAATCCCCAGTACTAAAAAAAAAAAAAAAAAAAAAAAAACCCACTAATTCTGTGACATGTTTCCAGCTCTATTGAGCAGTGAATATATGTTTCCATATATTGTAAGTAATGCCAGCAGATGTCTGGTTGCCCATGGCTGGGGAAGAGGCCAGAAGGCATAAGTGACTTGGTTAGAGTGTTATCTGAAAGGCTATTAAGGACTAGGAATTTTAGGGTAAAGCTCAGGCCACTAAAGTATAAGCAGTAACCAGGGCTAATCATGGACATACTGTTGTCACGGAGATTCCCAAAAACAAGAGAAGAAAGTAACCCCAGAAAAGACTGCAACTTCTTATTAGTCTAGCAAGTAGTGTTTAGCAATGCTTGGAATCTTGTTAGAAGTGCAAACTCAGAACCAACCTCAGACCTACCGTGTCAAAAATACTGGTGTGTGTGTGTGTGTGTGTGTGTGTGTGTGTGTGTGTATGTGTGTGTGAGTTTATGTGTGTTGTGTGTGTTTTGCTGGGAAAGGAGGATGAAGACAGCACCAGGTCAAGCATGTTCTGTGAGCCACAGAAGACTGGGCAGGGTTTTATTCTAGTTGCAGCAGGAAGCCATTTAAGAGTTTTAAGCAAGATCTGATTTTTGCTTTAAAAATTGCAGTCAGTATGTTGTCTGTACATTCTCCCATCATTCGTCACACGGCAGCCACAGTGGCCTTCTTTCAGTTCTTTGAACACACTGAAACCCTTGCTACCTCTAAGCTTTTGTACTTGTGGCTCCTTCCGGAATGTTCTTCCCTAGTAGTTCACCTGGCCAGCTCCTTTTCAGGCCTCACTCATGGCATGGGCCACTCAGAGGCCCTTTCTGACCATTCTAACAGGTCTTCCCCATTGTCCCTACCTCATGATCCTGTTCATTTCATTTCCCTCAGAGCACTACAGCTCTTGTCCCAGTGTGTTAATTATTACCCTATTTGTTCTTATCTGCCTCCCCACTCGATTGTGTTCTCTTGAGGACAGAGTTGTTTTCTGTCTTATTCATGGTTATGTATCTAGGACCCAGACAAGTTTTTAGCACACCATGCGTTCTCTTTAAAGATGGAGATGCTGGGGGCTGGGGATAGAGCTCAGTTGGTAGAGTGATTGCCTCATAGGCACAAGGTCTTGGGTTCACTCCCCAGCACCACAGGGGGGAAAAAAAAAGTCCTACCTATGGCTCCAACACAGGAAGTCGAGTGAAGAAGAGCCAGCAAAGAAGGCTAACTACAGTAAGGGCTGGGGTTGTAGCTCAGTGGTAAAGTGCTTGCCTAGCATTAGTGAGGCCCTGGGTTTGATTCTCAGCACCACATTAAAAACAAACAAACAGTAATTTGAGGAATATATTTTTTTTGTTTGTTTTGTTTTATTTTTGGTACCAGAGATTGAACCCAGGGGCACTCAACCACTCAAGCCACATCCCTAGCCTTTTTTTAGTTGTATATGGACATAATGTCTTTATTTATTTCTATGTGGTACTGAGGATCGAACCCAGTGCCTCACACATGCTAGGCAAGTGCTCTACCACTGAGCTACAGCTTCAGCCTCCCCCCACCTTTTTTTGTATTTTATTTAGAGACAGGTTCTTGCTGAGTTGCTTAGGGCCTCACTAAGTTGCTGAGGCTGGCTTTGAACTCATGATTTTCCCGCCTCAGCCTCCCGAGCCACAGGAATTACAAATGTATGCCACCGCCCCTGGCATTGAGGAATATTTTTTGAGAATGTGCAACTTTCTTTTTTCTCCTTAAAGTATTACTCACTAATTTTGTATTCATCAGTAGATTTGCCTGTAGCAATCATTTTGTGGTATCTTAATGGAGATTTTTCTATTTCCTTCATTCTACATATATTATGTAGAACTCATCTGTAAAGAAAATGTATCCCTTTCCTCCAATTTATTTATTCCACCTTGTCATGCATTCAGGGACATGTATTTTGTTCTTTGGATTATTAATCAGTGTTTTTTCGTGGAGAGGGTACCGGGGATTGAACTCAGTCAGTATTATAATTTTTTAAAATTTTTCTTGCTCAAATTGTTCTCGATTTGTCTTTGGGAGCTCTTTTAGTTGGATCTTTTTTTCCCCCTTGGTAATGAGGTTTGTACCAAGGGGTACCCCATCACTGAGCTACACTTCCAACCCTTTTTATTTGAGACAGGGTCTTGTTAAGTTGCCCAGGCTGGCCTGGAACTTGCAATCCTCCAGAGTCTCTGGGATTTTAGGCATGTGCTACCATGCCTGCCAGATGCATTTTTTTTTTTTTTGACATGTGGTCATCTCTTCCCTCTCTCTCTCTCTCTTCTACTCCTTTTCTGTAAGATACGCAAGCTCATTCTGCATTTTCTCCATCTCAGCCCTAGAACTAGCCATTTCTCCAAGGGACTTGGGTTCCTTTTGTTGGAGAATAGCATTTTGAAACTAAGATCTGGGTGCTGAGTGTGGTCATTGCTGCTGGGGTGTCATTACTTCTTGGTCCTCTTAATGGACAATACTAGGAAGCATATGTTTGTATACGCTTATGTATACATATTTATTTCTTTGTATACTTATTAAAATAAACAAGCATTCAAGCTGTATTGCCAACTCTAATGCAACCTCGCAGGGTCCCTCCTAGCTTTCCCTACCTCATTGTTGTTTCTTTCTGGGCCAGTGAGAAACCTCTCTCTCTTTATCAACAGTAGATTTATTTATCTGTACAACCCTAGTACACAAAGTAGTTTCAGAATTGCCAACCCCGAATCTGTGCAAGACAATTTGCCAACAATACTGCACTGTTTGTATACAGTTCTTTCTGATTTTAATCTTATAATTTTAAGCCAAAACATTGCTTTCCAAGTTTAAGTTTAGTTTTTTTTAATCCCTCACTCCCTTCAATGAGATTATGTTATACATTTGTTATACAACTAGATTCATTTGTCATACTCTGAGTTTTCAGGATAGCCTGATTATCTTTTTTATATTCACATAAATAAAAGTCTCTCTTCATGGTATGTGCTTCTCTGTGTTTTGATAAATGTATACAGTTATAAACCCGCCACCAAAGTACCATGTAGAACAGTCTGTCACCTAAAGATTCCCTTGTGCAGGTCCTCATAGTGAGCGCCTCCTTTCTTCACACTGACATATTTTCCATTCCTATTACTTTACTTTTTTCTGAATGTCTTACAAATATGGAGTTCTTTAAGTCTAAGCCTCTTTCACTTAGCAAAATGCATTTAAGAGCATGTTGTTATTTGAACCAATGGTTCATTCCTTTTTCCTGCTGAGTATGGACAGGCTCATAGCCACTCATGGATTGAATATCCACAGTTGGTTTATCCATTCTTCTGTGGAAGCACATCTGGATTATTTCTAGTTTTTTTTTTTTGCAATTATTAATGAAACTGCTATTAAACCGTCATGTGTAAGTTTTTGTGTGAGTGTAAGATTCCAGTTGACTTGGGTCAGTTTCTGGTAGTGAAATGGCTGCCTCCCATAGCTAGATCCTTATAAGAAACCGCCATACAGTTTTTCAAAATAGCTGCTATGCTTTGCCATCCCAATGGTGAGAATGAGAATTCCCGTTGTTTTGCATCCTCACCAGCATTTTGTTGTCTATACTTTTTAAAACAACTTTTCCTTTCCTTAGGTCTCTGCCTGGATCACAAAATAATCTACACCCTTGCCACCTGCTGGTATTGGTGCAGGTGATCAGCCCTCTTCCTCTGGGTGCTAAGTACTCTCTTCTTCTATTTCCCAACAGTCGGGAAGGGCAGTTCCAGCAGACATTCTTAGGCT